>NC_055997.1:66685961-67306286 GCF_018446385.1 Zingiber officinale
AGCTGGTATTTGTTGAACAATCCCTTGGTCATATTAAGATCGGAAATGAGCATAAAGTATATAGATTAAAGAAAGTCCTTTATGGATTAAAACAAGCTTCACGAGCTTGGTATAGTCGCATTGAGGCCTGTTTTCTTAAAGAAGGCTTTCACAAATCTCCATATGAACACATACTTTTTGTTAAAATTGGAGAAAAGGGGAACCACTCATTGTTTGCTTATACATAGATGATCTTATATTTACTAGAATTGATGACGTCATGTTTAAAGAATTCAAGAATTCTATGATGGTTGAATTTGAAATGTCTGATCTTGGTATGATGCATTACATCCTTGGCATAGAAGTAGTACAATCAACTAATGGAATCTTTATTTCTCAAAAGAAGTATGTGAGAGAAATTTTAGACAGGTTTCAAATGAAGGATTGCAATCTTGTAAGAACTCTAATTGAGTTTGGCTTGAAGATAAACAAAGATCATGAAGGGAAGAAGGTGGACAGTCCAATTTGTAGGATTGAAAGCGCTGGAGCACTCTTGGCTATTTCATTCGTTTAGAGTAAAACACGCAGCAGAAAATAAAATACACAACGCAAACACAAAGACTTTACTTGGTTTGGAGCTTGTGGCGACTCCTAATCCAAGGCCCGCACGTAAGAGTACTTTCGATGGGCAATCACTAATCAATTCAAAATAGTACAAAAAGATTACAGTTGTACTACAAGGAACTTTTAAATGAAAACGATATCGACAACTCTGTATGAGTAAACCTCTAGAAGAATAATCGTCGGAGCTTTTGAGCATTGTGGAAGCGTTTTCTGATCATCTCGAAGAAGCAGAAGTCGTTCGTTGTGCTATTCTGAAGCTTCTGGTCAGGCTACTTTTATATGCTATTTCAGGTGTCCGGAACCCCTTGGGGCACCTGGACCACATGGCTCGGTCACTCCGCGCATGCCACATCAGCTTGTATATAACTTTTTGAGTTCCAGGTACCTAGACCGACTCCGAGCGCTCGGATCAGCTCGGGGTGCCCGGACCAGTTCTGAACGCTTGGACCCCTTCCAGGCGCTCAGACTAACTTTCTATAGCCCTTATTTTCTGCAAAACAAAGTTAATCCAGACAAAAATAATATAGATATAATAGGAAATTATGATAGCCTCTGACTGTCCTATTCTGACTTTGAGTTTTGTTGAAACTCTAGGTTGAACCGACTCTTACTGTTCCCTCTTCGGGGAATGCGTCCTCACCTACTCCTTTTAGGAAAAGTTATCTGTTGCTAGTCTAGTCCTCTAGACCGACTGGACTTTTGCTCAGCTCCCGACGCTTCCGGTCTTCATACTGGACGTCCGCTCCATGACCCGTCCAGTCTTCCACCCGATTCGCGACACCAGGATTTGAACCTAGAGTCCCCGACTCTAGGATTTTTGCCCGAATCCTTTGACCCACCAAGACTTTCTGCCTAGGTTTACCACCCCCTAGGGTTTTCGACCTGCCTAACCGTACTTAGGACTTTTGCCTAAGAACACTTAGGACTTTCCTGCAATCATTCAAACTAGTTAGATTACAAATGACCTTAACTTTGAACCCTTTGCCATTATCAAAACTCATGCTCGATCGTCGGATGCTTCCCATACCAACATAATTTACAAACAAATTGTTGGTAGTTTAATGTATTTAACTGCAACAACACTAGACATAATGTATTCTGTGAGTTTAATAAGCAGATATATGGAAAATCCAACAGAAATACATTTGTTAGCTGCCAAGAAAATCCTTCATTACTTACAAGGAACTAAAGATTTTGGGCTATTCTTCAAGAAGGGTGACAAGTTAGAGTTATTCAGGTTTACTAACAGTGATTATGTAGGAGATCAAGATGATATAAGAAGCACTTAAGGCTATGTTTTTATGTTGGGCACATGAGCCATATCATGGTCTTTTAAGAAGCAACCAATTGTCTCCCTGTCAACTATAGAAGCTGAATTTATTGTTGCAACAACTTGTGCTTGTCAAGCTATCTGGTTGAGAAGAATTCTTGAAGAGCTTCAGTTCAAACAAGTTGAAGCTACTACAATTTTTCGTGACAACAACTTAGCAATCAAACTCTTTAAGAATCCTGTGCTACACAGCAGAAGCAAACATATCAATGTGAAGTATTATTTTTTAAGAGATCTCAACAATGATGGAACAATCAAACTGGTTTATTGTCGAAGTGAAGATCAAGTTCAAGATATACAGAACAAGCCACTCAAGTTGGCTACATTTGTAAGGTTGCGTGTGTTGGTGCAATATCCCTTAGGTCAAGGTTGACCTGGTTGACCAAGCTTGAGTCTTGGTTTGGGTTTCGATTTTTGACAATATATTGGGTTTCGATGTTTGACAATATATTGGGTTTCGATGATATGGACAATGCAGGTGCAGTTGTTCATTTGGGGAGATTGTTTGATACAATTCCCATTTGGTCAAGTTGACCAGTTAAGATGTGAAGGAGAGTCAAGTAGGTCAAGGTTGACCGGATACTTGATTGGAAAGTCCTGGTGAGTGAAGTCAGGTGAAAATCCTAGTGAGTGAAGCTAGGTGAAAGACCTGGTGGGTGAAGCTAGGCAGAAGGGAAGTCCCGGTGAGTGAAGCCGGGCAATGGAAAGTCCAAGTAGGTCAAAGGAATTGACCAGATACTTGGCACGAGGAGAAAAGCCCAAGTAGGTCAAAGGGATTGACCGGATACTTGGCACGAGGAGAAAAGTCCAAGTGGATCAAAGGAATAGACCAGACACTTGGTGAGGGAGTCCTAGCTGGTCAAGGGTGACAGGATGCTAGGCATAATGTACGAACAGGTTAAGGTTGACCAGATGTTGGTTTGGGGGGCTTGGGATTTGGTTTTGGGCAAAAACCAGCAGCTGGATCGATCAGCCGATCGATTGGCTGGAGCCCAATCGATCGTCCGATCAATTGGGGAGTCCCCGTGAGAAGCCTTCATCCTAATCGATCAGTGGATCGATTGGGAGGCAGTCACGAGTGCACAGAAGCCAGCTAGATCGATCAGCTGATCGATCCAGAGGTCCCAATTGATCTGTGGATCGATTGGGAAGCTGCGATTTGTCACGATAAGCACTGGATTGATCGGCCGATCGATCCAGGCAAATTCCCAGAGCACAGAGGTGCTCTGGATCGATCAGCTGATCGATCCAAAGCCTCCCCGATCGGTTGGGAGCAATCCAATCGATCGGGATCCGACCATTGGCGCTGGATAAAGCCGTTGGCGTGCGATTCCTTCGACATAGCTCGCACTATTCATCTCAGATCCTCGACAGCAACTCCACAGCTCTCTCTAAGATGCAGATCGCCAGTTCTTGAAGGTTCTTGGAGGCTCTTCCAAGTCAAGAGGTGGATCAAAAGTAAGAAGAAGAAAGCTAGGGTTAGGGTTTCTTGTATTCATTGTAAGCTTTGCTTATACTCTTGTTCCCTTTCCTTTCTTTCTGTATTGAGAGTCTTGTAGGGCTTCTCCGCCTTCAGTAGTTATCGAAAAGGAGTGTTTATTAGTGGAGGTATGTGTGTGTGCGTGGATCCTTGGACTAGTCACCTCTTGTGAGGTGGATACCAAGTAAAATCCATTTGTTAGCGTTGTTGTAGTTGTTTCTTGTATTCTCGCTGCATATCTTTGAAGAAACAAGCAACGTCAAGCATGAAGATAGCGCCGAGCTATTCACCCCCCTCAAGCTACATAATCGGTCCCAACAAGTGGTATCAGAGCGAGACCGCTCTTCACCGGAATCATCGCCGGAAGGGGAAAATCTAGAGGGTGAAGAAGTTGGAGCAAAATTATCAAAGTCAAAGGATTCAAGAAGCTCAACTTCAAGATGCAATTCCAAGATGGACTTGGATTTGACACGAGGGTGGCTCCACCGTACACATCTACAAGTTTCGATCTTTGGAAATCAAGGATCGAAAATTTCTTAATAGTGGAGATAGAGCAATGGTTTGCTCTCATGGAAGGTTTCGAGGCTCCAACAAATTCCAAGGGCAAAGTCCTAAAGAAAAGCAAATGGAGCCAAGAACAAATCCAAAGATGTGAGGTCAATGATAAAGTGACCATGCTTTTGGTCAATCTATTGCCTAGCCACATTCTTGGTAACATTAGAGAGTTCAAGGATGCCAAAGAGCTTTGGAGCAAATTGGCATCAACTCATGAGATCCCCTCCACTGTACCAATCCAAGAAAAATCTAAAGAGGGTGACTCATTGGAGAAAGACCAAGAGGAGGAGAATTCCGAAGTTGGGAGATGCTCAATTTCCAAAGAAGAGGAAGTCCAAGAAGCCTCATCTTCAAAGGAATGCAATGAAGATGGCAAGGAGAGGGCATACTCCTTGTTCTATGTCCAAGATGAAGATGAAGAAGTCTCCACCTCTAGGATTAAGGGGGAACAACTTTTGGTGACACCGGATCAAGAAGAAGGAGAAGTCTCCGCATCCGGGTCAAGAATAGAAGAGGATGAAGAAGCTTCCACCTCCACAAGTCAAGAAAAATCTAATGGAGGAGCATCACTATCGGATCTAGAGGAAGCCTTTACATCCACATCACATGGAGGATCAAGTGCCATCCCTACATGTGAAGGTAAAAATATCTCAATTAATAATAAAAATCATATTATATGTTTTGAGTGTAGGGAGAATGGGCACTACAAGAGCAAGTGTCCCAACTTGGCCAAGAAGAAGGGCCAAGTGGCACCCAAGGGCAAGGAGAAGCCCAAAGAGACCATCCCCACAACAAAGAAGAGCAAGGAGTACATTGTGTGCTTCTTGTGCCAACAAAGAGGGCATTACCGAAGTCAATGCCCTAAGGGGAAGAAGGTGGTCAAGGCTCAAGGAGGAAGCTCAAGACGAGGGGGAGCCTCCAAGGTAAAAAGAAAGGTAACTTTTATTGAGCCTACCCCTTTAAATTATGGTAAAAAGAATGCTAGTTCTAACTTATATCATTTTAATGCTATTTACCATAAGAATAGGAAGCATGGAGACATTAATGAAAATCATATGGCTCTACATGCTAAAACCACTACACCTAGGGCTAGGAATGTAGATAAAAATCTAGGCAAGAACACTAAGGCCAATAACTATAAGCCTAAAAATAAAAACGCTCAAGGATTAAATATGTAACGACCCAATTTTCCCTATTTCAAGTTCTAAAAGTTCATAAAAATATTTGGAAATGCTTTTAAAATATTCTAGAGATTTTTAGGAATATTTAGAGTATTTTTATGTAATTTTTGGAGGTCGTTTAGTATGTTTACAAAAAGAAAGAAGTTTTGACAAAAATGTTGAAGGTGACACTCGAACCCAAGACCTCCGGTCGAACCTGACCCCAACCGGACACAACCAACCAACTGGGCTATGCGTGGTTTGTTAATAAGTATGAAACAAGATATATATAAGTTATAGTAAAGGGCAAAGTTAGACCTAGTTATAAAAGGATAAGTTAAGAGGGATTAGGATATATTTTTCTCCCGAAACCCTTTCTTCTCCTCTGCTTCTCGCGTGCGACGGTGCCATTTCTGCCGAGCGAAGAAATACGAAGCCCTAGCTTCATCTCCGGCAGCCGATGAAGGTCTTCTTCTGGTGAACCTTGCGGATCCAACCTCCTCTCGTCGAAGAGAACGCGTGAGCACGAAGGAGAAGTCGAAGTCCTCATCTCCGCGAAGCCCTAGCTGCCTCCTTCCGGTTGTAAGTCCTAAAAGCAAGGGTAAATACTACTCACATGTGGTAGGAGTTGTTTTCAATTTTGTTTCTCCTTGTTTCGAATCTGCCATGACCTTCAAAGAAGGAACATGGATGTGTTCAAGTTTTTCTATCGTGCCATCATTCCGAGAAGAATTTGCTTCCGTTGTGTTTTCGGAATTGTACCTGTAGTGAATTCTGATGTTAGGGATTCTAGAATAGATCCAAGGTTTTGATTTTTTTCTTACCAATCTAATGAAGCATGATTAGAGATTTCGGGTTGTATGGTGTTAGTTGCTGCCATGACTATAAATTCCGAATATTCTAGGTTGAATAAGAGATCACCTCATTGTGGAGTAATCTGGGTTTGTAATCTTGCTGTGCCAACCAGTTAGATGTTAGGAAAGATGGGCATAAACAAATCCTTAACCTTGCTGTTCGGATTTGGGTTTGTGCCTTGAAATGGGTGCAGAATTAGATGTGTTTTTACCTTAGTAAATGCAGATTTTTTATGGGAACAACAAACAGTTCCATTGGAGCTTAGAACAATGCATTCTTTTTAAGTACAGTTTTAGTTGTTCCATTGAATGCAGAATTCCAGTATGTAGTTCCTTAACACTAGCTTTTATTTGCTATTAGTTGGACATGTACAGCTTTTATTGTGATTAGTAAGCTCAAAGTTGCTTTCTTTTGCTCTATTTTATAGCATGATTAGTAAGTTCAAAGTTGCTTTCTTTTGCTCTATTTTATAGTATGATTAGTAAGTTCAAAGTTGCTTTCTTTTGCTCTATTTTATAGCATGATTAGTAAGTTCAAAGTTTCTTTCTTTTGCTCTATTTTATAGCATGATTAGTAAGTTCAGATTTGCTTTCCTTTACTTTGTTTTATAACATGCTTAGAGAGTTTAGATCTGCTTCCCTTGTGTTATTTTTATATAGCATGCTTGGTTAGTTGTAATCCTACACTTGTTAGATATATCTACAGGATTCTAATAAGCTCTAATCAAGGAGTATGAGAAGTATGAGTAAAGAAAAGACTAGAGTTTAGTTAAAAATAAATAACTAGTAAATTAAAGTAAGAGGCTAGTACCTGACTTCCAAGGTTGTCGTTAAATAAATCCAGGTGACCAATTCCAAGGTCTTGGCCCTGGTAAGACCAAGGTCTTTACCTCATAGGACTAGAGGCTCGCTACCTCAGTCACTATTAGAGAGCGCGCAAAACAAAGATGGTACTAAACCTGGGCCTAAAGAAGAAGAAAAGAAGAAGAAAGTGAAAGAGAAATTAAAAAATTAATTTCTAGTATAAAGATGTAAGAAAATGAAACGAGTATTATGCTTAGAATCAATAGAAGTTTAGTTCTTTAATTCTAAGCTTACAGTAGTAGTTTCATTATTTTCCTGTCAGTTAGTGAGCATGTTTAGTATTCAGCTTTATTTCTGTATACCATGAGTACATGCAGCTTTCCTTTTAGCATTTCAGATTTAGTATTGTTGCATTATTTTTATGCACTTCGAGTTTTTGTGAGATAAATTAGTACTTACTAAGCGTTTCACTTATAGTTTTATTTTCTTTCCTCCTACTGCAGATAAAGGAAAAGCTAAGATATGAAAGGGAGGCGATAGGGTGGTGGTAGTGATGAAGGTGTGTGATGATTGGACTGTGGAGAGATCCAGAATTTGCTGGCAAAATTATCAAGACTTTCTGTTTAATTCTTTTAGTTTCCTTAAGTGTTATTATGAGTTGAGACTGTATTTAAGTTTATTTCTCACTTGTAATTAGTTTACTTTTATTATTTGTGGAGTGATGTAGTTGGTTGCTTTTGCTATAGTAGTTGCTTTGGTTATTGTGTGATTTTGTTACTGCGTGGTTGTGAAAAATGTGTTCCAGCCACCTGTGGCTATGTATATATTATTTGTATTATGGATTTGGTCACCGGTACAGGGGAGACTCTGTCGAAATTTTTCGGTAGGAATTTCTCTGGGTCGTGATAAATCTAACTGATGCTAATAACAGCATCAGTGACACTAGTAAGTAGAGTGATAGATAGGTAACAACCGCCCTTAGAGAGTAGTAGTAAGAAGGGTGGGTCGTTACAGTTGGTATCAGAGCAGTGTTCCATTCTCCAGCATCACACACACACATAAGTATCATCCTTGCCGTCTCCAAGTAAGAAAGTATTTGAATCCTTTCTTTATTCTGCTTTTCTTATTATTAACTGTAGTATAGAGTACTTATTTTTTTTTTGGTGCTTAACTAAGATAGAAGATTTAGTTCCCTTTTCTTTATCCATATTTATATATGATTATAAGGGTTAAAGTAAGATATCAAGCCTTTACCCTTGCATAATTAGATGGCAAGAAGAGGACGTCCCCGTACTGCTCATACTGAGGAACCAGCTCGAGAGAACGAAGTGCCTAGAGTAGCTGCTCCCAACCTTTCTGAAGTGGTTGCTCAGCTCCAGAGACAAGTAGCAGAGCAGTAGCAAGTGATTGCCAATCTAATGGCAAACCAGCAAGCAGTTCCTCCCCCTCCTCCAGCTGTCACTGCAGAGAATCCAATGGTAACTGAGACTCCACCAGCTGCCCTGGGAGCCATCACAGCACCTCAGAGACCAGAAGCTTACCTTATACAGTGGCTAATGCTGAAACCAGAGAGCTTCTTAGGCACGACAGAGCCCTGGGATGCCCAGGTTTGGTTTAAAACATTGGAGAGCACTATGGAGCTTCTTGACTGGCCAGAAGTCGAGAAGGTCAAGTGCACCTCTTTCTGCCTGCCTGGAGATGCTCGTATGTGGTGGGAGAGGACAAAGACCAAGAGAGCGGCTGATCAGATGAGCTAGGCTGATTTTCAGTCAGAGTTTTATGAAGAGTTCTTCCACCTACAGATCACCAACAAGCACTATGAGGAGTTTATAGAGTTCAAACAAGGTGACTTGTCAGTGGAGGAAGCAGCCAAGAAGTTCAACAGACTAGCTCGTCTCTGCCTAGAGCTAGTAAGTACAGAGAAGGAGCGAGTCAGGCTGATGCTCAGAATGCTGAGACCCCAGATACCATTGAATGTCAGCAGTGGAGCTCATCGACCCCAGACTGGTGAAGAGTTGATTAGTAGAGCATTAATTGCTGAACACTACCTGAACAACATCAAGGCACAACGAGCGCAACATAAGCCAGTGAAGACAGAGGACAAAACAGCAGGAAGCCAGAAATCACACTCAAGTAAACAGAACTGGAAAGGCAAAGGTAAAAGGAAGCAGTGGAACACAGGAGGTAGCCAGAAGGGAGGACCAGCAAACAAGCAGACCAAGTTTCCTCCCTGTCCCAAATGTGGGAGAACACATCCAGGAGCCTGTCTTTTGGGTAAGACTGGATGTTACTCCTGTGGTCAGGAAGGACACATGGCTAAAGAGTGTCCTAACAAATTCAAAGCACCTCAGCCACAGCCATTGCAATATGGAGGCCAGTATGCACAGTTGCACCACATGGAAGCAGCATTGGAGGGACCTTATATCAGTCAAGGAAGGTTGGAAGCTCCACCAGTTCCAGCCTTTGATGGTGCCAGAGTATTCTCCCTCACCAAAGAAGAAGCTGCTAGTGCCTCCACGGTCGTAACACGTCAAGTAGTTATTTTCCAGCACATAGCTACTGTACTATTTGACACTGGGGCGACCCATTCTTTTGTATCGATACCTTTTGCCAGTAGATTACAGGTGCCTACAGAGAGTACGAACTCTAAGTTCTTGACGACCCTACCTTCTGGGAAGTCATGGAATCCAATCAGTGGCTTCGGGCCATATTAGTCGGAGTTGCAGACCGAGAGCTATATGTAAATCTGATAGTTCTCGCCATGCAGGATTTCGATATCATTTTTGGTATGGATTTCCTCAGCAAGTACAGTGCCTCAGTGGACTGTCGCAGATGGAAAGTGATTTTTAGTCCAGAAGGTGAACCAACTTTTGAGTTCACAGGAGTGCCAAGGAAGAAGACCCAGAAACTTCTCTCTTCTCTAGCAGCTCACCAGATGTTAGCTAGAGGGTGTGCAGGTTTTCTTGCATACATACTAAAGGCAGAAGAGCAGAAAGGACTCAAGCAGGAGGAGGTCCGGGTAGTATGCGAGTATCCAGAAGTATTTCCAGAAGAGCTACCTAGACTACCTCTCAACAGAGAAGTGGAATTTGAGATTGAATTGGTTCTTGGAACCGGTCCAATTTCGAAAGCTCCGTATCGCATGTCTCCAGCAAAGCTGAAAGAGTTACAAAAACAACTACAGGAGTTACTTGACAAAGGCTTCATTCGCCTTAGTCACTCACCTTGGGGAGCTCCTGTGTTGTTTGTCAAGAAGAAAGATGGAACAATACGGATGTGCATAGATTTCAGAGCTCTAAATCAAGTGACCATCAAGAACAAGTACCCCATTCCCAGGATCGACAACTTATTTGATCAGTTAAGAGGAGCAACAGTGTTCTCAAAGATAGATTTGCGCTCTGGGTACCATCAGCTGAAAGTGAAGGAAAGTGATATACCCAGAACAGCTTTCAGAACCAGATACGGACACTATGAGTTTGTAGTCATGCCTTTTGGAGTGACTAATGCACCTGCGATCTTCATGGACTTAATGAACAGAGTGTTCATAGAATATCTTGACAAATTTGTCATCGTATTCATCGACGACATTCTGGTCTATTCAACGACTCCAGAGGAGCATAACACGCACTTGAGGATAGTACTGCAGACTCTACAGCAGAAACAACTTTATGCTAAATTCTCAAAGTGCGAATTTTGGTTAAATCAGGTGGCATTTCTAGGTCACATAATTTCTAAAGAAGGCATCCAAGTGGATCCAGCCAAAATAGAAGCAGTCAACAACTGGAGTAGACCCAAGAACGCCAGGGAGATCAGAAGCTTCCTTGGTTTAGCTGGGTACTACAGGAAATTCATGGAGGACTTTTCCAGGATAGCCTCTCCACTAACAGTCCTCACCTGGAAGAACAAGAAGTTTGAATGGTCAGATAAATGTGAGCAGAGTTTCCAAGAGCTCAAGAAGAGACTGACCAGTGCTCCTATCCTGAGAGTTCTAGAGAGTGACAAGACTTTTGACATCTACAGTGATGCTTCCAAGATGGGCTTAGGAGTTGTACTCATGCAAGAAGGAAAAGTCATAGCCTATGCTTCCAGACAACTCAAAGACTACGAAAAGAACTATCCCACTCACGATCTTGAGCTGACAGCTGTGGTTTTTGGATAGACACTCTGGCGACATTATTTGTATGGAGTTCAATGTAGAATCTTTATAGATCATCAGAGTCTTAAGTACTTCTTCACTCAGAAGGACTTAAACATGAGACAGCGCAGGTGGCTGGAGTTGGTCAAAGATTACAACTGTGAAATCCTCTACCACCCAGGCAAATCTAACAAAGTGGCAGATGCACTAAGCAGAAAGTCCAGTGCATCCCTGATGTCTCTGTCATCATTAGCCCTGCCACTGCAGAAGGAGTTGTCAGATTTTGGACTTGAAATTATTTATGGACAGCTCTCCGCATTGACCTTAGAGTCTACCTTGCTTGAGGACATACAGAGAAAGCAAAGTGAAGATCCAGACATTCAGAAGATCAAGCAAGGGATACAGAAAGAAGATAAATCAGAGTTTCGAGTAACAGATAGCGGGATTCTTTATCAGGGAAGTCGCATTTGTGTGCCCAATGATGAAGAACTGAGAAAGAAAATTTTAGAAGAAGCTCATAGTACACCTTACTTCATGCATCCTGGTTCTACCAAGATGTACCAAGACGTGAAACAGAGGTTCTGGTGGTTAGGACTCAAAAGAGACGTTCCTAAATATGTCAGTACCTGCCTGACATGCCAGAGAGTCAAAGCAGAACACCAGAGACCAGGAGGAGTTCTTCAGCCTCTCCCAATACCAGAGTGGAAGTGGGAAGACATATCCATGGACTTCATAACAGGTCTTCCAAGAACTACAAATGGATATGACGCAATATGGGTAGTAGTGGACATATTAACTAAGTCTGCCCATTTCCTAGCCATCAAGGTGTGTTAGCTAGAGCCCTAGAGCCAATCATTTGATGATTGTATTTTGGACTTGTTGTATCATATTCTATATAAATAAAGGCATTTGGTTATTGGTTATTATACTTACTTGTATTGATGCCAAATAAATTAAGTATAATAACGTCCTTGAGTAGACAGTTCTCACCTATATCAATCGGTTAGTTGAACCGATAGTGAGATGATATAGGGAACACAACTCTTAATCATTGCTAGTCGAGTATTAACATTCAGGGACAATGTTAATGCAATAAGACTAGCATGTAGGTCAACTCGATGACTTGATCTCACAAGTCATGGATATAGAGATATCAAGTTGACACATGGGTATGCATTGGAAAATGTATACTGAATGACCCGCCATGAGAAAATATCATGGATCGTTATATGAGTGTCATATACTTTCTCATGTGGCTATTAGTATGACTACTAGTCCTTAGACCTGAAGTCACCATGGTTCCCTACATAAGGTGTTATGTACTTTGGTTTCGTCAAACGTCACCCGTAACTGGGTGGACTATAAAGGCAATTACTAGGTATATAACGAATTATGCAGAGGGATGTGAGTGATGTAGATGGGATCTATCCCTCCCATATGACGGGAGCGACATCGGTATTCTTGATAGAGTTAGACCATGAAGTGCATGGCCATACCCAAATGAGTCAACATGAGATGTTGAGCTCATTTGATCGAGTGAGTCTACTTGGAGTTCAAGATTTAGATTGATCAGAGGATGACACGGTCTATGTCTCACATTGATCAATCTAGATGTCTAGGATAGAAAGACACTTGTCATATATTGTGAGGAGTCACAATTAGTAGTCACAAGGTGATGTTGGATCTCAACATTCTTGTAACTTTGGTAGTAATGATGTATTGCTAGATACCGCTCATTACTTATGCTTCTAAATGAGTTTAGGGGCATTGCCAACGTTACAAGAACCTATTGGGTCACACATAAAGAACAAGTGGATGGAGATTAGGTTCATATGATGAACCAAGATGATTAGATTCATTTGATGAATCAAATTGGATTAAGAGTAATCCATATTGGGCTAATTGAGTTGGACTCAAGTTGATTCATGTATTCAATGAGTCTAATTTAGATTATGACTCATTAAATCAACTTAATTTAATGAATTAGATTCATTATATTAAGTTGTCTTGAATCGAATGGTTAGATTAGATCAACCATGGAAGAGATTTTGTCAAGTTTGACTTGACTTGAGAGGAAGAGGAAGAGTCAAGTTTGACTTGACTAATTGCCACATCATTAGTGAAATGGCAAGATGTGGACCAATGATGATGCTCCACATCACCATGGTGTGCCACTTCATGGAGGTTACAAGCCTCCTTTCCCATTAATGTGGCCGGCCACATTAAATGAGTGGGAGTTACTCATGTGGCCGGCCACACAAGAGAATGAATGGGGAATGAATTTTATTCAAAACTCCTATTCATTTCATCTCCTTCCTCTAGCCATTCTCTTCTCCCTCTCCTCTTTCTTGGCCATGAGTTTCAAGGAAGAAACAAGGTGAGTGGTTTTGAGTTTCATGAAAGAAAATAGAGTGATTGTCGCATAGAAGAAGAAGAAGAGTGTTCTTGTATTTCATCTTCTCTATTTTTCTTTCCAATCCCATCCGAGAGCCCTAGAAAGTACTAGCACACTTGTGGTGCTCTCTTCTCCATCCTTGTGTGTTAGAGAATACACCTTGTTCGTGTGGATACTACTAGAGGATTGTCTACGTTGACAATCTTGAGATCCGACGTACCTTGGACTTGCGGGATTACGAAAAGGGCACGCATCGAAGGTATAAATCTTTCTTCATGTAGATCTAGGAGTAGATCTAAGTAGAAACTCATACTCGTATTTAAATTTTGAAATCTATCCTTCGCACGAGATCCAGTGGCATGGGTGATTCAGGGTTTCCGCGACGCGAAAACGCGGTTTTCGCGGCACGAAAAACCCATCAGTGGTATCAGAGCCACGTGCGAAGCGAGTACGATTTTGGATTCATATTTTTATGAAAAATATAGATCTGTAAACTTTCTGTAAATTCATGTTTTTATAGTTTTAATGGGTATTTTTCTCGTAGAAGCGAAGCACAAGTGTTTAGACACTTGTAGGCTTCGACTACCGAGAAGAATTTTCCGAAACGGCAATGTTTCGCCCCAAAATTTTTTTGGACAGCGGGCTTAGGCGTTGTTAGATCGCAAAGGAACCCTCGCGATGGTTAGATCATGGGTAGGGGCGCTGCCCCTGGGCCTGCAAGGGGATTCGTTCCGCGATTGCGCTCGAAAATGCTAAACGGGACCGCCGGGAAAAATTTACTCATAAAATTGTAAAAAAAAATTATGAAAATTACAAAAAATTATGAAAAATATATAATTTAGAATTATATATTAATTTTGTGATAGTCATGGCCCAAAAGGACCCAATAAGATTGGAATTGTGTTGTAATTTATATTACGGCCTGTGCGCCCTTATTTGTGATGTGTGTGCTGTATTTATTTTATTTTTATTTTCACGACCTGCGCGTCGTGCCTTTCTCTTATATTCTGGTTGTAAATTAGATTTAGACTCGAATGTAACACGAGTTTCAAAATTGCAATGTAAATTTTGAAGCGGTGGAAGATCCACACGAGACGGAGTTACGAGGAGGGCACGAGCAACACGAGGTGGTCAACGGAAGGAGCTTGAGAAGCTGTTGACCTTAGGTTGACCATCCGATCTTCTCATTGGCTTGAGAAGATCGTAGTAGGGCCATGACTAAATCATAAATTAATTTAATTAATTATTTTTGTATGTATGTGATGCATGCTAGTTAATTAAGTAATTAATTAGTGCCTAACGATTAGATTAGATCTAAGTCGTGCACATGATGGACCCTTCGATTAGATTAGATCTATCGAGTATATGATACGCATCATCGTTTAGATTAGATCTAAATCACGTCAACTCGTAATGCCTACCATGCCGTGATACCTACCACTACCTCGATCGCATATAGTTGTTGAATCTGCCAAAGCAGAGCAACACATACTATCTTGGTAGGGTATGGAGGGACAATCTTGGTCCCACCTATCAACGCATGGGTGAGTACAACTCAATTAGATTGAGTATTCCTAGTTAACTCGGTTGGATCGAGTATAACTATAGGCATTCTTCCAATGGTTGGAAAGTTAGGTCAAAATTACATATATATTAACTCTCGGGCGTATTAGCCAAAGCTAACTTGGGTTTTAATATAAATGCGGATCTTGATCCTATAAACAAGAGTTGCATAGAGATGTAATTGGTAATCGTTACCTACCGATCATACTAAGTCTTGGGCGTATTAGCCAAAGCTAACTCAAGGGTTAGTATGATGTGGATCTTGTCCCACATGAATTATAGAATTCAATGGGAGCATCATTTAGTTAAAGTCCTAATTAAATGATTAAGAATATGATATTTATTTCTGCATTTATTTCTGTTGTAGATTACCATGACGTCGAATACGAACACCTTCTCTCTGCGATCTGTCCTTAAGAAGGACAAGCTCAACGGAGCAAATTTCCTGGACTGGTACAGGAACCTGAGAATAGTTCTCACCCAAGAACGTAAACTGTACATTCTGGAGCAGCCCATTCCGGAGGCTCCTCCTGCCACTGCCACGTGAGCAGACCGAGATGCTTACAAGAAGCATCAAGATGACGCATTAGATGTGTCCTGTCTTATGCTCATGACCATGAACTCTGAGCTTCAGAAGCAACATGAGTTGATGGGCGCTTACGATATGGTTGAACATCTTTGTCACCTATATCAAGGACAAGCAAGGCACTGGAAGAGGAACTCTAAAGAATACCTGGAAGATCTTAAGAAGAAGAGAAATAAGATTTCTACTTCAGGTATACATGTTATAGAAGTCAACCTCTCTATTTCTTTATCGTGGGTATTAGATACCGGATGTGCTTCATACATTTGTACTAATGTACAAGCGCTGAGAAATAGCAGGGCATTGACGAAGGGTGAGGTAGACATACGAGTAGGCAATGGAGCACAAGTTGCTACTATTGCTGTAGAAACTTACTATCTATCTCTACCCTCTTGGCTTGTACTAGAATTAGATGATTGTTGTTATGTGCCTGCCTTGACTAAGAACATAATTTCAGTTTCTTGTTTGGACAAGAAAGGATTTTCGTTTACAATAAAGAATAAATGTTGTTCCATCTATTTAAACGATATGTTCTATTGTAGTGCACCTCTGATAAACGGACTCTATATTCTAGACCTTGAGAGCCCTATCTATAACATAAATACCAAGAGGTTCAAGTCAAATGACATGAACCAAACCTACCTCTGGCACTGTCGCTTAGGTCATATAAATGACAAGCGCTTATCTCAGATCCATAAGGATGGTATGCTGGACTCATTTGATTTTGAATCATATGAGGTATGCGAGTCATGCCTACGAGGCAAGATGACCAAGACTCCCTTTAGTGGGCACAGCGAGAGAGCGACTGATTTGTTAGGACTCATACATAGTGATGTATGTGGCCCTTTCAATGTCGCTGCTAGAGGCGGTTATAGGTACTTCATCACATTTACTGATGACTTCAGTAGATATGGTTGTGTACTTGATGACATATAAGTCTGAATCCTTTGAAAAGTTCAAAGAATTCAAGAATGAAGTACAGAACCAGCTAGGCAAGAGTATTAAGATACTTGGATCAGATCGAGGTGGAGAATACCTTAGCCATGAGTTTCGTGACTATCTAGCTGAGTGTGGGATTCTATCCCAACTCACTCTTCCTGGAACACCACAGTGGAATGGTGTATCCGAAAGGAGGAATCTTACCCTATAAGATATGGTACGATCTATGATGAGTCACACAGATCTTACGACATTCCTTTGGGGCTATGCTCTAGACACGGTAGCTTTTATACTCAACCGAGTTCCATCAAAGGCCGTGATAAAGACACCATATAGGATATGGACTGGGAGAGATGCCCAGGTGTCATTCATGAGGATTTGGGGTTGTGAGGCTTACGTTCGACGTCAAGTCTCAGACAAGTTAGGACCCAAATCCGACAAGTGCTACTTTATTGGATATCCCAAGGAAACTAAGGGATATTACTTTTACATTCCCAGTCAGCACAAGGTAGTTGTGGCAAAGACTGGGGTCTTTCTAGAAAGGGACTTTGTTTTTAAAAAGACTAGTGGGAGCACGTTCGATCTTGAAGAAGTTCAAGATACGAATGATAGCACTGAAGCCTCGATGGAAGTTGAACTGGAACCACAAAGTGTTGTGGATGATGTTGTTCCACAAAGAGTTGAGGAACAACAACCAGTTCAAGTAGACATACCTCTTCGCAGGTCTGATAGGGTACGTCATCAGCCTGAGAAATACTCATTTCTCTTGTCTGACCATGATGACGTTGTGCTCATAGATGATGAGCCTACCACCTATCAGGAAGCTGTGATGAGACCAGATTCCGAGAAATGGCTAGAGGCCATGAGATCCGAGATGGAATCCATGTACACCAACCAAGTATGGACTTTGGTTGATCCACCTGAAGGGGTAAAACCCATTGGGTGTAAGTGGGTCTTTAAGAGAAAGACTGACATGGATGGACTTATCTATAAGGGTTGCTTGGTAGCTAAAGGTTTCAAGCAGATTCATGGTATT
Source organism: Zingiber officinale (assembly GCF_018446385.1). NCBI lineage: Eukaryota > Viridiplantae > Streptophyta > Magnoliopsida > Zingiberales > Zingiberaceae > Zingiber > Zingiber officinale. Next base: position 66,703,399 of record NC_055997.1, read on the forward strand.
GATTATGATGAAACCTTTTCTCCAGTAGCGATGTTTAAGTCCATTCGGATCATGCTTGCTATTGCAGCTTACCACGATTACGAGATCTGGAAGATGGACGTCAAAACCACGTTTCTGAATGGAAACCTACTCGAGGATATGTACATGACACAACCTGAAGGTTTTGTAGATCCACAGCATACTAGCAGAGTATGCAAGCTGCATAGGTCCATTTATGGACTAAAGCAAGCTTCTCGGAGCTGGAATCTTCGATTCGATGATGCAATCAAACAGTTTGGTTTCATCAAGAATGAAGATGAACCTTGTGTCTACAGGGGACATAGTTGTCTTCCTCATATTGTATGTGGATGACATACTACTCATTGGGAAGGACATCCTTTTGCTTCAGTCTGTCAAGACCTGGCTAGGGAGTTGCTTCTCAATGAAGGACTTAGGTGAGGCATCCCGCATTCTAGGGATACAGATCTATAGAGATAGATCTAAGAGATTGCTTGGCCTAAGTCAGAGTACATATATTGACAAGGTACTCCTTCGGTTTGCCATGCAGAACTCCAAGAAGGGATTTCTGCCGATGTCACATGGCGTGAGTCTTTCGAAGACTCAAGGTCCCTCTTCTAGAGAAGAGAGAGACTGCATGGATCAGATCCCTTATGCCTCAGCCATAGGATCGATCATGTACGCCATGCTCTGTACTCGACCTGATGTCTCGTATGCTTTGAGCATGACGAGCAGATACCAGTCAGATCCAGGTGAAAGTCACTAGATAGCGGTCAAGAATATTCTTAAGTACTTAAGAAGGACTAAAGAATATTTCTTGATATATGGAGGCAATGATGAGCTAGCTGTAAAGGGTTACAGTGATGCTAGCTTCCAGACCGACCAGGATGACTATAGATCACAGTCGGGGTTCGTGTTTTGCATTAATGGTGGTGTTGTGAGCTGGAAGAGTTCGAAGCAGGACACAGTAGCTGATTCTACGACAGAGGCCGAGTATATTGCTGCATCAGAGGCAGCAAAGGAGGCAGTTTGGATTCGCAAGTTCATCACTGAACTTGGGGTGGTTCCTAGCATTGCTGACCCTATTGAGCTCTATTGTGACAACAATGGAGCTATAGCACAGGCGAAGGAACCTCGCTCACACCATCGGACCAAACATACACTACGGCGCTTCCATCTCATTCGAGATATCATCGAGAGAGGAGATGTGAAGATTTGCAGAGTACCAACAGAGGCTAATATCATAGATCCCTTGACCAAGGCTTCGGCACAGAGGAAGCATGATGGTCACACTAGGTCATTTGGGCTTAGAGCCTACACTGTTTGGCACTAATGCTAGTGGGAGATTGTTAGCTAGAGCCCTAGAGCGAATCATTTGATGATTGTATTTTGGATTTGTTGTATCATATTCTATATAAATAAAGGCATTTGGTTTTTGGTTAGTATACTTACTTGTATTGGTGCCAAATAAATTAAGTATAATAACGTCCTTGAGTAGACAGTTCTCACCTATATCAATCGGTTAGTTGAACTGATAGTGAGATGATATAGGGAACACTACTCTTAATCATTCCTAGTCGAGTATTAACATTCAGGGATAATGTTAATGCAATAAGACTAGCATGTAGGTCAACTCGATGACTTGATCTCACAAGTCATGGATATAGAGATATCAAGTTGACACATGGGTATGCATTGGAAAATGTATACTGAATGACCCACCATGAGAAAGTATCATGGATCGTTATATGAGTGTCATATACTTTCTAATATGGCTATTAGTATGACTACTAGTCCTTAGACCTGAAGTCACCATGGTTCCCTACATAAGGAGTTATGTACTTTGGTTTCGTCAAACGTCACCCGTAACTGGGTGGACTATAAAGGCGATTACTGGGTATATAACGAATTATGTAGAAGGATGTGAGTGATGTAGATGAGATCTATCCCTCCCATATGAAGGGAGCGACATCGGTATTCTTGATAGAGTTAGACCACGAAGTGCATGGCCATGCCCAAATGAGTCAACATGAGATGTTGAGCTCATTGATCGAGTGAGTCTACTTGGAGTTCAAGATTTAGATTGATCAGAGGATGACACGGTCTATTCCTCACATTGATCAATCTAGATGTCTAGGATAGAAGGACACTTGTCATATATTGTGAGGAGTCACAATTAGTAGTCACAAGGTGATGTTGAATCTCAACATTCTTGTAACTTGGGTAGTAATGATGTATTGCTAGATACCGCTCATTACTTATGCTTCTAAATGAGTTTAGGGGCATTGCCAACGTTACAAGAATCTATTGGGTCACACACAAAGAACAAGTGGATGGAGATTAGGTTCATATGATGAACCAAGATGATTAGATTCATTTGATGAATCAAATTGGATTAAGAGTAATCCAAATTGGGCTAATTGAGTTGGACTCAAGTTGATTCATGTATTCAATGAGTCTAATTTAGATTATGACTCATTAAATCAACTTAATTTAATGAATTAGATTCATTATATTAAGTTGGCTTGAATCGAATGGTTAGATTAGATCAACCATGGAAGAGATTTGGTCAAGTTTGACTTGACTTGAGAGGAAGAGGAAGAGTCAAGTTTGAGTTGACTAATTGCCACATCATTAGTGAAATGGCAAGATGTGGACCAATGATGATGCTCCACATCATCATGGTGTGCCACTTCATGGAGGTTACAAGCCTCCTTTCCCATTAATGTGGCCGGCCACATTAAATGAGTGGGAGTTACTCATGTGGTCGGCCACACAAGAGAATGAATGGGGAATGAATTTTTTTCAAGACTCTCATTCATTTCATCTCCTTCCTCTAGCCATTCTCTTCTCCCTCTCCTCTTTCTTGGCCGTGAGTTTCAAGGAAGAAACAAGGTGAGTGGTTTTGAGTTTCATGAAAGAAAATAGAGTGATTGTCACATAGAAGAAGAAGAAGAGTGTTCTTGTATTTCATCTTCTCTATTTTTCTTTCCAATCCCATCTGAGAGCCCTAGAAAGTGTTAGCACACTTGTGGTGCTCTCTTCTCCATCCTTGTGTGTTAGAGAACACACCTTGTTCGTGTGGATACTACTAGAGGATTGTCTACGTTGACAATCTTGAGATCCAACATACCTTGGACTTGCGGGATTACGAAAAGGGCACGCATCGAAGGTATAAATCTTTCTTCATGTAGATCTAGGAGTAGATCTAAGTTGTAAACTCGTACTCGTAAATTTTGTTCTATACTCTTCGCACGGATCCGTTAGCTAGGGTGATTCGGGTTTCCGCGACGCAAAAAAGTGATTTTCGCGGCCCGAAAAACACAACAAGGTGTCCCACTCCATAGAGCAGTTGGCACAACTATACGTTAAGGAGGTGATCAGACTTCATGGAGTTCTTAAATATATTGTTTCTGATAGAGATGGGCGCTTCACCTCACACTTTTGGGAGTGCGTTCAGAATGCACTAGGCACCAAACTCATGTTCAGCACAGCTTTCCATCCTCAGACTGATGGACAGACAGAGCGAATAAATCAGATTTTAGAAGATATGCTCAGAGCTTGTGCGCTGGATTTCAAGGGAAGTTGGTGCAAGTATCTATGCTTAGCTGAGTTTGCCTATAACAATAGTTATCAAGCGACCATCAAGATGGCACCATATGAGGCACTGTATGGCAGGAAGTGTAGGTTACCCCTTTGCTGGCAAGAAGCAGGTGAGAGAAAAGAAATGGAAGTAGAGCTGGGCATTTAGACAGAGTTGATAGATGAGACTACTCAGGCAATCCAGAAAATTAGATAGAGAATTGAGACTGCCCAGAGCAGACAGAAGAGTTATGCTGATACAGTCTTCCTCAAGGTCGCTCCTATGAAGGGAGTGATGAGATTTGGCAAGAAGGGCAAATTAAGTCCTCGCTATGTAGGACCTTACCTGATCATAGAGAGGATTGGGAAAGTAGCTTACAAGCTGGACTTACCACAAGCCATGTCAGCAATACACAATGCATTTCATGTCTCCATGCTAAAGAAGTGTCTCCACGACTCGAGCCAAGTGATTCAGCCTCAGTCAGTGCAGATCCAAGAGGATCTTAGTTATGAGAGCAGACCTACACAGATAGTGGACAGAGCAGTTAAGAGATTAAGAAATAAAGAAGTACCACTAGTGAAGGTCATCTGGCAGAACCAGAAGCACGAGGAAGTCACTTGGGAGCGGGAGGACAGTATGAGACAGGAGTATCCAGAGCTATTCTAAGTTCGAGGATGAACTTTTTATAAGGTATGGGGGATTGTAACGAGCCAATTTTCCCTATTTCAAGTTCTAAAAGTCCATAAAAATATTTGGAAATGCTTTTAAAATATTCTAGAGATTTTTAGGAATATTTAGAGTATTTTTACGTAATTTTTTAAGGTCGTTTAGTATGTTTACAAAAAGAAAGAAGTTTTGACAAAAAATGTTGAAGGTGAGACTCGAACCCAAGACCTCCGGTCGAACCTGACCCCAACCGGACACAGCCAACCAACTGGGCTACGCGTGGTTTGTTAATAAGTATGAAACGAGATATATATAAGTTATAGTAAAGGGCAAAGTAAGACCTAGTTATAAAAGGATAAGTTAAGAGGGATTAGGATATATTTTTCTCCCGAAACCCTTTCTTCTCCTCTGCTTCTCGCATGCGACGGTGCCGTTTCTGCCGAGCGAAGAAATACGAAGCCCTAGCTTCATCTCCGGCGGCCGACGAAGGTCTTCTTCCGACGAACCATGCGGATCCTACCTCCTCTCGTCGAAGAGAACGCGTGAGCACGAAGGAGAAGACGAAGTCCTCATCTCCGCGAAGCCCTAGCTGCCTCCTTCCGGTTGTAAGTCCTAAAAGCAAGGGTAAGTACTACTCACCTGTGGTAGGAGTTATTTTCGGTTTTGTTTCTCCTTGTTTCGAATCTGCCGTGACCTTCAAAGAAGGAACATGGATGTGTTCAAGTTTTTCTGCCGTGCCATCATTCCGGGAAGAATTTGCTTCCGTTGTGTTTTCGGAATTATACCTGTAGTGAATTCTGATGTTAGGGATTCTAGAATAGATCCAAGGTTTTGATTGTTTTCTTGCCAATCTAATGAATCATGATTAGAGATTTCGGGTTGTATGGTGTTAGTTGCTGCCATGACTATTGTAACGACCCGACCCTCTTGGCCCATTTGATGGCCCATTTGACGGCCCATTTGGCGACCTCTCATGTCGTCGACCGTCGGCCCTTATGCCGTCGGCCCATTTGGCGACCTCTAATGTCATCGACCGACGACCCTTGGCCATGCCGTTACTCACTAGGACTTTCCACCCCTGGTCAGTGGATTTTTGCCTCCCCCAGGATTCGAACTCTAAACCTCCAGGCTTAAGTATTAGAGTTTATGAATCCTGGTAACCAAGTGAGATGATCTCACTTGGTTACCAGGATTCATAAACTCTAGTACTTAAGCCTGGAGGTTTAGAGTTCGAATCCTGGGGGAGGCAAAAAATCCACTGGCCAGGGTTGGAAAGTCCTAGTGAGTAACGACACGGCCGACGGTCGATGGTCAACGACCCGAGGGTCGCCAAATGGGCCGCCAAATGGGTCGGGTCGTTACAATAAAAAGGCGTCTTTTTATTGTAACGACCCGGCCCTTTGGCCTCTTGGGCGACCCATGTGGCGGCCCAACTGGTGGCCCTTATGTCGTCGGCCCATTTGGCGACCGACGACCCTTTGGCCGTGCCGTTACTCACTAGGACTTTCCACCCCTGGCAGTGGATTTTTGCCTCCCCCGAGATTCGAACTCTAGACCTCCAGGCTTAAGTACTAGAGTTTATGAATCCTGGTAACCAAGTGAGATCATCTCACTTGATTATCAGGATTCATAAACTCTAGTACTTAAGCCTGGAGGTCTAGAGTTCGAATCTCGGGGGAGGCAAAAATCCACTGCCAGGGGTGGAAAGTCCTAGTGAGTAATGGCACGGCCAAAGGGTCGTCGGTCGACGACATGAGAGGTCGCCAAATGGGCCGACGACATAAGGGCCGATGGTCGACGACATGAGAGGTCGCCAAATGGGCCGACGACATAAGGGCCGCCAGTTGGGCCGCCACAAGGGTCGCCCAAGAGGCCAAAGGGTCGGGTCGTTACAACTATAAATTCCGAATATTCTAGGTTGAATAAGAGATCACCTCATTGTGGAGTAATCTGGGTTTGTAATCTTGCTGTACCAACCAGTTAGATGTTAGGAAAGATGGACATAAACAAATCCTTAAGCTTGCTATTCGGATTTGGGTTTGTGCCATGAAATGGGTGCAGAATTAGATGTGTTTTTACCTTAGTAAATGCAGATTTTTTATGGGAACAACAAACAGTTCCATTGGAGCTTAGAACAATGCATTCTTTTTAAGTACAGTTTTAGTTGTTCCATTGAATGTAGAATTCCAGTATGTAGTTCCTTAACAGTAGCTTTTATTTGCTATTAGTTGGACATGTACAGCTTTTATTGTGATTAGTAAGCTCAAAGTTGCTTTCTTTTGCTCTATTTTATAGCATGATTAGTAAGTTCAAAGTTGCTTTCTTTTGCTCTATTTTATAGCATGATTAGTAAGTCTAAAGTTGCTTTCTTTTACTCTATTTTATAGCATGATTAGTAAGTTCAAAGTTTCTTTCTTTTGCTCTATTTTATAGCATGATTAATAAGTTCAGATTTGCTTTCCTTTGCTTTGTTTTATAACATGCTTAGAGAGTTCAGATCTCCTTCCCTTGTGTTATTTTTATATAACATGCTTGGTTAGTTGTAATCCTACACTTGTTAGATATATCTACAGGATTCTAATAAGCTCTAATCAAGGAGTATGAGAAGTATGAGTAAAGAAAAGACTAGAGTTTAGTTAAAAAGGAATAACTAGTAAATTAAAGTAAGAGGCTAGTACCCGACTTCCAAGGTTGTCGTTAAATAAATCCAGGTGACCAATTCCAAGGTCTTGGCCCTGGTAAGACCAAGGTCTTTACCCCATAGGACTAGAGGCTCGCTACCTCAGTCACTATTAGAGAGCGCGCAAAACAAAGATGGTACTAAGCCTAGGCCCAAAGAAGAAGAAAAGAAAAGAAAAGAAGAAGAAAGTGAAAGAGAAATTAAAAGATTAATTTCTAGTATAAAGATGTAAGGAAATGAAACGAGTATTATGCTTAGAATCAATAGAAGTTTAGTTCTTTAATTCTAAGCCTACAGTAGTAGTTTCATTATTTTCCTGTCAGTTAGTGAGCATGTTTAGTATTCAGCTTTATTTCTGTATACCCTGAATACATGCAGCTTTCCTTTTAGCATTTCAGATTTAGTATTGTTGCATTAATTTTATGCACTTCGAGTTTTTGTGAGATGGATTAGTACTTACTAAGCGTTTCACTTATAGTTTTATTTTCTTTCCTCCTACTGCAGATAAAGGAAAAGCTAAGATATGAAAGGGAGGCGACAGGGTGGTGGTGGTGATGAAGGTGTGTGATGACTGGACTGTGGAGAGATCCAGAATTTGCTGGCAAAATTGTCAAGACTTTTTGTTTAATTCTTTTAGTTTCCTTAAGTGTTATTATGAGTTGAGACTGTATTTAAGTTTATTTCACGCTTGTAATTAGTTTACTTTTATTATTTGTGGAGTGATGTAGTTGGTTGCTTTTGCTAGAGTAGTTGCTTTGGTTATAGTGTGATTTTGTTACTGCGTGGTTGTGAAAAATGTGTTCCAGTCACCTGTGGCTGCGTATATATTATTTGTATTATGGATTTGGTCACCGGTACAGGGGAGACTCTGTCGAAATTTTTCGGTAAGAATTCCTCTGGGCCGTGATAAATCTAACTGATGCTAATAACAGCATCAGTGACACTAGTAAGTAGAGTGATAGATAGGTAACAACCGCCCTTAGAGAGTAGTAGTAAGAAGGGTGGGTCGTTACAAAATAGAAAACCTAAATCTAGGGATTTATGGGAAGAAAATCAAGTCTTGAGGTCAAGACTTGATAAAATGGAAAATACCCTAAAAAGGATGGAAAATATCCTAATAGGGCAAAATGAGCAAATCTAGGGTTAGAACCACAAAGGTCATCCAAGGGCCATAGAGGTTTGGGATACAAACCTAAGACTAAGGAAGATGAAATCTCTTACCATAGGGTTCCATATAGCTATGGATCTAACCCTAAGTCTAGAGGTCAAGTCAAGGATACAAGGGAAGTTATCCCTAGAAGTATCTTTGCAACAACAAACGTGACTAAGACTTCTAAGAAGTCAAAGAAAGTCACAAAGAAAGTCACAAGGAAAGCAATCCCTAGGGTTGACCTAGAAAAGGTGACCAAGGCTTCTAAGAAGCCAAACAAGGTCACTAGGAAGGTATCAAGGGAAGTTATCCCTAGTGAATACCTAGAGCATCCAAGGAGCACCAATAGATTTTGGGTTCCTTGGAGCATTTTCTCTACCCCATAATGGGTTAGAGAGTGTCAACTCTAAGAAGAAGGGTAGTTAACCCAACTTTGAAGAAATTGACACTCAAGGAGCATTTTCAAGGTTATTATTAACCTTTGAAAATGAAATAGATTTATCATTTACTCTTTGGAAGAGTAAAATGTGCCTAATTCCGGAGATATTGAGTTTAATCTTAATTGACACAATTTGGGAAAACATAAGAAATACCAAGTTGGGACTTTGGTATTTTCATAGTAATTTAAGGCAAACCTAAGCCTTAATTTAAAGTGCTACTCTTGTGGAAAAATGAAATATGCCAACATTTGAGGAATGTTTTAAATTTTTAATTGGAATAATAAATTCAAGAGATTAAAGAAATGTCAAGTTGGGTTTTGACATTTTCTTGAGGAAATTGGGCAATCTATTTCTGCTAAACCATGCCATGCTTTGCTTGCCCATCAAATGTCATGACATCATATTTATTTATTTGTGTTTGCACTCATGCCTTATTATGAAAAATACAAAAATACCATGTTATGTCATTCATACATCATATAGTTATAGGAAATTTTCTTTTGAAAATGTTTCATTTTGATGTATGCCATATCATTTCATGCGTTAAATTTTAATTCCTTACAATTAAGGACAAATGCCATTAATTAACAAGTAACATCCTTGGTGGATGTCTATTATTCAAAAATGCCAAGATAGATATGCATGATCCCTAGATTAGGGCAAAACCAAGCTTTACATCTCACAAAGACCCATAAGGTGACTTGTATGTGTTTTAGTACATATTAAATACAAGTGAGATGTTAGAATGATGAACAAAACTCAAGATGTTGATTTAGTGCATTCTTTTGAGTTTTAAGTTCATCAAAACACATAGTTATGTGTTTTCCCATCATTGGGAAAGCTAATGTACAAGTCATGTGCATTGAGCCCAAGGAACATGGTGGAATATTGGTTTGTGAAAATCATTTTAAAATACTTTTGAAAAACCTTGATGAAAACTATCTTTTGATAGTAATCATCATTGAATAGTTGAGCATAAACTAGATGAAAACACTAATGTTTTTGCAAGTTTTCTAGTTTGTGTAAATCATTGAAAATATGAAGTATTTTCTTATAAAACTATTTTTCCATGATAATATATGCCCTAAATAGTGTCTACACAAATTTTCATAATTTTTGGATTTTTATAGAATTTTCTAGGGGTTTCTGAAGTTGACTGAAATAGAATTTCAGCAACTATCAGAACTCCAATCGATCACCGATCGATTGGAGTGCCTCAATCGATCGGGAGATCGATTGAGAAGGAAAATCCTGTGAGCAGAAGCTTGTTGGATTGATTGGCCGATCGATCCACACTATCTGAATCGATCAGTGGATCGATTCAAGAAGGTTCAATCGATTAGGACCAACTCCAATCGATCGAAGATGCTGATTTTGGCTGGGAAGGCCTAATTTCAGCATCTTTGAACCATGGTTAGTCTATGTAACCATTCATAACCCCTCAAGACATGTTTATACACATTTAGAGGGTGTTTTCATGATGAAAACAAGGATGGATTGGTTAAGGTAGACTAAGTAGAAGTTTAAGTGAGGTTTGCTTCTAATTTTGAACATTTGAACCTCTAAACTTATAAATTTGGGTTTCCTAAAGGTTTAGGGATTCCAAGTCATTGTTGGTGTAATGACATAAGGTACGACCATATCTTTAGGGGGAGGTACTCTTTAAGGACATGAAAATTATTTTTCAAAAACCTTGGAAGGCGGTTAACCTTCTTGCATGAAAATGCTCAAGGTTGAGCATTTGAAATTAATGGGAAGTGGATATCCTCATTGTTTTAGTGGTGTTTGCTCATGGATGAGCATTCGATAAAAATGAAGGGTATGAGACCTTTGTTTGGATTATTCAAGTGGTTAATGCTCAAGGGTGAGCATTGATGATAATGAAGGGTATGAGATTTTCATTTTCGTGTTGATCACAACGAGTGAAGTTGTGAACAACGATAAGCAACTCTTCAGGGGGAGAGGTTGTGTTTGATGTGTGCCAATAGGGGGAGAATGTGTGGTTTAAGTTAGGCCTTCATTTTCTGAAGAGGAAGGTTACCCTCTAGGAAAGGAGGAGAATGAAGGGAACCATTATTCATACTTTGGCATGAAGAGAGTTAAGACTATGGGATTAGCTTAACTCAAAGGTGTCCTAACTTAAAGGTATTGTCAAACATCAAAACGGGGGAGAATGTTGGTGCAATATCCCTTAGGTCAAGGTTGACCTGGTTGACCAAGCTTGATTCTTGGTTTGGGTTTCGATGTTTGACAATATATTGGGTTTCGATGATATGGACAATGCAGGTGCAGTTGTTCATTTGGGGAGATTGTTTGATACAATTCCCGTTTGGTCAAGGTTGACCAGTTGAGATGTGAAGGAGAGTCAAGTAGGTCAAGGTTGACCGGATACTTGATTGAAAAGTCCTTGTGAGTGAAGCCAAGTAGAAGTAAAGTCCTGGTGATTGAATCCAGGCAGAGGAAAAACCTTATGAGTGAAGCCAGGTGAAAGACCTAGTGAGTGAAGCTAGGCAATGAGGGAATCCTAGTGAGTGAAGCTAGGTGAAAGTCCTGGTGAGTGAAGCCAGGCAGAGGAAAATCCTGGTGAGTGAAGCCAGGTGAAAATCCTAGTGAGTGAAGATAGGTGAAAGACCTGGTGAGTGAAGATAGGCAGAAGGGAAGTCCCGGTGAGTGAAGCCGGACAATGGAAAGTCCAAGTAGGCCAAAGGGATTGACCGGATACTTGGCACGAGGAGAAAAGTCCAAGTAGGTCAAAGGGATTGACTGGATACTTGGCACGAGGAGAAAAGTCCAAGTAGGTCAAAGGGATTGACCGGATACTTGGCATGAGGAGAAAAGTCCAAGTGGGTCAAAGGGATTGACTGGACACTTGGTGAGGGAGTCATAGCAAGTCAAGGGTGACCGGATGCTAGGCATAATGTACGAACAGGTCAAGGTTGACCGGATGTTGGTTTGGGGGGCTTGGGACTTGGTTTTGGGCAAAAACCAGCAGCTGGATCGATCATTCGATCGATTGGCTAGAGCCCAATCGATCGGCCGATCAATTGGGGAGTCCCTGTGAGAAGCCTTCATCCCAATCGATCAGTGGATCGATTGGGACGCAGTCGCGAGCGCACAGAAGCCTTCTGGATCGATCAGCTGATCGATCCAGAGGTCCCAATCGATCAGTGGATCGATTGGGAAGCTGCAATTTGTCGCGATAAGCACTGGATCGATCGACCGATCGATCCAGGCAAATTCTCAGAGCACAGAGGTGTTCTGAATCGATTAGACGATCGATCTAAAGCCTCCCCGATCGGTTGGGAACAATCCAATCGATCGGGATCCGACCGTTGGCGCTGGATAAAGCCGTTGGCGTGCGATTCCTTCGACATAGCTCGTACTATTCATCTCAGATCCTCAACAACAACTCCACAGTTCTCTTTAAGCTCTAGATCGCCAGTTCTTGAAGGTTCTTGGAGGCTCTTCCAAGTCAAGAGGTGAATCAAAAGCAAGAAGAAGAAAGCTAGGGTTAGAGTTTCTTGTATTCATTGTAAGCTTTGCTTATACTCTTGTTCCCTTTCCTTTCTTTCTGTATTGAGAGTCTTGTAGGGCTTCTCTGCTTTCGGTACTTACCGAAAAGGAGTGTTTATTAGTGGAGGTGTGTGTGTGTGTGCGTGGATCATTGGACTAGTCACCTCTTATGAGGTGGATACCAAGTAAAATCCATTTGTTAGAGTTGTTGTAGTTGTTTCTTGTATTTTCGCTGCATATCTTTGAAGAAACAAGCAACGTCAAGCACGAAGATCACGCCGAGCTATTCACCCCCCCTCTAGCTACATAATCGGTCCCAACAACGTGGTCTACTTGGAGTTTGTTCACACACTACTACTTTTCTTTTAAAGTTGACTTCTTCATATTTCAGTTTAAGGGAGATTGTTAAGATTTAAAATATTTTATTTATTGAAATTTTCAACTATTCTTAGTTTGTCCATGTCTTTAGGTGTTAGCCATTCTTAATTTGTCCGAGTTTTTAGATATCTAGCTATTTGATTCTTATCTATTGATCCTACTATATAGGAGATAGAGTTTGAAAAGTTCCTATGTAAAGCCTATTTATAGGCTTGATTTCTTCATCAATGAGCAAAGCTTTCTTTTGCTTTTCCTTGCCAATACATCTCTTTTGCTTTTTTCCTTGCCATTGTATCATAACCCAACCCAGTAGATTGGGGCCTCATCTCCACCAGCATGTTCACATCTAACTTCAAGTCGACTAAGATATCGGTCGCCTCTAGGTATGCCCGCTTTAATTTATATTGTACAAGTGGTGGTTACTGATGTCAGCCCACAAGTGCATGGGTGTCATCAAGTAATAAAAGATTATCAAACCCACGAGGACTGGTTATAAACACTAGTGATTCCTTACGACGAATTAGCTAAACAATCAAGGGTCGAGAGCTATACACTAAGAGAATAGAAGTGAGAAGAGAAAGAGGAAATATATTGGAGAACTTGGCTTGGGATATGTTCTAGTGGTTCAGTTTCATTGTGATGTTAATCGATGTAGCATGAATCACCTATTTCCTACCCTCAATTCCTATACACTCGAGGAAGTTAGATTCATATTCTACGCTATTGAAGGGAAGTGATTCCTATAAAGTCCGGTAATGGGATACCCCTGTCACTAGGGCCCCTTGGTCATAAATCACAAGAACACACTAGCAATCATTAACATAAAAATATAAACAACCATTATGTCCAATTTCCTACTTCCATGTGGAGAATTATTTCTCCTTTCAAGGTAATGCTCTAGATGTTTGGTAACGGGATACCTTTGTCACTAGGTCCTCTCGGTCATACGATTTAGGACACTCCTTCTATGGGATGAACAATTCTACATAAATATTCAATCAAACATATGAATTAAGCTCAAATACAATTCATACATATAAGATCAAATAGATACAATACATAACAATGTCATACAGATAGGAAATTAGCATATCCATGAGTTGTTACATGAATCCACATCACAATTACTCCCTTAATCCTAGAACATTAGATCTACTCCATAACACGAAGGAAATATTCCAAAAACACAAGAATTAAAAGTATTTAAACCCAAACTAGAAAAAGAAGGGGGAAGAAGCTTATCCGATGCGTTGAGTGGTCTTCGGATCCAATCCTTGCTCTTGGAGATGAGATGACGAAAATAGTTTTGAATTGTTAAAGGCGGATGGGCGGAGAAGCGGTAGAATGAAACCAAGATGGATCTCTCAAAGAGAAAACCTTTCTCCCCTTAGAAAGGGAAAGGAACCCCTTTAAATAGTGTTGGGCACGGGCCTAGCACAACCCGTGCCACAACCATGTGGCATCCACACGACCATGATCTTCTTGCTCTCTTGAGACCTCACATGGCTGTGTGAATCCACACAGCTAGGGTTGTCTCCTTCTTTGTTTCATGGCACAGTCATGTGGAATCACACGACCTAAGTCTTGTCCACCTCCAGTAAATGGCATAACCGTGTGGATTCCACACGGCTAAGCTCCTTTGTCTTCTTTTGTTCTCCAAATCATCTATGAGCACTGTTTTTGCTTCAAAATCACACCCTATTAGCAGAAAAATACATAAAGAGTAGATCTCAACAAAGAAGAGTAATTCTACTGAAAATATAATAAGCGGTGTAAAAATACATAGAACAAGTGCAAATTAAGTACGTGAATGTGCGTCAATATATATATAAAAGTGTATATAATCTATGCACATCAGTTGTTTCGTCAAATTGTCTCACCAAGCAGTCGCCCAGGTATAAAGTTGAACGGGTTTGACAAAAAAAAATTGATCCTCCACCCCTTGATCAAGGTCGGATATTCACTGAGGAAGTTACACCCCAGATTGGCCACAAAGTAAAAGACCCCCCCCCCCCCCCCCCAACTCTCCGTGCTTGGGGGTAAAAGAAATAATGAAAGAGCACGGGATCAAGAGGAACTTGGTACAACTAACGGATAACGATGCCACTATGGATTAAACAATAGGAATTTGGGGTGAATTGGGATAGGGAGACTTGGAAATAGGTGGCCAAGTCTTGAAGGAAAAAAGGGATGGGAAACCTACGACCACTCTCTAACTAGCCATAGAAACAGGTGATGTAACCTGGAGGCGGCTCGTGTGGCCGATGCTTTGGTGTAGGAATTTGAATCTTGTGATCAGAAGGGATGCCAAACTATAACTAGAGTTGTGGTTCTACACCTCTGATATATATGCCTATTAGCCTCATACCAAAATCTGATGGGTCATCAACAGCCATGAACTCAAAGAAGAGAAAGAAAAGGGGGAGCGAAAGGACTATAATAGGAAAAGAAACAACGACGAACTTACTAAGTTGCCAGAGGTTGTAGGAAGATGAAGAAACTGATGCAAATGAAGGTGAATGAAAGTAGTTTCGCTTTTCGATGACCTAATATACCTTGGTGACAGCACAATAGAGTTGTTGCATCGGTCCACCAAGATGTTGAATGAAAAGAAAAAAGCGATGAGATCTCATCACATCCGTTAGATCACTTAGCTGAATCATTATGATGACAAGATAAAGTGCAACAGTGGCAAGTTATAAGGTGATGCATTGATCTCCATGGTTGATCCTATCCGAAAGCGGAGAAGATGGCTGGCTGGGAAGGTGGTGTTGGTCCCTTGCGGCCTGTAAGAGGAGGGTGAATTACCTGAAAAATAAAAAATGAACCTTTCTCTCTCTTTATAGCTTGATTAAAATTGACACTTGTATAACAAGAATTAACAAACTAATTAAGAAGAAGGAAGAGGCACAAAAGAATTACTTAATTTACAATCAATGGATTGTGAATCCAAAACGTTGAAAGCTCATTATCAAAATCTCCTTCAGGTGGAGAAGTCTCTTACAACATTGATAGTTCACACAGTAGTAGAACAAACTAAGAAATTGATTATAAGTGATATTGTTTAGCTACTAGGATTGAGGCAATATTTATAGCCTTGATCGGGGTGCGTGAAAGAGTTCTAGGTGCCTGAACTTGGAGAGAATTTTATTCACATCATACCGGATCACAATAGGTGTCTTTACAATAAACTTTCTAGTCTAGGTTCTTGGACTAGGTCCAGGCGCCCAAACCTGGCTAAACCAGCTCGACCAAGGAGCGAGCCCAGGGCACCCTTGGTCCGAGCAGTCCGGGCAGTCCGGGCACTTGGACCAAAGTCAACTTCTAGTTGAATTTTTGTTCAGGTCTTCTGTTCCGATTCTGCTATGTTGGGTGATTTCGACCATCCAGAATAGGGCTCACCCGAACTAATTTTTTGACATTCTCAAGTAACCTTCTGCTCCGGCTTCTCATCCTTCAGAAACGTCGCGTGCTCCCTCCTCGTCCACGACTGTACTCTTCCACAGCACCTCGTCCCTCAAACGTACCAAGCTCATTGACTCTCTCCCATGCTGTTTTTCTCACTAGCTGTGCCTTTTGCTCGACTTCCTGTGCTCCTAAGGTCCTGCACACTTAGACACAAGGATCAAACCACAACAGGACCTAACTTGAGTTGGTTGATTACATCAAAATTTCCACGGGATACTTACAATCTCCCCCTTTTTAATGTGAGAAATCCCAAATTAAGTAAGGGTAAACAAAAATCAATTAACAGAAAGATAGTAAGTACATTTGAAAAGAAATTACAAAAATCAAAATGTATCATCCCTTAAACTTAATCTCTAATTTTTCCCCTTTGATCAACATTAAAAATGGGATGTGCCAAGAAAATAACTTGAATTAAAATCAAAACCAAGTCCAAGGGATAAAAATAAGGCAATTATCATAAAAAAAACATTAAGTTCAAAGTTCAAAAATCTGAATTTTTAAAATTTTTAAAGTATTTTTGGGAAAAATAATTTTGAAAAATATTTTGAATCATAGAAAAATTCTGAAAATTTTTGCACACATAAAATAGACATAATCAAGGCTGTAAAAATATTTCACTAAATTATCGAGTTCATTTAAAAAATTTCTACTCAAGGATGTATTTTTGAAAAATAATTCTTAAAAATGATTTTTAAGCTAAAAAATATCTTTAAAAAAAATTATAAGTATAAATTATTGGAAGTATCTTTGCATAGAAAATAAATTTTCAAAAAATAACTTTTCAAGAATTTTTAATATTAAAAGTTTATATTTGGATAACTAATTCATAGAAAATTTACCAACGGTAAAAAAAAATTAAAAAATTATCTTAAATGGAGAAAATGATAAAATTTCACAGAAAATTAACTTTACAAATGATAGCACTGTGAAATATTTTTTAAATTGAAAAATATGAATTTTGAAAAAGAAATCATAAAAAAATAATGTAACGGTCAAAAATTGAAAATTTTTCTCTAGATGGGTAAGGAAATCTTCTTTATAAAAAAAAATTAAATTCTAATTAATTTTTAACAGAAATTATGCAAAAAAATTTATTTGAAAATATTATAAAACTTTAATTCAATTAAAAATTAGGGCATGCAAAAAAAATTAAGCACGATTTTGGAACCCAATATAAATTTCTTCTAAAAGGATTAATAAAAAATTTCTTAGGGATATATTTGTAGGATCATTGGCGTGTTAAAGGGGGGGGGGAGAGATGAATAGCACTTGTGGCTAATTCGTCCGTTTCGGAAAACTCAAAGTAAACTCAGTGAAATAAAGAATGAAAAGACATGCAACTTTAACAAGCTTTCTTTTACTTGGTTCAAAGCCTATAGTGACTCCTACTCCAAGGCCCGTGATCGTTGATCACTTATGTTGGACAATTACTATAAATTCGAATAAGGATTACAAAATTTGAAGTATAATATAACAAAGTTAACGACAACAATAGAATAAGAAGTCTTTCATCGGTTGTCGAAGCAGCATTGAGGAGAGTAACAATTGTTCGTTCTTGATCTCGGAAATTGTCCTATATTCGAAGCTGCTGGTCGACCCTCCTTTTATAGCCGAGGTAGACCTGATCTAGATCCATTGATCTCGGGATCAATCTTTGACTCGACTATGATCGGTCGACCGATCCCTAGGTTCGGTCGACCAAACCCTCTGAACCTGCTCAGCTTCTTGTCCACATGCTTCTGCCACTGGATAAGTCTTTGTGCGATCGACTGATCCTACCGTTCGGTTGACTAATCCTGCTGACCTCGCTAGCCTATCTGATCTGATCCACGCGGCCTGACCACATCGACGCCTATCCACCGATCAGTTGACTGAACCCCAGGTTTGAACGACCGAACCCCAGGTTAGATCGACCGATCCTTCAGTCAAAATTGATCAGCTGGCTTGGAAGTCTACCAATCCCTGATTTGTTCAACCGATCCTCAGTTCGGTCGACTGATCAGGGCTAAGTTCAACCATCTAAAACTGTTAGTTTCCTGTAAAATAGAGTTATACAAAATTGCAAATAATATATAAATCATTAACTTGACAGCTTTCAGACTGTCCGATTCTAATTTCGGATTTCCTTCAAAAACCCTAGGTAGAACTGAGGCCTACTATTCCTTCAACGGGGAATGCGTCCTCACCTACTCCTCTCTAGAGAAGTTACCTGTTGTCAGACTAGTCCTCCGGACCGACTGGACTTTCCACCTAGGGTTACCACCCCCTATGACCTAGGGTTACTGCCCCCTAGGATTTTCCATAACCTAGGGTTACCACCTCCTAGGACCTAGGGTTACCTCCCCCTAGGATTTTCCATAACCTAGGGTTACCACCCCCTAGGGTTTTCCATAGCCTAGGGTTACCACCTTCTTAGATCTAGGGTTATCATCCCCTAGGGTTTTCCACCTGCCTAAAATCCACTAAGACTTTTACCTAAGACAATTTAGGACTTTCCTACAAGCTCAATCAACCTTGTTAGATCACAAGACAACCTAACTTTGGACCCTTTTACATAATCAAAACTTATGTTCGATCGTCTGATGCTTCCCGCACCAACAATCTTCCCCTTTTTGATTATGGCAAACTGTAACGACCCAACTCCTGGGTACTGAGCTGTGAGCCGGATTGCTACATTAACTATTGGAACTACTATGCTGTACTGTGCGGAAACTGGGTAAAATAAAATTTTACTAAACTATTGTAGTTGCCTCTGTTAACTCTGTGAGAGTGTGATTTCATATCCAACTACCTTCTAGACATTCATAGCTATACTGAGGAGGTGAAACTGGAGCTTTGGATCGGTCCGTGGAATGATCCACTGACGCCCATGCGAACACTGGTTGGAACGGTCTGCCGACCGGTCCAGCTGCTCACTGATCGGTCGGGAGACCGATCAGTGGCTCACTGATCGGTCGACTGACCGATCAGTGACTGCTGGTTTCGTCCTGAACTCTCTGTTCGCGGACGGATCGGTCGGCTGACCGATCTAGGGAGATACAGTAGGCTACTGTATCCATCTGGATCGGTCGGCTGACCGATCCAGGAGGAGGAATGGCACTGGATCGGTCTGCTGACCGATCCAGGTGCTGATAGTCTGAAAACGAAATCCGAATTTCTGATTTCCAGCACTGATTCGTGCCAAAATCACATACACAAGCTCTAAATATATGAAAAACACTCTAGCATGTAAATATTAACATTCTAAACATGATAAACTAAACAAGACATAGTTTACTAAGCTATAACACCTAGTAACAAGACTAAGTCATAAAACTAGACATGTTAAGTACTAAAACTGAAATAAAAGCGTATAGATCCCTAGGATCTTTATTCCAGACCCCTTGCACACACACATCATCGTAGCATCGCCCTCCAGCCTCCGCTAATCCACTTTTCTTTTACCGGTATCTGCAGTATAAGAAAAGTAGCATCTGTAAGCTAAGAAGCTTAGTAAGAAACCATCTACCTCACAAAAACATGCAACGATGCGATTATGTTTTTAAAACATGCTGTTTGAAAACTGAACTGAGCATGGCAACATGGCATGGCATATAAAAACATAAAATGGAACTGAAACATGTATAGCATATAAATTGAACATGCTTTAAACTGAACATGGCACACTTATAAACCGAGTATGAAACTGAACTAGTCATGCATATATCTAAATCTGTACATGAACTCAAATCATGTAAACTGAACTTGAACTGAACTGAAATCTAAATTAGTGTTCTCATCACTAGTTTCAAATTTGAAAACTATACATATAATAGATGAAAATACTAAACATGCTGTTAGGGCCCTGGCAACTGTACTTACTGTGCGCGCATCCCTACGAGACCCGGGATTGCAAGTTCCGAATCCAGCAGGGTTACTAGGCGACTGTGGAAGTCCAGCCCATGGATATCTGATCCAAGTACAGTGCCATCTGAATAAAAGTAAAATACTGAATACTGTTTTATTTTACTTTGCTGTTCTAGGTTATCTGAACCTAGAGCTAGGTTATCTGAACCTAGGACTACTGTGGGAGCCCACCCAATGGATATCTGATCCATATAGCTATAATAACTGATAATAAACTAAGTAAAATATTTCTAATACATTTTACATGCTGTTAGGACACCTACCGGTGCATCCTTCTGAACTGTGCATTCTACCGAATGCTTGGTGTGCACTAAAAGCACACCCTAAAACTGAAAACTGTAAAACTACTGAACTAACGCCAAAACTAACAAGAGTGAGCAATTATACTGCAGGTGAGGGGTTTCTTACCTCAATCGCAAGGTTTTCTTACAATTCCTTTCACTAGAAATTCCGGTGAAGACAAATTTCTCGACGATTCGCTCGCGTCCACGTGCTCTACTCGCGGAGGGAACTTCCTTGTGTTGAAATCGTTGCCGGATGGTAACCTTGGGACCCTAGGAAGAAAGCCCTAGCCTTTCCTTAATGTGGCGCCGAGAGAAGGAGGAAGAAAAGGAGGGGGCGGCGTGAATGGTCTCGGTGAAGAGGGATTTGCCGAACCAAAATAAAATAACCCAACCCCATCTTAAGTTTATTATTTATTAAGTGGTTTAATGAACCCAACTCTAATATAAATATATTTGGTTCTCCTTTCTTTCAGCACGGCCCTGCTGGGTTCACCGGTTACTAAACTTATCCGTAAACCATAGGTCTCGGGTTCGATTCCCGCCTAAGCTATTTTACGGTTCCAATTATTTTTGCCACTTCCGCTACTCGAAAAATTCCGGAAAAATATCTAAAAATTCCACAAAAATCATAGAATAATTCTAAAATAAATTCAGGAATTTTTTGGGCTTTACAATCCCCCATACCTTATAAAAAGTTCATCCCCGAACTTAAAACAATTCTGGGTACTTCTGTCTCATGCTGGCCTCTGTCTCCCAAGTCGCCTCTGCTGCTGTGTGATTTTGCCAGCTGACTTTGACTAATGGTACTTCCTTGTTCCGTAATTTCTTTACTGCTCGGTCTATTATCTGAATAGGCCGACTGTCATAGCTGAGATCATCACGGACCTGTACCAACTGGGGCTCAATCACCTGGGTGGCGTCTGGAATATGCTTCTTCAGCATGGAGACATGAAATACGTTGTGGACAGCTGACATCTCCTGAGGTAGCTCTAGCTCATATGCTACCTTGCCCACTCTCTTCGTGATAAGGTATGGTCCCACATATCTGGGAGCTAGCTTGCCCTTCTTCCCAAAAGCATGACTCCTTCATGGGAGCTACTCGAGGAAAACTGTATCCCAATCGAAAACTCTAGGGTCTCGGCTGTATCGATAGCTCTTCGACTCTGTCTTGTCTCTATCCTTTCGCGAATCTGTATGGCTGTGGTATCTGCTACTAGATCCGTCAAGCTCTAGTTCCTTCTGCTCACCACTCTCATACCAGTTGGTGATCTGCACCTCCGCCCATAGAGTGCCTCATAAGGTGTCATGCCGATAGTGGCACGATAGCTGTTGTATGCAAATTCTGCTAGACTCGGATATTTGCACCAACTTCCTTGAAATCTAGGGCACAAGCCGGAGCATATCTTCAAGTACCTAATTTACTCGCTCCGTCCGACCATCCGTCTGATGGAAGGCTGTGCTGAATTTTAACCGGGTGCCCATAGTTGACCCAGAAGTGTGAAGTAAATCTGCTGTCTCTGTATGATATAATGCTTCGTGGGACTCCATTCAGCCTGATAATCTCCTTGAGATACAACTGAGCTAGCTGCTCCATGGAATAGGATATTCTGATAGCTAAGAAGTGGGCTGATTTAGTCAACCTGTCGACTATTACCCAGATGGCATCAAAACCATTCGTGGTTCTGGGTAATCCCACTATGAAGTCCATAGAGATATCCTCCCACTTCCATTCTGGAATCTGGATCGGCTGCAGAACTCCTCCTGGTCGCTGATGTTCTGCCTTAACCCTCTGACAGGTTAGACAGATGCTGACGTATCTGGCGATATCTCGCTTCATCCCAGGCCACCAAAATCGTTTCTTTAGATCCTGATACATTTTGGTGGAACCAGGATGCATCGCATAGGGAGTCCTGTGAGCCTCGTCTAGAATCTATTTTCGTAGTTCCTCCTGATCTGGAACACAAAGTCTGTCACCACAGTACACTACCCCACTGGCGGACACTCTGAACTCTCCACTTTCTGATTCTGCTAACCCTTGCTTGATTTTCTGGATTTCAAGATCCTGCTCCTGAGCTGTCTGGATATCATCAAGCAAGGTAGATGCTAAGGACATAGTGGAAAGCTGCCCGACTATAAGCTCGAGACTAAAAGCTGTGATCTCCTTCCTTAGGGGTGGTGACATAGCTGCTAAAGATAATAAGGTTCCTGCTGAGTGCGTCTGCTACCTTATTAGCTTTCCCTGGATGGTAGAGGATATCTATGTCATAATCCTTGACCAGCTCTAACCATCTGCGCTGTCGCATATTCAGATCCTTCTGAGTAAAGAAATACTTCAGACTTTGATGATCTGTATATACTCTGCACTGAGCTCCGTACAAATAATGTCTCCAAATCTTGAGAGCGAACACCACTGCTGCAAGCTCAAGGTCGTGAGTAGGATAGTTCCTCTCATAATCCTTGAGTTGTCTGGAGGCATAGGCGATCACCTTGCCCTGCTGCATCAGTACTGCTCCTAATCCCAATTTAGAGGCGTCACTGTAGATGTCGAAGCTGTCTGTGTTTTCTGGTATAGCTAAAATAGGAGCACTGGTCAATCTCCGTTTTAGTTCGCTGAAGCTGTTCTCGCAGTCCTCTGTCCACTGAAATTTCTTGTTCTTCCTGGTGAGAGCTGTCAGTGGGGAGGCTATCCTGGAGAAGTCCTCTACGAATTTCCTGTAATAGCCTGCTAATCCCAGAAAGCTTCTGATTTCACTGGCGTTCCTGGGTCTCTTCCAGTTACTTACTGCTTCTATCTTGCTGGGATCTACCATAACACCATCCTTGGAGATGATGTGACCGAGAAAGGCTACTTGGTCTAGCCAAAATTCACATTTCGTGAATTTGGCGTACAGCTGGTACTGCTGAAGGATCTGCAAAACTGTCTTCAAATGCTCTGCATGGTCCTCCTGAGTGCCTGAATAGATAAGAATGTCATCGATGAACACGATGACAAACTTGTCTAAGTATTCCCTGAATACTCTGTTCATGAGGTCCATGAAAGTAGCTGGAGCAATTGTCACGCCGAAAGGCATGACTACAAACTCATAATGTCCGTATCTGGTCCTGAAAGCTGTTTTAGGTATATCACCTTTCTTGACTCTAACCTGGTGATATTCTGATCTAAGGTCAATTTTAGAGAACACTATGGCTCCCTTTAGCTGATCAAACAGGTCATCTATCCTGGGGAGAGGGTACCTGTTTTTAATTGTGATCTGGTTCAAGGCACGGTAGTCTATGCATAGGCGCATGCTTCCATCCTTCTTCTTCACGAACAACACAGGTGCTCCCCATGGCGAGTGACTAGGGCGTATGAAACCCTTGTCAAGAAGCTCCTGCAATTGCTCTTGAAGTTCCTTCAGTTCAGTTGGAGCCATGCAGTACGGTGCCTTGGAAATTGGATTGGTGCCGGGAATGAGCTCTATCTCAAATTCAATCTCCCTGTCTGGTGCTAAGCCTGGTAGCTCTTAAGGGAAGACTGCTGGGTAGTCACAAATGACTCGAACCTCTGATAGCTATTGGTTCTTGTCCTGACTGGTGTTGACTACATTTGCTAAAAATCCCATGCATCCTGAATCCATCAACTTCTGTGCCTTCATAGCTGAGAGAAATTTTCTGGCTTTTCTCTTTGGTTCTCCGATGTACTCCAACTGTGCTTCTGCTTCGGGTTGGAACACGACTTTCTGTTTACGGCACTCTATGGAAGCACTGTATCTGATCAGGAAATCCATTCCAAGGATGACGTCGTAGTCAGCCATTTTTAGCAGGATCAGATCACAAAAGAGTTCCCTGTCTGCTATAATGACTGGCACTGCCCTGAGCCAGTGCGTGGACGTCATAACTTCTCCCGAAGGTAGTGTCGTCAAAAACTGACCACTGAGTACCTCTGGAGCTATCGCTAACTTTGCGGCGAACGCCCTAGCTATATAAGAATGGGTTGCCCCAGTATCAAATAGAACAGTTGCTACTTGCTGAAAAATGCTAAGCTGACCTGTAACAACTGTTGAGGCATTGGCTACGCCCTCTCTGGTGAGTGAGAAAATCCTGGCATTCGGGATAGCTGTGGGGGCTTCTAATCTGCCCTAACTGATCTATGGACCATCTAAGGCAGCATACATCTGGTGTAGCTGTGCTGGCTGAGCTCCATACTGTATCGGCTGAGGCTGAGAAAAACTATGCTTGTTCGGGCACTGCTTAGCCATGTGCCCTTCCTGTCCACATTCAAAACAACCTCGCGTACCCTTGCGGCAAACTCCTGGATGATGTTTCCCACAAGTAGCACACTTGGGATGTCTGGAATGTTTTCCAGCTGGTCCTCCTTTTGGGTCACTGCTTGCCTTACGTTTCCCCTTCCAGTTGGAGCTATGTCCCTGTTGTTTCTGCTGAGTACCTGAGCCAGCTTGTCCCTTGAGCTCTGTGAAAACCTGCTTCTGCTGGGTGATGCTGTGCTGATGATCAGAGCACTACTCACTAGCTCCTCGTGGTTTGTGGCCTATGAACGCCACCGGCCACATTCATTGCGATCTCGAGCATCTTGACATCAACCCACTCGTTCCTTCTCTGGCGACTAGTTACGGACACAGACGGGCCAACTGTTGAATTTCTTCACGGCTTCTGAACTGATAGGTTGCCCTGACGAAATTCAGTAAACTCGTCATAGTGTCGGTTCGTGACTTGCATGTGAAAGAATTCCTCGAAGAATTCTTTCTCAAAGTTGGCCCATGTCATCTGGTTTACTGGCCACTTCGGTTTAATCCGCTCCCACCACATGCGTGCGTCTCCTGTTAAACAGAATGAGGCACACTTCACCTTTTCGTGCTCTGGCCAGTCTAGAAGCTCCATCGTGCTTTCCAGTGTTTTAAACCATGCCTGAGCATCCCATGGTTCGCTGGTGCCTGAGAAGTTCTCGGGCTTAATTCTCTGCCACTGGATAAGGTAAGCTTCTCTCTTAGCCCCCGCTACTGGGGCCTCTGGGACTGGTACTGCAGGCTGAGCTGGTACTACCAATGTGTGGTTAGCTTTTAAGGAGGCTATCTCCTGCTGCTGTTCAGCTAACTGCTGCTGTAGCTGAGCCACTAGTGCTGTAAGGTCTGGGGGAGGCACTGAACTACCTGCCTCATGCTGGGGCTCAGCCGCTGATGCTTTCTTAGCTGGACGTCCTCGTACCATTTTCTAAGTAGCAGAGAACACATATATATAACTAGGCTATCATGTTATAGTTAACTACTGGTAACATGTTAAATACTATCACTGTAAACATGAATTAATTAACTACCAACATGCGAGCAAACATGAAAGCACATATAACTGATATGAAAGTTGAAAACAAAACTGAGTGAGAGATGTTCTTACTTGGAAGCTGTAGGCGCAATGCTGATGTGTGTGTAGGAAGTAAGGAACTTGCTCTGATACCACTCTGTAACGACCCAATTCCTGGGTACTAAGCTGTGAGCCGGATTGCTACATTAACTATTGGAACTACTATGCTGTACTGTGCGGAAACTGGGTAAAATAAAATTTTACTAAACTATTGTAGTTGCCTCTGTTAACTCTGTGAGAGTGTGATTTCATATCCAACTACCTTCTAGACATTCATAGCTATACTGAGGAGGTGAAACTGGAGCTTTGGATCGGTCCGTGGAACGATCCACTGACGCCCACGCGAACACTAGCTGGATCGGTCTGCCGACCGGTCCAGCTGCTCACTGATCGGTCGGCTGACCGATCAGTGACTGCTGGTTTCGTCCCGAACTCTCTGTTCGCGGATGGATCGGTCGGCTGACCGATCTAGGGAGATATAGTAGGCTACTGTATCCATCTGGATCGGTCGGCTGACCGATCCAGGAGGAGGAATGGCACTGGATCGGTCTGCTGACCGATCCATGTGCTGATAGTCTGAAAACGAAATCCGAATTTCTGATTTCCAGCACTGATTCGTGCCAAAATCACATACACAAGCTCTAAATATATGAAAAACACTCTAGCATGTAAATATTAACATTCTAAACATGATAAACTAAACAAGACATAGTTTACTAAGCTATAACACCTAGTAACAAGACTAAGTCATAAAACTAGACATGTTAAGTACTAAAACTGAAATAAAAGCGTATAGATCCCTAGGATCTTTATTCCAGACCCCTTGCACACACACATCATCGTAGCATCGCCCTCCAGCCTCCGCTAATCCACTTTTCTTTTACCGGTATCTGCAGTATAAGAAAAGTAGCATCTGTAAGCTAAGAAGCTTAGTAAGAAACCATCTACCTCACAAAAACATGCAACGATGCGATTATGTTTTTAAAACATGCTGTTTGAAAACTGAACTGAGCATGGCAACATGGCATGGCATATAAAAACATAAACTGGAACTGAAACATGTATAGCATATAAATTGAACATGCTTTAAACTGAACATGGCACACTTATAAACTGAGTATGAAACTGAACTAGTCATGCATATATCTAAATCTGTACATGAACTCAAATCATGTAAACTGAACCTGAACTGAACTGAAATCTAAATTAGTGTTCTCATCACTAGTTTCAAATTTGAAAACTATACATATAATAGATGAAAATACTAAATATGCTATTAGGGCCCTGGCAACTGTACTTACTGTGCGCGCATCCCTACGAGACCCGGGATTGCAAGTTCCGAATCCAGCAGGGTTACTAGGTTATCTGAACCTAGGGACGACTGTGGGAGTCTAGCCCATGGATATCTGATCCAAGTACAGTGCCATCTGAATAAAAGTAAAATACTGAATACTGTTTTATTTTACTTTGCTGTTCTAGGTTATCTGAACCTAGAGCTAGGTTATCTGAACCTAGAGTTAGGTTATCTGAACCTAGGGCTACTGTGGGAGCCCACCCAATGGATATCTGATCCATATAGCTGTAATAACTGATAATAAACTGAGTAAAATGTTTCTAATACATTTTACATGCTGTTAGGACGCCTACCGGTGCATCCTTCTGAACTGGGCATTCTACCGAATGCTTGGTGTGTACTAAAAGCACACCCTAAAACTGAAAACTGTAAAACTACTGAACTAACGCCAAAACTAACAAGCGAGAGCAATTATACTGCAGGTGAGGGGTTTCTTACCTCAATCGCAAGGTTTTCTTACAATTCCTTTCACTAGAAATTCCGGTGAAGACAAATTTCTCGACGATTCGCTCGCGTCCACGTGCTCTACTCGCGGAGGGAACTTCCTTGTGTTGAAATCGTTGCCGGATGGTAACCTTGGGACCCTAGGAAGAAAGCCCTAGCCTTTCCTTGATGTGGCGCCGAGAGAAGGAGGAAGAAAAGGAGGGGGGCGGCGTGAATGGTCTCGGTGAAGAGGGATTTGCCAAACCAAAATAAAATAACCCAACCCCATCTTAAGTTTATTATTTATTAAGTGGTTTAATGAACCCAACTCTAATATAAATATATTTGGTTCTCCTTTCTTTCAGCACGGCCCTGCTGGGTTCACCGGTTACTAAACTTATCCGTAAACCATAGGTCTCGGGTTCGATTCCCGCCTAAGCTATTTTACGTTTCCAATTATTTTTGCCACTTCCGCTACTCGGAAAATTCCGGAAAAATATTTAAAAATTCCACAAAAATCATAGAATAATTCTAAAATAAAATCGGGAATTTTTCGGGCTTTACACAAACAGGTTCAAAGTTAAGTAAAACATAACAATAATTTAAAGGATCTTTAGCATGAGCATAAATAAAATAATTTGGAAAAACAACTTAGCTTTATAAAGGTTTAAAAGAAGCTTAGTCAAAAGTACTCAACTTAAAAAGATTTTGATAAAAGCTTAGTTTTAAAAGGATTTTGATGAAAATATTTAGCCAAAAAAAACTTTATCAAATACTTAATTTTTGTCTTTTCAAAAATAATTTATTTTTCTTTTCAAAAATAGTTTAAAAAATTGAACTTCCTCTTTCAGAATTATTTTGAACTTTTGAAAAGTTTAAATTTGAAAAACAATGTTTTAACAAAAAAAATAAAAATTAATGTCTTGACCTTCCTTTCACTCCCCCTTAATTAATGCCAAAAATGTTTGAGGGTCCTAGAGTCCAAGTATGTAAAATAAAAATCTAAAAGTTATTATTTATTTTCCTAATTTTTCATCTCAAGTATTCTAGGTTATCAAGTATGTCCAGCTTATGAGTTTGTGTGAGATGGAGTCAAGTTAATCTTAAAGTTGATTTTATCTATGATGATATTAAAGACTATTTTAAAAAATTAATTTAAGTTAAATTTAGATTTTAAAAATTATTAAGTTTGAATTTGAAGATTTCAAAATGTTGAAGTCAAAAGTATTTTAAATTCGAGTAAATAATTAAGTTTGAATTTGAAAAAATTTACATTTGAGCAATTAAATTTTGAATTTTAAAATTTTTTAAACAATATTTAAAAATAATTATGATTAATATTTTGAAATTAAATCTTTTGAAAATAATTTACTTTGATTAAAGATTTTAGAATTAATTGAAATTAATTATACTTTTGAAATTAATTATGTTTTGAAACTAATTATAATTTAATTATGATTTAAAAATAATAAATATTTTGAAATTAATTATGATTTGAAAATAATGAGTTTGTGTGAGATGAAGTCAAGTTAATCTTGAAGTTGATTTTATCTATGATGATATTAAAGAATATTTTAAAAATTAATTTAAGTTAAATTTAGATTTTAAAAATTATCAAGTTTGAATTTGAAGATTTCAAAATGATGAAGTCAAAAATATTTTAAATTTGAGTAAATAATTAAGTTTGAATTTGAAAACATTTATGTTTCAGTAATTAAACTTTGAATTTTAAAACTTTTTAAACAATATTTATAAATAATTATGAATAAGATTTTGAAAATTAAATCTTTTGAAAATAATTTACTTTGATTAAAGATTTTAGAATTAATTAAAATTAATTATACTGTTGAAATTGATTATGATTTGAAACTAATTATAATTTAATTATGATTTAAAAATAATTAACATTTTGAAATTAATTATGATTTAAAAATAATTATAATTTAATTATGATTTGAAAATAATTAACATTTTGAAATTAATTATGATTTGAAGATAATTATAATTTAATTATGATTTGAAAATAATTAAAATTTTAAAATTAATTATGATTTGAAAATAATTAATATTAAAAAATAATTAAGATTTTGAAAATTAATTAAACATTTGGAATTATTTAGATTATAAAATTAATTATGATTAATTGAATTAATTTTTAGTTATGTTATTGAGTTTAATTAATTTGGGTTTTGTTAACTACTTTATATTTTAAACTTACATCCATCTCACCCTCTTCTAGATTTTCAATCAGGGAACCTTAATGGTTTTGTGAGATGGTTAATTTTTATCTTTAATTTAGATTATCATCTAAGGGTTGACTCATATTTGAGTTAGACTTAGGTTTGAGTTAGTTAATTAAATATTCGTTTCAATAATTGGCTTCCATGTTGTGGTGAGGCACTAGGCGTTCTTGGGTATGGGATCATCCACCACTTTTAGACAAAACCCTTTAAAGAAATTAAATATTTAATTTCCTTTCTGAAAATCCTAGGTCTATCTAGACAAGTGTTAATCAAGCCTAAGTCCTTATCTATCCTTTCTAGATTAAGCAATTAGTAATCATGAATCACATTTATCAATTAATTATTTATATGCATATTCATGGTAATTATGTATGTATCAAACAAATCAAGCATTTATTAGTTAACTTAACAAGTTACAATTTTAAGTTAACTTTTAAGTTGAGTTATGAGTTTACTGATTAATTTAGTGTTTATCAATTGGTTTCATAATTAAAAGGTACTTGATTATAACTTGGTTTGTATAGTTTAAGTTTTACATTCAACTTGTAATCCAAGTCTAGATTTTGTGATTTGGTTAGATTATTAACAATCTTTTCTAATTTATCAATTTTATCTTTTAGAATATTATTCCATTTTTCTAATTTTCTAAGAGTTAATTTCTTATTTTTATTAAATAATTTTGAGTTATTCTTATTTACATTTGAATCAACTTTATTAATTACATTATTAGCATGTATATCTAATTTTCGAGAGAAACTAGAGCAAGTAGGCTTAGTTAGGGTACATACATGTGTTGCAAAATTAGATTTTCATGTAATGTAAATTTACTTACCTTGATTTCTCCCCCTGGATTCTTGGATCTTCTTTCTGGACATTGACTTTTGTAGTGACCCATTCGTTTGCATTTGGAGTATTCACTGTGTTTCTTCCCTTTTCGGATCGATTTCTCCTTTTCATCTGGTTGTGTCAGCCGAATCTTATGAGTAGGGCACTAGTTTCTATAGTGCCCTCTCTCCCTACACTTAAAACAAGTTATGTGAAATTTACAATTTTACCTTTTGGATCCATGATAGGATTTTCCCCATTGACTGTTGCTATCTCGAATTCGGACTCAAATTCAATTATCTTTTCTTTGGACATCAGTGCTATGAAATCGGTCTGATCCGATTCTTCTGAGTCTGGTTCGAAGATTAACTCTGGAGATTCATACTCAGATTCAAACTTAGGTTATATTTGGTCTTCTGGCTCTGAAGGAATCTCATGAAGCTCAATCAATTTCTCCCAAAACTCCTTAGCATTATTGAACTTTCCAACTCGATTGAACTCTGAATTTGTTAGTCCACATAGGAGAGTACATGTTGCTTTTGCATTTGCCTCGATTTTTCTTCTTTTTTGTGTATCCCACTTGTCACAGGCGATGGGCACACCTTCTTCAGTGGGGAGTATAAATCTAATCTGGACTATGGTCCATATCTCCACTTGGATCTTCAGTTGGTGCTCCATTTGGTCTTTCCAGTATTCAAAATTCTCGCTGGATAAGAGTGGTAGGTGTGCGGTGCACCCATCTTGGTAGGACATTAAATAAGATTCTCACACAAAAAAATAATAATAAATGCTCCAAGACTTGGTATTGGATTAGTAGTGCGGGAGAAAAATAAAAATAGCAATTCACTAATTTTGAGAAAGAAAAAATAAAATATTAATAAAAAATATTGTTACAAATTTTTGTAAATGCAATATTTTGCTAATACTAACCAATGGAGAAAAGATGAAAATGAATTTTTCAAAAATAATTTTGAAGGGAAAAAATGAAAGGTGTAAGAATCTTTTCTAAGCAAAAACAATATATAATTTTGTTTTTCAAAGAAGAACCCCCTCTGCTCGATTAGTGGTTTCACCAAATCAGAGCGACCTAGCTCTGATACCAATTATAGGATCGTTGACGTGCTAGGATGGAGGTGAATAACACTCGTGGCTAATTCGTTCATTTCAAAAAACTCAAAGTAAACGTAGAGGAATAAAGAATGAAAAAAAAGCAACACTAACAACCTTTCTTTTCCTTGGTTCAAAGTTTATAGCGACTCCTACTCCAAGGCCCGCGATCATTGATCGCTTATATTTGGAAATCACTATAGATTCAAATAAGGATTACAAAACTTGAAGTATAATATAACAAAGTTACCGACAATAATAGAATTAGAAGTCTTTTGTCGGTTGTCGGAGCAGCATTGAGGAGAGCAGCAGTTGTTCGTTCTTGATCTCAAAAATTTTCTTGTATTCGAAGCTATTGTTCAACCCTCCTTTTATAGCCGAGGTAGACCTGATCTAGATCCTCTGATCTTGGGATCAATCTTTGACTTGGCTATGATCTGTTGACCAATCTCTAGGTTCGATTGATTGAACCCTCTGAACCTGCCCAGCTTCTCGTCCACATGTTTCTGTCGCTGGATAAGTCTTCGTTTGGTTGACTGATCCCACTTACCTCGCTAGCCTATTTCATCCGATCCACCCGGCCCGACCACATCGGTGCCTATCCACCGATCGATCGATTGAACCCCAAGTTCGGTAGATCGATTCTTCGATAGAACTCGATCAGTTGGCTTGGAAATCTACTCTGCTTGCTTGGAGGTTCGTTCGACGGATCCCTAGTTCGGTCGACTGATCAGGGCTAAGTTCGACCCTGTAAAACTGTTAGTTTCCTGCAAAATAGAGTTAGATAAAATAGCAAATAATATATAAATCATTAACTTGACAACCTTCAAACTGTTCGGTTCTGACTTTGAATTTCTTTCGAAAATCTTAGGTCGAACCGACGCCTACTGTTCCCTCAACGGGGAACGCATTCTCACCTACTCCTCTTAGGAGAAGTTACCTGTTGTCAGACCAGTCCTCCAGACCGACTGGACTTTTCACCTAGGCTACCACCCCCTATGATCTAGGGTTTCCATAACCTAGGGTTACCTCCCCCTAGGGTTTTCCATAACCTAGGGTTACCACCCCCTAGGGTTTTTCATATCCTAGGGTTACCACCCCCTAGGGTTTTCCACCTGCCTAGAATCCACTAGGACTTTTGCATTAGACAACTTAGGACTTTCCTACAAGCTCAATCAACCTTGTTAGATCACAAGACAACTTAACTTTGGATCCTTTGACATAATCAAAATTTAGGTTCGATCATCTGATCCTTCTCGCACCAATAACACTTTGATTATAACTTTATAATTTGGCCCTTATAATATCTAAAATGTCAATTTAGTCCATTATAATTTCTAACTTGTTGAACGTGTGAGTATGAAAATTTTTTAAAATTTTCTATTTCTACCTTCAATTTTTCATTTTCAATTTCTAATTTGTCAAAATCTTCTAGTCGATAAGATGTTGCTAAGCTTAATTTTAACTCCTCATTTTATTTTTTAAATTTCTCATATTTTGTTTCTAGTTTACAAGCATTTTTTGATAATATTTTTATAAATTTAAATAACTGGTCAAGAGTTAGAGACCATACCTGACTTACCTTGTCAATTTGTGATGCTCTCCCTGTAGAGCTACTTTCCTCTGATGTTGCTCCCCCTTCATCGATGCTCTCGATGCTTATCTTGAAAGAGCTCACTTCGTCTTCTTCTCCTTGATGACTTGCCATAAGTGCAAGTCCAGCATGTGCTTCGATCTCTGACTCTGATGATGTTTCATCCCATGTCGCTTTTAGATTTCTATGCTTTGTCTGGATTGGCTTTTTGTTCTTCTATTTGTTCTTCAACTTTGTGCAGTTATCTTTAACATGTGCTTCTTCATCGTAGTGGTAGCATCTTACCTTTCTTTTCCTTCTTTTACCCTGCACTTGATTAAACTTATTAGTTTTAATACTTTTTTTAAACTTTCTTACCATAGAAACTGTTTCATCATCATCGATAGACGTTTCAGATTCAAATTCATCTATTTTTACCCTTAAGACAATGTTATGCTTGAGCTCTTCTTCAGATCTTTACATCTAGTTTTATGCACTTCAAGTATAGAAAATAATTCTTCTAATGTACTTACTTCTAAATCCTTAGAGATATAATATGCCTTAACTAAGGTTGACCATCCTGGAGTCCTAGGGAATGCATTAAGACCGTACCTTAGCGAATCTTAGTTCGTTACCTTTTCTCCCAGATTCATGAGTTCGGTGATGAGTTCCTTGATTCTTGAGTGGAGGTGTGCGCCGTTTCACTTTCTTCTAGCTGGAGGTTGTTTATCTAGTTCTGGAGCAGGTCTCGTCTCGTGAGTTTTACCTCTGAGGTCCCTTGATGTTGACCATATTGCTTGTCCTATCGTACTTCCAATTAATTAATATTGAAAACCCATTTTAAACCGAGAAAATAGATGCAGCATAGGTTCCAAGTTGTATTTTTTCAAGTTAACTAGCCAGTGTGTGAATGATTTAGATGCAAAATTCTTTTGGGGCTTTTCATCGATAAGAAATGAAAGTTTTCTGGTTTTGGATTAAAGTACTACAAAATGAAATGCAACTAAATGAAAGAAAACTAGTAAACAAACATGAATTTAAGCTAAGCTAGTGTAACGACCCAATTTTCCCTATTTCAAGTTCTAAAAGTCCATAAAAATATTTGGAAATACTTTTAAAATATTCTAAATATTTTTAGAAATTTTTAGAGTATTTTTACATAATTTTTGGAGATCGTTTAGTAGGGTTACAAAAAGAAAGAAGTTTTGATAAAAAATGTTGAAGGTGAGACTCGAACTCGAGACCTTGACCCGAGCCGAACCTCAACCGAACCCAGCCCAACCAACCGGTCTGTAGTTGTTTTGTTAATTATATATGGAATAAAATATATATAAGGTAGAAGTTAGTAATAGAGAATACTCGGATAAAAGGGATTACAGCGAGTTTTGAACCTGCGATCTGTGACCGAAGCAAAACCAACCCAACCAGCTGAGCTACACGGTTTTGTTAACCTTATATGGAGAGAATTAAGTTTATAGCATAGTTTTGATTAAACCGGAATATAAGAAAGGGAATAAGGTTTTGGATTTTCGGAAAACCAAAACATTTTCTCTCAAAATTCTTCTCCTCTGCTCCTTGCGTGCGACGACGCCGTTTCTGCCCGAGCGAAGGAAATACGAAGCTCTAGCTTCATCTCCGACAGCCGGCGAGGGTTTTTCCCTGCGAGATCTTCACACTCGCGAGACCCCTTCATCGAGGAGAAGGTGTTGCCGCAAGGGATCACTGGAATCTTCACCTATCCAAAACCCTAGTAGCCATCTTCTCGGTTGTAAGTTAAAGAACAAAGGTGAGTTGCTTCTCACCTGCAGTAGGAGTAGTTCCGCGATTTTGCCTTCTTCATTTTCCTTACCGAGCATGAACAATCCTCCTTGTGGCATTGATTTAGAGTTTTTCTCTTGTTTGTTTTTGGAAGTTCTACCGTGAGGATCAAAAGGGTACAAATGCCGTGAGTTTCATTAGGGAAATAAAAGGGGAATTGTTAGGTTTTGGAAAACTTTGACCTTGCAGTGGGGTTTTAATTCTATAAAGAAGGAGGTTCAATTTGTTTTCTTTGCTTCCGGATCATGGTATACAGCATTGGGATAGCTCCAAAGTTTATTCCTTGTTTCCTTTCCTTGTTCCGAAGCCTTGCATGAAACCTTAGAGTTTGCTTGTAGATAATTTTGAATTCTAGAAGTTAAATGGTGAAATCTGTAGGTTCCGTTGAATGCTAGCTTAAAGAATGTTGTTCTTTTTACTGGTGGGGGTAAATGGTTTGTTGTTTTTACTTATCTTTCTTTGTACCAATTAGAATGTTGGTATTGATAAAATCATCTACCTCACTTTCAGTTTCTCTAGTAGCTATTGAAGTTGATTAGGGGTTTAGTTTTGTTTACTAAAGCATTTTCTTTTTAGTCATTGTTATTAGATAAATAGATTCTGGACTAGGCAAGACAGGTCATCCTATAAAAGAAGACAATATATTTGCTTTTAAGGCCTGTGTTTTAAAAAAAAGCTTACTTATTCATGATAGCTTGATTACCTATTTATGTGGTGTTTCTTCGGTTTGAAATGATCTTTGAATAAGTTTCCATGTCCAGTGTACCATTTGCTCGGATATGATTTAATGTACAAATCCTTATCCTGATCTTGATTCGGCAAAACATGAGTGAATAGAATGTGCCTTTAATTCTAGTTGGTTATCAACTTCACGGAGTCACTAGATGAAATTTGATAACAAATATGGTTCTGAACTGAAACTCAAGAGAC
Source organism: Zingiber officinale (assembly GCF_018446385.1). Lineage (NCBI taxonomy): Eukaryota > Viridiplantae > Streptophyta > Magnoliopsida > Zingiberales > Zingiberaceae > Zingiber > Zingiber officinale. The sequence goes on from NC_055997.1 coordinate 66,739,092, forward strand.
CTTTTAATACATCTGTATAGTGATGTGGAAATGGACATTCCAAAGCTGAAGTTAAGAATAATTAGCTTCTATGATTGTACATGTTTAGATTGTCTGACTTATTTGTAGCATGCTTAGAGAGCTCAGTTTGCTTTCCTTTGATTTATGTTTATTGTAGCATGTTTAAAGAAGTTTGATTTGTTTTCTTTTGCTTGATTCTGTTGATACATTTTTAAAGAATCTTGTTGCTCTATAAAAACTCTAGTATCTACCTGTAGGTGGGAAGAATAAGAGTTTTAATAAATTCTTTAGAGGCTTATAAGAAGTTATAAGAAAGAGAGACCAAGGTCTTAATAGGATCCCTAATTTTAAGAATTGGGATCAGTAGCATATCAAGTGCTCAAATAAATGCCAAGGCATTTTATTATAAGAGAATTGAAGAATAACAAGTATAAGGAAGTAATAGTTAAAAAGAAAATAAGTATTTTACTTTTTAATGGCATGTACCGGACACAAGATCCAGAACACAAGGTCCATTGGGTGGGCTCCTAGATCGCCCCTAGGCACAAGATCGCCTAGAAGTACCTTAGTAGTTCCGGGATTAGCTACCTCGACTCTTATTAAGGATGCGCGCAAATTGGTACAATGCCGGGCCCAAAAGAAGTTTATTATTATTTTGAAGTATTAAAGTATAAGTTTTGAAACAAATGAAACAAGCTTCAAATATGTTTAGAATTAGAAAGTTTAGTTTCTTGTTATTTGAAGCATGCAATAGTAATTTTATTTGTTTCTTGCTATTAGATTATTCAGCATATTTAGCTTTATTTGCTTTCAGCATGCAGTTATAGTTTTATTCTTGTGACCGTGAGTAGCTTTACATGTTTAGTAGCTTTACATGTTTAGTATTTCAGTTAGTATGATTCCTTTGCTATTTATGAACATGAGTAGTTTTATATGTTAGCATTCAGTTTTAGCATGTTTTTATTTATATACATACATATCGAGTTTTTGTGAGTAGATAGCGCTCACTAAGCTTTATGCTTATAGACTGCATTTCCTCCTACTGCAGATAAAGGAAAAGCTAAAGTATGAAAGGAAGGCGACAAGGTGGTGGTGATGAAGGTGTGTGATGGCTGGACTATGGGGAGATCAAGAGTTTGCTAAGGAATTGTCAAAACTTTTCTGTTTAGAGTTCTTTTAGTTTTCTTTAAATGTTATTATGAGTTGAGATTGTAATTAAGTTTAGTCCGCACTTGTAGTTGGGTTCTATTGATGGAGTGATATAGTTGTTTGCTATTGCTAGAGTAGTTTCCTTCTTTTATTTGTGATATTATACTGCGTGGTTGTGAAAATATATGTTCCAGCCGCTTGTGACTGAGTATAGTTTGTTTGTATTGTTGATTTGGTCACCGGTACAGGGGAGACTGCCAAAATTTTTCGGTAGGGATTCCTCGTGGTTTTTAATTATACCGGTTAAGTAGAGTTAGTAGTTAAGTAACGGTCACTCTTAGAGAGTAGTAGTAGTAGTAAGAAGGGTGGTCGTTACAGCTAGATTATTGATGTAGACCATATTAATGCTAATTACCAATGGGAAGATAGAAACTTGTTTCAACAATTCATGAATCTAGTTACCAAGGACTACAATGTGATCAACTTCTTAACAAAATTGAAACTAACCTAAGCTTAAAACTCATATTCTGACCAATCAGAAACAAGGAAAATTTTATTAATGCTAGGATACGAATTCTACTAATTAAAATCTAACAACAATTCAATTTCGGTAATTAAAATTCAAAAAAAAAACCTTGCAGAAATTAAATCAAAACAAACTAAGTGCAGAAATCTTCAAGTGAATTTAAGCTATGAATGGTGTACAATTCAGCTAACTTAGAACAAGAATATAAACCTAATTGAAGAATTGAACTACTCAATGATTGAATTGCTAATCTAACATGAGATTCAAAGCAAAATCCTAATTACAACCACTAGACAAAATTCAATTCGGGAAGTGTTTTCACGATTATGGAAGCAAAGCTAAATTTCAGATCTAACAAATTAATCTAAGTTCTAAATGTAAAACATCCACAAACTAAAATCATTGTTCTAAACCCATCTCTCTGCCGCAACACAAAGAAGCTCTTGGAAACTCCCTACACACAATCACTGGATAGATCTGATCTGCCAACTAGAAAATAAGATACGCGCAACTCATGGATAACTTCCTACAAGCTCACGATCACCTTGGATGCTTGATGCCTAAGAATAGAGAAAATTGACTTGAATCGCGAACTCTAATCAATTACAGAGTTGCAAGAAGATTTGAAGATGAATTGGATGCAGAAACTCCAGGAAAACTCCTCCAAACCCTCTGTTGATTGGTAGATCTCATAGATCGGGAAAACACCCTCAGATTTGAGCTCGTCAATGGTGTGCGAAATTAAAAAATCATGGATAGGAGAACCACCCTCTGTCATGTGCTGGTCCTCGAACGTTGATGGCTGGATGCTCAGATACTCGCCGTCGATGATTGAAACTTGATAGCAGATCTAGAATGTGGATGAAATTTGCGTCGCCGTGTGTGATGAAGAAGGTGATGGCACGGTGAGCAGTAGCACAAGCCACAGTTCACCATGCCGAACTTGGTTTTTGAACTCTGCTTGAACTGGGTTTAGTGGCTTTGGTCTGGTTTGGGTTCAACAATACTTGGCGCGAGTCGAGTCTAGGTTCCAAGCTAGCTAAACTTGAGTGCACCCAATTGTAATCAATGTGTCCAAAATCTTCACCTACAACCAAGATTAAAATATACTAAGCACAAATCATGAATTAAAAGTAATGAATTAGGTTTGCTCAAAATGTACCTCGCTTAGCAAAAGCTAACTCACAAATCAATCTCCCAATCAAAATAAACTCCAAAATCAAACAATTCGTGTCAAAATATAATACCACATAGACACATCATCATCCTTTTGTGTAGTTCCAAGAATTTCTCTCAGAGCTTGTTGACTGACTTGTAGGCTCTGATCTAGTTGACTTCTTATGGCAGTAAACTGCTTAGTAGATGGAACTCTACCTTGCAATTTGTCATGAAGTCGGCTTGCTCCTTTATCGTCCACTAATATTCTTCTTTGTTCTTCGTTGCTTCAAAACCATATTTCAATATTAGTAATAAATCAAAGTCTATTTTGAAGAATACCTTCATCTTTCTTTTCCAAATCGTAAACTCCCTCTTGAACTTTGGCGGGTAATGCTCAGTCCGACCATCTCTTCTAAAGTGACTTTGCTCTGATACCACTTGTTGGTCCCTTACGGCCGGTAAGAGGGTGGTGAATTGCCTGAAAATAAAAAATGAACATTTCTCACTCTTTATATCTTGATTACAACTAAAGCTTGTATAAATAGAATTAACAAACTAATATAAGAAGAAGGAAGAGTCACAGAAGAATTACTTAGTTTGCAATCAATGGATTGCTAATCCAAGATGTTGAAAGCTTACTATCAAAATCTCCTTTAGATGGAGAAACCTCTTACAACATTGACAACTAATACAATAGTAGAACAGATAAAGAAATCGATTACAAGTGATATTGCTTAGTTTCTAAGATCAGGGCTGTATTTATAACCCTGGTTTGGGCGCTTGGAAGGGTTCTAGGTGCTTAGACATGGATAAAATTTTATCCACATCGTACTAGATCGCAACAGGTGTCTTTACAATAAACTTTTTGGTTAGGGCGCTTGGACCAGGTCCGGGCTCCCGGACCGGGCTAAACAAGGTTGTCCAGGGCGCAAGCCCATGGCACCTTGGGTTTGAGCGGTCTCGGCGCCTGGAAGAGCTTCGAGCGCCTAAACTAAAATTAACTTCTAGTTGACTTTTTGTTTGGGTCTTCTGCTCCGGCTTTGCTCACTTGAGTGATTTCGGCCATCCAGAATCAGGCTCATCCGAATCCATTTTTCGTCCTTCTCGAGCAACCTTCCGCTCCAGCTTCTCATCCCTCAAAAATGCTGCACGCTCCCTTCTCGTCCACCAACATACTCTTCTGCAGGACTTCATCCCTCAGATGCATTGAGCCTGTCGACTCTCTCCTGTGCCATTTTTCTCGCTAGCTATGTATTTTGCTCAACTTTTTATGCTCCTAAGCTTCTGCACACTTAGACACAAGGATCAAACCATAACAGGATCTAACTTGACTTGGTTGATCTCATCAAAACTCCCATGGAGTACTTACAGGTGGCTTAGATGTTGACTGCTTGAAGACTCTAATTAAGCAAAAAGTGACTCCCAACAGTCCTATGTATCAAAAGGATCGTTAGTGATCGAACCAGGGAAGGAGTCCCCGACATAGACCCTCCGACGCTCAAGTTAATGATCGAGTCGAGTAAATGAACAGTAAGGGAAACAGTAGTTATGAGTGTGTAAAACTACGTAACATCGTGTACATATGCCTATAAATGGAGACCCCTTTTATAGTATTATTGTTTGCTTATGCATGAATATCAAAGTGATGTACGTAGACTTTATATACTTTTATGCATGTTTGGATGCACATTCACGTACTTTATTTGCGCTTGATCTATGTACTTTTATATATCTTATCATATTTTTAGCATAATTACTCTTCTTTGTTAGAGATATGCTCTTTGTGTGTTTTCTTCTTGACAGGACGTGCTTTTGGAGCAAAAACAACATTGGTAGATGACTCAAAGGACAAACAAAGAAAAAGGGTCTAGCCATATGACATCCACATGGACGTGTAACATGCTAGAGGATGAGAAGACACCGGTCGTGTGAACCCACACAACCCTGCCACAAAGCATAGCCAAAGTAGGAGATGCTCTTGTGGAATCCACATGGTCGTGTCAATGAAACAAAGGAGCAACAACTGGCTGTGTGGATCCACACGGCCGTGTGGAACTTCTAGAGCCAAAGAAGACCGTGGTCATGTGGAATCCACATGGTGGTGTGACTGGACCAGAGCTCGAGCAGACTGTGGCCATGTGGATGCCACACGCCTGTGGCATGGCCCGTGCCAGGCCCGTGTTGTGCCAGGCCCGCGCCCGGTACTATTTAACTGGGTTTCTTCCCCTTTTTAAGGGGAGAAAGGTTCTCTTTTTGGGAGATCCATCTTAGTTCTGATATACGCCCTCTCCACACTTCATTCGATGATCCAAAGCCATTTCATCATCTCCTTAACTCCAAAAGCAAATAATTGGATCCGAAGATCATTCACCACATCAAATAGGCTTCTTCTCCCTTCTTCTTCTAGTGTGGGTTTGGATGCTTTCAATTCCCTTAGCTTTCTTTCCTCAAAGATATAGAGTAGATATCTTGTTCTAGGATTAAGAGAGTAATTGTGATGTGAATTAATGTAAGAACTCATTGATTTGTCAATTTTCTATCTATATGACATTACTATACATTATATCTATTTGATCTTGTGTGTGTGTTGTGTATTTGTGCTTAATTTCCATGTTTGATTGAATGTTTATGTGGAATTGTTCTCCCCACAGGGGGAATGCCCAAGATCACATGACCGAGGAGCTCTAGTAAGGGTATCTCATTTTCAAACATCTAGGGCATTGCCTTGAAAGGAGAAGAAATCCTCTACAAGAAAGTATAGAATTGGACATAATTGTTATATCTATCTCTATGTTATTAAATATAGTGTGTTCTTGTGTTGTATGACTGAGGGGCCCTAGTAATAGGGGTATCCCGTTACCATATTTCATAGGAATCACTTCCATTTAGTTGCATAGGATATGAACTAAGATAGCATTCTGGTTTGACCACCGCGGAGAAGAGCCAGTAATGAATCTAACTTCCTACAAGTGCATAGGAATAGAGGATGGGCAATAGGTGATCCATGATATATTGATTTGCATCATAATGAAACTGAACCATTGGAAATTTTCCTAAGCCAAGTTTCTCAACACACACACACACACACACTCTCTCTCTCTCTTTCTCAATCTTACTTCTCTTCACTTAGTATGTGACTCTCAACCATCGATTATTTAGCTAATCCACCGTGAGTAATCACTAGTACTTATAACCAATCCTTAGGGAATAAATAATCTTTTATTACTTGATGAAACTCGTATATTTACGGGCACACAATAGTTTTTAGCGCCATTGCCGGGGACTGTGCTTATAACATTAGTTGATAATCACTTGAGTTAGTCTATTCTTGTTTTCTTTTACATTTGTAAATATTTATGCAATTCTATTTTTATAGATTCATCTTGTATATCCTTACTTAATTCGTATGATTTCCTTCTAGCAATTTAAATTCTGCCTCTTATTTCTTACACTTTATTACTTGTTTCTATATTTGAAAATTCTATTTTTCTCTGCATTTAAATTTTGCAGTTGGAATTCCTTCTAATCTTATTCTTGTATACGAAGGTCTAATCCTGCAGGAGATTTATTGCCACTTGATCCTGAGATAGATAGAACATTCTGAAGAAGAAGAAACCTACAAAAACAACAAGAAGAACAAGAAATTTCTCAAGATTACGCAGCACCCTATGCACGTGCGCTTCGGTTTAGCATCACTAGACCACCAATTGAAGCCAATAATTTTGAGATTAAGCCTGCGATAATCATAATGGTTCAACAACATCAATTCGGGGGTGGACCACATGAAGACCCAAACAAAGACTTGGAGGTCTTTTATGAAATATGTGGTACAATGAAAATGAATAGAGTCCCAACGAAAGCAGTGAGATTAATGCTATTTGGGTTTTCTTTAAGGGATAGAGCCAAGATGTGGCTCACTTCTTTGCCAGCTAATAGTATAATATTATGGGAGCAATGTAAGAAATTATTCCTCGATAAATTCCATCTACCAAGTAAAACAGCTTATATACGGAATTTGATAGCCAGCTTCAAGCATGTTGACACAGAATCATTATATGAGGCCTAGGATAGATTCAAGAACATGCTTAGAATGTGCCCCCACCATGGGTTGGAGAAATGGTTAGTCATCCACACGTTTTATAATAGCATCAACTATCATATAAAGGTGTCTCTAGACTCAGTTGTTGGAGGGGCACTAATGAACAAAGGGTTAGATGAAGCCAAAGAAATTATCGAAAGTGTGGAACTAAATCATCACCAATGGGCATATAAGCAAAGTGGAAGCCTTTTCCCTGAAAATCTAACAAAGGCATCGGGCAAATTTGATGTGGATGCATTTACACTTATGTTAGCAAAAGTTGATGCATTATCAAAGAAGCTCAAATCAATAGGGACCGGTTCAGTGAATGTTATTGTAGGAAACTGTGATTCTTGTGGTAGTATGAAATACACACAAGAAGCTTTCCCACTTGGGGGCATTTCTTCTTAGATTGAGAAGTTTGAACAATGTGACACTATAGCAAGCATCAATCCAAGGCAAAACAACCTGTACTTGAACACATACAATCCGGGGTGGAGAAACCACCCAAAATTTTCCTACATAAATAATCAAGACCAGGGGCAACCTATGGGTCAAAAGTAAAGCTACCAACTGGGACAACAGCAGAGCTATCAATAGCAACAACCACAACAATAAGGCTATCAACTATCCTGATTAGAAAAGTTGCTTGAAGAAGTCCATGCAACCCAAATGGAAATGAAGAATGAAATCAAGCAACTCACTAAAAAAATGGACCACACTGAAAAACACTAGAAGATTCAAGATAGCCAAATTACCCAAATAGCCTCATCTTCTTTAAGAGCACTAGGAGCTTTTCTAGATAAGCTTGATATGAATCCAATTGAATACTACAATAGAATAGAGTTTTGGAGTGGACGGATCTTGGGAGATTCCCAAGTGACTACTCCTAAAGAGGGAATTGATATTCTTGGAGAGCCCTCTCCTTCTTCATCACAACCCAATGGCACTCAAGATAAGGAGGAGAGTACTGAGAAGGTTGAAGAGCTTCCTCCACCTAAAATATAGAGTCAACCAATTCCTTTCCCCTAGAGACTTTCCATAATTAAAAAAGATGAAGACTTTGGAAGATTTTTAAAGAAGGTCAAAGAGCTTTGCATTGAAGTTCCTCTAATCGATGCTCTTCACTAAATGTCAAAGTTCACCAAATTTTTGAAGGAGACCATGTCCAACCGAAGAAATAAAGAAGAGTTCGAGACCGTGGCACTAACAAAGGAGTGCAACACTCTATTTCTGAACACCATTCCGCCATAGCTTCAAGATCCAGGAAGCTTCTCAATTCCTTGCACCATAGGAACTACATTTATAGATAAAGCTTTATGTGATTAGGTGTGAGTGTTAGCCTCATTCCTTATTCAGTTTGTAATAAGTTTGGTCTCAAAAAATTTAAACTTACTACTATGACACTACAGCTAGTTGATCATTCATGCAGATACCTTATGAGTATCATTGAAGATGTGTCAGTAGAGGTGGGTGGTTGTATTATACCCATCAATTTTATTATCTTAGACATGGAGGAGTATCCTAATTATCTTGGGAAGACCCTTCCTTACTATTGTTGGAGCTATTATTGATGTTAAAAACAATAAGCTATCTCTGGTAATAGGTAAAAAAAAAGGTTAGAATTTGATTGATCTAAATCTCCTAATCATGTCTCTCTTTTTCTGAGTGATTATAGCAAGGCAGATGCCTAAAAAATTGAGGAATGAAACTTTCATTCTCATGGAAGGCCACCATATGCAGTATATTATCTGACAAGTATTGAGAGAAGGCCCCCAATTAAAAATGAGAAGTACATCTGCCCTGCAAGGCCAAGAATGAAGGAAGAGTTTGAAGCATCAAGCCTAGGAGAGGAAGCTGTGCCTTTAAGGGTATGGTTCATAATCAACAGAGACAGGATCGAGATAAAAACCTAAAACAAGCGCTTCTTGGGAGACAACCCAAGGGTTTCTTTTTTGTTTAATTTAATTTTTAATTTTGTTTTTAGATTGTCTAAGTCATTTTTAATTTTATTTTCAGGTCTTATGAAGCCTCCACAAGCTAGCCATGATCCTCTCATGGGAGTGGAGGCGTCGATGAAGTTAAACAGGAGAAAAACTATAGAACCTAGCCCTCACACACCTTAAAGAGTTAGCCATGTAACTTTACACGGCCGTGTGAAGCTAGTCGAGAAGAAGAGGACAAGGGCTATGTGAACTCACACAACCGTGTGATTGTAGCAGAGAAGAAGAAGAGGTCTGTAGGACAATAAATGCTCTAGAGGGGAGGGGAAGAATAACATTCGTCAAAAATTGAGAATTAAAAATAGTTACGTAGCGGAATAAAGAAAATAAAAAATAATGCTAACACAGATAATTTTACTTAGTTCGGAGCCTGTGATGACTCCTACTCCAAGGTCCATGATTGTCGATCACTTCCGTTGGAAAATCTGTAACGCCCGCCCTCCCCTCCAGCCTTGTGAGGGCGGGGTTACTTTCTTCTATACATAACGTACATGCAAATAGTTTTCTTTATGATTTTTTTTTTCTTTTCAAAACAGCGGAAGTAATTTGTTCATTTAAATCATAACTAATCATACCAGTAAGCTCAACATGGTTATAAACTTAAGGAATCATAATCATCCATTCCTAACATAAGCCTAAGTAAAAATGGTCATGCAAGTCATCAACATAAAATAAACATAAGCAGGTCATTTATTTTCTTTAGCCAAGCCACCACCACACACATCTCTTGCCCCTCCTGCTACTCCTTTAGTTTATCCATCCTTTACCTTTATCTGCGGTACAAGGAAAGTAAGCTATGAGCACACAAGGCTCAGTAAGATCCTTTCCTACTCACAAAAACCGTACATATCATATAAGAGAAATCATATCACATATCATAGCATGAATGAAAACTCATATCATGGCATAAATGGAAATCATATCATGGCATAAATAATAATCATATCATAGCATAAAGTAAGCATCATATCTTGGCATAAACTTATCATATCATAGCATAAAGTAAACATCATATCATGACATAAACTTATCATGGCATAAATGGCATTCATATCATAATGTAAAGTAAGCATCATAACATATCATGTCATATCGTAAAAATAAGCATCATGACATATTATATCATAGTATAAAGAACATCCTATCATAGCATGTGAGTAAGCATCATATCATATCATTCCATATCATAAACATATATGCAAGATGTCCTTTAAATCATGGATGATGTCATGTGCAAGATGCTTTTCAAAACATGCTTCATGTCATGTACAAATGTCTTAAAAACAATATCATATAGTACTTAAAAATAATCTCAACATGAGGGGGCCCGGCTTAGTACCACATACATACATAAATGCGCGCATCCTAAGTAGACCCAAGGTAGCTAGTCTTGAACCTACTTGGAAACTAGGCCCGTAGCTCGACCTAGGGGCACGTAAGGAGCCCACCCTTTACTAGGCCCGTTTCTTAGTTCATCGACCTAGGGGTGCATAAGGAGCCCACCCTTTTGGTACAAGCCATACAAAGTAAAATATTATGTCATATACATATTATATACATGTCATTCATAGCATATCATATTCATGTCATTCATATCATATCATGTACATGTCATTCATAGCATATCATATTCATGTCGTTCATAGCATATCATGTACATGTCATTCATAGCATATCATATTCATATCATTCATAGCATATCATGTACATGTCATTCATAGCATATCATATTCATGTCATTCATAACTTTTCATAACATAAAGAGTGCTCTTAGTCCCACTTGATAGGGAAGCAACTCTTAGGCCTTTCACTTAGCTTGTCATAAAGAGTGCTCTTAGTCCCAACAATAGGGAAGCATCTCTTAGGCCTTTTCTTTTCATTTCATAAAGCATTCATACTTGAGCATTTTACATATCATAGGAGACATTTTCATGCATGATTCATAAGCATACATAAATGAGCATTTAACATATCATGGAAAATATAAGAATGCATGGAACATAAATTAGCATTTCCTAATTCATATAATGGCAAAGTGAAGCACATAAAGAGTCATAATTGGGTCTCAATATCAACCTACTAAGGGTGGCCGAAACATGCAAGGGTCCACCTAGGTTGCAAGAAATCATAATAGCATATAAACCCTAAATCAATTTCATAACATTTATCCTAAGGAACATCATAAGCATATTAAATTTTGGTTCTAAGCTTTCTAGGTCTAAATTTCATAAGGTGGCCGAAACATACAAGGCCTAGATCTAGGTTACAAATAGCATATAAACATGTGAACCCTAAACAATTTTCATAACATTTATTCTAAGCAACAACATGAGCATATTGAGTTTAGGTTTCAAGCTTCCTAGGTCCACAACTATAAGTGGCCGAATGTCCTAAATGTGAAGCTAGGTTCTCAACCAAATTCAAGCATGAGAATATCATGTTAATTTCATATCATATCATGGGGAAAAACATGAGCAGGTTAGAGTTGAGTTTAAGCTTGTCTGAGCCTTAAATTTCATCTTGCCGAAAGTTTAAAATGTTAAGACCTAGTTCTAAACAACATGAAATCTTAAGTACATCAAGTTATCTTCATATCATATCATGAGGAAGATCATAAGCAAGTTAGATTTGAGTTCGAACCTCACTAGGGTTTTAATTTCTTTCAAGGTCGTAACCCTAAGGTAAGGTTCACCTAGTTCCAAGCAACATACAAGCATGAAACATCAATGAAATATTCATAACATATCATGAGAGAGATCCTAAGCATGCTAGTTTTGAGTTTGAGCTTCTCTAGGGTTTTTAATCCCTTCATGGCCGAAACCCTATGGTGGAGTTCACCTAGTTCTAAGCAACAAAAAAGCATGAAACAATCAAGGAAACATTCATAACATATCATGAGAGAGATCCTAAGCATGCTAGTTTTGAGTTTGAGCTTCTCTAGGGTTTTTAATCCCTTCATGGCCGAAACCCTAAGGTGGAGTTCACCTAGTTCTAAGCAACAAACAAACATGAAATATCAAGGAAATCTTCATATCATATCATGAGAGAAACCCTAAGCATGCTGGTTTTGGGTTTAAGCTTTCATAGGTCTTACAACTCATAATGGCCGAAAGTTTCAAGGAAAACCCTAGGTTTTTAAGCCATCTAAACTTGAAGAAAACCACATAACTGTTGGGTTCTTCGAGCTGCGAAAACCGCTTTTCGCGTCGCAGAAACCCCGAATCGCCCAAAGCCGTAGATCCGTGCAAGGAAAGCCGAACGAAAAATTACGAGTACGAGTTTTAAATATTTTAGATCTACTCCTAGATCTATGTGTTAAGAATATACCTTGAAGCGTGCCCTTTCGCGTTCCCGCTCGTCCAAGGAGTTGCCGGATCTCTAGACCGTCAAGCATCGGTCCTCTAGAAGTATCCACACGAACAATTCTTGATGGAGAAAACCTAAACAAAGGTGTGCTAGCACCTTGATAGGTCACGGCAAGGAAGAGGAGGGAGAGCAAGGAGAGAGCACAAGGAAGAAGAAGGAGTAAATGAGGAGTTGAATGAAAAATGAATTTCATTCCCACCTCTAAAGTGGTCGGCCACATTTGGTTGTGTAACCCCCATTTCCACTTAATTACAATTAAGTGGAAGCCATTAAGAGGTGTTGTGTAACTACTATGATGTAGCACATCATGAAGATGTGGATCATTGCCATTGGTCCACATCTTGCCACCTCACAATGATGTGGCAAAGGAGTAACCTCCACTCATTTAATGTGGCCAACCCACATTAAATGCAATGGAGGCTTGTAACCTCCATGAGGTGGCAAAGCAAGATGATGTGGAACAACACCATTGGTCCACATCTTGCCACCTCACTCATGATGTGGCAAAGAGTCAAGTCAAACTTGACTCTTCCTCTTCCTCTCTAGTCAAGTCAAACTTGACTCAATCTCTCTCATGGTTGATCTAATCAAACCATTTGATTCAAGCCAACTTAATATAATGAATCTAATTCATTAAATTAAATTGATCTAATGAGTCATAATCTAAATTAGACTCATTAAATACATGAATCAATTTGAGTCTAACTCAATTAGCCCAATTTGGATTACTCTTAATCCAATTTAATTCATCAAATGAATCTAATCCTCTTGGTTCATCGTATGAACCAAATCTCCATCTAATTATCCTTAGTGTGTGACTCTATAGGTTCTTGTAACGTTGGCAATGCCCTAAACCCATTTAGGAGCATAAGTAATGAACGGTATCTAGCAACACATCATTACTACCCAAGTTACAAGAATGTCGAGATCCAACATCACCTTGTGACTATTAATTGTGACTCCTCACAATATATGACAAGTGTCCTTCTATCCTAGACATCTAGATTGATCAATATGAGGCATAGACCGTGTCATCCTCTAATCAATCTAAATCTTGAACTCCAAGTAGACTCACTCGATCAAATGAGCTCAACATCTAATGTTGACTCATTTGGGCATGGCCATGCACTTAGTGGTCTCACTCTATCAAGAATACCGATGTCGCTCCCGTCATATGGGAGGGATAGATCCCATCTACATCACTCACATCCCTCTACATAATTCGTTATATACCCAGTAATCGCCTTTATAGTCCACCCAGTTACGGGTGATGTTTGACGAAACCAAAGTACATAACTCCTTATGTAGGGATCCATGGTGACTTCAGGTCTAAGGACTAATAGTCATACTAATAGCCACATGAGAAAGTATATGACACTCATATAACGATCCATGATACTTTTTCATGACGGGTCATTCAGTATACATTCTCCAATGTATACCCATGTGTCAACTTGATATCTCTATATCCATGACTTGTGAGATCAAGTCATCGAGCTGACCTACATGCTAGTCTTATTGCATTAACATTGTCCCTGAATGTTAATATTCGACTAGGAATGATTTAGAGTAGTGTTCCCTATATCATCTCACTATCGATTCAACTAATCGATTGATATAGGTATGAACCTTCTACTCAAGGACGCTATTATACTTAGTCTATTTGGCACTAATACAAATAAGTATAATAACCAAACAAATGTCTTTATTAATATACAAGAATATGATACAATTAGTCCATACAATCATCAAATGATTGGCTCTAGGGCTCTAACTAACAATAACCACTTGTACCACAGGTGAGGGGATACTTACATCCTCTTGCTTGGTCTTTTCTTAAGATAAAGATACCCTTGAGAATAAGAAGAATAGAGCTCCTCCTTCTAGTATTTCCTTCGCTTCTCTTGCTTGTAAGAAGTAGGTCTTGAGGCTTTCTTCTTGAGGTTTAGTTTCTTAGGGAGAACTTGGTTGAATCTCGAAAACTTGGGAGAGGGGTGGCTCAAGGTCTCGGCAATGGTGAGGTAAGGGAGGAGGAAAATGAAACTCTTTTTTTTTTTCTATTTTCCTTCTTATGCCAAGTGGGAGGAAGAAGCAAAGATGAATTTTTGCCTTCCCTTTCTCATTAACTCCTTCCTAATTATCCTTAATGAGGCAAAGTGTCCCCATTCATCCCCTTAATCCCTCTCATTTCATTCCCTCATGTATCTCCACGAAAATGGAAGAGAACGAAGAAGAAAAAGACAACTTGTCTTTTGCTAGCTTTCTTCTTAATAATGAGAAGGAGGAAGAAAGCTACTTGATGTTTTCTTATTTCTTTTTTTTTTAAATCATAATTTTACCTTTATCTACAATTTCCATTCTCTATTCAACAATAATTTATGATGGCCTAGTGGTCAATCCATAATCCTTAAAGATTAAAAAGGTTTAAGGTTCAATCCTTGACCAATTCCTTTTTATATATTTTTGGTTCTATCTTATCTTTTTATTCTAAAAGAGGATCTTCCCATACTTAGCTTAAGGAAATTCGTGGGTGTTACAGTACCCCCATACCTCATAGAAAGTTCATCCTCGAACTTTAGAATAGCTCCGGGTACTTTTGTTTCATATCGTCCTCACGTTCCCAGGTTGCCTCTTCGAATCTTTGATTTTGTCATAGGACTTTTACTAAAGGTACTTCTTTGTTCCTTAATCTCTTGACTCCTCTATCGAGTATTTGGATGGGTTTACTTTCATAACTTAGGTCCTCTTGAACTTGTACTGTCTGTGGCTCAATCACTTGATTTGTACTGGAGATACACTTCTTGAGCATTGAGACGTGGAATACATTGTGAATAGCTGCCATCTCCTGGGGCAGCTCTAACTCGTACGCCACTTGGCACACTCTTTTCAGTATCTGATATGGTCCCACATATCGTGGACTTAGCTTGCCCTTCTTTCCGAATCTCATTATTCCTTTCATCGGAGCTACCTTGAGAAATACCAAGTCTCCGATACTGAATTCTAACGGCCTATGCCGTTTGTCGGCATAGCTCTTTTGTCGGTTCTGAGTAGTTTCTATTCTCTGACGAATATTCTATATAGCTCGGGTGGTGTCATCGATGAAGTCCGTTCAGAGCCCCATTTCTTTCTTTTCACCACCTTCGTACCAGCATATAGGTGGAAGGCAGTCTGGTAGTTTGGTAGTTTGGTAGCTATTATTATAAGCAAATTCTGCCAAACATAAATATCGGCACCAACTTCCTTTGAAATCTAAAGCGCAAACTCGTAACATGTCTTCTAGCACTTGGTTCACCCTTTCCGTTTGTCCGTCAGTCTGAGGGTGGAAGGCAATACTAAACAATAGCCTTGTGCCAAGAGCCTTCTGAACACATTCCCAAAAATGTGAGATAAAGCGACCATCTCTGTCAGAAATAATGGTCTTAGGAATCCCATGTAATATGATAACTTCCTTAACATATAATTGGGCTAATTGCTCCATTGAATAAGTCATCTTGATTGCTAAAAACTGTGCGTACTTCGTCAGTCTGTCCACAATTACCCATATAGCATCATACGCATTTGTTGTTTTGGGTAGTCCCGAGATGAAATCCATAGAAATGTCTTCCCATTTCCATTCGGGAATCTGAATTGGCTGTAGTAACCCTCCAGGTCTCCGATGTTCTGCTTTGACCTTCTGGCAAGTCAGGCAAGAACTGACATATTGAGCCAAATCTCTTTTCATACCGAACCACCAGAATTTCTTCTTCAAATCTTGGTACATTTTGGTGGATCCCGAATGCATCGCATAAGGTGTTGCGTGAGATTCCGCAAATATACTTTTTCGCAACTCTGGGTCATCAGGAATACATAACCGATCTCAGAGATAGAGTACTCCATTATCAGCTATACGAAATCCATTATCCTTTCCTTCTAGGACCTCTTGCTTGATCCTTTGGGTGCTCGGGTCGCGACCTTGCTTCTCTAATATGTCGTCAAACAGCGTTGGTGCTATCATCAGAGTAGAGAGCCCTTCTGAAATAATTCCGACCCCGTAACACATCTTTTCCCGTTACTCTCGAATAAACTCGAATTTCAGTTCGGTTTTCGGTCGGAAGACTACTTTTCTTTTACGACACTCGATTGAAGCGCCGTACTTGCTCAGGAAATCCATGCCTAGTATAATATCAAAATCCTGCATGTCGAGTATTATCAGATCGCAGTAGAGTTCTCTATTTGCGATTCGGATAGGCATGGCTCACAGCATCTGATCGGATGGCATCACTTCTCCCGAAGGCAAGGTTGTTAAGAATTTGCCATTTAAGACTTGTGGTGGCACTTCTAGCTTTTTCATGAAGGGTGTGGAGACAAACGAGTGGGTTGCTCCAGTATCAAATAACACGGTAGCATACTGACTGAAAATAGATAGCTGACCTGTGACAACTGTAGAAGCATTCGCCACGTCCTCCTTGGTGAGAGAGAAAACCCTGGCATTCGTCGTCACTGGCGGGGCTTCTAATCTCCCTTGGCTAATAGGAGTCCCTTCCAGAGCCGCTTGCATCTGATGTAGCTGTGCGGGGGTACTCCTATTCTAGTTATACTGCTGAGATGGTACCTGGAACCGGGTAGGGCAGTCTCTGACCATATGTCCTTCCTGTCCACAATTGAAGCACTTTCTCGTACCCTGGTGGCATACTCCGGAATGTTGCTTTCCACAAGTGGTACACGGAGGGTACCTAGGCTGCTTATTGGCTGGACCACTTTTAGTGTTATTCCATTGTTTTCTCTTTCCAGTGGAGTTTCCTTTCCAGTTCATCTTGGTACTCTGCGGTTTCTGTCCTTCCGTCTGTGCCGGATTCTTTCCCTCGTTCATCGCCTTCTGATAATGTTTGGTGATCAAGGCACTGCTGACTAGCTCCTCCGTGGTTTGTGGTCTATTAACTCCGCCGGCCACATTCAAAGCTATCTCAGGTCGGAGCATCTTCAACATTAGTCTGACCCGTTCTCTTTCCGTGTTGACCAACTCTGGACATAGGCGTGCGAGGCGATTGAAGCGCTTTACTGCTTCGTTGACAGATAAGTCACCTTGCCGGAACTCGGTGAACTCGTCGTAATACCGATTCGTCACTCGCATATGGAAATACTCCTCCAAGAATTCTGCTTCAAAATCGGCCCAATTCATTAGGTTGACTTGTCTTTTGGTCTTAACTCTTTCCCACCACATTCGTGCGTCTTCGAAAAAATAGAATGATACACACTTGATCTTTTCTGATATTGGCCAATCCAACAGCTCTACGATACTTTCCACTGTCTTGAACCAGGCCTGGGCATCCCATGGTTCGCAAGTACCCGAAAAATTCTCCGGCTTCAGCCTTAGTCACTGTATCAAGTAGGTTTCTTGTCAGACCACTGGGGCAGGGGCTATCGGTAGTACCGGTGCAGCTGTAGGTACGACGGGCGGTGTATTCTGATTTGTTGGTGGGGTGACCGGATTTCCTTGTTGATTCATCAGAGCAGTGATCACTTGTTGTTGTTCCGTGATCTGACGTTGGAGGTCTGTAACCACTTGGGTCAGATCTGGTGGGGTCATTGTCTCCTCGGTCCTGTTACCGCGTCTTCTAGTAGCCATGTTTATCTTCATAAATGACAACAAGGCTATCATAAGTCATCATAGTTTCTAACCAGGCTAACCTAAGGTGATTATTATTCTTAACAAATCCTAGCCTATGCTATAGTCAATTCAATCCTACTTTCATGTATCCCTAGACTAAAACGGTGAATCATAAAAAAATAATAAACATGCGTATAAGATTAAAACATTACTTATCATGCATAAAAGAAATAAAGTAAGCTCATAGAAATTCTTACTCGGAGCGGCAGAGTAGAGGCTGGATGTGTGTAGTGAGATGGCTAAACCTGGCTCTGATACCAACCTGTAACGCCCACCCTCCCCTCCTGCCTAGTGAGGGTGGGGTTACTTTCTTCTATACATAACGTACATGCAAATAGTTTCCTTTATGATTTTTTTTTCCTTTTCAAAACAGCGGAAGTAATTTGTTCATTTATAACATAGCTAATCATACCAGTATGCTCAACATGGTTATAAACTTAAGGAATCATAATCATCCATTCCTAACATAAGCGTAAGTAAAAATGGTCATGCAAGTCATCAACATAAAATAAACATAAGCAGGTCATTTATTTTCTTTAGCCAAGCCACCACCACACACATCTCTTGCCCCTCCTGTTGCTCCTTTAGTTTATCCATCCTTTACCTTTATCTGCGGTACAAGGAAAGTAAGCTATGAGCACACAAGGCTCAGTAGGATCCTTTCCTACTCACAAAAATCGTACATATCATATAAGAGAAATCATATCACATATCATAGCATGAATGAAAACTCATATCATGGCATACATGAAAATCATATCATGGCATAAATAATAATCATATCATAGCATAAAGTGAGCATCATATCTTGGCATAAACTTATCATATCATAACATAAAGTAAACATCATATCATGACATAAACTTATCATGGCATAAATGACATTCATATCATAATGTAAAGTAAGCATCATAACATATCATGTCATATCGTAAAAATAAGCATCATGACATATCATATCATAGTATAAAGAACATCCTATCATAGAATGTGAGTAAGCATCATATCATATCATTCCATATCATAAACATATTTGCAAGATGTCCTTTAAATCATGGATGATGTCATGTGCAAGATGCTTTTCAAAACATGCTTCATGTCATGTGCAAATGTCTTAAAAACAATATCATATAGTACTTAAAAATAATCTCAACATGAGGGGGCTCGGCTTAGTATCACATACATACATAAATGCGTGCATCCTAAGTAGACCCAAGGTAGCTAGTCTTGAACCTACTAGGAAACTAGGCCCGTAGCTCGACCTAGGGGCACGTAAGGAGCCCACCCTTTACTAGGCCTGTTTCTTAGTCCATCGACCTAGGGGCGCATAAGGAGCCCACCCTTTTGGTACAAGCCATACAAAGTAAAATATTATGTCATATACATGTCATTCATAGCATATCATATACATGTCATTCATAGCATATCATGTACATGTCATTCATAGCATATCATATTCATGTTGTTCATAGCATATCATGTACATGTCATTCATAGCATATCATATTCATGTCATTCATATCATGTACATGTCATTCATAGCATATCATATTCATGTCATTCATAGCATATCATGTACATGTCATTTATAGCATATCATATTCATGTCATTCATAACTTTTCATAACATAAAGAGTGCTCTTAGTCCCACTTGATAGGGAAGCAACTCTTAGGCCTTTCACTTAGCTTGTCATAAAGAGTGCTCTTAGTCCCAACAATAAGGAAGCATCTCTTAGGCCTTTTCTTTTCATTTCATAAAGCATTCATACTTGAGCATTTTACATATCATAGGAGACATTTTAATGCATGATTCATAAGCATACATAAATGAGCATTTAACATATCATGGAAAACATAAGAATGCATGGAACATAAATTAGCTTCTCCTAATTCATATCATGGCAAAGTGAAGCACATAAAGAGTCATAATTGGGTTTTAACATCAACCTACTAAGGGTGGCCGAAACATGCAAGGGTCCACCTAGGTTGCAAGAAATCATAATAGCATATAAACCCTAAATCAATTTCATTACATTTATCCTAAGGAACATCATAAGCATATTAAATTTTGGTTCTAAGTTTTCTAGGTCTAAACTTCATAAGGTGGCCGAAACATACAAGGCCTAGATCTAGGTTACAAATAGCATATAAACATGTGAACCCTAAACAATTTTCATAACATTTATTCTAAGCAACAACATGAGCATATTGAGTTTAGGTTTCAAGCTTCCTAGGTCCACAACTATAAGTGGCCGAATGTCCTAAATATTAAGCTAGGTTCTCAACCAAATTCAAGCATGAGAATATCATGTTAATTTCATATCATATCATGGGGAAAAACATGAGCAGGTTAGAGTTGAGTTTAAGCTTGTCTGAGTCTTAAATTTCATCTTGGCCGAAAGTTTAAAATGTTAAGACCTAGTTCTAAACAACATGAAATTTTAAGTACATCAAGTTATCTTCATATCATATCATGAGGAAGATCATAAGCAAGTTAGATTTGAGTTTGAGCCTCACTAGGGTTTTAATTTCTTTCAAGGCCGAAACCCTAAGGTAAGGTTCACCTAGTTCCAAGCAACATACAAGCATGAAACATCAATGAAATATTCATAACATATCATGAGAGAGATCCTAAGCATGCTAGTTTTGAGTTTGAGCTTCTCTAGGGTTTTTAATCCCTTCATGGCCGAAACCCTAAGGTGGAGTTCACCTAGTTATAAGCAACAAACAAGCATGAAACAATCAAGGAAACATTCATAACATATCATGAGAGAGATCCTAAGCATGCTAGTTTTGAGTTTGAGCTTCTCTAGGGTTTTTAATCCCTTCATGGCCGAAACCCTAAGGTGGAGTTCACCTAGTTCTAAGCAACAAACAAACATGAAATATCAAGGAAATATTCATATCATATCATGAGAGAAACCCTAAGCATGTTGGTTTTGGGTTTAAGCTTTCATAGGTCTTACAACTCATTATGGCCGAAAGTTTCAAGGAAAGCCCTAGGTTTTAAAGCCATCTAAACTTGAAAAAAACCACATAACCACTTGTACCACAGGTGAGGGGATACTTACATCCTCTTGCTTGGTCTTTTCTTAAGATAAAGATACCCTTGAGAATAAGAAGAATAGAGCTCCTCCTTCTAGTATTTCCTTCGCTTCTCTTGCTTGTAAGAAGTAGGTCTTGAGGCTTTCTTCTTGAGGTTTAGTTTCTTAGGGAGAACTTGGTTGAATCTCGAAAACTTGGGAGAGGGGTGGCTCAAGGTCTCGGCAATGGTGAGGAAAGGGAGGAGGAAAATGAAACTCTTTTTTTTTCTATTTTCCTTCTTATGCCAAGTGGGAGGAAGAAGCAAAGATGAATTTTTGCCTTCCCTTTCTCATTAACTCCTTCCTAATTATCCTTAATGAGGCAAAGTGTCCCCATTCATCCCCTTAATCCCTCTCATTTCATTCCCTCATGTATCTCCACGAAAATGGAAGAGAACGAAGAAGAAAAAGACAACTTGTCTTTTGCTAGCTTTCTTCTTAATAATGAGAAGGAGGAAGAAAGCTACTTGATGTTTTCTTGTTTCTTTTTTTTTTTAATCATAATTTTACCTTTATCTACAATTTCCATTCTCTATTCAACAATAATTTATGATGGCCTAGTGGTCAATCCATAATCCTTAAAGATTAAAAAGGTTCAAGGTTCAATCCTTGACCAATTCCTTTTTATATATTTTTGGTTCTATCTTATCTTTTTATTCTAAAAGAGGATCTTCCCATACTTAGCTTAAGGAAATTCTTGGGTGTTACAAAATCACAATCATTTTGAATAATTAGATACAAATATTGAGTACAAGAACTGAAATTAGTTGTTACCGACAAATAGAAAGGAAATTGGAATCTCTCGTTCTTCGAACTTTAGAGCAGCCTTTCGGTGTCATTCGAGCCTTTTCGGAGCAGCGCACAAGAATGAAACTTTTAGTAGTTGATGTTCTGAAGCTGTTGGTCAAAGGCCCTTATATAGATCCATTCTAGGCACCTAGAACCCCTTTGGGCACCTGGACCATTGCTGACAAGGTGATCTCTCGTCGAAACTTCATCCTCAAAGTTTATCCACTTCTCAGCGCCTGGACCCCTTCCGGACGCCTGGACCATTAACGTGGGTTCAGTTAATCGTCACGCTCCAACTCAGCATCAGGATAACTTTTCTAATCCGAGCTTCTAAACCAACTCCAAGGACCCAGACCACCCGAGTGCCTGCGACACTCGCCCGGGAGACACTGGTTCGGGTGCTCGGATCACTTCCGAGCACCTGGACTCCCTTGTCCAGCCTTTGAATTTCTACAAAAAGGAGTTAGTCTAGAAAAATAAAAATATATTTATCCTACAAAATAGAGTTAGCACAACATTAATAAAATAGAAGTAGTAATTAAATCTTGTCTCCCCGAGATTAGGATCTAGTCAAGGTCTCAACTTAGGTTTCCCAAATTGACCAAAGTTGGACCGACGCCTATAGTTCCCTCAACCGAGAATGTGTCCTCACTGGATCTCTCCTCTAGTTGCTTACCTCCATTTATCACTTACAGTCGCTTGACTTGCCTTTGACCCACTAGGTCCTCTAGTTATCAAGTCTTGCGGATCCAACTGGACTTCAGCCGGTTGTCAGGTCTCACAGATCCAACCGGACTTTTCGCCAGATATCGGACCCCATGGATCTATCTAGACTTCCCACCAACTATCGAGTCACACGAATCTAGCTAGATTTCAGTCTGGTGTCAGGTCCTTCAGACCTGTTAGCTCCTGCACACTTGGTAAAGTAATTAGATCACAAAATACTCTAACTTTAATTCCCTTGTCATTAATCAAAACATGAGTTAGATCATTAGTATAAATTATGTTGGTGCAATAGGGCCGGCAAGAGAGAGGTGAATTGTCTTAAATAAAAAAATAAAACCCCTTCCCGATCCTTGGGCTTTGACTAGAAACACAATTATAAACATAATTAACAACTTAAAGAAATAAGTAAAAGGCTACTATTTACTTGGTTACAACCTAGTTGGTTATTAATCCAAGGTGGTTGAAAAGATTACTAAGAATCTCCTTCTTTGAAGGTGGAGAAGCCTTTTACACACACTAAAAGCTTAGAAATAACTAAGAAAGTGATTACATAAATTGTTATATAATTTTCTAGCTCCAGGGGCCTTTTTATAGCTCCTAGAAATCCTATCCGTAGGTTGAAGGGCCTCTAGCGAGGTGCCAAGGGATAGAGTTTTATCCCTTAACAACGATAAAGTTATCTGACCGAATGCGCCTTCGATGCTCATGGAAGGCGCCTTCAACCTTTGAAGGTGCCTTCCACCTGAAGGTCGTGGAGGCACCTGGGGGGCCTTAAAGGAGCCTTCAATCTCCTTTGAAGGCGCCTCCAGCAGCACTTACAGCCTCCATACACTCTTCTACTTCTCCGATCACCTTGGTGATTACGACCAACCAAAATAGGGTTCACCTGAACCCAATTTCTGGCCTTCTCCTTGAGCAAGCTTCTGCTCCAGCTTCTCATCCCTCGAACGTCGTGTACATTCTTCTCATCCACTGGTATACTCTTTCGCAGCACCTCGACCCTCGGATGCACTAAGCCTGTCAGCTCCCTTCCCGTGCCATCTTTCTCGCTAGCTACATCATCCGCTCAACTTCTTGTGCTCCTAAGCTCCTGCACACTTAGACACAGGGATCAAAAAAAAAAAAGGACCTAACTTAACTTGGTTGATCACACCAAAACTATAGGTCCAGATAGGCTAGCTGGAGAGGGTTTTGCTTGAAAAATAACTAAAGACCTTTCTCGAGTTTAGGAAATAGATTAGCAGCAATAGTATAAAAATAAACAATACAAAAACTAAAATAAAGAGACATGGAATTTTACTTGGTTACAACTAGGGTGGTTGTTAATTCAAGACAATGACAGTACTAAAAAAAAAATCTCCTTCGTGTAGGCAGAGAAACCTCTTACAATCTTTGAACGCTCAGACTATTGCTAGGAAATGAATGTTTGAGTTGTTGATCTATTTCATAGCTCTAGGGGCCTTCTTATAGCTCCTAGAAATTCTATCCATAGCTCGAGGGTGCCTCCCAAGGCTTTGGAGGGTGCCTCCAGCGAGGCGGTAGTGAACAGCTATTTTGGCCAAGTCGAGGGTGCCCTCCGCCTAAAGGTCGCGGAGGCACTGGCTCGCTTCGGAGTTGCCTTCAACACCTTGTTGAGGGCGCCTCCAGCAGTGTTCTCCAGCTCCTTTTGCCCTCTTGCTGCTCCGATCACCTGGGTGATTGTGACCAAACGAAATAGGGCTCACTAGAACCCAATTTTCGACCTTCCCCTCGAGTAGGCTTCCGCTCCAACTTCTCATCCCTCGAACGTCGTGTACGTTCTTCTCATCCATCGATATACTATTTCGCAGCCCTCTCATCCCTCGGACGCATCGAGCCCATCGACTCCCTTCCCGTGTCGTCCTTCTAGCTAGATGCGTCTTCCGCTCGACTTCCTGTGCTCATAAGCTCCTGCACACTTAGACACAAGGATTAAACCAAAATAGGACCTAACCTAACTTGGTTGATCACACCAAAAATAACTTTGGGATTCCAACAATCTCTCCCTTTTTAGATGCGAGCAACCCAAGTTAAGTTAGGGTAAAACAATCATAAGGTAAAAATAATAAAATTGCAATACTAAGTAAATAAAGTTGCAATTATGCAATAAGGTGCAAAGATATTAAAAATTTAAATTTTTTGAACTACCTCCCCTAGACTTAATCTTCCCTTTTCTCCCTTTTATCACACAAAAATTGGGGTACTCAATAAAATCTAAGGGTAAAAAAAAAATTTAACAGGGAAAAAATGAAATATTTAAATGAAACTTGCAATTAAAAAAATTCTAAATCTTTTTTTTTAAAAAAAAAAAATCTAAGTGAAGTTTGCAAGTTAAGTAAAAAAAAATTTTAATGTTAAACTATTAACAAAAAAAATTGAAAGCATTTAAATTAACTATTTTATGCTTATCAGTTTGTCAATTAAATATTCAATTCAGAAATTGGCTTCCAGGCTATGATGATGTACTAGGCCTTCTTGGTTATTAGATCATCAACCATTTCTAGACAAAGCCTCTTAATGAATTCAAATATTTAATCTTCTATCTGAAAGCCCTAAGTCTAATTTCATTTTTAATTTATACAAGTTTTTGGAACCCAATATAGGTTCCTTCCTATAGGATTAATCAAGAATTTTGGGGGTACATAACTTTTAGAAATTTTCCTAATTTGACCCTTATGAAATCTAAGATACCAGTTCAGATTTTTATACTTCCTAATATTTTCATTGTATGAATATGCATAATTTTTCAAATATTCTATTTTTGTTTTCAATTTGTCATTTTCTATTTTCAGATTATCATATAAATCTAGTGGACATGATTTTACAATTGTATTTTCAAATCTATGTTATTTTTTTCTAACTTGCAACATTCTTTAGTTAATAATTTTATAAATTTAAATAATTTGTCAGGTGGGAGAGATCGTACCTTACTTATCTTGTCAATCTCGTTATCCATAGCTCCCCCTAAACTGCTGCTTTCTTCTATTGACGCTCCCCCTTCATCGATGCTCATTTGGATGTGCTTGCTTCGTGGTCATCTTCTTGGTGACTTGCCATCAACACAAGTCCAGAGAAAGCTTCGACCTCTGATTCGGATGGCGTTTCGTCCAACGTTACCTTTAGGGTCTTGTGTTTATTCGTTTGGATGGGCTTCTTGTCTTTGCCTTTGTCCTTCATTTTCAATTTAGGGCAGTTGTCTTTTACATGACCTTCTTCATCGCAGTGGTAGCATTTTATTTTTCTTCTTCTTCTACCCTGCACGTAACGACCCAAATTTCCTCAATTAGAGTCCTAAAAGTAATTTAAAAATATTTAAAAATGCTATAAAAATATTCTAGGGATTTTTAGAAATTTTTAGAGTATTTTTATGTAATTTTTGAAGGTCATTTGGTATTTTTACTAAACGAAGGAAGTTTCGACAAAAAAATGTCCAAGCCGAGAATTGAACCCATGACCTTTGGCTCGGTCAAAACCCAGCTAACCAGGTGGGCAAACAGATTTTTCTGTTTAAAAAAGGCAGCGAATTTATTTAAGGAGTTAATAGAAATATTAAGTTATAAAAAGGGATAAGTTGATGCTCTATTTTCCTGTGACTTAAACCATTCTCTCATTCTCTTCTGCGTACGATGGCGGAGCCCGGGCAGAAAATGAAAGGGAGTTAGGGCATTGTCTCCGGCGGCCGGCCAAGGTCCTAGAAGCCCTTTTTGTTCGGTTGTGAGTCCAAGAATCAAGGTAATTGCTTCTCACCTGCAGTAGGAGTAGTTTCGGACCTTTGTTCTTCTTGAATTCGAAGCATGATGTGCGCTTATAGTGCAGATTTTAATTAAGCTTATAGAGCAGATTTTAATTAAGCTTATAGTGCAGATTTTAATTAAGCCTATAGTGCAGATTTTAATTAAGCTCATAGTGCAGATTTTTATTTAGGCTTATAGTACAGATTTTAATTAAGCCTATAGTGCAGATTTTAATTAAGCTTATAGTGCAGATTTTTATTGAAGCTTATAGTGCAGATTTTAATTAAGCTTATAGTGCAGATTTTAATTAAGCTTATAAGTGTAGATTTTTATGTAAGCTTATAATGCAGATTTTAATTAAGCATTGCAGTGTAGATTTTTCATTAAGCATTTCAATTACAAATTTTGAGTTCCCTATCAGTATTTTGAGTTTAAGAAAAGTATAAGAAAGATAAAGAAAAGAAAGAAAAAGGCCAAGGCCTTAAGTAGATCCTAAAGTCAAGACTTTAGGGAATTTGGCACACAAGGTGCTAAAGAAAATGTCGAGGCATTATATGTTAGAAGTATTAAAAGATAACAAGTATTTTACTTTTATCAGTGGCACTGTGCTGGACTCTCAGTTGTCCTTGGGTTGGGATCCCATAGTCGTCCCTAGGTTTATATAACCTAGTAGTAACAGCACGGCCGACGGTCGACAACCCGAGGGTCGCCAAATGGGCCGCCAAATGGGTCGGGTCGTTACAAAAGTAAAAGCACAGTTGCCGAGCCCAAGAGAAGTTGATTATTATTTTGAAGTATTATAAGTATAAGTTTTTGAACAAGTAAAGCAATTTTTACATAAGTATAAAGTATTAAAGAATAAGTTTTAAACAAGTGAATTAAAGAATAAGTATAGAATAGATGAATTAAGTTTCACTTTGTTTTAAAATCAGCAAGCTGAGTTTTCTTTTATGCTAGCATGTTATTTAGATTAGCTTACTGTTCTTTGCTATTAGAAAAGCATGAGTAGCTTTACATGTTCAGCTTTTCAGCATGTCTTGTTCTTTTATTAGTAGATGAGTATGAGTAGTATTTCTTTCTGAGCATTCAGTTTTAGACTTCTTCCAGTTACATGCATATTCGAGTTTTGTGAGTTAGATAGCGCTTACTAAGCAATTTTGCTTATAGATGCATTTCCTCTTACTGCAGATAAAGGAAAGGAAAAGCTATAGTAAAGGAAGGCGACAAGGAGGTGCGGATGGATGTGTGATGCCTGGACCATAGAAGCCTTGGGATTTAGCATAAGAATTTATTAACAAAGAGTTGAGTAGAATGTATTAGATGAGTCATTTAGTCTTCCGCTGCTAGTTAATTGTATGTTTTGAGTTCTCAGAGAGTTTTAGGAATTTCTATCAACATGTGAACAAGGATAGTTAAGTAAAGTTAGTAGTCTAGTAGCGCTCCGCCCTCACAGACTAGTAGCGAGGAGGGTGGGGTGTTACAAGTTGGTATCAGAGCAGTTCCTATTCTCCAACATCACACATCAGCACCAACCTTTCTGTCTTCAAGTAAGAAAGTATTTAATTTTTAGTATGCTTTTCTTTATTCTTTACAGTAAAGAGAAATCCTTAGAAGTATTAGATTATATGTACAGAATAGGGAGATGTTTAGAAGTGCTTATAAAGTTAAGAATTCTGCTTAGTTTATTTTACATAACAAGATGTGTTCTGGGATGGTGGTATGATCCGGGGACCTAAGCCCGGTAAGCGTGCTAGAATCAAACAAGATGTGTTCTGGGATGGTGGTATTATCCAGGGACCCAAGCCCGGTGAGCGCGCCAGAATCAAACAAGATATGTTCTGCGATGGTGGTATGATCTGGGGACCTAAGCCCAGTGAGCATGCCAGAATCAAACAAGATATGTTCTGAGATGGTGGTATGATCCGGGGACCTAAGCCCGGTGAGCGCGCCAGAATAAAGGGGAACTCTGGTCCTAAGTTCGGACCCCTACCAACCTAGCGCTAGAGTAGTTGTCTGATCAACAACTTATGTTATAGTACTACTAAGTGCAACTAGGCCACCACAATAGTATGTTTATGAGTATGCATGCAAGTATGTTCAAGTCATGTTATGTTTATATTTACGTTTATGTTTAGGTCTACGTTATGTTCATGTTATGTTTTTTCCTATGCATATGGACATGATTATGATCGAGTCTATCATTATGTTTAGTTCATCTACCATGCTTACATTTATGCTGTCATGCTTATGTCACTACTTATTCTTATGTTCATTGTATGTAGGTTAGGAGGTCCTAAGATACCTTTGATGTGGTTTTCCTTAGTACATTAGATTATGGACGCTAAATAATGCATGTACAAGGTAGAGAACATGCTATAGAATTATTCTAAGTTCGAGGACGAACTTTTTATAAGATATGGGGAATTGTAACGACCCAAATTTCCTCAATTAGAGTCCTAAAAGTAATTTTAAAATATTTAAAAATGCTATAGAAATATTCTAGGATTTTTTATAAATTTTTAGAGTATTTTTATGTAATTTTTGGAGGTCGTTTGATATTTTTACTAAACGAAGGAAGTTTCGACAAAAAAATATCCAAGCCAAGAATTGAACCCACGACCTTTGGCTCGGTCAAAACCCAGCTGACCAGGTGGGCAAACGGATTTTTCTGTTTAGAAAAGGCAGCGAATTTATTTAAGGAGTTAACAGAAATATTAAGTTATAAAAAGGGATAAGTTGATGCTCTGTTTTCCTGTGACTTAAATCATTCTCTCCTTCTCTTCTGCGTACGATGGCGGAGCCCGGGCAAAAAATGAAAGGGAGTTAGGGCATCGTCTCCGGCGACCGGCCAAGGTCCTAGAAGCCCTTTATGTTCGGTTGTGAGTCCAAGAATCAAGGTAAGTGCTTCTCACCTGCAGTAGGAGTAGTTTCGGACCTTTGTTCTTCTTGAATTCGAAGCATGATGTGCACCTATAGTGCAGATTTTAATTAAGCTCATAGAGCACATTTTAATTAAGCTTATAGTGCAGATTTTAATTAAGCCTATAGTGTAGATTTTAATTAAGCTCATAGTGCAGATTTTTATTTAGGCTTATAGTGCAGATTTTAATTAAGCCTATAGTGCAGATTTTAATTAAGCTTATAGTGCAGATTTTTATTTAAGCTTATAGTGCAGATTTTAATTAAGCCTATAGTGCAGATTTTAATTAAGCTTATAAGTGTAGATTTTTATGTAAGCTTATAATGCAGATTTTAATTAAGCATTGCAGTGTAGATTTTTCATTAAGCATTTCAATTACAAATTTTGAGTTCCCTATCAGTATTTTGAGTTTAAGAAAAGTATAAGAAAGATAAAGAAAAGAAAGAAAAAGGTCAAGGCCTTAAGTAGATCCTAAAGTCAAGACTTTAGTGAATTTGGCACACAAGGTGCTAAAGAAAATGCCGAGGCATTATATGTTAGAAGTATTAAAAGATAACAAGTATTTTACTTTTATCAGTGGCACTGTGCTGGACTCTCAGTTGTCCTTGGGTTGGGCTCCCATAGTCGTCCCTAGGTTTATATAACCTAGTAGTAACGGCATGGCTGACGGTCGATGGTCGACGACCCGAGGGTCGCCAAATGGGCCGCCAAATGGGTCGGGTCGTTACAAAAGTAAAAGCACAGTTGCCGGGCCCAAGAGAAGTTGATTATTATTTTGAAGTATTATAAGTATAAGTTTTTGAACAAGTAAATAAATTTTTACATAAGTATAAAGTATTAAAGAATAAGTTTTAAACAAGTGAATTAAAGAATAAGTTTAGAACAGATGAATTAAGTTTCACTTTGTTTTAAAATCAACAAGCTGAGTTTTCTTTTATGCTAGCATATTATTTAGATTAGCTTACTATTTTTTGCTATTAGAAAAGAATGAGTAGCTTTACATGTTTAGCATTTCAGCATGTCTTGTTCTTTTATTAGTAGATGAGTATGAGTAGTATTTCTTTCTGAGCATTCAGTTTTAGACTTCTTCCAGTTACATGCATATTCGAGTTTTGTGAGTTAGATAGCGCTTACTAAGTAATTTTTCTTATAGATGCATTTCCTCTTACTGCAGATAAAGGAAAGGAAAAGCTATAGTAAAGGAAGGCGACAAGGAGGTGCGGATGGATGTGTGATGCCTGGACTATAGAAGCCTTGAGATTTAGCATAAGAATTTATTAACAAAGAGTTGAGTAGAATGTATTAGATGAGTTATTTAGTCTTCCGCTGCTAGTTAATTGTATGTTTTGAGTTGTCCGAGAGTTTTAGGAATTTCTATCAACATGTGAACAAAGATAGTTAAGTAAAGTTAGTAGTCTAGTAGCGCTCCGCCCTCACAGACTAGTAGCGAGGAGGGTGGGGTGTTACACTACACTTGATTAAATTGTTTAAATTTAAATAATTTTTTAAACTTACGTACCATCAGCGTTGTTTCATCATCATCGAAGGAGGATTCTGACTCTCGTTCGTCCATTTTTGCTTTAAAAGCAACATTGTGTTTGTCTCCTTCTTTGAATCTACACATCTTGTTTCATGGAATTCAAAAGTAGAGAATACTTCATCTAAAGTAATAGATTCTAAGTGCTTAGAGATATAATAGGCATCCACTAATGATGCTCATTCTTTATTTCTAGGGAAGGCATTAAGTGCGTACCTTAGCGAATCTCGGTTGCTTACCTTTTCTCCGAGATTCGAAAGTCCAGTGATTAGATCCTTGATCCTCGAGTGATGATATGCTACAATTTCATCTTACTCTAATCGGAGGTTGCTGATCTGGTTGCGAAGTAAGTCCCATTTTGCAAGTTTTACCTCCGAGGTTCCTTGGTGTAGTTCTAGAAATTTCTCCCAGAACTCCTTCGTAGACTCATAGGCTACCCATCCGATTGACTTCTTATGGTGGTAGAACGCTTAGCAAATGGAACTCTACTTTGCTGTTTGCCACGAAATCAGCCTGCTCCTTTTTGGTCCAGTGGTATTTGTCTTTACCTTCGGGTGCTATAATGTAACGTCACGACCCCTCGGCCCCTTGGGCGGCCACACTGGCAGCCCATTTGGTGGCCCCTTAGCGGTCCCATAGGCGGCCCCATAGGCAGCCCAACTGGTAACCCCATATGTCATCGACCGACGACCCTCGGACGTGTCTCGTTACTCACTAGGTCTTCCCACCCCTGGCCAGTGGATTTTTGTCTTCCCCAAGATTCGAACTCTAGACCTCCAGGCTAAATACTGGAGTTTATGAATCCTGGTAGCCAAGTGAGCGCCACTCACTTGGCTACCAGGATTCATAACCTCTAGTACTTAGCCTGGAGGTCTAGAGTTCGAATCCTGGGGAAAGCAAAAAATCTACTAGCTAGGGGTGGGAAGACCTAGTGAGTAATGACACACGCCCGAGGGTCGTCGGTCGATGACATATGGGATTGCCAGTTGGGCCGCCTGTGGGGCCACCCAAGAGACCACCAAGGGGTCGCCAAATGGGCCGCCAGTGTGGTCGCCCAAGGGGTCGAGGGGTCGTGACGTTACAATAAAAAGGTGCCTTTTATTGTAATGATTCGACCCCTTGGCCCCTTGGGCGGCCACACTGGCAACCCATTTGGTAGCCCCTTGGTGGTGCCTTGGGAGGCCCCACTGGCGACTCTCGTGTAACGACCCCACCCTCCTCCCTACTAGTCTGTGAGGGTGGGACGCTACTGGACTGCTAACTTTACTTAACTAATGTTGCTCACATGAAATTATCTATGCTTAAAACTCTCAAAACTCAAAGCATACAATATGTAACAGCGGAAAACATACTACTCAAGCATACGTTCACAACTAAAACTATACATCGATCTGAACATGCTAGAAACTATATATATAAATCTACACAAGCATGCAACAATGATACAACTCAGATAATAAACTAATGTGCATAGCAATTAAAAGAAAGAGTTCTAAACATAAAATATCCAATGCAAATCTAACAACATGAAAGAATGGTTCCAATATTCTGAATACAAAGTCTTAATGAATTATAAAACTAAATCCCAAGGCTTCCATAGTCCAAACATCACACATCCATCCACACCTCCTTGTCGCCTTCCTTCGCTATAGCTTTTCCTTTCCTTTATCTACAGTAAGAGGAAATGCAACTATAAGCAAAAATGCTTAATAAGCACTATCTAACTCACAAAACTCGAATATGCATGTGAATAGGAAGAAATCTAAAAAAAACTAAATGCTTTAAGAGAAAACTACTCATGCTCATCTAATAACAAAGAAATCAAATATACTGAAATGCTAAACATGTAAAGCTGCTCATCTAATAGCAAATAACAACAAGAAAATTCTAAATAACATGCTAGCATAAAAGAAACTAAACTTGCTGTTTTCAAACATATGTGAAGCTTATTTCACTTGTTCAAAAAACTTATACTTTATACTTTATACTTTAGAATAATAATCTCTTGGGCCCAGGCTTAGTACCATTGCGCGCTCCCTAATAGAACTGAGGTAGCGAGCCACCATTCCTACGAGGGTAAAGACCTCGGTCTTACCAGGGTCGAGACCTCGGAAACGGTCACCTAGATTTGTTTACCACAACCTCGGAAGTCGGGTACTAGCCTTCTCAAGTAAAATACTTATACTTGTTAATACTTCTAATAAAAGAATGCTTCTTTAAAAACTGAAATGTTTAAACAAATTCTACCATTGAAATGCTTAAACAAAAATCTACATACGAAGCTTTAACAAACAAAACTGCATACAAAGCTTAACAAAAGAAAACTGCATACTATGCTAATAAAAATTCTGCATACTTTGCTAACAAAATTCTACATACTATGCTCATCAAAATTCTGCATACTAAGCTAAAAAAATTCTGCATATAAGCTAACAAATTTCTACATACTATGCTAACAAAAATCTACATACTACTAATAAAGCCCTTCACACTCAACCAAAAACCAGCCAACAGAATAATCTTAGTAAATCAGCAAAAAGTCTCAAGCTGGTATGAAATTATGGGCTGTTCTTGTTCGGATTTAACAAAAAAATCTGCAGTTGAAAACATTGGATCCGAAACTTCATGTATATAAATTTATCACACAACTGAATTGCTTAGCCACATGCCAATCTAATCAATTCATTCATTTTCCCCAATCTAACAAACTGAATTGAGATACACGGCAGCAAGGAAATTAAATACTGAGATATTATAAACGTATAAGCCATTTATGCTCATAGCAATAACCACGAAACCAACAGCATATGCTTGAAACCTAACTCATCTCCTACTAGTTACCTGCCAACAAGACCGAGACCTGCAAGGCTCAAAGTGATCCGATCGTGTGGAAACCTAAACATGAAACGCTAATTATAAGGGCTAAGGAGTCTAAACTTCATGCCCAATCTATTCAAAACCCTTTTCATTTCCTTATGAACTCACGACAGAAGACTCAAATTCCACAATCCTTACAGCATATTCCAAAAAAAAAAAACAAAAGAGACGCTAAATCGAAGCTCGAAACTACCCTCACTACAGGTGAGTAGCACTTACCTCGTTCTTGGACTTACTACTGAGCAAAACAGCTTCTAGGGTTTCGGAGAACTCGAGATTTCAACGCCTTCTTTGTGCCTACGAACTGTCCTCGACGAGAGGACCGCGAGGATGTGTTCAATCCTTCGGATGAACCTTGGTCTGCCGTTGGAAACGATGCCCTAACCTCAGCTTTGTTTTCCGCTCGAGCACCGCCGTCGCACGCGAAGAGAAGAAGGAATTAGGTTTCGGGAAAAATAAATCCAACTCCTCTCTTAATACCTAAAAATTCTTGTCATCAACTACTTCTTAAATATAATTCTACCTTTTATTTGATCAGCACGGCCCTACTGGGTTCTTGGTCATCACGCTTCGCTTAAGACTCGGGTTGAGTCGGAGGTCACGGGTTCAAACCTCGGCCGAACCTCTTTATTTTTTTAAAACTTCTTTCTTTTGGTAAAAATACCAAAAGAAGTCTAAAAATTGCATACAAATACTCTAAAAATTTCTAAAAATCTCTAGAATTTTTCTAGAGCATTTCTAAATATTTTTAAGCACTATTAGGCTCGAAATGAAGAAATTTGGGTTGTTACATCTCGACCATGTGCCATTACTCACAATGTCTTTCCACCCCTGGCCAGTGGATTTTTGTCTTCCCTACGATTTGAACTCTAGACCTCCAAGATCAGTACTAGAGTTTATGAATCCTGGTAGCCAAGTTCACTTGGCTACCAGGATTCATAAACTCTAGTATTTAACCTGGAGATCTAGAGTTCAAATCCTGGGGAAGGCAAAAATCTACTGGCCAGGGGTGGGAAGTCCTTGTGAGTAACGGCATGGCCGAAGGGTCGTCGGTTGATGACATAAGGGGTCACCAGTTGGGCCGTCATTGTGGCCGCCCAAGGGACCAAGGTTGGGCCGCCCGTTGGCCCACTAGTGTGGTCACCCAAGGGGCTGAGGGGTCGTGACATTACAATAAAAAGGTGTCTTTTGGTGCTCACTTGGATACCAGGATTCATAAACTCTAGTATTTAACCTGGAGATTTAGAGTTAGAATCCTGGGGAAGGCAAAAATCCACTGGCCGGGGGAGGGAAGTCCTTGTGAGTAATGGCACGATCGAAGGGTCGTCAGTTGACGACATAAGGGGTCGCCAGTTGGGCCGCCATTATGCTGGCCTATGGGACCAAGGTTGGGCCGCCAGTTGGGCCGCTAGTATGGCTGCCCAAGGGGTCGGGGGGTCAGGTCGTTACATGTAAAACCAACCTCCATTATCAAAAATAAATAAAAATCAATTTTGAAAAATACCTCTATCATTTTTTTCCAGTTGACGAAGTCACCCTCGAACTTTGGTGGGTGAATGCTTGATCCAGTCATCTCGTGTGCTTCATTCAGCGGTTAGTCCTCCTAAAGCATTCTTGGCTCTGATACCACTTGTAGGTCCGGATAGGCCGGTTGGAGAGGGTTTTGCTTGAAAACTAACTAATGACCTTTCTCGAGTTTTGGAATTAGATTAGTAGCAATAGAATAAAAATAAATAATATAAAAACTGAAAGAAAGAGACTCAGAATTTTACTTGGTTACAACTGGAGTCGTTGTTAATCGAAGACAATGACAATACTAAAAAAAATCTCCTTCGTGTAGGCAGAGAAGCCTCTTACAATCTTTGAATGCTCAAACTATTGCTAAGAAATGAATGCTTGAGTTGTTGATCTATTTCCTAGCTCTAGGGGTCTTTTTATAGCTCCTATAAATTCTATCCATAGCTCGAGGGTGCCTCCCAAGGGTTTGGAGGGCGCCTCCAGCGAAGTGGCAGCGGATAAAACTTTATCCGTTGTGAATGACTATTTTGGCCAGGTCGAGGGCACCCTCCATAGGCATGGAGGGCGCCCTCCTCCTGAAGGTGGCGGAGGCACTGGCTCGCTTCGGAGGTGCCTTCAACACCTTGTTGAGGGCGCCTCCAGTAGTGTTCTCTAGCTCCTTTCACTCTCCTGCTACTCCGATCGCTTGGGTGATTGCGGCCAACCAAAATAGGGCTCACCCGAACCCAATTTCCAACCTTCTCCTCGAGCAGGCTTCCGCTCTAGCTTCTCGTTCCTCAAACGTCATCTACGTTCTTCTCGTCCACCAGCGTACTCTTCCACAACCCTCTCGTCCCTCGGACACACCGAGCCCGTCGGCTCCCTTCCCGTGCTGTCCTTCTCGCTAGCTGCGTCTTTCGCTTAACTTTCTGTGCTCCTAAGCTCCTGCACACTTAGACACAAGGATTAAACCAAAACAGGACCTAACCTAACTTAGTTGATCACATTAAAAATAACCTTACGGGTCTAACAAAAATAACCACGGGGCCCAACAAATTACACCAACAATTTTTTTCCTTTTTGATACAATGACAACCTGGGTTAAAGTTAGAGAGAAAAAATAATATTGAAAGACAATATTAAAAATGCAAACAAATGATCTAAGTTAGGTTTACATTTATTGTTTTTCTACATTAACCCTTACCATTCCCCTTTGACATTCATAAAAAAAAACTAAGGCGAAGGAAATGCAAGTATAAGACAGGTAATGTCAAACAATAATATAGAAATAGCTAAAAGAAAATATTTTGTATATCTCAGACTTAGGGAGAGGTTTTGAATAGAAGTTCAACCAAATTAATTTTTTAAAAGTATTTTGTAAGTAAAATTATTTTCCAAGTAGGATTTTAAAACCCTTTCAAGGAAAATTTCTTCACAATTCTTGTTGAAATGTTTCTAAGTCCACCTTGTCAAAGTTAGGGAAAAAAATTCTTAATTAAACTTTTTTTAAAAGGCCTTTACATAAACCTTTTAAAAAAAATAAATTAAATATTTGTAAAGAAAAATTATTTTTAGTGAATATTTTCCAATGATTTTCTAGTAAGCATTTTCAAACAGTTTTAATGAAATATTTTTCTAAGTAAGATTTTCAATTAGTGTAACAAAAAATGCCAATTAAGACTAACAGAATTAAGGAAAAAAAAATTCTATGTAAGTTTTTCAAAAGAAATTTTAAAGAAAAATTTGCTAAGGAATAATTTCATAAGAAATTTTAGGGAAAAAATTGCATATGGAATATTAAAAAAATTAAGGAAATAATTTTGTAAGGAAAAAATTAAGGAATTTTTAAGAAGAAAATTCTCAAGTAATTATTTTTTAAAATTGGATCCACCCCCTAAACTTGATATTGGTATTAAAAACAATACAAACAAACAAACTAAGGTAAATGATAGCATGCATAATGTAATAAAAATATAATCAAATCACACATATTAGCTGAAGTAACAGAAAATATCTAGTAACCAAAGTGAAGATCAAATAACATCAAGTTAGGAAAATATATTAGAAAAATAAACTACTGAGACGATGAAGAAGAGGGATCGGAACCCCACGATCGTAACATGTCCATCAACTCAGTATGACAAGTCTACCCCTCCTCTCAAAGACTGGAGACATCCTATCGCAGGTTGGAGACCTCTTATTGAAGATTCATCATGGATGCCTCAAGTCTAGTATCTATCATCTAAAGTACAAGGGACTAGAGGCGCGGGCATCCCAAAAAGATCAGCCATGAACTAATGTATCTCTGCCTCCTCTCCTGGAGTTAGGTTAGGCTGAGCCTGGGCCACGGGGGTCAGGCTGGGGCTAGGCTACTAGGTCAGGCAGTGGTTAGGCTACTACGTCAGGTTGGTGTTGGGCCTCTCTCCTTCAGGATAGGACACCCTAATCATCTATGTGGACACCAACTAAGGAAAATTTCCCAGCACCTACTATCTCATGCTCATTTAGAACTCTTACAGCACCTGTGGTGACATCAATAACCAATAATGCTAAGTAGGCGATCACAATATAACAATAAAGCATATAGACCCACCGGCTAGTGATAATGCTTGCCGAATAAATGATGGCATGAAAGATATGCAAACTGATATCTATATCTAACCTCTGACATAATGCATAGAGAAGGAATGAATGAAATGGATGCATCATGGCTACGTCACGGGTAGTCAGAGGCAGAATGCATGTGACTATGACCCTATAGAGGACATAGTCCTAGACTCTAAGGGTGAAAAATCTGAACTGGGTCACAGTCGGTACACACCAACCCCTCCAAAAAATATGAATAAATTGTATCAAGTGTGATGTGTGAATAGAGATCACCAAATGGTGGATCCCTAGGGGGTAGCACTAGAAAGGACATGCCAAGAGTCGTAATCCTAAAAAGTCTCTAATGATAGTCAGAGATAACGTAATATCCGTACCAGTGACCCTAGTGGGGTAGGTTACATCATCAACACTAACTAAGTTGTTATACAGTTCAGCACATAATCCTATATTGACGGAACTAGAGTAATATACTAAATGTTGTAAACTATCATAGTCAATAATCTCTACAATGGGAATGCATGAATAATTGAAGAAATACCTATTTAAATATCTAGAAAGCAATGGAATATATATAGTGGAGAAAAATCTAATCCTAAGTTGATCGGTTGGAAACCCAAGGTTCGTAGTAGTAGTCGAGGGACCAACACCAGTATTTTACCTTTTCCTAATTAAAAAGATAATTCTAAAATAAAATTTTAAATTAAACAAACAAAAGAAAGGTTTAAGTTTAAAATATTACTGATGCATCGTGAATATTTATAAAGAAAATGATGACCTTGGTTGATCCGCAACGATGCGACTTGAGAATTGAAGGAGAAGAAAGTTTGGAGGTTGTGGGAAAAATATTTAAATTGTTGCTCCCTTTCTTACAAGATTCAGTTACAAACCTTTGAGAAGGAGAGATGGGTGAGTGAAGAGGGTGTCTCTACTTGTCACGCCCCAGGTAGTCCCTGTCCGAAGAAATTTCAGCAACATCTTCCCTGTACGGATGACAATATGAATCCAGAATACATATATCTCTATACCTCGGCCACACATGGCCGGAACAATACACATAAATAGTAAACAATCCACGCAGTTATATTCAACCTTTCCACACAGATATAATATGAATAATCCACGCAGTTATATAAAGAAAGAACGATATAGAATCCTCGAAGATATATGTAAACATCCTACTCCACTACAACGAAGAAAGACAAAATCCATGAAGTAATGAAAATATATCCGCAGCGGAAAACCAACAGTAGTAAACCCAAGTGTTTGATATAAAGTCCACAATACAAACCCTCATCACAAGTATATAAGATGCAAAAACAAAACAGATTCCAACAACAGGAAATCCTCGCGATAAAGGGGCTAGCGACTGGAATCTCTCCTGACGGTCTCAACCTGAAAAACAGTAACAACGGGGTGAGTTCAACGAACTCAGCAGGTAATCCAATAGATATGTACAGCAACATATAACCACCAGTAACATCCTATGGTACAGTACACTAAACCATAGAGCCTACAGTACAGTCTCCTAACAGTACAACCTACGGTACAGTCTCCTAACAGTATAATAGATATGCATAGCTGAGATAAACTGTAATAACCAGCAATAGGCATAAAGTACAATCTATAGCAAGAATAATAAGAAAATGCATAACTGAAATAAACTGTACTCACCTGCGAGGCTTGGGCAACTGACTGTCTACATACAGAGATAAAAATAGTCAGAGCAAAAGCATGTATCCTGTTTGCATGTCAATCATATGCAATCACCAAAATGCATCAATCATAACGAATGCAATCCGTGCATATGATGCAATATGACATGGTCACCCCTGTCAACCAGTCAGCCATTTCACACACAATGGTGAGACCAAGTGGGTAGGGCTGTGACATCGTGCACTCTGCCATCACTGCCCCTGAAGAGTGACCGAGTGGATGGGATGCTGTCGGAGTACACCTATCCTCCTACCTCAGACATAGTGAGGGAGCGCAATGCTCTCATCTCCCGGTACACAATGACGGGGAGGGACCCCTGCCTGTTACCACGCTGCAGTCACACTACCCATGAGCGGACCAGCGGAGCACTACAGAGCAACCTACCATACACACCCTAAGTGCTGTGCCACTACCCATGCAGTGGTCACGTGTGTAGAGGTCCATGTAGCCGGCCGACGAGCTCAACAACAATGAAGTCGTCAATAGCCCAGCATGTAATCATGCGATATGGTGTGTGCGGCTACAGTATGTCATACCTGAACATATCCTCCTCCATATGCGTAGGTGCCAATAAAACAAACGCATATGTATAACAATGATATAAGCAATGCAAATCCAACAACATATAACAAGTATCTACAGCAACTAATCAAGTGTAGATAAGCATCATAAATATCCAACTCTATAAACATATATACACATGGCAAAAGATAAAAGCATCAAGTTCTAAAGTAAAGCAACTAACAGAAGAAGCATATGATAGGTATCAACTAAGCTAAGACCAGGGAAGAAATAAATCTACCATCTACCACTAGTAATTATATATAAACTATACATATCATAAGACAGTATCAAAAGATAAGTCAAAGGGTACCCGCCTCAAATAGCAGGTAGTATCACGCCAAATCCAACGTCGAGACGTCTGTCTCGAATCAGAGTCCTGTGTCAAACAATATATATATTTTATTTAGCTAAATCCAAATGAATAGCTAAATAAAAATCCCTAAAAATAAATTAGGGTAAAATCCTAATCAACACAATCACACCTACCTAATTAAATCTAACGGTCAATTAGGGTTAGTTACCTAATCCCGAATCACCAATAGGTTAGAAATCTAAACTTAGATTAAATCTAATAGTTGACTAGGGTTAAGTATCTTAACCCTAATTATTCCATTAGATTAATCTAAGCAATTAAATCTAATCACAATCAATATAATCCTTAATTCAAATGTACACATCATGTATCAACTAATCAGGAATTAATCCAATGCATTTCTAATCCAATACATGAATCTACTTCATCAACATTAAACCTAATTCCTCTAGAACATGTATCAATTAATACACAATACCTCAAGCTCAGCCAACAAGAGTGCTGCCGAAAGGAGGTCCTGCTGAATGAGCTACTGGATCAATGAGCAACCCACAACACCATTTCAAATCCTCAGAACAGATCCTCACTGGAAACTATCTCGACAATCAGATCAAGTTGAGGAGATCATTGATCGAGTGCAAACCTCCTAGACTCTGCTCGACAACTCAAGAACAACCTCACGGAACCCCTCCAATCTGTGACCTAATTCAGCCACAAAAAGAATGAGGATCAAGATCTGATAGGGTAAAAATCTAGCACCAAAGATCTAAAGGGCAAAGCTCCGGTGATGGATCTAAGGCATGGATTGAAACAAGAACGCAACAGAAGGTTCGATTGCTTACCTTTGAAGCCCTAATCGCCCCTTCCACGCCAGCGATCGGGTGGCACGGCTCGATCCAGATTCGGCCAAGGAAGAGATGGATCGCACTGTGAGCAGTGCGAGGAGAGGAAAAGAGAGGTCAATTAATTGAGAGACGACGTGAATCTGGCTTCTCACCGTGCCCTAGCCACCAAGGAATCACCGTTCGGCCGCAGGCACCACCGGAGCAGACTCCTCATCCGAAGACTTGAGTAGAGTAGATCAGGATGCTTCGAGCCTCCTGGTTTGGTCTCCGGCAAGCTCCGGCGATAAGCTCCCCTGATCTCAGCGCTGAGTCGTCCGCGAGAGAGAACAAAGGAAGGGGAGAAGAGAGAATCGGGAGGGACGAGAAGGTTCGGGTGAATAGGGTTCGACGATGGGTTCGGGTAAGGAAAAGAAAAGAATTTATAATTAAAACATTTCCTCTTTTAAATGGGTATCCCAAACAGGCTTAATCCGTACCCGAAATTAATCCCCTCAAAGCCCGTCATACGAGCTCCGAAAAATTCCTAGAAAATTTCTAAAAATTCCAGAAAAATTCTATAAGGCTATTTCTGAAATAACCCTATATATTAAATTTTCCGATATCTCACATCCTCCCCTACTAATAAAAATTTGGTCCCCAAATTTCGCTATAACCAACAGCAAACACTATAATATAATCAAACAGTATAAATGCTGAAAGGAACTCTAACCCACATACCTCAAGTAAAAAGATTGGGGTATCGAGCTCGGATCGTATCCTCCAGCTCCCACGTAGCCTCCTCGTCAGAATGATGCTGCCATCCGACTTTAACCAGCCGGATAGTCTTGTTCCACAACTGACGCTCTCTATGGTCCAGAATCTGCACCGGAACCTCCTCGTAAGTAACATCAGGCTGAATAGGAACAGATATATCTGACAGAACATGTGCTAGATCGGATACGTATCTCCTCAGCATAGATACGTGGAATACATCGTGAATGCCAGCTAGAGATGGTGGTAGCGCCAGACGATAAGCTACTGCTCCAATCCTCTCTAAGATCTAGAATGGCCCAATATATCGGGGAGCTAGCTTACCTCGGAGACCAAATCTCTTCACCCCTTTCGTGGGTGAAACTCTAAGAAATACATGATCACTAATGGAGAACTCCAGGGGTCTCCATCTCTGATCAGCATAACTCTTCTAACGGTCCTGAGCTTCTGACATCCTCCGTCTGATAGTGCGAACCAGCTCTGCCTCCTGCTGAGCTCTCTGAGGTCCTACCAACTGAGCCTCCCCAACCTCTTCCCAGAGGATGGGTGTCCAACAAGGTCTACCATACAACGCCTCAAACGGTGTCATCTGGATAGCCGAATGATAGCTGCTGTTGTAGGCGAACTCCACCAAGGGCAGGTGGTCCTCCCAACTGCCTCCGAAATCCATAACATAAGACCTCAGCAAGTCCTCCAAAGTCTGAATGGTCCACTCTGACTGTCCATCTATCTACGGATGGAATGTCGTACGAAAACGGAGCTGTGTGACCAAGTCCCGCTGCAGACTCTGCTAGAACCGGGACGTAAATCGTGTGTCTCTATCTGATATAATACTCAAAGGAACACCATGCAACCTGATAATCTCTCGACAGTATAACTCTGTTAGTCAATCCAGAGAATCAGTCTTCCGGATCCCTAGAAAATGTACGGATTTGGTTAATCGGTCAACGATTACCCAAATCGCATCATGACCTCGTCGAGTCCTAGGCAATCCTACCACAAAATCCATAGTAATATGCTCCCACTTCCACTCTGGAATAGGGATCCTCTGAAGTAAACCAGCAGGTCTCTGGTGCTCAGCCTTCACCTGCTGACAGACGAGACATCTAGCTACAAACTCCGCGATGTCTTTCTTTATACCGTTCCACCAATAGGAACGCCTCAAATCGCGATACATACTAGTCCCACCTGGGTGGATAGCAAATCTAGAACGATGAGCCTCCTGAAGTAACTCCTCCATGACCGGGTGAGACTGAGGTACACATAATCTGCCTCGAAAATAAACAATCCCCTCTTCATCTCGTGTAAACTCAGTCTGCTGTCCGGAAGCTATCTGGCTGCTAATGAACTGTAAATGCTGATCTCCGGCCTGGGCCTCTCGAATCCTCATCCTGATCGATAACCGAGCAACCATGGTAACAAGAATACCTTGCTCTGTCAGTCCCTACTCCTCAAGACCCAACTCGGAGAATCCCTGAATCAAGTCCGTGACTAAAACTCGGTGACAAGCTAATGTCCCTGTGGACTTCCTGCTAAGTGCATCAACAACCACATTAACTTTACCCGGATGGTAGCTAATAGTACAATCATAA
Source organism: Zingiber officinale (assembly GCF_018446385.1). NCBI lineage: Eukaryota > Viridiplantae > Streptophyta > Magnoliopsida > Zingiberales > Zingiberaceae > Zingiber > Zingiber officinale. Next base: position 66,782,584 of record NC_055997.1, read on the forward strand.
TCCTTTAGGAACTCCATCCATCTCCTCTGTCGGAGATTGAGTTCCTTCTGTGTGAAAATATATTTGAGACTCTTATGATCAACAAAAATCTCAAAAGTAATACCATAAAGATGATGTCGCCAAATCTTCAAAGCAAAGATAATAGCGGCTAGCTATAAATCATGTACTGGGTAGTTCTTCTCATGCTCCTTCAACTGACGAGAAGCATAGGAGACTACCCTACCGTGCTGCATCAAAATAGCGCCCAAGCCCTGAAGAGATGCGTCTGTGTAAAGTACGAATCCGTCATCACCAGAAGGTAAACCAAAACTGGTGCTGATACTAATCTCCGTTTCAGCTCTTGGAAGCTGGTCTCGCAAGCCTCTGACCACATGAACTTCACGTCTTTTCTAGTCAGACGTGTCAATGGCATAGCAATACTAGAGAAACCCTCAACGAATCGTCGGTAATATCCAGCCAAGCCCAAGAAACTACGAATCTCCTGGACTGACTTCGGCTGCTCCCAGCTGGTGATAGCCTCGATCTTCTGAGGATCTACTGAAATACCTCGGCTTGACACCACGTGTCCCAGAAAACCAACTGAAGATAGTCAAAATGCACACTTACTGAACTTCGCATACAGATGATGTCGTCGCAGAGTCTCCAAGACTATGCGAAGATGCTGTGCATGTTCCTCTTCGGAACGCGAATAGATCAATATGTCATCGATAAACATAATAGCAAAACTGATCTAGATACTCCAGAAAGATACGGTTCATCAGATCCATAAATACTGCAGGAGCATTGGTAAGCCCAAATGGCATTACCAAAAACTCGTAATGTCCGTATCTGGTGCGAAATGCTGTCTTCTGAATGTCAGAATCTCTAACTCTCAGCTGATGATATCCAGATCGCAGATCAATCTTAGAATACACTGATGTATCTCTAAGTTGATCAAATAAATTCTCAATCCGTGGCAAGGGGTACTTAATTCTGATAGTCACTACATTCAGCTGCCTATAATCGATGCTCAACCTCAGAGTACCATCCTTCTTCTTGACAAATAGTACTGGAGAACACTAAGGCGGAATACCGTGGGGTTCTCTACAAGGACACCGAAATGCTCCTGCCCTTGCATGCCATATGCAGCTGCTGCAGGAGGAGTTGTCCTCTGCTGACGATGCGAAAAGCGGGCTTTCAACTCGCCTCACTGAGTCCCAGACTGACCAAATGGTCTTCCCGAAACAGAAACTCCGGAAGCTACATGCTGAGTCTTCAGAGAACAGTCTCAACTCAAATGTCCAGGCAGTTTGCAATAATAGAAAACTGACTGTCCAGTGTGCATACAGAGGTGATGTGATCTCAGGATCCACATCAGGTGCAGTAAGGGTCACCGGTGGACTATTTCTGGTTCTGCTAAGAAGACCGGGAACGTCCAGATAAAGATCGTCCTAACTCCTAGGGTCGGCCAGATGACCCAGAAGTACCCTTACCCGTCTGAGTGCGGCTGTTGTAGTACTTACCTCGATTTCGGACTCTTCTGTCGGTGGCTCGATGTCTATTGAGGTGTCAGCTTCTGAAGGTTCTTCGTAGAGCTGCAAGAACTTGTCCCAAAGTTCTTTTGCGCTTTCATAATCTGCGACCTTTTTGAAATCTTCCTTTGGTATTACATTCAGAAGATAATATTTTGCCCGCCCATTTGCCATAGACTCCTCACGTTGCTTTTCGTTCCAGAGGCGTAGATCGAGTCCTTCTCCGTTCGTGTTCTTTGGTTCTTCATAACCAAATTTCATTATTAAAGAAATACCAGAATCTGAGTTAAGATATACCTCCATGTTTTGTTTCCAGATGAAAAACTCCCCCTCGAATGCAGGTGGGTAGTCGCTAGCTCCGGCCATCGTTTTTGTTGCGTCAGACGGCGGTTAGTACTTCTGAGGCATACTTGGCTCTGATACCACTTGTTGGACCGTTGGGCCGGCTAGAAGGGTTGGTAAATAACCTGTCAATTAAAAACAAACAACCCTTCCTTGAACGATTAAGCTAACACTTGTAAAATGAATTAAGCAGATAAATAAAAGCATAAAAGAAAAGACGAGGCACTAGATGTTTACTTGGTTACAACCGATGTGGTTGTTAATCCAAGGAAGATTAAGCTCAAAAACTCCTTCAGGCGGAGAAGCCTCTTACAGCGTTTAGGCACAGAAAACAGAAGCTTAACTACAACTAAATCATACAAGTGTTTGGAAATAGAATGATCGTGATTGTTGAAAAGCTTCTGGACCAAGGCTATATTTATAGCCTTGGTCGGGGCGCCTGGATGGGTTCTGGGCGCCCTGGGGGGATAAAATTTATCCCCCAACGGTTGGATCGAGTCAAAGCTCGATCCTGTGAAAAAGTCGCTTCCGGGCGCCCCGGATGGTTCCGGGCGCCCCGGACAGCTCCGGGCGCCCCGGATCCAAAAGTCAACCCAGTTGACTTTTGGTCCGTGCTCTCTTCTCTGGTTCAGCTCGCCTCAGTCCGGGTCTTTCGCTCGGCTCCGCTTGCTTGGGTGATCTCGACATCCGGAATAGGGCTCACCCAACCCATCTTCCGGTCTTCTCGAGCGTGCTTCCTCCCGGCTTCTCGTCCCTCAATTGCCGTGCCCTTCCACCAGCGTACTCATCCGCAGACTTTGTCCCTCGGTCGCACCCCGTGCCGACCTTCGCGCTAGCTGCGTCTCTTGCTCCCCGAGCAATCTTCCGCTCCGGCTTTCGTACCTCGGAACCATCGCGCGCACTTCCTTCTCGTCCGCCGGTGTACTCTTCCGCAGCACCTCGTCCCTCGGACGCACCGCGTGCCTTCCTTCTCGCTAGCTGCGTCTTCCGCTCGAGTACCTGTGCTCTTAAGCTCCTGCACACTTAGACACAAGGTTAAATACAACGCAGGACCTAACTTAACTTGTGGATCACACCAAAACAACCTTGGGGTTCCAACAATCTCCCCCTTTTTGGTGTGATCAACCCAAGTTAAGCTAGGGTCAACACAGATATAAAATAAAATTAAGTCAATTAACTTAATTTGCAATTTAAGTGCAAAAGGGTAGAAAAAATTAGATTTCAAAAAAAAAATTAATTTTCAATATTTCTACCTCCCCCTAGACTTATACCTCTTCTCCCCCTTTGATCACAATAAAAATGGGGTTTAAAAAAAAACAATCTAAGGGTTAGAGACTTAGAAAAAAATATCTCTAAATCAAATCAAAAAAATTTTCTAAGTCATTAAGAGCAATTTCGAGAATCTTTGAAAATTTTGCAATAATTTTCACAAAAAAAATCATTCTAAGCCCAAATATTTATGCAAGAAAATTTATCAGAATTGATAACGTAAAAAAAATTTTCTTTGCATTTATTTAATTGTTGTTCTAATGCTCTTTATCAACAGGATTTAAATTTCCATTTTAATTTATCAAAACTTCTTAAATCACACTGTTTCAAATTTAAAGCCACAAATATTAAACATGCAACAATTTGTATCATGTTAATTTCTATTATTTTTTGAATTTCAACTTCACAAAAATATTCAAATAGCATAAATTCTAACTTGATAAAATTCCTCAATAATATAAAAAAATCTTTCGGCAATGTGCAAAATTCGTTTGAAAGAATATTTTGTAATTTGCCAGAATTTTTTAACAATAAGAATTTGAAGGAATCTATTAATAATAGATTTCTTAATCCGAAAATATTTTTCGATGAATCAATTTCTAATTCATAAAACTTTTTCAATAAAGTAATTTGTAATTCCAAATTTTTAGGACCAGAAAAAGTTTTCGATAATATTTCTAAGTTGCATAATTCTTTCGAAAAACTTCTTTGTGATTCACAAAAGTTTTTTAGCAAAGTTTCCAACTTGCAAAATTCTTTTGTTAAGATATTTTGAAATTCGAAGAACTCTTTCGATAATATTTCAAATTTGCAGGATAAGTTTGACAATTGATTTTCTAATATAAAAAACTCTTTCGATGATTCGCAAAAATTTTCAGGCAATTCTTTGATTGAATCATTCAATTGATCAGAGGTTCGAGTCCATACCTGACTTACCTTGTCAGTAATTGATTCTCCCCCGAGTTGCTTTCTTCCGAAGATTCTCCCCTTCATCGATCTCGGGATGTACTTTGGCTGTTGGTACTGTCTCGGATTTCTTCCGTCTCGGATTCTGATGTCGACTCGATGTCTGAAGGTTCTTCGTAGAGCTGCAAGAACTTTTCCCAAAGTTCTTTTGCGCTTTCATAATCTGCGACCTTTTTGAAATCTTCCTTTGGTATTACATTCAGAAGATAATATTTTGCCCGCCCATTTGCCATAGACTCCTCACGTTGCTTTTCGTTCCAGAGGCGTAGATCGAGTCCTTCTCCGTTTGTGTTCTTTGGTTCTTCATAACCAAATTTCATTATTAAAGAAATACCAGAATCTGAGTTAAGGTATACCTCCATGTTTTGTTTCCAGATGGAAAACTCCCCCTCGAATGCAGGTGGGTAGTCGCTAGCTCCGACCATCGTTTTTGTTGCGTCAGACGGCGGTTAGTCCTTCTGAGGCATACTTGGCTCTGATACCACTTGTTGGACCGTTGGGCCGGCTAGAAGGGTTGGTAAATAACCTGTCAATTAAAAACAAACAACCCTTCCTCGAACGATTAAGCTAACACTTGTAAAATGAATTAAGCAGATAAATAAAAGCATAAAAGAAAAGACGAGGCACCAGATGTTTACTTGGTTACAACCGATGTGGTTGTTAATCCAAGGAAGATTAAGCTCAAAAACTCCTTCAGGCGGAGAAGCCTCTTACAACGTTTAGGCACAGAAAACAGAAGCTTAACTACAACTAAAGCATACAAGTGTTTGGAAATAGAATGATCGTGATTGTTTCAAACGCTTCTGGACCAAGGCTATATTTATAGCCTTGGTCGGGCGCCTGGAAGGGTTCCGGGCGCCCTGGGGGGGATAAAACTTATCCCCCAATGGTTGGATCGAGTCAAAGCTCGATCCTGTGAAAAAGTCACTTCCGAGCGCCCCGGACAGCTCCGGGCGCCCCGGACAGTTCTGGGCGCCCCGGAGCCAAAAGTCAACCCAGTTGACTTTTGGTCCGTGCTCTCTTCTCCGGTTTAGCTCGCCTCTGGTCCGGGTCTTTCTGCTCCGGCTCCACTTGCTTGGGTGATCTCTGACATCCGGAATAGGGCTCACCCGAACCCATCTTCCGGTCTTCTCGAGCGTGCTTCCCTCCGGCTTCTCGTCCCTCGGAATTACCGCGTGTCCCTTCTCGTCCACCAGCGTACTCATCCGCAGACTTCGTCCCTCGGTCGCACCCCGTGCCGACCTTCACGCTAGCTACGTCTCTTGCTCCCCGAGCAATCTTCCGCTCCGGCTTTCGTACCTCGGAACCATCGCGCGCACTTCCTTCTCGTCCGCCGGTGTACTCTTCCGCAGCACCTCGTCCCTCGGACGCACCGCGTGCCGTCCTTCTCGCTAGCTGCGTCTTCCGCTCGAGTACCTGTGCTCCTAAGCTCCTGCACACTTAGACACAAGGTTAAATACAACGCAGGACCTAACTTAACTTGTGGATCACACCAAAACAACCTTGGGGTTCCTACAAGTACAACATTAATAAAATAGGATTAGTAATTAAATCCTATCTCCCCAAGACTAGGATATAGTCAAGGTCTCAACTTAGGTTTCCCAAATGGACCTAAGTTGGACCGACATCTACAATTCACTCAACTGGGAACACGTTCTCACTAGATCTCCCCTCTAGTTGCTTACCTTCACTTACCACTTGCGGTCACTTAACTTACCTTTGACCCACCAGGTCTTCCTGCTAGTTGTCAAGTCTCACAGACCCAATTGGACTTCGACCGGTTGTCAGGTCCCATCGACCCAACCGGACTTCCCGCTAGATATCAAGCCCCACAGACCTATTTGGACTTCCCACCAACTACCGAGTCCGGTGGACCTAGCTAGATTTCAGCAAAGTGTCAGGTCTTTGGGACCTGTCAACTCCTGCACACTTGGTAAAACAATTAGATCACAAACACTTGAACTTTAATCCCCTTGTCATTCATTAAAATATGAGATAGATCATTAGTGTAAATTGCACCAACAAGGTCGGCTGTGTGAATCCACATGGCTGTGTGACTACAGCCGAGAGGAAGCCAACCCAGGCAGTGTGGAATCCACACAGTCGTGTAGAATCCACACGGTCGTGTGACTCCAAGCAAAAGGAAGAAGGCCCTAGTCGTGTTAAATGACACAGCTGTGTGAAAACTCGCCTGACCCAGCCGTATTTAAGACACGATCGTGTCCCTACCGTGTCTGCCACCACACCACCCCAACCAACCCTTTCTCCACTTCTCCTTCTCCATAATTCTTTTCCTCCACATCTCCATTCACCTCCTTCTTCATTCACCTATTAGGTCTCATCTCTTCAAGATCTAGATCTAGATCTAGGTTTAGGTCTAAACTTAAATCTAAGAATTCTTCTTCTTCTTCTTCTTCAACCTCAAGCTTCCTCATTTCTTAAGATCTACCTCTTCTCACAAGATCTCTCTTCTTTCCTCTTCAAATAATCACTCTCCCTCGCTTATCTTTCCATTATGTCTCATCTTTTAAAAAGAATCTAATGAGCGAGTGGCGGATCTAGCGGAGGAAAAGATCTGGGGAGGGGCAAAGGCAAAGAAAAAGCAACTTCAAAGGGCAAAGGCAAACGAAGTGCACGCGACGAAGGTAACGATAATGAGTATCATATTATTTTTAGAAATGATGAGAAAAAATCTAGATATGATTCTCTTTTTGTTATAAAAATGGTTTGCACGAAATATTTTGACCCTACTACCATGGAAGTTCTTGGAATTAAGGAAGATGTAGATTGGTTGATTAGTACTTTTGATTGGAATGACATGATGTATTCACATCAACCAACATATCCCCACCTTGTTCTAACTTTTAAGCTCAATCGAGGTCCACTACACTTCTGATGAGGATTACATTGGTAACATTAGTTTTAGATTAATGAACCATGAATTTCAATGGACGTTTAGTGATTTCAATAATTATCTCGGCCTACCTACCGATGGACCTCACAGGTTTGATACTAGTTTTAGTTGGAATGATTTCTGGACCTCTATTACTAGGTTAAAAGATCCCTATGAGCCCTCTAGAGCTAAGGATTCCTATATGCAAAATCTCATATTTAGATACCTCCATCGTATAATGAGCAAAACTATCTTTGGTAGAGGGGAAAGTGAAGGGGTAGTTAGAAAGGTGGAACTTTACTCTTTTTGGGCTATGCTTAATAAAGTTGACTTTGATACCAGTTTCTATTTTTGCAAACCTTTGCAAGATCCGGGAAACCAACCTCGAGGTCAATAGTTTTTGGCGGGTTGATCACCCAAAAAGTTGTAAATTTTAGTTGTGAATTTAATGATATAGAGATTATTCATGGCAACCATAGGATCAATATTGATACATTTCTTGCCATAAAAATGATTTATCGGGATGAGAATGACTTTTCCTTTTCTAAGAGAGATAGTTTTCCATTACCTCTACCTTACCCCGAGTGTATTATAGTTTGCAACCTCGCCAACTGGGTAATCATAGACATAGCTCCCAACTTTGCCCCCGACCCTTGTTGAGTACACCAAGCCCCACACTGAGCCCTCATCATTTGGACACTCGTAGCCGTCCAGACCTCCAGAACCTACTAGGCATTCTTTTGCCTATGGTACGAGTCTTTCTAGATTTGATTTTTCTAATTTTCGTGCCTCTATGGATTCACTTCATGAGAAGCATAGTACCCAACAATAAATGTTGGAGGGTTACTTCAAATTGTTAGATAACTAGTTCCAAGAGGTACATGATTATTTTCAGTTCACAAGGAATTTTCAAGGCCGGATAACCAAATTCGTCTAGGATAACAACACAGACCAGGTGAGGATGAGAGAGTTTATGGATACCATGGATATCACTAGACATCAAGTGGATACTATTTTCCACTACCATGAGTACATTGGCTAGCTCCCTAGTATGCCTAGGTTCCCTTTTGACCGACAAGGATGAGGCCCTCCCTTTCCCCCACCTCTACCACCACATTGATTTCATCAGGATAATGAAAAGTTTAAGTCTGGAGGGGGGGTGTTGTACATAGTTTGATTTTCTTTCTTTGCATTTCTTTTTTTTTTTTTTGCATTTTCAACATTTTTGCTTGTTATCATCTTCAATTTTACTCTTGCTTTCTTTCATGTCATTTCTTTTCTTGTTTTGAGTTTAATTTTTTAGTTTTTCTTCAATTATTTTAATTGTTACTTTAACTGTCTTTTTAATTATTTTGAATTATTTTGAAGTATTTTGAGAACATCAATCCTCATATTACTATGGACTTTTCTAATAGTAAAGTGGTTAGTACGTTCATTTCTTAATTCATGTTGTCATGGTGATAGTGCTAGTATATTTAGTGGACCTCTTTTCTCTATCTTTAGTAGCATGAAGTGAGCTAAGTATTGTAAGGAGATAAATTTGAGTTTCGACTTAACCTTAAGGATATTATCTTCACTTCACTTGAACTTGAATAGTAGATAACTTTCCAATAGTCATGATTTATCCTATTTGTTTAGTACTTCAGTTTCTATGGTGATTTCCTAAACTACATCTTGGGTATTGGATGATGCTCGTATCATGAAAACTTTCTTGGAAAAATTAAAATATCTCTATGGGTGCTAGTGCTACATTTAAAGCACTAAAAAAAGAGAAAAATTCAAGTGTTGCACAATACAATCACTTTGAGGAAAAAAATATATAAAAAGAGAAAAATAAGGGATAAAAAAATAGTTTCGCAAGTGGAAACTAGCAATTTATCCCTTTAAGACAAAGTTAGGTTACTGAGGAAATAAATACTATGTTTCTCTTGATGTCCAGCATTCCTTTGAGACCTCGAGTAGACTAAGAAATATAAACCAAGCATGTGGTAGGTAAGTGTCTATCACTGGAAACATGAGAAATTCATTGGAATGATGACTTGACTATGATGGAGATTGAAACTTGAAAAGCTGAGTCACTTATTGCAATGTGCACAAGAACTTATGCTTAAGTCATACTTAGATTACTCCACAATCATGCTCATAAATGAAACTAGTTGATAGAGTTAGGCATGTGCACTAGGGATTATTATGTATTATAAGAGCACATAAATTTAGATTGCAACATTTTTCTTGAGGATAAGTAAACATTTAAGTCTGGGGGTGTGATGTGTGTAGATTTTATATACTTTTATGCATGTTTGAATAAATATTCATGTACTTTATTTATGCCTGATCTATACACTTTTACACCTCTTATCATATTTTTAGCATAATTACTCTTCTTTGTCAGAGATCTACTCTTTGTGTGTTTTCTTATTGATAGGATGTGCTTTTGGAGCAAAAATGACACTAATAGATGATTCAGTGGACAAATGAAGAAAAAGGGCCTAGCCGTGTGGCATCCACACGGCTATGTCACATGCCAGAGGAGGAGAAGGCACTGGCCTTGTGAGCCCACATGGTCGTGCCACAAAATAGAGCCAAAGCAGGACATGGTGATGTGCATAGTTTACATACACATTTATGCATGCTTTATCGCACATCTATGGATTTATCTCAAGAATGTTCTATGTTTCTACACTCCTTCTATCATTATTTCATCATATTTACTCTTTTAGTTTGGAGATCTACTCTTGTGTATTTTGTGATGACAGAAATACTTTTGGAACGAAAGTAGAGCAAAAACATGCTAAGGAGAAGCATGTGGACAAGAGAGCAGAGCATGGTCGTGCCTCTTGGCACAGCTGTGCCTCTTATCCCGAGAACAACCATAACATGGTCGTGTCCCCAAGCACATTTGTGTGGCAGCTCCCATTGTAAAATACCGGAAAAAAATGACAAATAATGATAAGGGAATTTTATGGAATTTTAAGAAATTTTTCGGGAATTTTTCAGAGCTCGTATGGACGAGTTTACGGGGATTAAAAAAAACGAGGCCCGGGAAAGCCTGTTTAGGTTACCCCATTTAAATGAGGAAAAGTTACATTTTCCTTTTCCTTTTCTTTTTTTGTTTTCTATTTCTTTTCTTTATTTTTCTTCGTTCCCTGCCGTTTCTCCGCTGAAACCATGCCATGCCCTAATCTTCTCACGACCTTTCCTTCTTCTCCTCTCGCCCGTGCCTTAAGCCACTAGATGTCGATCCCTCCTCTCTTCTCATACTTCCGCCCCGAGCCAAACCTTTCTTCCTATTTGCGCCAGCGACGCCCACTGTCGCCAGCGACGCCACTGTGCCTTGCTGGCGCCCCATCCTTGTGCCCTAGCGCCGGCGACGCTCGAGCGACCGCCGACCAAGTCTCCTTTCTTCTCTTCTTGCGCCGACATTGACTCCCCGACTGTAGGCGCCTCCGATCTCCTCTTCGCGACATTTTTCTTCTGCCATAGCGCCTGTGCCATAGCCGCCGAGTACCGTCGACACCACCTGGCACAGCCGAGCCTCTCCCTCTTCGTGAGTTGCTGCCGGCCACCACAGACGATGCCGACATCACTGTGCTTTGTTGCCGGCGTATCTGTGCCCTAGATCGCTGGAATCCAGAAACTTGAGTAGGTCTTTGGTTAGGAGTAGCAACTCAAGCCTTGGTGTTCTTTTCCGTGCCCTAATTCCCCTGTTAGGTCTTCCTTCAGCCACCTCCTACAGTGAACCAGCAGGGGAGCATCCGAAACTGGTGAGTTTTGGTTTGATTATTTTTTTCCTATTAGATCTAGATCCTATTGGTGGGATCAGGGTATATTAAAGGGTTGAGAATTTATCTGTGGACTGATTATGGCAGCGGAGGCGTTGGGTGGCTTCTGGAACAGCTAGTTGCTTCTGGTGGAGTAGAGGATTAGTGACATTAAGCAATTAATTCGTCCAACAACAATTTTCCTTGCCTGTGGATTAACAGGAGCGGCTGAGAAATAAGGTAAGGTGTAGGGCATTTGATACATGCTATATCATGGTTGATCATGTTTTAGATTCATGTGTAATTGGATTTAGGTTTTGGATTAATTAGAATCGATTGAGGAGTTAGGTGATCCAATTAGAGTTTATGATCTGGATTTATGTTAGCTTCTCGAGGATTTGATTTAGCTAATTTATTATATGTAATTAGCTAAAACTGAACACCATGTATCACAGGACATTGACACGAGACGAGCATCTCGACGTCAGATTTGGACTGGATTTAGACCTTCCGATTGGAGGCGGGTACCTCTTGACTTATCTTTTATGATATTGTCAATTGGATATGCATAGTATTTTATAGCTACATGCAATAATCATGATTGTCTTTGGTATGTCAGTTTGATATCCATAGCGTGTTCTGTTTTTGTCTCTTGTTAGGTATCCATGTTTATACCTCGTGATTATTGCCATGAGTACCTTAGTTCCTAGAGTAAGTGGCATACCATGCTTTACTGAGGTTAGGACTAGGTTCTGGATTTTATTTCTGGCATGTGTATCTAGATTATCTGATACCTAGGTTTTTATACTATACCTGGCTTATGTACCTATATTTGTATATCATATCTGATTGGTGTACCTCGACCCTTTTTCTTTGGTCTGTGCATATTGTTAGTACATATGTTATGGAGGGGGATATGTTCAGGATCTAGGTTGTTATACCATAGAGGACCTGTATACCTAGATTCGTGGATTTGACTTACTGATACTGTGGTACCCATATTATATATATATGGATATGGTTATGCTGATCAGTTTATGGCTATGCTTAGTGTCATGCATCATGATTACATGCTGCGCGATTGTCGGCTCCACTATGGTTGAGCACATCGCCAGTTACATGTACTACACCACCACTCATGGATTAGTGGTATATCAGGAAGGTGTGTGGCGGTTCTGCTGTTTGGCTCCGTTGGTCAGGTGACTCAGCGTGGTAGCCGGTAGACAGTTCCGCTCTGTTTGGCTCCGTGGCATTTAGTGTAGCAGCGTGGTAGCCGGCAGACGGTGGACTCTGTTTGGCTCCGTTGGTCAAGTGACTCAGCGTGGTAGCCGGCAGAGATACCTCCCCGTCCTCGTGTATCGGGAGATGAGAGCATTGAGCTCCCCCATTTATGATTTGGGGTAAGAGGATAGGAGTACTCCGACAGCATCCCGTACACTCGATCACTCATCAGGAGCAGTGACGACAGAGTGCACGGTTGTCACAGCCCTACCCACTCGGTCTCGCCATTTGTGTGTGAGATGACTGACTGGCGTCAGGGGTGACCAGGACGCATCATTAGCATCATATGCATTGATGCATTTATTTCTTGTGATTGTGTTTGCTGCATATGGTTGCTGCATTTTGGTTGGCTGCATACCTTTGACCTGCATACAGGATTGTTGACACTTTCGGTTTGACGACCCTTTTGTCTGGATAGGAGTTCCTGGTGAGTACAACTTCCTCAGTTACCTTTCAGTTTTGGATATTCCTTATATATGATTAGGAAGCTGTATTCCATGTTTGTTGCTGTTAGATATATCTTACTACTCATGTCCATTGGTATTCGCTGAGTTGTTGAACTCACCCCCGTTGACACTATCTTTTTTCAAGTACCAGGTTATTTATGGTGTCGCTTGGAGCATCCTGTCTGCTGGTCCCCACGTCACATCAGAAGACATATCTCTGCCTTTTTGTTTGTTTTATCTTGGTTTATGAGATGTGTGTATTTGGCTTTGTGTGTTCCGATTTTGTTTCCGGGGTGTTGTGTTGTTGTGTAGTGTAAGCCTAGCCGGCTAGCAGTGTGTTTTTCGCTGTATGGGCTTGTCTTTATGTATTTTTCGCTGTGTTGGTTTTGGTTTCAGCCGAGTGGGCTGATAGAAATATATATATAACTGCGTGGTTGTGGATATGTTTGTCCAGCCGTGTAGGCTGAGATTATTAACTGCGTGGTTGTGTATATATTCCAGCCGCATGTGGCTGATGTATATTGTGTCTGTAGAAATGCTTCAGATTGTCACCCGTACAGGGGAGGTGCTGTCAAAATTTCTTCGGACAGGGACTCCCTCGGGGCGTGACACCCGTGGCCAAAAGCTTCAAGTAGTGTAGATCTACACGGTCATGTGGTTCCTCATTGCTCAATTAAAGAGGGGTTGTGCCTTTTGACATAGTCGTGTCTTACATCCAGAGACTAACTTCACTCAAGCAATGTGGATTCCACACCGCCGTGCACCCCTTCCAACAGCCAATAAGTTTTGGTTGTGCCCCAGGGGCACAACCATGGCATGACCCGTGGCAGCGATCATACCAGCTTATAAACAGGGGTTTCTACCCCAAATTGAGGAAGTTTTACCCTTTGGGGAATACAATTCAAGGCTCTGAACCTAACATCCGGATGGCTTCAACTTGATAATCCAAAGCTATATTCTAGTTCTCCATCCCTCCGTTAGCAAGGATTGATCAGAAGTTTACTCATCGACACTCGCTAAGTTTCCTCTTCCTTACTTTCTTGATTTGGATGTGGAGATTAGTGTTCTTTGTCTTTGTGATTAATTTTTCTCTTGTTATGGAGTAGATGTGAATGTGGATTTGATATAAACTCTTGGATTATGCCAATGCCCTATTCAAATGATACTTTCATTCTTGCTCTTATTAAATCTAATGTGTAATTATGGTTTTGTATTTATTTCTCATGTTAGATTTGATGGATGTGTGTGGATTATTATCTTTGCATGGTTTAATCTCTAGATTATATGACCGGGGAGTCCTAGTGACAAGGATTCCCTCTTAATCGAACGCTAGGATTAACTTAGGTGAAGAGAGGTGATTCTCTCACAAGGGAGACTTTAACTGCACTTAATGGGATTTCCCTAATTCAGTGTATGTAGATGATATGAGTGATCTAGGAATGTATGACTGGGTGATACCCTCTTAACTAGACTTCTTACGCTACCATCTTTATTTAGGTGCATTGGATGACAATAGGGATAACACTCTGACACTTAGCTGCAGATTAGTGTTGGTATGTTAGTTAGGCTCCTCTCACATATGAGAGTTGATGGTAGGAATTGGTGAGTCCAACTATATTAAGGTCCTTCATTTTGAAACCAAAATCCCTAGAACCTTTTATTAAGCAAGACATCCTCAATCTTCTTGTTTCTAGTTTACTTTCTGTGTTTGTGTTATTTACTTTTATCTAAAGAAAATCCTCTTACAATATTCGTTAGTTTAACTAATTCAAGGTGCAAGTCTTTAAGTATTCTCAATCCCTGTGGGATCGATATTTTTATTACTGATAATGTTGTCATGCACTTGTGACCTTGTAACAAGTTTTTGGCACTGTTGTCGAGAATTGACGTAGCACTTATTGATTATCATTCAGAGTTAGTCTAAACTCAGTCCTTCTTTTCTTTTTGTAAATATACTTACACATATATCTTGCATTTCTTTAATTTCTATTCCTGCATTTCTATTTACTACATTTTACTTATCTTGCATTTCATTTTCTGTTTCTAAAACTCTATTTTTCTCTATTTTTAAAATTTCTACACTGCCATTCTTTGGACTTAATTGTTTAGTGTCGCTCTTATATGCATAGAACTAACATTGTAAGAAATTTATATCCTATTGATCTTGAGATTGATAGGACATTTCACAAAACAAAGAACATGCAAAAACAACAAGCAGAGCAATCACATTCAGAAATAGCAAATAAACCTCTCAAAGACTATGCAGCACCTTATGCATGTGACTTGAGGTCAAGCATCAAGAGACCAGCCATTGAAGCTAATCATTTTGAAATAAAGTCTATAGTTATTACAATGGTGTAACAACACTAATTTGGAGGAGGGCCCCATGAAGAACCGAACCAACACCTTGAGGTCTTTTATGAGATTGGTAGGACAATGAAGATGAATGGTTTCCATGCAGAGGCTGTCAAACTAATGTTATTTGGTTTTTCTTCGAGGGATCAAGATAAAATGTGGCTTACTTCCTTACCGCCAATAGCATCACATCCTGGGAGCAATACGAGCAGCAATTTCTTGACATTCTATGCCTCTAGTAAAACCGCTCATATGAGAAATCTTATAGCAAGCTTCAAACAAACACATTTAGAATCATTATTCGAAGCATGGGATATTTTCAAACATATGCTCAGTTAATGCCCACATCATGGTCTTGATAAGTGGTTAGTTCTACACACTTTTTATAATGGCATCAACTATCACGCAAAGGTTTCCCTTGACTCTGCAGCTGGAGGGGGGTTAATGAACAAAAGTCTAGTTGAGGCTGAAGATAATATTGAGAGTGTAGCTCAGAACCATCATCAATGGGCATCTGAAATATGAGGAGGCTCCTTCTCTGGAAACCTTGTCAAGGCAATAGGAAAATTTGACGTGGATGTAATTATTCTCATATCCGCGAAGCTAGATGCCATAACCAAAAAGCTTGATAATATAGGTACTGGCATGGTTAATGCAAATGTATGTGTGTGTGATTCTTGTGAAAGCATGGACCATGCTCCCTCTGGGGGCCATTTCAACACAAATAGATCAACTTGAGCAGTGTGATGAATAGTAAGTTACAATCAAAGAAAAAAAAATCCATACTCTAACACATACAACCCTGGGTGGAAGAATCATCCAAATTTTTCTTATCGGAATAATCAAGATAAAAGGCCATCTAAGGGGCAAGGCCAAGTTACCAACCCAGATAATAAAGCTAGTAACAAGCACCGTCATGAGGCTATCAACTATACCAGATAGAAAAGATGCTTGAGAAAATTCTTACTGAGTAAAAGGAGATGAAAAAGAAATTCAAGCAAATGAGTTAAAGGATAGAAAGCATGGAAAAACATCAGAAAATTCAGGATAGTCAAATAGCTTAAATAGCTTCATCTTCTGCAAGAGCTTCGGGGTTATTTCCAAGGAAGATAGATGTGAATCCTATTGAACACTGTAATAGGATTGAGCTTAGGAGCGGACAGACCTTGGGAGAACCCTAAGTGACTACTCAAAGTCATGGAACTTAAAATGATGGAGAGCTCTGTCCTTCTCTACTCAATGATAAAGACAATAAAGAAGAGGAGGAGAGTACCGCTAAGGTTGAGGAGTCATCTCCACCTATTATTCAAACACAAGCGGTTTCATTCCTTCAAAGATTGGCCAACATTAAAAGAGATAAAGAATTTGGTAAATTTCTAGAGAAGATTAAGGATTTGTGCATCAAGGTTCCACTCATTGATGCACTACTAGAAATGCCTAGGTTTTCCAAATTTATTAAAGAAATAATGTCAATCAAGAGAAGGAATAGGGGTTATGAAATGGTAGCACTAACGGAGGAGAGTGGTGCCTTGCTACTATACATTACACCTCTAAAGCTCCAAGATCCAGGAAGTTTTTTCATCCCTTGCAAGATAGGGAATACCTTAATAGAAAAGGATTTTTGTGATTTGGGGACAAGTGTTGGCCTCATTCATTACTCAATTTATAATAAGATAGGCCTAAAGGACATTAAACTTACTACCGTAGCATTACAATTAACTGATCATTCATGCAGATATCCGATGGGAATAATTGAAGATGTGCCGGTAGAGGTGATTGGATGTCTTGTGCTCACTAATTTTGTGGTACTGAACATGGAGGAGGACTCAAAAATTCAAATAATCTTGGGAAGGCCATTCTTTACTATAGCCAGAGTCATATTCAATGTGAAAAATCATAAGTTGGATATAGTTATTGGTGAGGAAAGGTTTACATTTGATTTATCAAAGTCTCCTAACCATGTTGTTCTTCTATTAAATGAATGCAGAACATTTGAAGAGTATCACACTGATGAATGGATGCTTCATCCACATGGGAGGCCGTTGGATGTGGAGTTGAACCCGACAAACAATGGGAGGGAACCTTTGTAAAAGAGTGAAAAGGGAAAGGTGTAAGGGAAGGAGGTGCCCACTGACCCCCTATATAGGGTGGTCTGGACGCCTGGACTATGTTTAGGCACTTGGATCGGAAGGAGGGGCAGGGTGCCTAGAGCCCTATACCAGGGGCGCTCGCTCCTAGTTTGGGCCCCTAGTTTGTGCCATGTTCAATTTTTTAATTGTTTTTATTTTTTATATATAATATATATTATTATTATTATTATTATTATTATATAATATATATATATATATAACCAAAATAATTTAATCTTATTGAGTTAAAAATTTAACGGAGTTGTTCAAAAATTAATTTAAGTTAAAAATTAATTTAATTTAAAAATTGATTGTTGAAAAATTAATTTAAGTTAAAAGTTTATTTATGTAAAAAAAATTGATTAATGAAAAATTTATTTATGTTAAAGATTAATTTAATTTAAAAATTGATTGTTAACAAATTAATTTAAATTAAAAGTTTATTTAAGTTTAAAATTAATTTAAAAATTTATTGTTGAAAAATTAATTTAATTTAAAAATTAATTGTTGACAAATTAATTTAAGTTAAAAGTTTATTTAACTTAAAAATAATTTAATTTAAAAATTGATTCTTGAAAAATTAATTTAAGTTAAAGTTTAATTTAATTTAAAAATTGATTTAAGTTATTAAAAATTTTAATTTATAATTTGAACTATGTGAAATTTAATTAAGTTGTTAAGAACAATTTAATGTAAAAATAACTTAATTTAAAAGTACTCATCTAAAATTGGTCCTTAAATGTCTAACTTTTAGTTACTAACTATCTATCAGAAGATAGCAATGTTCATCTAGTTAGTCAAATTAAGTATTAATGTTCAGTTAAAATTTTCTGAAAAATGACTGTTTAACTTGATTAATGTACTATTATATTTTTTGCCTAGACTTATATTGATGCACCAATATAAGCATCTAAAGTCCAAGCAAAAGGCCTATGTATCTCACGCCATTCTTTATTTGTGAATGCACAATCAAGGTAAACCTAGTATGTTTGTGAGATGTCTGATTCCCAGATCTATAGGACTATGCTTTCTATGCGTTCTATCTAGACTAAGGCCAAAATAATTTTTGCAACACTAAAAGAAAGGGAATTTTTTAGGAAAAGTAAATAGTTTTTCTAGAATTTGAAAATTATCCGAATAAACATCTCCCCCTTAATCTAAGGTCTTAGTTTTCATGTAAAATAGTATGATAAGTTTAAATGAATTAATTATGAATTCTAGATTGATTAATCATAATTTAAATTTATCTAATTTAATTTAATCATATTCATCTCACCAATCTAAATTTTCAAGAAAAAAAGAGATCCTTTGATTTTGTGAAATGAGTTAAGTTGAATTTTAAGATTTGATTTAACTTGTATTAGATTCAAGTTTAGCTTTGGGTTCAACAAATAGATATTCTTTGGATAAACTTCTAAGCTATGGTGAGTCACCTGGACATCATTAAAGTAGCCACGCATTCAAAAATTTTTAAATAGTCCTATCCACTGAACCTAATAATAAAACTTTGGTCTAACCAGTTAGAATTGATAAGGGTAGTTTCAGTTAGTTTCACTAAGCCAAATACACCAGGTCGAAGCCATATCTTCCTAGACATGCATAGACATAGTTTTCCTAACCTACTAACATCCAAAACTTATCAGTATTATTTTTCAAGTTAAATTTTTATCCCTTTTTAAATTAATCCTAATTACCTAGTTGTGTAAACTATTATTTTGGATGTGCCAACTAATTTAGAGCCTCTCCCTAAATTATTAACATTTTAGGTTTAGGTTTATGTTGATTATTTTTGTAGTTATAATAAACTTGATGGTAATTTGAATTTAAATTAGCTTTGTAGTCATTTGATTTAAATTTATTTTTTTATTTGAATTTGATTTGTTTTTACATTTTAGGTTTGGGTTAACTGATCTAGATGAATTTGATTTTAGGTAATAAATTTTATTTTTAAGTATATAGAATCGATTGAGTCCTACTTGCGTTGTTAGGCACGCTTTTGGAACCCGAGCTTTGGTTAATTTCTTATTTTGACTTATTAGAGTAATAAAAGTTTTATTTGTAGAGCTAGTTTTATATCCAAGCTTAGACTTATTATATACGACTTTTTCTATTTTAAGAATTAGGTCCAAATTGTTCGATGTTGTGGTAAAAGTTTTTAATAATCCTTTGAGTTTGTTAATTTCACTTTTTAAGATTGTATTTTCATCCTCAAGTTTTATTTCTTGATTTTGATTTTTATTTTCAATTTGGTCCTTGAGTTGTTGATTTTTCTCAAGAAATGTTTCAGTTTATTTTTCAAATTTTATTAATTTTTTATTCAAAAACAATTATTCTAAAAAATTTAGAGGTTAAGATAGAAGCTACCTCATTCGAATCTTCGAAAACGAGTGCGAACTTGTGGCTTGATCTGTATTCAGACTCGTCATCTTGTTCCATCTTGCTTTCTGATTTCAGTTCGAATGCTATCAACGCGAGGTAACGGTAATGCTTCTGATCTTTGACGTCCGATTATTCTAAGGACGATTTGTCCCACGTCACTTTAAGTGTCTTCTTTCTTTTGGTTGTTTTGGGTTTGTCGTCTTTGATTTTTGTACACTCGTGCTTGTAGTATCCTTTCTTGTTGCACCCGTAGCATATGACCTTCGCCTTTGCATCATTTGATTTGATCACCTTTTGTAGGTCCTTTTTTGTGAAGTTGTTCTTTCTTCTAGTGAACATTTTTCTGACCATGTTCACTAGTTGTTCTTCATCAACTTCTGAGTCAAATTCAGATTCTGGCTTCGATTTATTATTGTACTTAGCTTCTTTTGAAGAACCTGCAAAAAGTGTAATCCCTTTCTTGACTGACTTTGAGTTAGTTTGTTCAAGAAGTTTAAGTTCACAAAATAACTCATTTAGTTTTAATTTATTTAAGTTCCTCAAAACTTTATAGGCATCTACTATAGATACCCATAGTGCATTTCGAGAAAAAGAGTTCATGGCATACCTGATTACATCCCTATTTTTCAGTTGGTAAACGATTAGGTGAATCCCGTTCAGAATATCTTTGATTCTAGCTGTAGCTGAGTAGCTGTTTCTCCATTCTGCATTTTAATGTTAAACAAATTGTTTAATAGTAAGTCATGCTTTGCTACCTTTGCATCACTTGTGCCCTCATGTAGTTCGATCAGTATGTCCGAGAGCTCCTGGGTTTTCTCGAATGAGCCAACGCAGTTCAGTTCCTCCTTGGTAAGTCCGTATTGGATTATATTTGTTGCTTTTGAGTTAATTTGAGCCTTTTTCTAGTCTTCTATATTCCATCTTTCTAGGTCAACTGGTACTTTTATTGCTTCATCAATCAACGTCTTGTACCCTTATCGGATAGTAAACCACTAATCGATGTCGGTCTTCAGGTACACCTCTATCCACCTCTTCCAATATGGGAAGTCATCCCCGTTGAAGAGTGGGGGACGAACGGTGTTGTATCCTTCAAATTGAACCTGTAAGATACCGTAAAATAAAATAATAAATGTTATTGGACGAAAAATCTTATTGGATTTTTCAAGAATTTTTAGAAATTTTTCGAGATTTAAACGGAGTCCGTATGTCCCGTTTTGAGGGGATAGATTCGGGATACAGTGGAACCTGTTTGAAATACCCAAATTAAGTAGGAGTTGATGGAATTAATTAATCTAAGGTTATAAATTTATACCTAAGTTTTTAATTCTATCCCTAATTTCCATTTTCTCTATTCTTCCTCCCCCGATCCCGTTTCTTCCTTGCGCACGCGCGAAGTCGCCTCTGTGCTGATCGCCGCAAGCTCACCACCGCCGGTAGCGGTCTTCTCCGGTGTGCCTCAGCCAACCCTTCGATGTCGCGATTCCTTTTCCTCTCCTCTCCGATTCCTCCCTTGCTGTCGCGCCACCGCCGCTGGCATCTCGATTGCATCGACGCACCGCCATGCCGTGTAGCCACCGAGCTCTCCCGACCATGACACGCCACACGATGCCACTGGATCACCGTGAGCATCGGCGATGTTGATCCTTCGTCTCCGGCTAGCCGTCGTTGTCATGTCTCTGTGCCCGATCCATGCCCTAACTGCCTCTGGGATTCTGATCGCGTCTTGATTCGGCACTGTGATCGACAGGTGAGGGTTTTGTTCTTGATCTTGTGCTCTGTTCTTGTTTGAATTTTGCCATAGTTCATCACTAGATCAATACCTCTTGGATTCCAGATCCCTTTCACAGTATATCATCATCTGAGATGGATAGGTTACGGATGGATTTTTGGCTACTTGTGGCTTGTTGTAATCACTAGACCTCTACTTTGAGCATCATCTTGCCCAAGATTCGGTGCTAGTTGTCATTTTCTGGTTCTGATATGAAGTTGTTGGGCATCTTCCCAAACATCATCGATTTGGCTAGGAATCAGGATTCAACAGAGGGTAAGTTGGTTGGATTTCGTTGATGAATTGAGATTTGAATCTAATGCTCATATGTTGAGATGTTGATTGTGTTTTAGGATATTCGTTTAGGAGTTTAGCAACCCCACCTTACCCTAGCTACCAATATCCAGCAGCCATCCTCGAATTTGGATTATGCACAGTGCATCTGAAGTTGGGTAAGTTTTGGAATTGATTTGTAATGGTTATTTGGTGAATGATTTATGTAGATGGATACATGATCATTATTGGTATGTTTTGGATTGTTTCTTGGAAGCATAGGTGTTTGTGCGCTTTTGTAGCTTCTGGACAGTGGGTTTAGGGTTGCGAGATACTGGATTTGGCTGCGATATCTCAAGGTGAGTGTATTTCAGTGATGCACTTTTGATTCTTAGTAGTATGTTGCTATATTAGGTTTCTAGAGGATGGTAGGGTTTGCGCTTGCTTTGATTTATGAGTGGTGTGATGTGAATTGAATTGGATTAATTCATGAGGGGATTTGATTAGTGTGATGATGGTGGATTATGGTTGGATTTAGAAAGAGTTGGATTAAGGATGATCTTATCATCTACTTTGGTTTGGGTATTTAGGTGGAATTAAACAAGGTTACCTAATCGACGTAGGATTAGGTTATGGGTTTACCTAGTTGTTGATTATGTGATTAGCTAAATAATATATGTATATATCAGGTGATCACAGGACTTTGATCTAGACAAGCAGCGTGACGTGGGGTGGTTCTGTTGGATACGAGACTTTTAAGGCGGGTATTTCTTCCTTGGCCTCTTTATAGTTTCTTTGAAACTTAGTGCCTGGTTATTATTAGATGAATTAGGCTGCTTTATCTTATATCATGACCGGTTGCTGTTTTTCCTGCATGATACTTATGCTTGACCCTTGTGATGATCTATTTAATTCATATACAGTCTCCACTCTTGATATCCACTCTGCTATGTTCACACGTGTAGAGTATGTATTGTAGGGATTGTCGGGTTGTTTGTATTATCATGCTGATTGTGTGTATGACCGGGATTGTACGTAGGATGATATGTGTTTTAGGAGACATCATGTTGACCGTACATTTGCATGTTGTATGTGAACACGTGTTTGGTTATGTACTTTTGGAGGAGTTGTGCTGATTGTATGTTTGTGGTTTATACACGGGTCTGATGTGTTTGTTATTGGAGGATGCATGTTGATTGTACTTACGTTCTGTGCATATGTGTCCAGTGGGATTATTGGAGATTTTTGGTTGATTATCCGTGTGTAGTTGTGTATAAGTGTTTGGTGGGATGTGTGGATTTACCATGACGATTATATTCATGTTGTGGAGTGCTTATGTGGAGTTAGAGTTTGCATGGATGATGACGGTGTCTGTATCATGATTATATATATCTATATCATGTTCATCATTCATTGCATACTGACAACTATCGTCTCCTTTGTAGTTGAGAGGGTTGTCAGTTTTTATAGCTGTCCACCCTACCACTGATGGAGAGTGGTAGCTGGGAGTGGAGCTATGTCCTGTCGCGCTCATTCAGCCGCTTAGTGTTCTGTCAGCCTCGACCACTCTGGAGTAGTGGATCTTGAGGGTACAGTAGTCAGAGGGTTTGAGTTATGAGTGGTCAGGGACCCTTAGCTATGTAGTTAGATAACTACTTAGCTGACCGTCCGCTTCGGGCGCCTATAGCACTGCATGTACTGGAGGCTAGTACGGTTTGTCACGGACCCAAGCCTCTAGGCCATACAAGGGTCGTGGTGTCTAGAGAGGTGGCGGGGGTGACCATGGAGCATGCATGCACATTTGCATTTGATGCGCGGTGCATCGTTGGAGATATATTTGCATACATGCCTAGTAGATAATAGTTGCATGTGTTTGTGGTATGTTGCATTTGTTTGCGATATGATTGTTGCATTTGGTTGCCATGTTGCATACATGTCATTTATTTTACATGTATATGCAGTCGTACTTATATTGCACAGGTGTCACGGGTATATCTGTTGCAGATCCGGTGAGTTTACTGATCATTGTACCATGTGTCGATTCTAGATTGGGTATGTATCTGTCATTATGTTAGTTGTGGTTTTTACAGTTTATATGTCAGGTTATTATGTCAGATATGTTTAGGTGCATTGATTATGATAGTATGATCATGTTCTTTATTCCCTACTGAGAGTGTACACTTGTGATATCCATGTTGTTTATAGATCATGCACTATCTTTTCTATTACCCGCTGAGTTACCTATACTCACCACCGCATGTATATCTTTATGTTTTCAGGTAGATGGTTGGAGTGTCGCTCGGAGTATCCTGTCTGTCGGGTCCTACGTCACATCCGACGATTGTTTCAGGTTTTGGTATATCTTTATTTGTATTCGATATTTGTTGTATTTGGTGTGTTGTTGTATTTGTTGTTGTGGTTGTTGTATAAAGCCTAGCCGGCTAGCAGTGTGCTGATTGTGTTGTATTGGGCCTTCCGTTTTCGTTTTTCCGCTGTGTTGGTTTGTGTTGGTACAGCCGTGTGGGCTGCTTTTATATCTAACTGCGTGGTTGTGATTGTTTCATTCCAGCCGTATGGGCTGTTATTATAACTGCATGGTTGTGTATATAAATATTCCAGCCGCATGTGGCTGATGTATATTTTGTTTGTAGTGATGCTTCATATTGTCACCGGTACAGGGGAGATGCTGTCGAATTTTTGTCTGGCAGGGACTCCTTTGGGGGCGTGACAGAACCATTTAGAGAAATAGAACCTTGCACACAAGAAGGGGGAGGAGAGAAATCCCAATACTAGGTCTTGGATTAGTAGTGTGGGAGATAATAAAAAATAAAAATGGATTGGTGTTGCACCAATTCAAAAGTATTTTGCAATGGAAAAATTAATCCAAAGAGATAACCATACTAATTTGGATTCTATCAAAAAATCTCAAAACTGAAAAAAAAATATTAAAAGCAAAAACACCCCCTTGCCTAATTGGTGGTTGTACTAATTCAGAGTAGTACTTGCTCTGATACTACTTATAGAATCATAAAGTCACTAGAGGGAGGTGAATAGTATTCGTCAAAAATCGAGAGTTAAAAACAAGTTATGCAATGAAATAATAAAAGAAAGAAACTAGAAGGAAGAAGGAAAGCACACGCTAACACAAGTAATGTTACTTGGTTCGGAGCCTGTGACGACTCCTACTCCAAGGCGCACGATCGTCAATCACTTTCATTTGACAATCACTATCAGTTCGAATAATGTATTACCAGTATTGAGTATAAGAGCTAAAATAATTGTTACCGACAAATAGAAAGGAAATTAGAATCTCTCGTTCTTTAAACTTCGGAGCAGCCTTTTAGTATCGTTAGAGACTTTTTGGAGCAGCACACAAGAATGAAACTTGTAGCAATTTATGTTATGAAGCTGCTGGTTGAACGCCCTTATATATGCTCATTCTGGGTGCTTAGAACCCCCTCCAGGTGCCTGGACCATGCTGACATGGCTCGGCCAATCAATGCACTCCAACTCAGCTTCGAGATAACTTTTCTGGTCCTAGCTCCTGGACCAACTCTTAGCGCCCAGACTACTCGGGTGCTTACAACACTCGCTAGGGTGCCTGCAACACCCACTCGGGTGACACTGGTCTAGGCGCCCGGACCCCTTTCGTGCGTCCGAACTCCCTTTTTTCAGCCTTTAAATTCCTACAAAATGGAGTTAGTTCAAGTAAATAAAAATATATTTATTTTATAAAACAGAGTTAGTATAACATTAATAAAATAGGAGTAGTAATTAGATCCTGTCTCCCTGAGATCAAGATCTAGTCAAGGTCTCAGTTTAGGTTTCCCAAATAGACATAAGCTAGACCGACACCTACAATTCCTTCAACCGGAAACGCGTCCTCACTAGATCTCTTCTCCAGTTGCTTACCTCCAATTATCAACTACAGTCGCTTGACTTATGTTTGACCCACCAGGTCTTCCCACAAGTTATCAGGTCTGCAGACCTAATTGGACTTTGGTCAGTTGTCAGGTCCTGTGAACCCAACCGGACTTCCTGCCAAATATCAGGTCCCACAAACTTATCTAGACTTCGCAATAGCTATTGGGTCTCGCGGACCTAGCTGGATTTCATCTTGATATCAGGTCCTTCAAATCAGTTAGTTCCTACACACTTGGTAAAGCAATTAGCTCACAAGATACTCTAACTTTAATCCACTTGTCATTTATCAAAATCTGAGTTAGATAATTAGTGCAAATTGCACCAACAGGCTATGCCCTTTCGGATCTTTTGGTTAGCTCTCGTTTGGGGAGGTTGAGCACTTTCGAACCTTTACTAGCTCCCGGCTAAGGGGAGGCTAAGCCCTAAAGATGACTTTCATTAGCTCCTGGCTGAAGGGAGGCTGACCCTTGAAGAGGACCGTTACTAGCTCCCGACTGAGGGGAGGTTGAGCCCTTAAGAGGACAATACTAATTCCTGGCTGAGATAAGGTTAAGCTCTGAAGAAGACCTTAACTAGCTCCTGGCTGAGAGAAGGTTGAGCCCTGAAGAGGACCTTCACTAGCTTCCGACTGAGGGGAGGTTGAGCCCTTAAAAGGACAATTGCTGATGCTGGTCCATGATGCGAAGCACCTTCTTGTAAAGCTGCGGAGGAGAGCAACAATTCATATTCGTAAGATATAACCATATATATTCTCAAACCTTATATGCAGTTTTGTGTGACCCCACCACTATCATGGAGATGAAGATAATAGCTCGATCCTTTGACACCCAAGTATTCGTGGAGTCAGAGAGAGAATAATAATATCTATCCTACTGAGGGAGAAAATGGCTGGATCCCTCGACCCTTGAATACCAATTGAGTCAAGAAGATAAAATAATATGACTTCCTGTTGATGAAGAGAATAATCCACTCCTGTTGAGAATGAATAAATCAATCCCTCAACTCCTGAATACTAACGGAGTTGGAGAGAGAAAATAATATGATTCAATCCCACTGAGGAAGAGAATAATCCACTCCTACTTAGAATGAATAACTCTATCTCTTGACTCTTGATTACTAGTGGAGTTGGGAAGAGAAAATAATATAACTCAATCCCGCTGAGGGAGAGAATACTCTGATCCTATTGGAAAAATGAATAACTTGATCCCTTGACTCCTAAATGTCCGTGAAGCGGGCGAGAGAAAATAATATAACTCGATCCCGATGAGGGAGAGAAAACAATTAGAAATTCGGCTGAACCTCTTGCGTCGACCGAGGATCTGGAGAGTAAGGATCTCGCTAGAGAAAATACTTGTTGGCTTCTAGCAACGATTGAATGAAAATGGCGTCTAAAAAACTCTGCTCTCCTGCTCCTGTTGCATGGTGATGACATGTTCATTGAAATCATAACTTGATTCGCAACTATGTTCGAGTCGGAAGAGAATAATAATTATTGATCTCCTTACTCCCAAGTACTGGCGGAGTCGGAGAGAGAATAAGTTGATATGCGACTATATCCAAGTTGGTTGATAATAATAAGCTCGATCTCACGACTCTTGAGTACCTGTAGAGTTGGAGAGAGAATAAGTTGATTCGTGACTATATCAAAGTCAGGAGATAATAATAAGCTCGATCTCATGACTCCCGAGTACTGCTAGAGTCGGATAGAGAATAAGTCACTCTGCGACTATTTCAAGTAGGGAGATGATAATAATCGTGTTCAGAGGAGGCTTACCGGCATATATAGCATCGTGATTGATAAGTAACTC
Source organism: Zingiber officinale (assembly GCF_018446385.1). NCBI lineage: Eukaryota > Viridiplantae > Streptophyta > Magnoliopsida > Zingiberales > Zingiberaceae > Zingiber > Zingiber officinale. The sequence goes on from NC_055997.1 coordinate 66,809,689, forward strand.
TCAAGTATCCACGGAATCATGGAGAGACATAGCGACATCTTATGAGGCTTACAGGCATATATTAGCTCAATTCTGACTATGTCCAATCAGGAAGAGAGTGGACCCTAAAAAGGACAAGGACAATACGATATACACTCGACCCTTATACAAAGGGGAGGTTGATATGACAACGGCGGCCTCAATGAAGTACCTTCAAGTAAAGTTGCAAGGAAAAACTACAATTCATATTCAAAATATAGAACTAAATGCTCTTGAACCTAATGTGCAATTTTAAGGTATGTCATAAAGATAATATCCTGATCTCTCAACGCCTAAGTATCCATAGAGTTGGGGAGAGAAGAGTAATATTGATTTGACTGAGAGGAGATAATAGCTCAATCTTGCTAAAGGAGATAATGACCCAATAAAAGTAAGTAAACAATAGCCTTGTTGTAAGGGTAAACATCAATTCTTCAGTGATTGAACTATCACAGATAAGAAGGCGAATTATGCATTCATAGTTTTGATCAAAGTCCTTTCTGTAGGGGATCGGTGGCCGGCTAGAAGGAGGGTTAGATAGACGACACTCCTACATACTCTCTTTTCTTACGATGTTAGTTTGCGCAGCGGAAATACAAACTAATATGAATACAAAGAAAGTTAAAGACAAGAAAGAAATCAAACCAAGCTACACGATCATTTAACATGGTTAGGAGATTGCTTGATCCTACTCCACGGCGTGTCCTTGAGGTGGACGATCCCTATCCGTTGGTGGATTAGCCCCCAGCAATCTCCAGCTATCTCAAGTCGCTCCTTATGGGTGGAGAAACCTCATCACAAAACTCACAAGCACTTGAGAACTAGTAGACTACTAATTAGGGTTTACGACCACTAATTTCATCAACTATAATCAAGCTCCCAAGCTTTGGCTATATAAGCCGCAAGTTGAAAACCCCACCTACCAGTCGACTGTTAAAACCATCAGTCGACTACCCTCTGTGGAAATTCCACCGTTACATCCCAATGGCTCGATACCAGTTGACTGCCTAAAACTAGCAGTCGACTGCTCCACACTGGTCGAGCGAACAGAAGCATTCCATTCGCTCCCAGTCGACTGCCCCAGTCGACTGCACTAGTCGACTAGTGAAACTAGTAGTCGACTGGAATCCGAGTACAATCTCTCAGCACTCGGACCCTCACCCTTACGACTCATTTAATGCTTCCTTCGCAGCCTCAACCTCTTGCCTTCAATCCTACTTCCTTTGGCTCTCGCCCCTCGGATGCATTCAAGCCCGCGGCTCATCCCCAATATCATCCTTTGCTCGAAGTCGCTTCCCTCGACCTTTGTCCTTGCTGCCTTATCCATGGTCCCTCGGATGCTCCATCCTTCACCGGACCCAAAGTTGTCAACCTGAGTCACATGTGTATCCAGCAATCCTGCACACTCACATACACATATCAAATACAAGGGTAATACAAGGGTAAACCTAACTTAAACCCTTTGCCCAAATACCAAAACAAATGGTCGCACGGACCATTGGGATTGCTCTAACAATCTCTCCCTTTTTGATGTTTGGTAATACGTTTAAGTTAGAAAAAACATAATAGCAAAACAACATGCTAAAACAATGGACTTACGATGCCAAGGCTACACACTTAGGCTTATACCGCCGAATAGATTTACGTTTCCAAGGCTACACACTTGGACTTACACTGCCGAATGGACTTACGTTGCCAAGGCTACACACTTGGACTTACATTGCCGAATGGAAAACAATGCAACATGCATTTGAACCTATCTCAATGCTCCCCCTACACCTATGCTCTCATTAAGTTAGGAATTTTACCACCGCAAAGGTATTTTTTAGGTTTTCCCAACTAAACCTTACTTCTCCCCCTTTGCCTAACATCTAAAAAGTTCTCCAACAATATCCCAATTGTTGAAAACTTTTTCATCCAAATTGATTATAAACTCGTGTATTCATCCCCCATGGATCTCATACACATATAAGAGCTGACCCGGTCAAAAACCAATGCTGAAAATAAATTTAGACTGACATCAGTCGACTGCCCTAGTCAACTATCCTTTTCGAAACAACACACAGAACCATTTTGTGTCCAATTTCCACTATCACCAGTCAACTGGTAACTGCACCAGTCGACTGACACATTGTTTTCAACCTATTTCAACATTCTGAGCCAATTTTAGAAATGCGTTAATAATTCCACAGACATCCAAAAATCTCCAAATTTTATGGAGAGGTCTGTTTTATCCATGTCTACTTGGGAAAAATGCATTCAAAAATATATCTATCACCAATCCTAAGATTGATACAAAATTCAAAACTAGCTAAATGGTTCAATTGATCCTTGACCTAAAGTCCTAGTTTTGGCTTTCTCTTAATGTATTTGCCCATACTAATCTGCAATGCATCCCTAGCATTGGTTTATATAGCATATATGCATCCAAAACTAATTATCATGCTATATGACCCCAATGTCATATTTCTAAGCATAAAACACAACCCATGTGTGCCAATTTCCTAGGGTTGAGACTCAAGTCCGTCTCTAAACCACTTGGCACATTCTATGACCCAACCTAGACTCCCATGTAGTACCCACTTGAGATCCATTTGTCATGGGTCCCAACTTGACTCTTAGAGCTCCCCCTAGAGCTCTTAACCTTAGCCACCTCCTTAGGTGACTCATTCACAATCACTAGGCCACATCGGTGCACCTCCGGTGACACTTGGCCTACAAACCTAACCTTCTTAACCTTAGATACCTTGTCCTTGGTTAACTTCTTCTTACCTTTAAATGACCTTCCCTTGCCATTTATTGACTTATCCTTGCTATAGTCATATGCAACCCTAACATAAGACTTTCCCTTAGCATTGGAGACACTAGATCGGTATCCTAGACCTGATCTATCATTGTTGAGTCTTTGGCTACCCAACACCATACCTAAACCCTTAGATCCAACATTGAATCTTTCTAGGGTTTTCTCTAATTTATCAAGCTTTGCCTTCAAAGCTTGATTTTCCCTTTCTAGGGTCCTAAACCTAGAGTCAACATGTCCACCATGGACATTCCTAGACCTACCCTTTCTAGGTATATGTCTCCCCTTCTTGGGATTAATGCATTGGGTCTCCTTAGATCTACCATTTCTAGATTTATCATGAATTGGTCTCCTATTTCTATCATGATATCTAAAACCTAAATTTTGTATGGGTAAATAATAACAATTATTCCTAGCATGCATGAAGGAATTTAAATTTGACCTCAAATTTAAACTAGGGTTTACCTTACCCTTTACCTTTGGAGTTCTCCCTTGACATGAGCCTCCATTCTTCCTCCACTTCTTCTCCTCCTTCTTCAAATGTGCCAAGTTCTTGATTTCTTTCTTCTTTGGGCATTTGGTGTGGTAATGACCCCGCTCACCACATGTGAAGCACACTATGTGCTTCTTCTCCTTCATCTTCCTACAACTCAAATTAGATTCAAAATGAATTGAATTGAGTTTAAGAGATACTTCTTTCTTACCCAATGGACATCTACTCTTGTAGTGTCCCTTTTTATTGCACCTAAAGCATATTATATGGTCTTTTGACTTTGCTTCGGTGGAGACGCTCACTAAGTTGACCTCCAAGACTTCCTCTTCTTCTTTAATTATCTTGGATTCTTCTTCAACCTTTGAGGATGTAGATGATGCCTCATCTTCCTCATCCACACTTGTGGATGACCTTTCTTCACCCTTCTTCTCCTCAAATGTTGAGCATGAATCGACTTCCGGTTTCTCCTCCTCTACTTGAGCCACTTCTTCCTTTTCTTCATATTTTCTTTCTTCTTATGTAGGAATGAGTTCTTCCCATTGAACCTTCTTTATCATGCTCCACAAATCATGAGCATTCTCATACTCACCTACACACCTTAGTACATTAGAAGGAAACATATCGATTAAAATTGATATTACATTATTGTTTGCCTCCGATCTTGAGGTTTGCTCTTTCGTCCAATACCATGGTCTGAGCTTCTTCCCTTTCTTGTCTTTCGGGACTTCAAACGGTTCCTTGATCACCATCATGGTATCCCAATCCGTGTCAAAGAAGACCTTCATCTTCATCATCCAATAGGTGATGTCCCATAAGCCTCCGCCTTCAAACTTCAGAGGTTCAATCAAGCCAGTTATCTTCTTGTATTTGCTCTTCTCGGCGATTAGTCCGGTGAAGTGCGACCTCAGCTCTGATACCACTTGTAGAGGATCGGTGGCTGGCTAGAAGGGGGTTGGATAAACGGCACCCCTAAATAATCACTTTTTCTTACGATGTTAGTTTGTGCAGTGGAAATATAAACTAATATGAATACAAAGAAAGTTAAAGACAATAAAGAAATCAAACCAAGCTACATGATCATTTAACATGGTTCGGAGATTACTTGCTCCTACTCCACGGCGTGTCCTTGAGGTGGACGATCCCTATCCATCGGTGGATTATCCCCCGACAAACTTCGGCTATCTCAAGTCACTCCTTGTGGGTGGAGAAACCTCACTACAAAACTCACAAACACTTGAGAACTAGTAGACTACTAATTAGGGTTTACCACCACTAATTTTGTCAACTATAACCAAGCTCCCAAGCTTTGGTTATATAGGTTGTGGGTTGAAAACCCCGCCTACTAGTCGACTGCTAAAACCATCAATCGACATCCCTCTGTGGAAATTCGACCGTTACATCCAAATGGCTCGATACCAATTGACTACTTAAAACTAGCAGTCGACTGCTCCACACTAGTCGAGTGAACAGAAGCATTCTGTTCACTCCCAGTTGACTGCACCAGTCGATTGGTGAAACTAGCAGTCGACTGGTACCCAAGTACAATCTCTCAACACTCGGACCCTCACTCTTACGACTCATTTGACGCTTCCTTTGCAGCCTCAACCTCTTGCCTTCAAGCCTATTTCCTTTGGCTCTCGTCCCTCAGATGCATTCAACCCCGCGGCTCGTCCCCAATGTCATCCTTCGCGTATGTCTCGAAGTCACTTCCCTCGGCCTTTGTCCTTGCTACCTTACCACGGTCCCTCGGATGCTCCATCCTTCACCGGACCTAAAGCCATCAACCTGAGTCACATGTGTATCCTGTAATCCTGCACACTCACATACACATATCAAATACAAGGGTGAACCTAACTTAAACCCTTTGCCCAAACACCAAAACACATGGTCACACAGATCATTGGGATTGCTCCAACATATTCTATTACCTTATTACTTGGCCTTAAAGCCCCACTTTGCGTTCACCATAACTCAGGAACATAGATATATTTACAACTCAATGGGATTGAGTTATATTATTTTCTCTCCCCGACTCCGCTAGTATTTGAGAGTAGAGAGATCGAGTTATTCATTCTCAACAGGAGTGGATTATTCTCTCCCTCAGCCAGATCGAGTAATATTATTTTCTCTCTCCAACTCCGTTGGTATTCAAGAGTTGAGGGATTGAGGTATTCATTCTCAACAAGAGTAGATTATTCTCTTCATCAACGGGATCAAGTTATATTATTTTCTCTTCCCGACTCCACTGGTATTCATGGGCCGAGGGATTGAGTCATTTTTTCCCTTAGCGGGATAGATATTATTATTCTCTCCCTGACTCCATGGATGCTTGGGAGTCAAGACATCAAGCTATTATCTCCATCTCCAGGATAGTGGCGGGCTCACCTAAAATTGTGTATCCGATTTAAGTGTATATGGTTATATCCTTTGAATATAAATTGTTGCTCTCCTCCACAGCTTTACAAGAAGGTGCTTCATGTTATGGACCACCATTATTAACTATCCTTTCGAGGGCTCAACCTCCCCTCAGTTGGGAGCTAGTGAAAGTCCTCTTCAGGGTTCAGCCTCCCCTCATCCGGGAGCTAGTAAAGGTCCTCTTCAGGGCTCAACTTCTCCTCAGCATAGAGCTAGTATTGTCTTTTTCAGGGCCCAATCACCCCTCAGCAGGGAGCTAGTGAAGGTCCTCTTCAAGGCTCGGCCTCCCCGTAGCCGAGAACTAGTAAGGGTCTAAAAGGGTTCAGTCTCCCCAAGTAAGAGCTAACCAAAAGGTCCGAAAGGGCTTAGCCTTATCGAATGGAAGCTAATAAAAGGTCCAAAAGGGCTCAACCTTCCCTGAGGAAACTAATCAAAGGTCCGAAAGGGCTTAGCTTCCCTAAGCGGTAACTAATAAAGTCAACTAATAAAGGTCTAAAAGGGCTTAGCCTCCTCGAGCGAGAGGTAATCAAAGGTCCGGAAGGTCTCAACCTACTCAAGTGGGAGCTAACCAAAAGTTCAGAAAGGGCTTAGCCTTTTCGAATGAAAGTTAATCAAAGGTTCAAAAGGGCTCAACCTCCCCAAGCGAGAGCTAACTAAAAGGTCTGAAAGGGCTAAGTCTTTCCGAATGGAAGATAATCAAAGGTCCGAAAGGGCTCAGCCTTCCCGGCGGAAGCTAATCAAAGGTCCTAAAGGGCTCAACTTCCCTAAGTGGGAACTAATAAAGTCAACTAATAAAGGTTTGAAAGGGCTTAGCCTATTCGAGTGGGAGCTAGATAACCAAAAGTTTCGAAAGTGTTCAACTTCCTAAAATGGTAGATAAACCAAAATCATAAGTATTTCAAGATCAGGACAGCTCAATGATTCCTGATCGGTGTTCCAGGTAATGGTGATTTCTCCTCTCAATCTCCCTCTCCTTGCGGTTCCAGCAACAATAATCAACACATATGCCACTTCACCGGTGGATCATCCTCCGAACGTCTTGGCACAAGATCAAATTATTCTCCCTTCGACTATACCAGTACTTGGGAGTTATGAGATCGAGCTTATTATTATTTCACAACATGGACATAATTGCAGATCAAATTATTCTCTATCCAACTCCACCGGTACTTGGGAGTCATAAGATTGAGTTTATTATTATCTCCTGACTTGGATATAGTTGCGGATTGACTTATTCTCTCCCCGACTCTACCGATATTCGGGAGTCGTGAAATCGAGCTTATTATTATCTCCCAACTTGGACGTAGTCGTAGAATGACTTATTCTCTCTCTAACTCCACTAGTCTCGGGAGTCATGAGATCGAGTTTATTATTTTCTCTCGACTTGGACATAGTCGTGCATCGAGTTATTCTCTCTCTAGCTCCGTGGCTACTTGGGAATTAGGAGATCGACCATTATTATTGTCTCCCGACTTGGGCATAGTCACATATTGAGCATTTTCTCTAGAGATGGAGTCACTGCTTATTCCTTCGACTATGACTCAACCATGAGCTTGATCTAGAGGTACTTAGCCGCATGGACCCGAATGCCCTTTGAAGATAATACATGTCAATTCAGTCAGCTTGCACCCTCCTTCAACTATACTTGAATGGAATGCTTGTGATCAGAGGTAAGGGTCCATGTGGCAAGTCCTTGACTTGGTCAACAAAGAAACCATATGATAGATTTCAAGGTTCGGTCAATACAGGGACCATGTGGCGCTCTTCAAGACTTGGTCAACATGGCTTCCACGTGTCATATCAACAATCTCTGACCTTCCGAGCCAGTATGATTTGTTGATACAACAAGTTACTGATCTTCCTAATCTTCGAACCAACTAACCTTCTGGTTAGCCGAGCTGCCGACCTTCCAAGTTCTTGGTGTGCGACATTTGCTAACATTAAAGGACATGGAGGTTACAAACTTATCATTTAATGTCTCGTTAATGACTCTTTAAGGGTGAGTCTCTTGGGCTTGTCCCTTTAATGACTCTTTAAGGGTGAGTCTCTTGGGCTTATCCCTTTAATGACTCTTTAAGGGTGAGTCTCTTAGGCTTCTTCCTTTAATGACTCTATAAGGTTGAGTCTCTTGGGCTTCTCCTTATGAGATAAGGGGAGGAGACTCCAAGGGAGGAAGTTCTATTTTTGGCTATCTATAAGGCTTTATTATACTCTCAGATTTGATTATGCTTGATGTCGCATTGTTTCTCTACTTTATTTCTATCAAATCTTTATGCTAACTTAGGCATCAGAGTGGTATTGACAAACTTTCTGTTGAACCCTTTGATGTTTGTTACTTTCCGTAGGAAATCACTGCACTACGGGACGAAATGTAGGAGAAGGCCTACTTGACATCATCGTTCTTGATGTCGGGATGGATTTCTATCGTCGTGTCATTGTGATGAGATTTTTGGCCCAGTGCTGGGGTGAATTTTTGCTACTGCATCATCGTGGTGAGATATTCACACTCTCCAACTTGGTCATTGATACAGGATGTGACGAGCGGACCCAAAGGATGACGTGGAGATCAAAGTCAAGATGACATGGAGATCAAAGTCAAGGTGATGTGGCGATCAAAGTCAAGGAAAGAAGGCATTCCCTGCTCGACTCTGTTATTTCCCTAGTACCAAGTCTCTCAAGGCTAGTCCATCTAGATTGCAAGTCATTTGGATAAAGGTCAACCGACTTTGAGCCGATCGAACATGGGGGGTTTGGTACTCTATTCTTGAATTGAGAAGCTAACATGTTTGGTCATTCAAATTACCGATCGGCATAGGGGATGTTTGACTCACCACATATTCAATCGACCCTAGGGTTGGTTGAAGTAAGTGTTAAACTCCATTCTCCATACGAGCCTCTCTGTATGTACCCAGTCGATCCAATTATGAGACAACCCTACAGACCCCCATACGAGATAGAAGGCCTCTATGTGTGTTTGATCGGCACTATGGTAGGACAAACCCTTATAGTTCAAATGTAATCGTCTTTTATATGCATAGGTGTAAAATAATTCTTCATAAATCCATAAATTCAGCAAGAATTACAGATCCTTAGTTCACTTTGCTTACAAAGTATTATACATACGATCGGCCTAAAGAGTCGACCAAACCTATTAGAGTACAACTCTATTTCTCTGGGCAACCCACTATAGGCACGGTCGGACACAAGGCCAACCGGGCCTAAGGCCCTTAGTTTCATATTGCTTCCCAAACAAATTTTTATCATGCATAGTTTATCATATTGTTCCTCTAACAAATTTTTAGCCCGCACAATATATTATGTTATCTTCCAAACAGATGGCTAACAACATTTAGTACATAACCATGCAACTTAAAGCAAGGGCAGTTATAAAGACGGTCGGTCTTATAGGCCGATCGAGATATATTCAAAAGACAATACTCTAACCACCTATTAGAATAACAATTATATGTTAGAAAATATTTTTCTAGAACCTTCTTCGGGGATTATTATGTCTCTTATCAACCAACCACTTATGACAGCATATTCCTTTAACTGATTCATCAAAGGACTAAGCTATAAACGACAAAAGAGGTATGCATGTGGGTAAAAAAGATTACTCAGACAATTATAATTTCATAGGTTATACGCTTTCCATTACACAACAACTTCTGACATTCTGACATTCCATGCCAGCTCATGATTACGGAGGTTTTGAGAGGTGATATATAAAGGGTACCCTCTCCGTTGGCAAGGTACGCTTTTTCAGCATCTCAAGCTTACTCTCGCATGAGCATTCTGTACTGTTCTTTATTCATCTATCTGAAATCCGTACTGACTTGAGCGTCGAAGAGCTTTCGTCGGGGACCCCTCCCTAATTTTTGGGCACTGACATTCTGTTTACTCGTCTAAATGTGCGTAGGATCGAAACAAAGTTTCTCTGTGAAGTAAAAAATCCTATTCTAGTCAACCATCCAGCCACCATTGCCAACGCATCATCTTTCTAATTTTTAGACAAAATCAACCATGTTCTCTTTCTGCTTTGCTATTTGGAAAGTTCTTCCATGATCGACCTCTCCAACTCAGTCTTTTTCCCTTTTGACTCTGCTATTAGGGAAGTTTTTAGGTGGACAATCTTTCCAACTCAATTTTACTCACCTCTATTAGAGATACTTTCTCTTTGATGGTCGACCTCTAGCTTCTCAACTTATCCTGGTTACTGATAAGGGCCCACTTTAGCATCTTACATGAATATTCTAATTGAGTCTCGCATGTCTCAATTCGACTTGAAGAGGGTCCTACTCCCCAAGCTCTCAACTCCATGCTCTCTGAACTCTTCTCGGAGTACTCCGAGCTTTTCACTCCGAGTTCCTTAAGTTCTTACTTCTGACCACTCCGAGTTCCCTAAGCTCTTCTCCGAGTTCCCCAAGCTCTTCCCTCTGAGAACTCCGAGTTCCCAAGCTCTACTCCAAACTTCCTGAGCTTTCCTTTCAAGTTTAGTAGGTTATAGGTCTTCTCAAGATAGCCACTACACTTGTGCAACTGTTGGCCACAAGCATGCGTAGCTAATAATCATCATTAATGTTGTTAATAGCCAATAATAATGGAGCTATTGATATTAGTACGGAGGCAACTAGAATTAATAGTTATTGAGCTGAGATTAATAACTTGACGATTGAGATTAATGGTGACGGTTGAAATTAATGACTAAACAGTGGAATGATCTTTAATCTCTCGATGATCATGGTCACCATAGGTTTTTCCCAATCTATACCTATAAATACTTGGTATGCTAAGAAATGTTAGACTTTTACTCTCTCTCTCGTTTTTTTGCACTTTTGTCCACCTTTTCAATATCATTAGTAGTTGACTTAAGTAGACCTCTCACCAAAATATGTGGACACCCTTTGACCTTTATTTTCATATGATCCTGTTCGAAATCGTAAAGTTAGAAAGTTGAAAGGTGGTAGTTTCGTTGACCAGACATGGACTTCGCTCCGCTCTATAAAATAAATGGCGTCAATATCAGGCCAGGGAAGAGGTCCCGATATTGGCCCTCCGACGCTCAAATCATCATTGAAAAATGTGGAGAAGCAAAGCAATAGTAGCAACAGTGAAATTCAATAGTAACACGTACCTCCGTCGGCGAAGGATCCCCCTTTATATAGAGCCCTAGTGGGCAATGTTCACACTTCTGGAGGCATGATCACTCTCTCCTAGGTGCCCCATGAAAAGGGATTGTCAAGAAAGTACCCCTGACACAATACCTTAATAGGGCATGCATATCCTTGATGCGACAGAAGAAGCTTCTGTCGTACGATCTGCCTGTCGACCATGCCTCGTGTTAGTGACACTATTTCCCAAAAGGACGTTGAGAGATACTACAATGGTCTCGTTGCTAGGCGGAACGGGGTAGTTGCTCAATCGAGACTCTACTCCGTCCGTCATCTTGTCCCATTGTTTGGCCAAGCGAGGTAGTCGCTCGACCAGGACCCATCCGCTCTGGCTACCTCAAGTTGCTCTTCCATGCGGTAGCTGTGCAGTAACCTTCCTTCTTCCATTCGGACAAACTATCCGTCTCCATTGGTGTCTTGATAATATGACTTGAGCGCCTGCTTATTATATCCTCCCGAGTCGGAAGGGTTGCCCGATCGGACCTGTCTTCCGCTGGCCGGTCCCTGACTATCCCAACTGGCCATTGCATTTATTCTCCGTTCGGCTCTTTGACGCTTGGGCGTTAACCATCTTAACTTTGACCTCCACCATGACAGTTTCCCCCGTGCCAAGTAGGCCTCATTTTATCACCGCATCATAAACCTCCCCCTCAAGTCTAGTCGAAGGAATCTGCAAGTCCGACTGACTAGACCAGTGTAGTCCTTGATGATTCCCACTCCTTTGCCGTTTGGCCACGCTTGTCAGACTGGTATATAGACGCTGTTCAGATTAAGCTTTTTGAAGCAGAATGTGCTTCCCCCGTTTGGTTGTGATGCTCACTTATCCCAGCCGCTCAGGCAATGTGTGGCAACACTTGGGGAAAAGTCTTTTTCATGCGCTCCTCGGCCGAGCGCCATGACGTCATCTAGATTTCTCAAAGACCGTGTAAATCCCTGATCATTATGGCCGAGTACGCGGCCATGCTTTTTAATTAAGCCTCATTAATATTGTCCGATTGATGAGTGCCAAGTGTCCATCTTTCTGCCGCTATTCGTTTGACATGACAGGCGGATATCCGCTGGCGACGTGACACGCACCTTTTCAAATTCAATGGCAGAACCTTCTCCAAGGTTTTCGCACCCCTAGATTGGACGACTTAGGTCGATTGGCTGCGAGGTTTATAAACCTTGCGTGTGTCGCCTTCTTCCTTACTTCGCGCACCTTCATCTTCGAGTTCTCCGGTGACGTTTCGTTTCTTCTGTCTCTCCGGCGATCTTCCTTCCTCCTGGCCTTTGGTACACTTCCACCTCCAGGTTCGATGACGGTGACGCTGAGAGTTTGAAAGTCGCTTACGAAATTCCATCTGACTATCAAATCGGTCTTCCTTTGGCTTTTGACCACTCGAACGAACCACTGGCGGGTTTTTTTATACTTCTTTAGAGACCAATTTACTATCGATCTACAGTTCTCGATCCACCCTTTCTTTTTTGCCAATTGTAAAGATTTTCACATTTCTCTTCATCAATTAGTGTCAAACTCCTTTCGGCTGTCGTACGGGGTTGTCATCCTATTCCACCTGCATGGCATTCCTCTTACTCTTCGGCTCTTCTACTATTTCTATTATGCCAAATTGTCTAAGCCGGGGACTTTTCTATTCCAAGCCCGAGTGGGCCTAGTTTTTTTTGATAAGATGTCGTCCTCCAACAAGCATTAGAAGGCCTATTTCTTGTTTGTTCGCTTTCCCGAACGGCCGGACTCTCCGACCAGTTGGAAATTAGAAGTGTTGAACCCTCCGGATCTCAAGAAATACAAGAGCAAGCTGCTAGGACAACATCCACGCAGCTTCAAGCTTGGTCGGTCAGAAGTACCATATCCACAAGTTGCTGCTAGAGGGCGTCCTCTACATGTTCGGCCTGCGCCCAATTTGCACAAAGGTTCCGCCTAGCCTTGGTATGCTATTTCTTTCTCCCAACTTTTGAATCTAACTGATTTTTATCCTTTTGTACAGCTCAAATCATGTTTCAAGCGCAGCTGGCCGACAAGTGTAAACTTGCGGACGTGGACATGAACGCTATAGTCGTAGCCGAGTTGGAGAGCCACGATTTGTAGCCAGTTGACTCCAACGAGGATTCGTTCAGCAATGAACCAACACAAGTGTTGGGGAACAAAGTTGGCAGAAGTCAGACAACCGCAAGTGATGCAGCCGCTACACCAATGGATCTTTTGCCCATTCAGCCATCAATGGTCCCTATATCGGTCGCCTCAGAGTCGACCACCTTCGATGAGCCCCTTCGACAATTCAAGAGACGCCGAGCGGAGGGGTCCTCCCGAACTGCAACTTCAACCCTGCAGACCCCCACAACGATCATCTCTCGACCCTCATTTGAGCGAGGTGAGACTTCGCTTCAGCCTCTCGAGCAGGGAATTGGGGAACTCCCTGCGTCCCTATCCTCTAATCGGACACCTTCATTATCCGGGCTACCTCAAGGGACCATCTTCGTGACGCCAATCGCATTCATGCCATTGACTTTTTCAGCGGCACAAGTGTCCTGCATCCGGCCAATCTCCTTACAACCCACGGGCAGGGCAACTTCTGAACCTTCTGGTCTGAGCGGCCAAAGATCAATAATGGCAATCATCCACTTGTCGATTGATGAGTATCGTAATCCGGATGACCCAGCGTCTCTCACCCTCGAGCATCAAATAAGAATCCAAGGGCCGCTTGCACAGATATGGCATGATGCTGAAGCCTATGCGGCGATCATAGCTCCGAGGGAACTAGCTAATAGCCACACTCAGATGTCCACTGAGGTATGTATTGTTGGATTGAAAGTGCTAAAGGGGCAGTGAATAGCGCTCGTGGTTTTCACAAGTTTCGAATTCGTAAAATGAATGAGAATTAAGCACAGTGGAAATAATAAAAGAAACAATCACACAAAAGAAAAGGACACCAAATTTACTTGGTTCGGAGCTTTGGGTGACTCCTACTCCAAGGCCCGCGATCGTTGATCACTTTCGGTGGAAAACAACTATAATATAGTTAAAGTGTTACAATTCAAAGTACAATTAAATACAGTAATTAAATATACCAACAACAAGAGAATTGGCAAATTCTAAGCTCCGGGTCATCGGCGTCAAGTTGTAGCTTCGTTGGAACTTCTCGTTAGTAGCTGGTTGTAGAAAGTGTTGGTGCAACCTTAGGTCAAGGTTGACCTGGTTGACCTGACTCGAGTTGACCTGACTCGAGTTGTATTTTGATGTTTGACGAGAATAGAAAAGTTCTATTCTGATGTTTGACGAGAGTAGAAAAGTTATATTCTGATACAAACTTGGGAGATTGTGGGTGCAATCTTTGGTCAAGGTTGACCTGATTGACCCGAGGTGAGTCGACCTGATTCGGGAAATCCTCGTGAGTGAAGCCAGGTGAAAGTCCTAGTGAGTGAAGCCAGGCAGGGGAAAGTCCTGGTGAGTGAAGCCAGACAGTTGGAAAGTCCTGGTGAGTGAAGCCAGGCAAGGGAAATCCAGATAGGTCAAGGATGACCAGACATCTGGTGAAAAGTCCAAGCAGGGAGCTTGGCACGGGAATAGTCCAAGTATGGAGACTTGGCACGGAAAAGTCCAAGTATGGAAACTTGGCACGGAAAAGTCCAAGTATGGAGACTTGGCACGGAAAAGTCCAAGTATGGAGACTTGGCACGAGAAAAGTGCAAGTATGGAGACTTGGCACGGAAAAGTCCAAGCAGGGAGCTTGGCACGGGAGAAGTCCAAGTATGGAAGCTTGCCATGGGAAGTCGGAGAGGGCTCGGTAGCTCGTTCTCCGGACTAGGTCAGAGAGGGCTCGGTAGCTCGTTCTTTGGACCGGACGAAGTCGGAGAGGGCTCGGTAGCTCGTTCTCCGGACTAGGTCAGAGAGGGCTTGGTAGCTCGTTCTCAGGACCAGGTAGGGATTAGGGCTGGGAGCTCTAAACCTGGATCGGTCTGGTGACCGATCCAATGATACGGCTGATCGGTCTACAGACCGATCAGTAACCAATCAGTGTGGTATTGTGAGTTATCTGATCGGTCTGGAGACCGATCAGGAAGCAACACAGAGGAAAAGGAGAGAAAGGACTGATCGGTCCAGGGGCCGATCAGATCCCTCCTGGACCGATCAGAATATGGTCTGATCGGTCCAGGCTTAGCCTGATCAGTCTGTGGACCGATCAGGGCTCTCCTGGACCGATCAGGTGATCGGTCCAGGCATAGCCGTTGAGTCACAACGGCTATCTCCGTCTTCTTTGCAGAACTCTATCGCCAGGTGAGCAGGTGCAGGTTATAAAGAGGTCGAGGGCTTCTACAGTGCTTAATCTTCTTCCTGGTTCCTTCTGGTCTTACTGAGCTTTGCTGAGCTCATACTTCTTGAAGCTTCGAGTGAGCTTCCTTCGGCTGGTTCAGCTGCTGTTGGGCATCCGTGAAGTTGTTGCTTCATCAACGAACTCCCGTCGACGAGAAGGCAAAGTGTTTTTACATTCATATTGCTTTTTGTTTCTTGATTTCTTTCTTGTACTCCTATCTTGCTGTTGCAAGAGATTGTGGCGAGGTTTCTCCACCCAGAAGGAGTGTTTATTAGCCCGTTTTCCGGGGTCTCATCCACCGACGGATTGAGAGGATTCGTCCACTTTACGGACACACCGAGGAGTAGGAGTTTCATCTCCGAACCTCGTTTCATCGCTGTGCTTGAGGTTTGATTTCTCCATTTACGTTTCTGTTGTTATTTTTCCGCTGCGCTAACTTGATTTGTAGAAAGAAACGCGAATTTGGGATCGGCTATTCACACCCCCCCTCTCTAGCCGCGTCCGAAGGTCCTAACAAGTTGTATCAGAGCAAGGTTGCTCTTCGTCGGATTAACACCCGGGGGAGCACAAGATAGAGAATGGATCGACTCAGAGAAGACATCGCGATTCCACCCTTCTACGAGTGCTACGACTTCGCGTATTGGAAGGTAAGAATGAAGTATTTTCTTATGACTAACCTACCAAATTGGAATTGTGTACAAGTAGCTTTTAATACTCCGGTGGATAGAAAGGGAGAACTTCTCAAGAAAAAGAAGTGGACGAAAGAACAAATCCACCAATCCACAATCAACGACGAGGTAACAAAAATTCTTGAATTTTCATTACCTAGTGATATCTTGTGTAAGATAGGTGGATACAACAATGCCAAGGAGTTGTGGAACAACTTGGCTAAGTTCCATGAGGAGAGCTCCAATTCAAGTCATGAAGAGGAGTCAAGTGAGCCAAGTAGCTCACATCATAGAGGTAAGGAATTAGAAGTTGAGGGCTACTCAACATCTATGGAAGAAGAGGAGGAGAGTTCTTCTTCAAGATTGGTGCAAGAAGAAGCTTCTACCTCCGGAAGGGATGAAGAAGAGAGATTACATCCATCCTTAACCCTAGGTAACTCAAGCGATTTAATTTTAAGTAAATTACATATAATGTGCTTTGAGTGTAGGGAATATGGGCATTACAAGAGTAAATGTCCAAAGAGGATTAGGAAGACTCCACCGGCACCAAAGGTCAAGGAAGCTGGAGTCCCGAAACGCAAGAGCAAGGAGCACGTGATGTGCTTCCAATGCAAGCGAAGGGGACATTATAGGAGCCAATGTCCGAGGGGGAGGCAATCTCACAAGGACAAGAGACCGAGTACGTCTATAGGGGGAGCTAAGGCAAACCCTAAGGTAATCTCTAAGGCACATTCTTGCAATTCTAGAAGGATGCATGCTAGTAGCCTTATTGCTATTGTCAATAATAATAAGCATGATAACTATAGTAACTGATACACGTGCTTAGGTGCCAAACATGTTAGCCTAGATAAGGACAATACTAGAAAAACCAACCCTAGAATTAACTCATCTAAGGTTAAGGAAAACCTAGGTAGGAATCCCAAAACAACTAGACATATGCCTAGGTATACCTCAAAGATAAATGACAAATTAAAACTTGAGGTATTAGAAAAGGAAAATCAAGTCTTGAGGTCAAGACTTGACAATTTAGAAAAGACCCTTAAGAATTTAGAGAAGTCAACTCAAGGGTCTAAGGGTAAAAAATCAAAGCCCAAGAACATGAGAGGTTTGGGTCACAAACCTGAGACTCAAGTGGTCAAGCCCACTTATCATAATGTTCCATTCGATTATGGAACAAGACCTAGGGCTAGAAAGACCATCACCAAGGTCACAAGGGGAGTCACCCCTAGAGTTGATCTTGATGAGTCCCAAATGACCAAGGCTTTAAAGCCTAGGAGGGTCATTAGGAGGGTTGCTAGGGAAGTCATCCCTAGTGAATATTTAGTGAACCCAATGAGCTCCAATAGGTATTGGGTTCCTAAGAGCGTGATTCTATCACGCTAGATGGTTTAGGGTGTGCCAATCTTACTTGAATAGGTAGTTAACCTAATCATGGCAAAAGGTGGCACTTTAGGAATTTTCAAGGTGTAATCAAGCCTTGAAAATAAAATGGAATGTTATTCCTAAGGTGATTAGGATGTGCCAATCACATTTGAGGAGTTTTCTAGAGTCAATCTAATTGGCACATAGTGATCTAAAAATCTTTAGTATATGATTTTAGATCTATTACACTTAGGAATATAGAATTTATGGCAAAATGATCAAAATTATCAAAAATGGCAACTAAGGCTAGAATTAGGTATTTTTCTATACCTTTATATATTATTTGTCATGTATTGTTTGCCATATGCCATGTCATGACATCATATTTAGTTTACTATCATTTGAAATGTCATGATAATGCTTAGGTTAGTTAAATGTCATGCCTTATTTAAGTTTCATACTTTATGACATGACATCATGACATTGGCACATGTTTTTACTTATGATATTATTTTATGCCATGTCATCATCTTTTGCATTTATAATCAATTAATTTGATTTAAGGACAAAAACATAATTTGATATTGAAATCAAATTGTTGTTTAGAAAATGCACGAGAACTTAGCTTAAGATGACCTAAACCCATATTTCACATCAAAATTGACTTGGATGTATTTGATACACCTTAGATGTGTGTGAGATATTAGGATCATGAGTTAGGATCAAGGTGCATAGTTCTTGTACCTAGATGAGCCTAATTCAAAATGGAGGATCATAGGGAAAGCTTGTGTACAAGTCATGTACACTTAGCCCTAAGATTGTGATCCTAAATTAAATGGTTTAAAATCATTTCAAAATTTATTTGAAAAACCTTGATGAAGCTTTTCTAGTGATAGCATTCATCATTGAGCAAGTTGATACAAAATTGAGGTAAACTTGAACTATTTCAAAGTTTTTAAACTTTGTATCAAGATTTGAAAATGGAAGTTATTTTCATAGAAAACTATTTTTCCATGATAGTATATGTTATGAGGAATGTATCCTCAAAATTTTATAATTTTTGGAATTTTCTGTAATTTTGTAGGGGTTTCTGAATTTCGGGAGGAAGAAATTCAGAAATGAAATCAGACATGTGTGACCGATCAGGAGGTTCCCTGATCGATCCAGGGGATGCTGGATCGGTCACTAGACCGATCCAGGGAGCTCCTGATCGGTCTGGTGACCGATCGGGCGTGCCAAAATGTTGATTTTCGCCTGTGTTGTTTGAAATTTCAGCTGAAAGTTAAAACACAGTTTGTGTTTTGGATTTCTGAAGGTTTGAAACTCTCCAAGACATTGTTGGTGCAATGGTCAAGGGGGAGTTGACCTTTAGGGGGAGTATTACCTATTAGTCAAGGGAGAGTTGACTTTTAGGGGGAGTTTTTACTCTAAAGACTTGAGTGATATGGGATTATCACTAAGTTGATTGTTGACTTTAGTATCAAGGGGGAAATTAAGGGTTTCAATGAAAGGTATGGGACTTTCATTAGGAATAAACTCTTGACCTTGATTCACTCTTTTTGATGTGTGTCAAAAAGGGGGAGAATGGGAGAATGTCCAAAAATTGTTCAAGGAAGAACATTAGAAAACCTAAGTTAGGTTATCGGTTTAACCTAACTTAATTATGGTTTTGTCAAACATCAAAAAGAGGGAGATTGTTGGTGCAACCTTAGGTCAAGGTTGACCTGGTTGACCTGACTCGAGGTGACCTGACTCGAGTTGTATTTTGATGTTTGACGAGAATAGAAAAGTTCTATTATGATGTTTGACGAGAGTAGAAAAGTTGTATTCTGATACAAACTTGGGAGATTATGGGTGCAATCTTTAGTCAAGGTTGACCTGGTTGACCCGAGGTGAGTCGACCTGATTCGGGAAATCCTGGTGAATGAAGCCAGGTGAAAGTCCTGGTGAGTGAAGCCAGGCAAGGGAAATCCAGATAGGTCAAGGTTGACCAGACATCTGGTGAAAAGTCCAAGCAGGGAGCTTGGCACAGGAAAAGTCCAAGTATGGAGACTTGGCACGGAAAAGTCCAAGTATGGAGACTTGGCACGGAAAAGTCCAAGTATGGAGACTTGGCACGGAAAAGTCCAAGTAGGGAGCTTGGCACGGGAGAAGTCCAAGTATGGAAGCTTGGCATGGGGACCGTTCTCCGGACTAGGTCAGAGAGGGATCGGTAGCTCGTTCTCTGGACCGGACGAAGTCGGAGAGGGCTCGGTAGCTCGTTCTCCGGACTAGGTCAGAGAGGGCTTGGTAGCTCGTTCTCAGGACCAGGTAGGGATTAGGGCTGGGAGCTCTAAACCTGGATCGGTCTGGTGACCGATCCAACGATACGGCTGATCGGTCTGGAGACCGATCAGTAACCAATCAGTGTGGTATTGTGAGTTATCTGATCGGTCTGGAGACCGATCAGGAAGCAACACAGAGGGAAAGGAGAGAAAGGATTGATCGGTCCAAGGACCGATCAGATCCCTCCTGGACCGATCAGGATATGGTCTGATCGGTCCAGGCTTAGCCGTTGAGTCACAACGGCTATCTCTGTCTTCTTCGCAGAACTCTGTTGCCAGGTGAGCAGGTGCAGGTTATAAAGAGGTCGAGGGCTTCTACAGTGCTTAATCTTCTTCCTGGTTCCTTCTGGTCTTACTGAGCTTTGCTGAGCTCATACTTCTTGAAGCTTCGAGTGAGCTTCCTTCGGCTGGTTCAGCTGCTGTTGGGCATCCGTGAAGTTGTTGCTTCATCAACGGACTCCCGTCGACGAGAAGGCAAAGTGTTTTTACATTCGTATTACTTTTTGTTTCTTGCTTTCTTTCTTGTACTCCTATCTTGCTGTTGTAAGAGATTGTGGCGAGGTTTCTCCACCCAGAAGGAGTGTTTATTAGCCGGTTTTCCGGGGTCTCATCCACCGACGGATTGAGAGGATTCGTCCACCTTACGGACACGTCGAGGAGTAGGAGTTTCATCTCCGAACCTCGTTACATCGCTGTGCTTGAGGTTTGATTTCTCCATTTACGTTTCTGTTGTTATTTTTCTGCTGCGCTAACTAGATTTGTAGAAAGAAATGCAAATTTGGGGTCGGCTATTCACACCCCCCCTCTCTAGCCGCGTCCGAAGGTCCTAACAGAAAGATCGCTTGGAAGATGATACTTTGAGCTGTTGGTCGAGATGTCCTTTTCTTCGATGTTGAGGGCGCCTCCATGGACTCACTAAGGTGCTTCAAACCAAAACTTTATCCTGAGTTGACCACTGCGATAAGCCTTCACGTCGTTGCTGTTTATCCACCTGGAGGTGCCTCCATCAACCACTGAGGCGCCTTCAAGCAAGCGTCCAGGGCGCCTCAGCTGTCCTTGAGGGCGCCTCCAAGCCCGCTGCACAGCCAGTCCATCTTTGCACTCGAGGCGCCTCCAAGCTCCACGAAGGTGCCTCGGATACTGTTCATCTGAGGCAAACTCTATTCTTTTGACCCTGCAAGACATGTTAGTCCTAAAAATAAACACATATTCTACAAGACAAAGTTAGCACAATATAAATGCAATAAATGAAGTATCTGACAGTCTCCAGACTGTCCGGTTCTGATTTCGAATTTCCAACTGGAAATCCTAGGTCTAACCGACGCCTAATGCTCCCTCTTCCAGGGAACGCGTACTCATCTACTCCACTTGAGAGCATACCTGATGCCAGTCCGGTCCTCCAGACCGACTGAACTTTCCACCTAAGGTTACCACCCCCTAGGACATAAGGTTACCCCCCTTTGTATTTTCTCCACCTAGGGTTACCTCCCCCTAGGACCTAAGGTTACCCCCCCCCCTTTAGGATTTCTCCACCTAGGGTTACCACCCCCTAGGACTTAAGGTTACTGCCCCTTAGGATTTTTGACCTGCCTAACCGCAGTTAAGACTTTCCTGAAATCTCATTTAAGCTCGTTAAATAACAATTAACCTTAACTTTGAATCCCTTTTTCCATTATCAAAACTAAGGTTCGATGATCGGATGCTTTCCGCACCAACAATCTCCCCCTTTTTGATTATGGCAACTGAAATTCAAAGTTAAGCAATAGGATAATAATGAAAAGATACAAAGCATTACTAACATAAGCACAAGCATAAATTAGCACATACAAAGCTCCCCCTTAATAACAGCTCCCCCTTTAGACTATAAGAAATTTTAAAATTTCTTTGAGTTTTCTTTGAATTCTTTGAATTTTCCTATACTCTCCCCCTTTGCCATATATCAAAATAACCAAGAGAGTAAAAGAGAAAGCGAAAAATGGCCTTAGCTAGATTTGAAAAACCTTAACTTTTTAGAAATAATATATACCTTGTCTTTCAACAGAAAAATAGAGTGTCAAATAATCATTTAGCTTTTAAAGAGGGAATGAAAAAATTTTAGAAACATAAGGGTTTTTAAATAGAAGTTTAAACATACTTTGGTGGAAACTTAGCTTTTTAGATTTAATTCTCTTGAAAAACTTTTAGCTAAGTGAAAAAAAAATTGGAAGACATAACTTTTTCTTTAAAAACTATGTTTGAGAAATACTTTTTTGAGAAGTACTTAGTTAAATTTGAAACACTTTTTGAAATGAACTTAGCCAAATTTAACAAGCTTTTCAAAGACACTTAGCATAAATTTTGAAAACAAATCTTTTTCTTTTAGAAATTACTTTTAAAGCTAAGTTTAAAACCTCTAGCTAAGAGAAAGACTTTGAAAAGTAACTTAGCTAACTTTGTAAAGCATTTTAAAAGATTAGTTAAATTTGAAACAGTTTTGAAAAAAAATATTTAGCTAAATTTGAGAAGCTTTAAAACTTAGTTAAATATATTTTCTTTATTTTTAAAAGATTAAAAGCTTTTGAAAATAATACTTAACTCAAAAAAATTTGAAAAAAAAAATGCTTAACTTGAAAAACTTGTAAAATTTAACTAAGGTCAGTTTCACTTTGGAGAATAAAACAAGCAGAAAATATTCCTATAGTCTATGTATGAGTAACTTTATTTCCTTAGCCACATGTCTAACCATTAGTTACTAGCTGTTCACCTAGAGGGCAATAGTTTTCACTTGGTTAGTCAAGTTAAGGTAGTGATCCAGTTAGATTTGACTAAGACAAGATTACTTAACTTATTAATGTATTTTGGTATTTATTGTCCAGACTTACTGCGATGCACAGAAATAAGCATTTTGAAGTCTAGACTGTACACTATGCATCTCACCCCATTCTAAGTATTTTCAAATACAAGCAAGTTAGACCTAGTGTGCTTGTGAGATGCTCTAGCTGAAATATAGGGGTACATGATTTTTAGGGGGTAAATTCCTAAGCTAAACCAGATTTTTTGAAAAACTAACAAAATTTGAAATTTTGAAAAATATTTTTCCTAAGATTTTAAAAAAATCTTTTAAAATAAGTTGAGAAAAGTAAGCAGAAAATAACTTCTATTCTACTAAGCACATCCTTATTTGTCTTCTAAGTAAACTGAACTCAAGTTCATGTAAGGGCTTTGTGAATATATCAGCTATGTTTGATTTTGACTCAACATAGTTAAGTACAATATCACCCTTAGCTACGTGATCCCTTACAAAGTGATGCTTTACTTCTATATGTTTAGTCCTTGAGTGGTGAATTGAGTTTTTGGTTAGATTAATTGAACTTATATTATCAATTGAAAATTTTATTTTCTAATATTCTAGTTAATAATTTTTTAGGGTATGCATAATCCATAACAGTTGAGATGCACATTCACCTAGGGCTATATACTCAGCTTCAGTGGTAGATAAAGCAACACAGTATTGCTTTCTGCTTAACCAACTTAGTAGGCACTAACCTAGAAGTTGGCAACTACCACTTGTGCTTTTTCTATCTAGCTTACACTCGGCATAGTATGAGTCAGAGTAGCCGGTTAGGTCAAGGGTGCAAGATCTAGGGTACCATAATCCTACATTTAAGGTTCCCTTAATATACCTTAGTATTCTTTTGACAAAGGTTAAGTGAGACTCTTTTGCACAAGATTGGTATCTTGCACACATACCTACTGCGAAAAGAATATCTGGTCGGCTCACAGTTAGGTACAGCAGACTCCCTATCGAACTTCGACAGTATTTCAAGTCTACTGGTTTACCTTCTAAGTCTGAGTCAATTTTAATATTAGTTGCCATTGGTGTATTAATATTTTTTGAGTTTTCCATTCCAAATTTTCTAACTAAATCCTTAGCATATTTAGTTTGATAAATGTAAATTCCATCTTTGATTTGTTTAATTTGTAAACCTAAGAAAAAATTAAGTTCACCTACCAGACTCATTTCAAATTCATTTTCTATTAATTTGGTAAATTCTTTTAAAAATTTAGAGTTGGTTGATCCAAAAATTATATCGTCTACGTAAATTTGGGCTATAAAAATATCTTTTTCTAAGGTTTTTACAAAGAGGGTTGGATCTATTTGACCTTGGTTGAACCCTTTTGATATTAGATAATTGGACAAGCGTTCATACCAAGCCCTAGGTGCTTGTTTTAGTCCATATAGGAACTTTTTTAGTCTAAAGACATGATTTGGATGTTCTAAGTCCTCAAATCTTGGGGGTTAACCTACATATACCTCTTCTTTAATAAATCTATTTAAAAATATAGATTTTACATACATTTGGTATAGCTTGAATCCCTTGTTTGCTGCATAGGCCAACATCATCCTAATGGATTCAAGTCTGGCCACAAGGGTATAGGTCTCATCATAGTCTAACCCTTCTACTTGGTTGAACCCTTTAGCTACTAATCTAGCTTTATTTCTAACTATTTCGCCTTGATCATCTAATTTGTTTCTAAAAACCCATTTAGTATCAATTACGGTCTTGTTAATGGGTTTAGGGACTAATTCCCATACCTGATTTCTTTCAAATTGGGCTAACTCTTCTTACATTGCTATGGTCCAGTCTGGGTCTGGTAGGGCTTCATCTATAGTTTTGGGTTCAATTTTAGAAATGAGAGCTATTTGGGTTAGGTTCCTATAAGATGACCTAGTTCTGACTCCTAGAGTTAGATCACCCAAAATTTGGTCAGATGGGTGATTAGTGCTTGTTCTTGTTAGTCTTATATTTGGGTTAGTAATTGGTTCTTCAGATTCATTAGATTCAGGTTGAATTTCTTCATTATCTTCTGTGTTTCTTGAGATAACATTTTCGTATTATTATTTTCATTTATTATATTAGGTAGTTTATCTTCTTCATCAGATATTACATTTGTTGTTTCTTCAACGTTTAGGGTATTTTTGTTATAAACTCTATATGCCCTACTAGTTGTTGAGTACCCTAAAAATATTCCTGAGGTCATTTTTGATGAAAATTTCCCTAAGTAGTCTTTAGTGTTTAAAATAAATTTACACCCAAATACTTTTAAATAGTTTAAGTTAGGAATTTTATTATAGTATATTTCATAAGGTGTTTTATTCTGAAATTTGTTAATTAAAATCATATTTTGTATATAACAGACTGTATTGATTGCTTCAGCACAGAATTGATTAGATAATTTGTATTCATTTAACATGGTCCTAGCGGCTTCTTATAGGGTTCTGTTTTTACGTTCTACTAGACCATTTTGTTGGGGAGTCCTAGGGCAAGAATATTCATGTTTATACCCATTAATTTCACAAAATTCAATAAAGTTATGATTTTCAAATTCTCCCTCATGATCACTTCTAATTCTTTTTATCTGAGTATCTTTTTTATTTTCTATTAATTTACAAAAAAACTTTAAACACTTCAAGAGTTTCATCTTTAGTTTTTATAAATTTTACCCAAGTAAATCTTGAGTAGTCATCGATTATTACTAAGCAATATTAATTTTTGCTTAGTGACTTGGCTCCATATGAATCAAACAAGTCTAGGTGAAGGAGCTCAAGTATTGAAGTTGTTCCGTTTAGGTTGGTTAACTTATGGTTTGACTTGGTTTGTTTACCTTGTTGACAAGCATCACAAATTGAATTTTCAATAAATTTTAATTTGGGCAGACCTCTAACTAGACCATTTTGACTCATTTTTGAAATGAGTCTAGTATGAGTGTGACCCAGTCTCCTATGCCACAACTCAGTTTTCTCTTGTTGTGTTAATAAACACTCTAGTGAAGAAGTTGGTAGGTCTATAGTATAAATATTCTTTTTCTGAATACCCTTAAGTGT
Organism: Zingiber officinale; assembly: GCF_018446385.1. NCBI lineage: Eukaryota > Viridiplantae > Streptophyta > Magnoliopsida > Zingiberales > Zingiberaceae > Zingiber > Zingiber officinale. Next base: position 66,835,119 of record NC_055997.1, read on the forward strand.
AATTTCAGGATTATTAATATTTTTAATTATATATTCAATTTTTGAAAATATGACTAAATATCCTGAGTCACATAACTAGCTAATACTAAGTAAATTGAAACTGAATTGTTCAACTAATAATACTTTTGAAATGTAAAAATCAGAATTTAATTGGATGTTACCTATTCCGATTACTTTAAGGGTCCCGTCGTTGCCGAACGCGACAGACCCTAGGTTCTTGAGTTTCAACTTCGTGAATTTCAGCCTGTCTCCTGTCATGTGTCTGGAGCATCCACTATCTAGTATTCATTGATCCTAATCTTTATGTTCCTACATAAAGTATTTGATTTGGGTCAATTTACTGGATTTAGAAGATAGTTTGACTGAAATTATCTTAATGTTCCATCTCACCCAGTCTAGATGATCAACCATGGTATTCCTATGGGTGTTTGTGAGATAGTTTATTGAGTTAATTGAGTCAATTGGATTAAGTTAATTAAATTGAATTGAATTTTAGTGAATTATTAAATCGATTAAATTGATTAATCAAATTTATTAAATTGATTAAATTAAATTATTAAATTGATTAATTAAGTAAATTATTAAATTGATTAATTAAGTTAAATTATTTAATTGAATTATTAAATTGATTAAATTAAATTATTAAATTGATTAATTAAATTATTAAATTGGAGTAAGCTTAACCTAGATCTATCTCACCCGATTCTAAGTTATCAATCAGGGAATCTTAAATAGTTTTGTGAGATGGTTATCTTTAATTTAGATTATTTCTAAGGATTAATTTATATTTGAGTTAAACTTAGATTTTTCAATTGGTTAATTAAATATACATTTTGAAGATCGGCTCCTAGGCTATGGCGAGGCACTAGGCCTTCTTGGGTATGAGATCATCCACCACTTCTAGACAGAGCCTTTCAACGAAAATATATATTTAATTTTCCTTTTGAAACCCCTAGGTTTAACTAAACAAGTGTAAATTATGCCTTGGCCTTTAGTCTAACCTAATCTAAACATGCATAATACAAGGAAAATAAATAAACAATCATCAATCAATTCTAGATATGGTTTTTCTATTGACTTCCACTGAATCATAGCCTCAATATGGTTTATCAAGGAAATGGACTTGATCCTTAGGGGCCCAATATTAACCAAGTCCAACTTGATTGACCAAGTTGGACTTAGGTACCCATGCTTGGACTATCTTGCTATTCAATCTGTTAATAAGTGATAAATAAGACTGATGTTTCTTTTTAGCTTTAAATCCTAGTTCGGATCGATTGTATACGGCTTTTGGTTTTCCAAGAATCAAGTCAAGATTCTTGGAACCCAGTGTAAATCGTTCCAATATAGTCTTCAAATCCTTGAGTTGACTTTTTAGGCTGGAATTCTCTTCCTCAATTTTTTGGACTTGAGTTGAGGTTCCAGTCTAAACAGGGTCAGCCAAGGATTCGGTATGAGTCACTTCTTTAAGAGATGTTACCTCATTTAGAAGCGACTTGATCTGAACATTAGATTTTGCTAACTTATGCATTAAATAATTAAATAAATTATATAGACGATTTGTACTTACAGAGCGGTTTGACCCTTCGGAAATGGATATGGATCCGTGGCTTCTCTCAGACTCGGCTTTGGATTCGTCCTTGCTTCTGGATTTGTTGATCCAGTTCCGGACCGTCATCGCGAGAAAACTCATCTGTTCGAGTTCTTCGTCGTCGGACTCTTCTGAGGATGACTCGTCCCAGGTTGCCTTCAGAGCTTTCTTCCTTCTTGGTTTCTTTGAATCTTTCTGATTTGGGCAGTTCGCCTTGATGGGCCCCTTCTGATTGCATCCGTAGCACATCACCTCAACCTTTACCTTTGGTTGGGGCCTCCTTCAATTGAATTACCTTTTTAATATCCTTTTTGTTGAATCCCCTCTTCTTTCTGTAGAGTTTCTTCACCAGGTTGATGAGTTCTATTGTGAGTTCGTCGTCGTCGTGAGAGTCTAGATCTTCTTCCGATTCAAGTTCGGTTCTGTGCTTTGTTTTTGCTTCCCTAATTCTGCTTGTACCTACAACCAAAGCAACATATTTCTCGGCCGGTCGTGAGTTTACCTGTTCATGTAATTCAAATTCTGCAAATAATTCATCTAACTTAATGGAAGAGAGATCCTTGGAAACCTTGTAAGCATCTACCATGGATGCCCACAAGGTATTCCTCGGAAAAGCATTCAAGGCATACCTCAAGATGTCCCGGTTCTCTACTTTATGTCCGATTGCATGTAGACCGTTTAGTAGATCATGTATCCGGGCGTGGAGCTGGCTTGCTGTCTCTCCTTCTTGCATTTTGATATTATATAATTTATTGAAAAGTAAATCTCGCTTGCTTACCTTGGTTTCTGATGTACCCTCGTGTAGTTCGATTAGCTTTTCCCATAACTCCTTTGCACTTAAGAAGGGTCATACTTTGTTAAGTTCCTCCTTTGTCAGACCACACTAGAGTATGCAGGTTGCCTTTGTGTTCGCTTCTACTTTCTTTATTAAGGATGCGTCATAGTTCACGTATGATACTAATTTGCCCGTGACGTCAAGTGGGAGTTCGAGGCATGTCTTGGTGATCATCTAGACTTCGAACTAGGTTTGCAGGTATGACTCCATTCGGCCTTTCCAGTAGCCAAAGTCTTCACCGGAAAAGAGAAGGGGACGGACTGTGTTGTACCTTATTGTTGGGCCATTTGAAAAACTTGCACACGAAAAATAAACAAAAAGTTTGTCCTAGGACTTGATCCTGAATTAGCAGTGCGGTATAAAAGTAAAAATAAATTACGATCTCAAGTGGTGTTGCACCAACTTCGAGACAAATCCGATTACGAAAGAAATAAGATCGGAAGACGGAAAGAATACCGATTCCGATCTACTCTAAAAAAATGAAATCACCATGAAAAGAATGCTTGATTGGTGGTTTCACAAAATCAAAGCAACCCCGCTCTGATACCAATTGTTGGATCGAAAGCGCTAGGGGGGGGTGAATAGCGCTCGTGGCTTTCACAAGTTTTGGATTTATAAAATGAACGAGAATTAAGCACAGTGGAAATAATAAAAGAAACAATCACACAGAAGACAAGGACACCAAGATTTACTTGGTTCGGAGCCTTGGGTGACTCCTACTCCAAGGCCCGCGATCGTTGATCGCTTTCGGTGGGCAGCGACTAAAATATCGTTAAAGTGTTACAATTCAAAGTACAATTAAATATAGTAATTAAATATACCAACGACAAGAGAATTGGCAAATTCTGAGCTCTGGGTCGTCGGCGTCAAGTTGTAGCTTCGTTAGAACTTCTCGTTAGCAGCCGGTTGCAGAAAGATCGCTTGGAAGATGATACTTTGAGCTGCTGGTCGAGATGTCCTTTTATTGGATGTTGAGGGTGCCTCCATGGACTCACTAAGGCGCCTCAAACCAAAATTTTATCCCGAGTTGACCACTACGATAAGCCTTCGTGTCGCTGCTGTTTATCCGCTTGTAGGTGCCTCAATCAACCACTGAGGAGCCTTCAAGCAAGTGTCCAGGGCACCTCAACTGTCCTTGAGGGCGCCTCTAAGCCCGCTGCGCAACCAGCCCATATTTACACCCGAGGCGCCTCCAAGCTCAACGGAGGCGCCTCGAATACTGTTCATCTGAGGCAAACTCTATTTTTTTAACCCTGCAAGACATGTTAGTCCCAAAAATAAACACATATCCTACAAGACAAAGTTAGCACAATATAAATGCAATAAATGAAGTATCTAACAGTCTCCGGACTGTCCGGTTCTGACTTTGGATTTCTAACCGGAAACCCTAGGTCGAATCGACGCCTAATGTTCCCTCTTCCGGGGAACGCGCCCTCACTTACTCCACTCAGGAGAGCATACCTGATGCCAGTCCGGTCCTCCAAACCGACTGGACTTTCCGCCTAGGGTTACCACCCCCTACGACCTAAGGTTATCCCCTCTTAAGATTTTCTCCACCTAGGGTTACCTCCCCCTAAGACCTAAGGTTACCCCCCCCCCTTAGGATTTCTCCACCTAGGGTTACCACCCCCTAGGACCTAAGGTTACTGCCCCTTAGGATTTTCCACCTACCTAACCGTAGTTAGGACTTTCCTGAAATCTCATTTAAGCTCGTTAGATAACAATTAACCTTAACTTTGAGTCCCTTTTGCCATTATCAAAACTAAGGTTCGATCGTCGGATGCTTTCTGCACCAACATGTATATCTTTCTTTTTCCTTTTTCTTTCCCCCCTTCTTTTATTGTCCGCTTGGCTTATATAATGCTATCGTCGTTGCAGTACTGGGTGGAAACCCTAGCCATGTGCCACAGACTTACTTATCTAGAGCATGAAGTCCAACAGATTCATGCTCCGAGCGGCTAATCATCTACTTCTCAAGCGCAACTGGAGCAGATGAACGTTGAGATGGCTCAATTAAGAGCCGATCTGAATAAGAGCTCTGAGCAGCTTGAGGCAGAGAGGGGCAAAAGCGTCGAGCAGGCTACTCAATTGGCCTGGCTTAATAAATAGGCCAGCTCCTTCGAGTCTAAGATCCACTCGGCCAACACCAGGAAGCTCCGGGATATCAAAGACTTGGAGATAAAAAAATAAAGAGTTTCGGGTGTTGTCTCTGAACCTGGAGGATATGGAGGCCTCGCTAAACACCGAGTTAGAGGGCAGTTTGATGCCAGGGATGAGGAGCTGGCCTAGTTGAAGGCAGAGCTGCAACATCTCGAATGACTCTTAAGACTTATTAGGGTGGGGAGTCTGAGTGATTTGAGCTCATGAAATAGGTCTATCTCCACTCGGACACCTTCAACAACAAGGTCACTAATCGGGCTCTCCGCTTTTTTAACTTCGTGATCGACGGGACACTCGATCAACTGAAGGATGGCAGCTATATTCCCACTGCTCTAACAAACAAGGTCATCAGCCAGGACAAGATGACCGAGTCGCTACCCAACGACATTTTAGATTACCTTGAGTAAGCCTGCTCCTGCATACCCCGTCTCCTTTTTGTGCTGCCTTTTTGGACTTGTAAAAATTATTCAAGTATTAATCAATGGTCTCCCATTCGGCGAACTTATTTAATGTCACTCCTTCATTCTGCGCCATTCGGCTCATCCTTTTCATATTTTCCGACTTGTGAACCGCTTACCATAATGTGCTTACCAGTGTGGCTTCGTGACCTTTCGATCGGTAAAGAACTATCTATTTTCATAGCCGATTGATCAATTCAGGATTGTTGAATGGCCTCCTTATAGTGAAAATCGTTGCTTTTGATCAACATTTATGGGTTTGCCTCTTACGTTGATAAACTATTTTTCATCAAAGTCTCGGGTTTAAGGTCGCCACTCGACCGTTGCTGAAAACCAAGGGTTTAAGGTCGTTGCTCGACCTTTGAATGGCGTAGACATGAGTTTAAGGTTGCCGCTCGACTGTGAAATGGCGTAGACATGGGTTTAACGTTACCGCTCAACGGTTGACAAAGACTGGGGTTTAACGTCGCCGCTCGATGGTTGACAAAGACCGGGGTTTAACGTCGCCACTCGATGGTTGACAAAGACCGGCATTTAACATTGCCACTTGACGGTTGACGAAGATCGGGGTTTAACATCGACGCTCGACGGTTGTAATATGTAGACAAGAGTTTATAGTCATCGCTCGACTTTTAACTTAGTCGATCGGCTCAAGAGTCTGTGATACTTGCACTTTTATTAATATCTATCCTGCATCACAAAGACACACATGAAAATTATATCAATGTTCACTCGCGCACCTCTCATCTAGCCCTATAGGGTTGGAGATGGTTCGTACTCCATGGCCGCTCAAGCTGTCTTCCGTCTTCCTCCTCCAGGTAGTAGGATCCTGAGTAGAGTTTCCGCATGACCTTGTAAGGTCCCACCTATGGTGCCTTGAGCTTGTTGACGTCGCCGACCGGCTTGATTCTCTTCCAGAATAGATCGCCAACATGAAAGAATCTCATGATCACCCTCTGGTTATAGCTCTGCTACATACGATGCCAGTATGCCATCAGCCGAACATCATCCTTGTCTCGTTCCTCGTCTACCAAATAGAGCTCCATGCACCTTCGCTCTATGTTCCCTTCATCATAGAGATAAACCCAGTCGGATTCTACTCCGACATCCACGGGGACCACCGCTGCACCCCCATACACCAAATTGGAATGGTGTCATGCCGGTCACCTCCTTCAGAGTTGTACGGAGGACCCACAGAACACTAGGAGCTCGTCGACCCAGCTGCCTCTCGCGTGGTCGAGTCGGGTTCGTAAGCCTCTGAGGATCTCTCGGTTGGTGACTTTCACCTGGTCATTACTTTGGGGGTAGGCCACAGAGGTGAAGGTCTACTGGATTCCCTAGCCTTCGCATCATTCTCTGAGCCTCCAACTAGCGAACTGCCTCTCGTTGTCTGAGACGAGCCAGCGGGGGATGCTGAACTAACACAAGATATTCTGCCAAATGAATTTGATTACCATCTATTCACTTATTTTAGCCAGCGGTTCGACCTCCACCTATTTCGAGAAATAATCCACTACGACGAGCAGGAACCTTTGCTAAGCGGTTTCCATGGGGAATGGCCCAAGGATGTCCATGTCCCATTGGTCGAACGAGCAAAACACCGTGGATGCCTTCATCTCCTTGGTCGGGCGGTGTGAGATGTTGTGATACAGTTGGCAAGACAAGCAAGTAGTTACTGTCCGACTGAAATCCTCCTTGAGGGTGGGCTAAAAATATCTGGCTAGAAGAATCTTTCAAGCTAACGAACGATTGCTGAGATGGCTTCCATAGGAGCCTTGGTGCACTTCCTGAAGGATGTACTCGGCGTCCTCTAGTCCAATGTATTTGAGTAGAGGCCTAGAGAAGGCTCTCTTATATAGCTAATCCCCGACCAAGGTGAACTGTTTGACCCTCTTTATCAATAAGCAGGCCTCTTCCTAATCACCAGGTGCAGTGCTCGATCGAAGGAATTCCACTAATGCCATCCTTTAGTCGCACAGGAAGGTTATCCCTTCCATCTTGTTGATATGTGCCACTAATGAAACTTGCTCGATTGGCTGCTCTATCACGATTGATGACAGTGAACTTGCTAACTTCGCCAACTCATCCGTCGCCTGATTTTTCGATCAGAAGATCTTTTATATAATGACCTCTTAGAAGTTTGCTCTTAGCTTCTCAAAGGCTTCTGCATATAATTGGAGTCGGGAGTTGGTTATCTCGAATGTCCCCGATAGTTGCTGAGCAGCCAATTGAGAGTTTGAATGAATGAGGACTTTTGTGGTTCCAACGTGTTGTGCGGCTTGTAGGCTAACTATCAAGGCTTTATAATCGGCTTCGTTGTTGGTGGTCCAATAATCAAGCAGCACAAAGAGTTGCATTCAATCTTCTCATGGAGAAATTAGAAGGATGTCGATCCCGCCGCCTTGTTGGGTGGATGAACCATCGACATATATTCTCCAAGCTGCTTCTGGCTCGACGTTCTATACTTTTGTGATGAAATCTTCCAAGGTCTAAGCTTTGATCACTGATCGGGGCTGATGTTGAATATCGAACTCGCTTAGTTCAGTTGTCCATTTGATTAACCGCTCGAATGCCTCTGGGTTGAGGAGGACTCTCCCAGGGCATTGTTGGTCATTACAACGATCGGATGTGCAAGGAAGTACGGGCAGAGTCTTCGAACGACAAGCACCAAAGCGTAAGCTAACTTTTCAAGACCGATGTAGTGGAACTCTACATCTTTCAATATATGACTTAGAAAATACACGGGCTACTATTCATGATCGTTCTGCTTTACTAATGATGAGCTAACCACATATTCGGTGGTTGACAAATAGATCTAGAGCAGATCTCCAACGCTTGGTTTAGCTAATACAAGTGAGGAGTTAAGGTACTCCTTGATCTCTTCTAAGCCCTATCACACTCTTCGTCCTACTGGAATTTTGTCACTCGGCGCAACACTTTAAATAACGGTAGGCTCTGGTAGGATAACTATTACGATTTCGCAAGTGCACAGATTCGTCGTTAGTAATATATAAGATTGTCGAACCACAGGGACTGTTGATTAAGCACTAGAGATGTCGCAAAGTAAGTTATCTAGGCGGTCGTTAGTTGGCTTTGGCGCTTGCAAACTAACGAGAGTGATTGAAAAGAGAAAAAGAAGGCTAAGACAAAGAGAGAGGAGAGAGAGAGAGAGAATTGATCTTAGAGGGAATGAGCTTTGGAGATGAATTCTAGGATTTCGATTTCATTATAATATTAGGAGATATTACATAGATTGCTTAGTTTCTACCCTCTATGTCCATACTCTTGCAGGAAGTTGAATTGGTCAATACCCCTAAGTATCGAATAGAGATGATTCCTGTGAAATCCTGTAATGGTTAACCCCTGTCACGAGGGTGTCTCGGTAGATCACAGGGGTACATGTCTAGTAAATAATAATAAGGATAAAGGTAGAGATTTGGTACGATTTCCTACTTCCTTATGGAGGAACTGCCTCTCATTTCAAGAGAATGTCCTAGATGTCCGTGAACGGGTTACCCTTATCAATAGGGCCCCTCGGGTGTACGATCTAGAGCACTCTCTCTACGAGAGCAGCAAATCTTAAGGGATTGTTTCTCCTTTTAAGGGAACATCCTAGACATCCGGAAAGGGTTACCCCTATCACTAGGGTACCTTGGTCAATATGCTCTAGGGAATCCCCTTTGTGTGATTAACAATCCTCCACATCAATCAACAAAGCATGCAAAGAAATATAAATGCATCACGCACACAATGCACGAACAAGGCAATAACATGTCGTTAAATAGAAATGTGGCGAATCTACATAGTTCTACATCTCCATCACATTACAAATACTCCCTAATCATAGAAGAGGATATCTACTCCATTGTAAGGGAAGAACAACCCCTGAAGCATAAAGTAAAGCATACTTACAACTCTCAATGTGAGAAGAAGGGGAAGAAAAGATGCTTGCCGAGGTTTCCAATGTCTTAGGGATACCTCCTCGCTCTGGAGATGGACAGAACATCAAGGGATGGCGGTGGATGAAGCTCTAGGATTTCCCCCGAAGGGGAGAAGCCTTTCCCAAGGAGAGGGGCGAAGTTCCGAACTAAAGATTCCCCAATGAATAGGGTTCTTGACCCTTCTATAGGGTAAGGTATGGGCGACGCATGGTCCGTGTCACGACCATGCGAGTTGTCACGGTCATGCCTATCTTCTGCACTGGTTAAGTAGCACGGTCATGTGAGTTGACATAGCCATGCCTCTCTTCTGTACTGGTTAAGTGCCACGGCCGTGCGAGTTGACACAGCCATGCCTATCTTCTGCACTGGTTGGGTGGCACGACCGTGCGAGTTTGCACAACCATGTCTATCTTCTGCACTGGTTAAGTGGCATGGCCGTGCAAATCTGCATGGCCATACTCTTCCTCTCTTCTGGTTAAGTGGCACGGTCATGCGAATCCGCACGGCCATGTCTTCCTTCTACTCTGGATACACCACACGGCCGTGCGAATTGTCACGGACGTGCATCAAGGTTGTGCGAATTTTTAGACCATTTTATAACATCTTAACGTGGTATTCTTAAGTTTTGTCTTCATCAAAGTTGTAGGTCTTGAAGTTAGCTACAATTCGGTATAAAGAATAGCCCAAAACTCCAACAGACCACAAAGTTATGTCTGTTTTACTCTTCGTGTGCAGTGCAAGATCTGACACGGCCGTGTGCCAAGGCCGTGTCTCATAGAAACGAACTTTAGACCTTCAAGACTTGGTTTTCTCTGGTTGAAGTCTTCATAAGAGTTGTAGATCTTGAAGTTATCTATATTTTAATATCTGTAACAACTCATAACTCCAACTAAGAAGAAAGTTATGGTCATTTTACTTTTGGTCTGCAATATTGAAAATTCTACACAGCCTTCACACAGTCGTGTGACATTCACACGGCCTTCACACGGCCGTGCATGGTCTCCACACGACCAGAACATGGAAGAAACTTAGTTTTTGCATGCCTATGACACTCGGGAAGCTCTAGAGTTCATTTAAGCTCCATTTTTGCTCTAAATCATGTCCTGTCAATAAGAAAACACACAAAAAACATATCTCCGAACAAAAGAGTATTTATGCTGAATATATGCTAAGAGAGGTGAACATACATAGAATATACATGAATAAAGTAAGTGCATGTATGTCAAAACATGTATAATTGATCATAATATATACGCACATTACACCCCCAGACTTGAACATTTGCTTGTCCTCAAGCAAAACCCGCAATCTAGATTCATGTTGTTAGATAGTGCATCATTATCTCTTGAAAATCAATCTAATTCTATTAAATGATTTCATTGGTGAGCAAGATACAAAAGTAGTTTGAGTATGACCTAAGTAGTAGTCCTCCATGCTCAGTGCGAAAGTGGCCTAAATTTATCAAGTTTCAATCCCTAAGTCTAGTCAAGTCGTCATAAAATTGTGTTCCTTATGCATCCGGCGATAGACACTTACCTACCACATGCAAGGTTCGTTCCCCTCAAAAATGTTATGCATTATCTACACAAAGTCTCAAAGGAATACTCAGTACTAAGAGAAACATAACATTCATTTCCCCAGTAACCTAACTCGGTCTCAAAGGGGTGAATTGTTAGTTCCACTCACGACAACTATTTTTTATCCTTTAATTTATCATTGAATGTTTGCAAAGTATTAAACTTGAACAAACCTTCATTTTTTTATTATTTTATTTTATTTTTTTTGGGATTGATTTTTCCAAATGAACTTACATGATCTGAGTTTATCCAGTAACCAAAATGTAGTTGTGTGGTCACCATAGAAGCACAAATACTAGACCAATCCTATGAATCATGACTATTTTAGAGTTATCAACCATCAAAAATAGACATAGTGTATAGAGATCCTAAAACAAGGCCAATACTTAAACTCTTGTAGTAAAAACATTGCTCACTTCATGCTATCAAAGATAGAAAAAGATAGATCACTAAACATACTAGAACCATAAGTAACCCATAAACCACATAAAATTTAGAATAAACGTGCTAGTATTTTGCAATAAGGAACAAACAATCATGATGTGATGTAAGATGTAACTAGCAAAAATTTTATTATGCAAAAAGAAGAAAACAAAAACAAAAACCAAATGCATCTAATGCATCCCCCAGACTTAAATTTTTCATTGTCCCAATGAAAACTAAAAACAATGTGGAGGAGATAAAAAGTAAGAGAAGTTACCAAATGATGCATGCCAAATGCCCATGTCATTAACTTCTCCACCATGTAGTTGCCCTCCTCCTAATCTTTGAATCCTATAAAAGAAAGTAGACAACAAAAATTAAGTAGAGGATACATGTTTATTATAAAGAAATGAAACCAGAAAGAACTAAAGACTTGAATGAAAATGAAGAAAATGAACTTGGGTTGCCTCCCAAAAAGTGCTTGTTTAAAGTCATCAGCTCGACCACCTCATTAGATTCATTAAAATCTCGCTCTAGGAGGGGTAAGATATTTCAACACCCTCCTACCAAGGGCTCTTATTATGAAGAGAGCTTTCATCAAAGGAGCTACAAAGTAAAGTATAACTCTCTCCATCTTCGTCTTCTTTGAAGTTCTTTCAGGTGGTCGAAGACAGTTCAGTCTGAGCTTCTAAATATAGGCCCCATGAAAATCTGCACACCCAAAAGAAAAACATACCTCTCCCAAGCATGCTATATTAGATAGAACTAGAACCTTATTAAGATGAACTGAGTATGCATCACGAATTGAATCACATCCAACAAAATCAATTATAGGTACCTCTATAAAATTTTCCAAAAGATCACTAGAAATACTAACCTTGCATTATTGAGATGTACCTGAAAGTTCTGAATATGTGGATGTGACTTCTGAATCTTGTATTGGCTCTAACTCTGACTCAAGTGGTGGTGCTTCTGAAAGTGGTGATTCTTGGGGCTTTGCTTCCATTGCACAAGTCCCTACACATTGGTCCACAACATGTTCAATCCTTGCAACTCTCATAATCTCAGAAGGTTGTGTGGATAAAGGAGGTGATTCTTGAGATGCTGCTTCCACAACACAGCTCCCTACACTTCCTTTCATAACATCATCATCAACACAAGCATCAAAAAATAAACCAACATCAATATCCTTAGTGGGAGAATCATCTATAGGAGGATCACTAACTTCATTTGCAGTTTCAAGTTGATCTACCACATCACATTCATAATCTAAAAATTCAATTTCATCATAACACCCTGTAAACCCAGAAGGTAAATCTGAAAACTTGTTATCCACTGCATTATCATCAAAATCTTCATCTGAAGAGTCCTCATCTTCATATACATTCAGAAATCTACACTCAAACATATTAGTATCACAGAATTTGCCAAAGTCTTCCTTTTCATTGACCCTCACTAGCCTTTGTGGAAAAGGAACCTTTAGTGAAGGTCTTGGGAAAGGTACTTCCTTTTTCCCATATTCCCTTTGAGCTTACGGAGGAGGTCCAACTTGCTTATCTAGTGTAGGTGTGATTAATCGTTGAGGGAAAGGTACTTGTGGCCTTTGGGAACTTCCTGGAGTAATGAAACTGAGTTCTTGAGGTCTTCTATTGTTCTTCTCCTCAATTCTAAACAAATCCTTCTTCAGTAGTCTTCATGATTCGTGCCACTTCTCAACTTAATATTACTACCATTTACACTAGATCTTGTTTGTGTAGGGGAAAGGTCTTCCTTGAACCATTTTGAAACTATGCTATTAATCGTTTCCCCCAAATGTTTGAACTCCTCATTCTATGACTTGTGAATTTCAACATTTTTGGGTGGCTGAACTGCATTTTGTTTGACAGGCTCTCTTGTATATATGTCTTGTACTTCTTGAATTTCTGAAGGAGATTCCACCCAACTTTTGTTTGACCATTCATGGAGGTTCAATGCTACTTGATCAATTAATGAATATACTTTGTCTACACTCTTGTCCATAAAAGAACCTCCAACCGATGAATCCAACAAACACTTATCTAAGAAAGAAATTCCCCTATAGAATATGTACATGGTTAGCCATTTCTCCAAACCATGATGAGGGCACTGTCTTTGTAAACTCTTGAATCTATCCCATGCTTCAAATAATGATTCTCCATATGCCTAAGCAAAATTTGTGATACAATTCCTTATATAAATTGTTTTACTTTAAGGAAAAAAAATTATTCAAAAATTGCTTCTCCAATTGTTCCTAACTTGTGATGCTTTGAGGATGAAGAGAATATAACCAAGTCCTTACTTTATCCTTGATACTGAAAGGAAATGCCATCAATTGAACTGCAACCGCTGACACTCCTTCATAGTTCACCATATCACAAAGCTCTAGAAATGTCTCAAGGTTCAGATAAGGACTTTCTGATGCTTCTCCTCCAAATTTGTAACCTTGTATCATGAAAATTAACTCTGGGTCTAGTTGAAAACTCTCCGCTTCAATGTGAGGCTGCACAATGGGAGATAAAAATCTTCCAGAAATGGGTGTAGAAAAATCTCTTAAGGCCCTGCTTAACATGTTAGTGCTCATGGATACCTAAAAAAATATGGGAAAAAAATAAAAATGAAGAATTAAAGACAAGAAAGACAATGCAGAATTTAAATTGTAAGAAAGAAAGTACATAAAGAAAACAAGGAAGAAAAAGCAAAAGGAAAAAAGAAAAATGTTTAGAGTAACTCATATGCTAATCAACTAATGTTAATGCGAACAGTCCTCGGCAACGGCGCCAAAAATTTGTTACGATTCAGCAAGTGTTCGGATTCGTCGTCAGTAATATATAAGATTGTCAAACCACATTGACTGTTGATTAAGTACTAGAGATGTCGCAAAGTAAGTTATTTAGACGGTCGCTAGTTGGCTTTGGTGCTTGCAAATTAACGAGAGTGATTGAAGAGAGAAAAAGAAGGCTAAGACAAAGAGAGAGGAGAGAGAGAGAGAAAATTGATCTTGGAGGGAATGAGCTTTGGAGATGAATTCTAGTATTTCAGTTTCATTATAATACTAGGAGATATTACATAGATTGCTTAGTTTCTACCCTCTATGTCCATGCTCTTGCAGGAAGTTGAATTGGTCAATACCCCTAAGTATCGAATAGAGATGATTCCTGTGAAATCCTGTAACGGTTAACCCCTGTCACAAGGGCGCCTCGGTAGATCACAGGGGTACATGTCTAGTAAATAACAATAAGGATAAAGGTAGAGATTTGGTACGATTTCCTACTTCCGTATGGAGGAATTATCTCTCCTTTCAAGAGAATGTCCTAGACGTCAATGAACGGGTTACCCTTGTCACTAGGGCCCCTCGAGTGTACGATCTAGAGCACTCTCTCTACGAGAGTGGCAAATCCTAAGGGATTGTTTATCCTTTTAAGGGAACGTCCTAGACGTCCGGAAAGGGTTACCCCTATCACTAGGATCCTTTTTCCTTTACTTTACCAGCCGAGTGTCCGGTCGGACGTGGAGCTCGTGCTGAGCGACACTCAGCGAGATGCCGAGAAGCTCATGTATTGACCAAGAGAACACATCATAATTTTGTCTAAGGCAGATAACCAACTCTGCCTTCTTCCCACTTTCCAAATTAGTGGCTATGAAGGTGGTTGCCTCCGACTGGTTGGCGTGGATCTGAACCTCCTCCTTTTATTCGTAAACCAGTGTAGGAGGCTTCTCCGTGATAATGTTCACCTCCAAGCGCGAAATTTTCCAAGCGACCCTTGCTTCCAATTTAACCATCTCGACGTAGCATCGTCGAGTAGCCAACTGGTCAGCTTTGACTTCACCCACCTTGTCGTCCACCAAGAATTTGATCTTCTCGCAATAGGTGGACACCACCGCTCAGAACTCGTTGAGTGTCGGTCAGCCCAATATAACATTGTAGGCCGACGGTGTGTCGACCACAATGAAGTTATGGTCCTTGTCCTCTTTAGCGGCTCATCCACGACCGAGATGACCAACCTTGCTTGGTCGAGCGGCAACACTTCGTTGCCTATGAAGCCATAGAGCGGGGTTGTCATGGGCAACAACTCGCTTCGGTCCATTTGCAGCTAATCGAATGCCTTCTTTAATATGATATTCATCGAGCTCCCTGTATCAATAAAGGTTCGATGAATAGTATAATTAGAGATTACCACTCGGATGATCAGCGCGTCACCGTGAGGGATCTCGACTCCCTCTAAGTATCTCAGGTCGAAGCTGATCTCAGGTCCTTTGGCTCGTTCCTTACTACATCCAACAGCATGAATCTCAAGTCATCGAACGTGTGACTTCCTCGCTCGGTTGGAATCATCGCCGGTCAACCCACCGACGATCATTCCTATCTCCCCCCAGCGGCATTACTCCTGTTTTCCTCCTCTCCAGCCGAATGTCTGTTCCACTCAGCTAAGACTCGAGAGGGGACTTGGATTGTTCCCACATTGAGGCTGATGGTGGCGTAGTTTGGCGATTGTCCTTTTTTCTTCCCTTCGGATGGCTGATCGGCGCCTGTGTCATCAATCAGGCGATGGGGATCGATGGCAATATCCCCGTAGGGCCGACCTGCTAGCTGGCAGGTCGTAGCAGTCACGGGTGTTGTGTTTCGTCGACTGATAGAAGGAGCAGAACATCGACATCCACAATTTGACTTTTTCAGCCCTTGGATGAGCGGTTGCCACATGCTGCACGACATGTGTCCTGAGCTCGTGTGGTGGGGCTCCACCTGAACAAGGCCCCTTGGGGGATTAATAACTACTTGGGTGTTGTCATTCAAACACTACTGTAGGTTCGACGAGTGTCTCCTTCTTCTGTTGGAGTGTATACTAAAAGCCTAGCCTTTGTAAACATTTATTTTTAAAATAAAAGAATCACGCTGGTCAATATATGCATTTATCTGTTAAATGTATAATTTATATTGTACATAACATGGAGTGTGGTGTCACACTCAGAAGATCATGTTGTCGGTTCTCTATAAATTATAAAAAGTTGCTCACGACTAAGATATAAAGGAACAAACTATCAGAATAGTCGTAGTGTAATTAAGTATTAGTTTATCTTGACTAATAAATTACACTGATACACTTTAAGTGTATTGAGTAGGACCATTTAGGTAAATTCTTTTTGTACTGACTTAGTAAAAGAACTAAACCTTAGTTATTATGGAAGTGTGTGCTCTTAATCCTAATATAATAACAAGCACATATATTTAATATTTATTTCTTTAACTTATCAAAGGGGGAGGTTTAGCTCGATAAATCAATATGCCCGATAAGTTGGGAAATGATATTACTTATAGTGTGTGTTGTTGATTATAGAAGGAATCTGTGTCCTAGTTATCTAGGTTGAGAATGTCCCCAAGAGGAGCTCATAAGAATTGTCATGTTAAACCTTGCAGGTGGATTTAGTCTGACATGACAATGAAATTGAGTGGTACTACTCTTGGAGCTAGATATTAATTAAGTGAGTTGTAAGTAACTTACTTAATTAGTTGACATTCATAATCTTAAACATAGGGAGACTAACACACTCATGATAAGAAGGAGCCCATAATGTAATTTGGGATTGGGGCGGTAGTGCGATAATAATTCTCTAGTAAAATGAGTTATTATCGATGAACTTGAGTTCTGTGTTCGGGGTGAGCACGGGATACTCAAGCTCATCGGAAGGCCAAAACCAATTTCTCCTCTAGGTCCCTGTCGTAACCTCATTATAGCCTCAAGTCCATCCAAATGAAAGGCTCTTCTTGGTGTCCAAGAAGTGGGCGGGTCCAATGCTTGGTGACCAAGCAAGGGCCGACCACATCCTCTTCTATAGGGGCCGGCCATTTGCTTTGTGACCAAGCATGAAGGGGTCGGCCACAATAAATCAAAAAGGGAGGGTTGTTTTGAATTTTTAAAATTTTCTCTTTGTAGAAAACTATAAGTTTTAAAAGAGAGATTTTAATTTTAAAAACTTTCCTTATTTGAATTAGACCACATGTTTTAATAAAGAGTTTTAAAAGTTTTAAAACTTTCCCTTTTTAACCATCCTCATGGTTTAAGGAAAAAAAGGAAAATAAGTTTTAAAATTAAAATTTTCTATCATCATGTTAAAAAAGGAAATTTTATAAGAGAAGTTTTAAATTTTAAAACATGGTTTTAATTTTTAGAACTTTCCTTTTTTAACTCCTACTTTAGGAAAGAGAGCTTGTAAATTTTATAAGAGGATTTCATCTTGTAAAATTTTAAAAAATATATTTTCTTTTCTCTTGATGAGGTGGTCGGCCACCTTGCTTGGTGCCCAAGCAAGGGGTCGACCATAATTAAAAATAAAAAATCATCACAAAAATTAATTTTGGTGATTGATTCATTCAAGAGGAAAGAAAAGGAAAAATTAAAAGGGAAAAGGAAAACTCTTGGATGATTTTATTTTTTTTTTAAATGGTTTTCCTTATTTGCCTTGGGCAAGTAAAATAAAAGAAGGGGTGAGGGGGCTTCATGAGACACAATTCTTATTCTCTTGCTTGGAGACCCTCTTGGTGTGGTCGGCCCTCTCCCTTCTCTATTCTCTTTTGCTCTCTTCTCCTTGGTGGTGGTGGTGGCCGGATTTTAGAAGAAGAGGAAGGACCTTTTGGGTGGTGTTCATCTTGAAGGATCGTTGCCCACACGACGTCCAAGGCGAGGCGAGGAATACGGTAGAAGATCTCGAAGTCATTAGCTTACAAAGAGAAAGTATAACTAGTAATTTTCTTCCGCATCATACTAGTTATTTTCTTTGTAAAAATTCTATATACAAGAGGCAATTAGATCTAGTTTTTCAAATTTATTTTTCGAGTTTGTGTTTTCTTCTTTTTTGAATTTGTGATTCGATTGTTCTTTTTGGTTAACCTAGAGTTATTTAAGGAAATTAAATATTAGCTTTCCTTAAAAGACTTTTTCTAGGCGGTGGTGGTTGCTGTCATATCCAAGAAGGTAATGTGTCTCGCCATGCAGTCCTGGAAGATAATTTTAGAAATTAATAACATAGGTGGATTTGAATCAATAGTGTTAAGTGTCGCTTGCGATTCAAATCTAAACCATTAAGAACAGATAAGTTAAATTTAGAATCAATGATGTTAAGTTCCGTCTGCGATTCCTAATTTAACTTCTAAAGAACACAATAGGTTATTTAAGGAAAGGTTCGACACTTGTACCAAAAATTTTTGTACAGTGGAACTGGTACGTTTTCCTAGGACTAACCAACAATTGGTATCAGAGCTAGGGTTTGCCTCTACGTGTTTAGAATTCAAATAGGTTATGCACATGTCATACATAATTTAGGCAGGATAATAGTAGGATGTGCTAACTCTTTGGTTGCAGGCTCCAACTATTATGGCTTATTGATGTTGTGTGTGATTGGACCCTTGGACATGTCAAGGGCAATATTTTGTGTGTGCATGATTGTATGTAACTAATACAGCAGGAGCTGTATTAGCCCTACGACTTTAGAATTTTATTTTCGATCTAAATTACATGTACATTCCCTCGTGGAATATAGGATCGATATATGTAAAATTCTATTTTTGTCACAGATCTGATTCTTGCGAGGCGTGGTACTTTTGTAGCACCAGAGGCACAGCGGAATAACAAGCAAGATGGATGCGACAACTTGACCTTATGGCGGTGGCTAAAGATGGCAGCAGCTAGGGTTGGTTCACATGGAGGACAGTAACAAAAAAAGGCCATAATAGTTGGAAATAATTTCCATATTTATTGCTTTTATTTACTGTGATGTGTGTGTATGCATGTGATGTATGCTAGGATAGTTTAAAATTCCTCACTTTAAATAACTAAGTGGGAGAGGGATTTATTTTAATAAATTCCACGGTCTCCATTACTGGTTTGTAAGTGATGCAAATAAACTTGCGTGTTGGCTCTGAGTGCCTTCCTCCATATTGGATGAGTTTGTTTGCGGATCACTAGATCAAACTTCCATTATGGATGACTATAGGAAATTAATTAAGAGCGTGTGATCTTCCCTATCGGAAGGGGCACAATCTTATTAATGGACTTAGTGTCAAGTAATGGTATACACTTAGGCACGTCTAATAGTATCCTCCCCATCGGAATCACTGCTATTATTTGTGTGATCGAAGGAAACCAACTATTAATTTTATTTGTCAAAAAGTTAAGTTGACAAGATAATAAAATTAATGGGTTACACCCTCCTTTTACAAATGTTGAATTTGTATACGTCCACACTATCGTGGCATACAAAATTCATGGTGTTTTGAGATGTTGGTTAATTTAAAATATTATTGTTTAAGGAATCAATATTATTCTAAATTTAGAGTCCTGACTAAAGTTATTTTTGTGATTCTTAGGATGACTTTCAACCCACTAGCCATTATACTGAAAGAGAACAAACTTACTAGACCCAACTACATAGAATGGAAAAGAAACCTGGACATTGTCCTCACTGCTGAAAGCTATAAGTTTGTACTGACTGAGGCTTGCCCTGATGCACCTGACGGTGACTCTACCCCAGAGGAGATTGAGTATCATAAGAAATGGGTAAAAGCTGATGAGATGGCGCGGTGTTATATTTTGGCATCAATGTCAAATGTATTACAACATCAACATCAAGATTTACCAACAACTTATGATATAATGAACAATTTCAAAGAACTCTTTGGGCACCAGAGTCGGACTGCTAGGCAAGAGGCAATGAGAAAATTAATGACAGCCACCATGTCCGAGGGAACACCCGTAAGGGATCATATCCTCAAAATGATGGCTTATCTGAATGAAATACAAGTCCTTGGAGGAGAAATTGATGGGGAAACCCAGGTCGATATAATTCTCCAAATGCTACCTAGAAGTTTTGAGCAGTTCCGCCTAAACTATAACATGAACAAAAGAGAGTATACGTTGGCGGAACTTCTGACAGAACTACAGACAGCAGAAGGTATATTTCGTCAAAGTTCTCAGATTCACTATGCTAAAAATGGTTCTACTTCTAAGCCGAAAGGAAAGAAGAAGAAGAAACAGATCTTTTCAGTAAAGAGAGTGAATAAACCTCAGGGACAAAAGGCTGGAATGAAGAAGCCGAAGGCAAGTGCTTTATCTGCAAGCAGACAGGGCATTGGAAGGTGGACTGTCCTTGTAGGAATCAGAACAATAAAGGTATATCTCATGCTCTAGTAGTTGAAACATGTTTAGCGGTGTTATCTACGAGCACCTGGTGTGTAGATACGGGAGCCACTGATCATGTCTGCAATTCTTTGCAGGGGTTCCAGGAAACCCGATGACTATTTGATGGAGAGATAACTGTCTACATGGGCAATGCTACCAAGGTGGCGGCTGTTGCAGTGGGAGATGTCTACTTATCATTTGATAGAAATAGAAAATTGGTTTTAAGAAATTATCTTTATGTACTCAGTTTTAGAAAGAATTTAATTTCAGTTTCTAAATTGTATTTGGATGGATATTCAGTTTCCTTTAGTAACAATGTAATTATAAAGAGAAATAAAGTGATTATCTGTTCTGGTGTATTGGTTGGCAATTTATATACTTTAAATCCAATTTCTCCCACAAAGCAAAATATGGAAATTAATAACACATCTTCTAACTCTAATAAGAGAAAAGAACCTTCAGAAATGAACCAAACGCATATTTGGCATCTAAGGCTTGGTCATATTAACTTAAGCAGGATTCAAAGGCTTGTAGCTGATAGACTCTTGGGTCCATTAGAGTTGGAAAACTTTCCAACATGTGAATCCTGCTTGGAAGGTAAAATGACCAAGAGACTTTTTAAGGCCAAGGGGTAAAGAGTCAAAGAAGCGTTAGAATTGGTTCATTCTGATTTGTGTGGTCCTATGTCTATCCAGGCTAGAGGTGGTTTTGAATATTTTGTCTCTTTTATAGATGATTATTCAAGATATGGATACATTTACCTAATGCACCGCAAGTCTGAGTGCTTTGATAAGTTTAAAGAGTACAAGGCTGATGTGGAGAAACGTCTAGGTAAAAGTATCAAGACACTACGGTCTGATCGTGGTGGCGAATACCTCTTAGGAGAGTTTAGGAATTACTTATCAGAGGTCGGGATTCAATCCCAATTGTCTGCACCTGGTACAGCCCAACAGAATGGTGTGGCAGAACGAAGGAATAGGACTCTTGTGGAGATGGTTAGATCGATGATGAGTTATTCAGAATTACCAAATTCATTTTGGGGATATGCTCTGGAAACTGCAGCGCACATTCTGAACTTAGTACCTTCTAAATCAGTATCTTCTACTCCCACAAAATTATGGAATGGGCGAAAGCCCAGTCTAAGACATATTCGGATTTGCGGTAGTCCAGCACATATGCTGAAACCATATGCTGATAAGTTAGAATCTCGTACAGAAGTTCGTGTATTTGTGGGTTATCCCAAAGGAACGAAAGGTGGTTTATTTTATAGTCCTAAAGACCAAAAGGTCATTATTAGCACCAATGCCCAGTTTTTAGAAGAAGACTATAGGAAAATTGTTCTAAAAGAACTTAGAGAGGACACGTCTACTTCAGTACCAACAGTACAAGATGAAGTACCACAAGAGACTGCAACACGTATCACACATGATACACAACCACAGATAGTGCCTCATCGTAGTGGGAGGGTTGTGAGGCAACTTGAGAGATTCATGTTTTTAGGAGAGTCTTCGGACTTGATCCCGGGTAAACATGAACCTGATCCCCGGACATATGATGAAGCGCTCCAAGATATAAATACAGTATCTTGGCAAAAGGCAATGAATTCTGAAATAGAATCCATCTATTCTAATAAGGTCTGGGAGCTTGTAGAACCACCAGATAGTGTAAAATTCATTGGATGCAAATGGATCTACAAAAGGAAAACAGAGACAGACGGGAAGGTAGAAACCTTCAAAGAAAGGCTTGTTGCGAAAGGGTACACTCAGAAAGAGTGAATCGATTATGAGGAGACTTTTTCACCGGTAGCTATGCTTAAGTCCATCCGGATACTCTTATCCATAGCCGTTCATATGGATTATGAGATTTGGAAAATGGATGTCAAGACAGCTTTCCTTAACGGAAGTCTTGAAGAAAACATCTATATAAAGCAACCAGAAGGGTTCATTGAAAAGGGCAAACAACATCTAGTGTGCAAGCTCAATCGGTCCATTTATGGACTGAAGCAAGCTTCAAGGTCTTGGAACATCCAGTTTAATGAAGTAATCCAGTCATATGGATTTATTCAGTGTCCGGATGAGTCTTGTGTATACAAGAAGTGTAACGGAAACGTGGTGGTATTTCTTGTACTATATGTAGATGATATTTTGTTAATTGACAACAATGTCAAGGTATTATCAGACGTAAGGGTATGGTTGTCCAAACAATTTGATATGAAGGACTTAGGAGAATGTGTACACATTCTTGGGATCAAAGTCATAAGAGATCGCAAGAAAAGAATGTTGTGCCTATCTCAAGCTTCATATATAGATACGGTCCTTGCTCGTT
The DNA here is from genome assembly GCF_018446385.1 of Zingiber officinale. Taxonomy (NCBI): domain Eukaryota; kingdom Viridiplantae; phylum Streptophyta; class Magnoliopsida; order Zingiberales; family Zingiberaceae; genus Zingiber; species Zingiber officinale. The sequence goes on from NC_055997.1 coordinate 66,857,617, forward strand.
TTAGCATGCAGAACTCCAAGAAAAGTTTCTTACCTTTTAGGCATGGAGTAGCAGTATCTAAAGAGATGTCTCCGAAGACATCAAAGGAGATGGAGGAAATGAAGGTGGTCCCTTATGCTTCGGCTGTAGGAAGCCTTATGTATGCAATGTTGTGTATGAGACCTGATATCTGTTTTGCCGTGGGCATGGTTAGCAGATATCAGAATAACCCTGGACAAGGACATTGGAGTGCTGTGAAGCATATATTAAAGTACCTGAGAAGGACTAGAGATTATATGCTAGTTTACCAAGTAGACGATTTGCTCCCTGTGGGTTACACGAATTCGGACTTCCAATCAGATAGGGACAATAGTAAGTCTACGTCAGGCTATGTGTTTACTCTAGGAGGTGGAGCCATTACATGGAGGAGTGTTAAGTAGAAATGAGTCTCAGACTCAACCTTGGAAGTGGAGTATGTGGCAGCCTCTGAGGCAGCCAAAGAAGCTATATAGCTCAGGAACTTTCTAATGGACTTAGATGTAATTCCTGATTTGCCCAAGATCATCACAATTTATTGTGATAATAGCAATGCAGTTGCAAACTCGAAGGAACCACGAGCTTATAAGATAAGTAAACATATAGAGCGCAAGTACCACCTGATACGAGATATTGTCAAGCGAGGAGAAGTTATCGTCACCAAGATTGCATCAGCAGATAACCTGGCAGATCCTTTCACTAAGGCCCTTCCGACGAAAGCTTTTGATCGGCATGTGGAGGGGATGGAAATCATATGTAAGGCAACAGATATGGCAGCTTAGTCTTTTAGTATAAGTGGGAGATTACTGGAGTTTATACTAAAAGCCTAGCTTTTGTAAATATTTATTTTTGAAATAAAAGAATCACACTGGTCAATATATGCATTTATTTGTTAAATATAATTTTTCAATTAATTTATATTGTAGATAACATGGAGTGTGGTGCCACACTTAGAAGATCATGTTGTCGGTTCTCTATAAATTATAAAATGTTGCTCACGACTAAGATAAAAAGGAACAAACTATCAGAATAGTCGTAGTGTAATTAAGTATTAGTTTATCTTGACTAATAAATTACACTGATACACTTTAAGTGTATTGAGTAGGACCATTTAGGTAAATTCTTTATGTACTGACTTAATAAAAGAACTAACCTTAGTTATTATGAAAGTGTGTGCTCTTAATCCTAATATAATAACAAGCACATATATTTAATATTTATTTCTTTGACTTATTAAAGGGTAAGGTTTAGCTCGATAAATCAATATGCCCGATAAGTTGGGAAATGATATTACTTATAGTGTGTGTTGTTGATTATAAAAGGAATCTGTGTCCTAGTTATCTAGGTTGAGAATGTCCCCAAGAGGAGCTCATAAGGATTGTCATGTTAAACCCTACAGGTGAATATAGTCTGACATGATAATGAAGTTGAGTGGTACTACTCTTGGAGCTAGATATTAATTAAGTGAGTTGTCAATAACTTACTTAATTAGTGGATATTCATAATCTTAAACATAGGGAGACTAACACACTCATGATAAGAAGGAGCCCATAATGTAATTTGGGATTGGTGCGGTAGTGCGATAATAACTCTCTAGTAAAATGAGTTATTATCGATGAACTTGAGTTGTGTGTTCGGGGCGAGCACGGGATACTCAAGCTTATTGAAAAGCCAAAACCAATTTCTCCTCCTGGACCTTGTCGTAGCCTCATTATAGCATCAAGTCCATCCAAATGAAAGGCTCTTCTTGGTGTCCAAGAAGTGGGTCGGTCCAATGCTTGGTGACCAAGCAAGGGACCCCACATCCTCTTCTATAGGGGTCGACCCTTTGCTTGGTGACCAAGCATAAAGGGGTCGGCCACAATAAATCAAAAAGGGAGGGTTGTTTTGAATTTTTAAAATTTTCTCTTTGTAGAAAACTATAAGTTTTAAAAAAGATATTTTAATTTTTAAAACTTTCATTATTTGAATTAGGTCACATGTTTTAATAGAGAGTTTTAAAAGTTTTAAAACTTTCCTTTTTAACCATCCTCATGGTTTAAGGAAAAAAAGGAAGATAAGATTTAAAATTAAAATTTTCTATCATCGTGTTAAAAAAGGAAATTTTATAAGAGAAGTTTTAAATTTTAAAACATGATTTTAATTTTTAGAACTTTCCTTTTTTAACTCTTACTTTAGGAAAGAGAGCTTGTAAATTTTATAAGAGGATTTCATCTTGTAAAATTTTAAAAAATATATTTCCTTTTCTCTTGATGAGGTGGCCGGCCACCTTGCTTGGTGCCCAAGCAAGGGGCCAGCCATAATTAAAAATAAAAAATCATCACAAAAATTAATTTTGGTGATTGATTCAATCAAGAGGAAAGAAAAGGAAAATTAAAAGGGAAAAGAAAAAACTCTTGGATGATTTTATTTTTTGTTAAAAATTTTTACTTATTTGTCTTGGGAAAGTAATATAAAAGAAGGGGTGAGGGGGCTTCATGAGACACAATTCTTATTCTCTTGCTTGGAGACCCTCTTGGTGTGGCCGGCCCTCTCCCTTCTCTATTCCCTTTTGCTCTCTTCTCCTTGGTGGTGGTGGTGGCCGGATTTTAGAAGAAGAGGAAGGAGCTTTTGGGTGATGTTCATCTTGGAGGATCGTTGCCCACACAACATCCAAGGTGAGGTGAGAAATACGGCAGAAGATCTCGAGGTCATTAGCTTACAAAGAGAAGGTATAACTAGTAATTTTCTTCCGCATCATACTAGTTATTTTCTTTGTAAGAATTCTAAATACAAAAGGCAATTAGATCTAGTTTTTCAAATTTATTTTTCGAGTTTGTGTTTTCTTCTTTTTCGAATTTGTGATTCGATTGTTATTTTTGGTTAACCTAGAGTTATTTAAGGAAATTAAATATTAGCTTTCCTTAAAAGGCTTTGTCTAGGTGGTGGTGGTTGCTCCCATATCCAAGAAGGTCATGTGTCTCACCATGCAGCCCTGGAAGCCAATTTTTGAAATTAATATTTTATGGAATTAATAACATAGGTGGATTTGAATCAATAGTATTAAGTTCCGCTTGCGATTCAAATTTAAACCATTAAGAACAGATAAGTTAAATTTGGAATCAATGATGTTAAGATCCGTCTGCGATTCCTAATTTAACTTCTAAAGAACACAATAGGTTATTTAAGGAAAGGTTCGACACTTGTACCAAAAATAGAAATAATCTTTTAATTGATTCAGTCAATTGAGATTTATTATATTTGGCACACAATTAAGATCGACGTGAATTAAATAGGAAAAATTATATTTCTAAGTCTATTACATTGCTATATTTATAATTATTATGATTGTATGTCTTATTTAATCTTTTCATTATTGTATTAGATAATTTGTATAAATAAGCCTATTGGCTTTAGTAATAAGATTATCAAAAAACTTTATGTTATTTCTCTCCTCTACCTATTAATTTTTACATGGTATCAGAGCTATGATCCTTTACACCTATTTCTTCTTTCTTCCTTCTATTTCCTTTTCTACTCTCTTCCACGACTTCCTCTATTAATCCACTCCTTGTTTCTTCTTCCTCCTATTGCTCACGAAAAGGAATCCACCTTGTTGCCACCTCCATCTAAGGAGGACTCCACAGCCAGTCCTCTTTACTGCCACCAAAGGAAGTTTCTACATATTGATTTGATATCATCAACTACAGTGCAACAATCTCGGAAACTTTCGATAAGTATTTGTCTATTTTTTTTACTTTACTTTATTTTATTTTTTTCACCTCCTTTTCTGAAACCCGCAGTGAAAAAAAAAAGAAAAAAAAAGCAAAAAAAGGGCAAAAAAAAGGCAAAAAAACAAAAAAAAAGGCAAAAAAAAGCGAAAAAAAGGAAAAAAAATCAAACAGAGAGAGAGAAAGAGTAGAGAGAAAATAAAAAGAGTGAAAAAAACAAAATATTTCCTTTTCTTGCGCCGCCGCCGCCTCCGAGCTTTGCAGACTTCCTTTACTGCTGATTTCAACACCGACAATCCGGGATTCCATCACCGCTACTTTTCATCCTTTTCGTCAGAGTCGATTATTTGTTTTTCGATGTCCGATACTTAACGATATCAAGGTATAGACCGATGTCAAATTTGTCACATCGTTGGTCATACTGGTCTTCATTGCTCTAGAAGATTTGATTGGTCTTATAGTTGGAGAAGATGTCAAATTTGTCTCAGAGTTGGACATATTGGAATTCAATGTCCTAAAAGATTTGACTCAAATTTTGCTGGTTGTCCTGCAACATTGGGGCAACCAACTATATCACAAGGAGAGTATGCATGTTCAAATCGATCACCACCTTCTTGGCATTCTACAGCTCAGTCATCTCATTCTGGAGCATTCTCATATTCTATCTCTCCTAATATAGTTTCATAGACTCTTGAAAACCCAGGATGACATCCGGATTCTGGAGCAACTCATCATGTTACACTGGAATATAATATTATCACAGAAGCTTCGCATTATGATGGACCTGACATGGTACAGATAGGTAATGGCTCAGGTTTGCAAATTACTCACATTGGAAACACATCTTTTCACTCATACGGTCGTACTTTTCGCATGCGCAACACTCTTCATGTTCCTTCTATTACTAAAAATTTACCTTCCGTCCGTCAGTTTGCTCTTGATAATAATGTGTTCTTTGAATTTCATCCTCATCATTGTCTTATGAAGGATCCCACAACAGGAAATATTCTACTTCGAGGAAATATTAAAGATGGTTTTTATCATCTTCAACCCACCTATACTAATGCGTTTGTTGGAGAATGCACTGATAAATTCTCTTGACCACACGTCTTGGTCATCCGTCTCTAGATGTTGTTCAGAATATCATTAACCAGTATAGTTTACGAATTTCTTTAGCCTCCTCTTCTCATTTATGTGAAACTTGCATGAAAGCAAAATCTCATAAATTACCTTTTGTATCTTCTTCTCACACTTCTAGTTTTTCTTTAGAAATTATTCACTCTGATGTATGAGGTCCTGATCCTATTCTATCTAATTAAGGTTTTCTTTATTATGTTATTTTTATTGACAATTTCAGCAAGTTTACTTGGATTTTTCTTATGAAAAGAAAGTCTGATCTCTTTGATATTTTTTGTCGCTTTCAAAAACAGGTTGAGCGTTATTTTAATCATAAAATCCTCTCCCTTCATTCTGATTGGGGTGGAGAGTATCAAGCACTTCATCGTCATCTTACTTCCTCTGGCATCATCCATCGAGTCTCTTGTCCCTACACTCCTGAACAAAATGGATCTGCCGAGAGAAAACATCGTCATGTGGTTGAAACTGCCTTAGCTCTTCTTAATCATGCCTTGGTTCCTCTTAAATTTTGGGATGATGTCGTCCAAACCGCGGTCTACCTTATCAATCGTTTACCCACTCCACTACTTCAAAATAAGTGTCCCTTGGAAAGACTTTATAATTGTCTTCCAGATTACTCCTTTCGTATCATTGGTTGCGCATGTTCTCCTTGGCTACGACCTTACTCTAAGCACAAGTTAAACCCTCGCTCTTTACAATGTGTTTTCCTTGGTTATAGTAATTTGCATCATGGGTATCGTTGCCTCCATATTTCGACCGGTCGGATATATATTTCTCGACATGTTACTTTTGATGAATCTCTATTTCTATTTGCAGTTGCTACCTCAGATCCTCCTTCGGATAATCAAGGCAACTATCTAATATCACCAAGCAACATACTAGAAGCCCCACATATTAATTCATCGGGGCATATTGAAAGTACAAGTGGAGATGGTATCTTGGGTCCTGCTCCATCTCCACAAGTTCTTGTAGACTGGACGGCTAGTGGTGATCCACTCTCTAATTCTAATTCTCATCCGTCTAACCACTCATCTCTGAGTAGCTCTGATGATGATATTCCTCGACGGATGCTTCCTCTAAGCGATATTTATGCACGATGTTAACCAGTTTCCACTCGTTATCCTCTTCCATGTGCTCTTATTGCTTCTTCAAATTTTGTTGAACCTTATAGTTTTACACAGGCAGCAAAAGATCCAAATTGGCGTGCTGGCTACAGAATTTGATGCTCTTATTTGTAATGCAACCTGGCACTTAGTCTCTCGTACCCCATCTATGAATATTGTGGGCTCTAAATGGGTTTATCGAATTAAGTATCGTGCAGATGGTTCTATTGAATGTTACAAAGCTCACCTTGTTGCTAAAGGCTTTAATCAACAACCAGGTATTGACTTCAATGATACTTTTAGTCCAGTCGTCAAAATTACAACTATTAGATTGCTACTATCTATAGTTGTAAGCTCCAATTGGCCAATACACCAATTAGATGTTTCCAATTCTTTCCTTCATGGACACATAGAAGAAACTGTTTACATGGAGCAACCTCCTAGATTCATCCATCCGCAACTTTTAACACATGTGTGTCAACTTCAGAAATCTATATATGGTCTTCGACAAGCACCTCGTGCATGGTTTCATCATCTATCTACTTGGCTTCATACACAAGGATTTTCTGGCTCAAAAACAGACTCTTCCCTATTCTACAAATGTCATGAGAAATTTTTAAAATTTGTTCTGATTAATATGGATGATATATTAATAACTGGTAGTGATCAAAACAACATTACTACTTTACTACATCTTCTTTGTCAAGAGTTTCCTATTCGGGATCTTGGCAATGCTCGTTTTTTCCTTGGCATAGAATTTCTCTCACATTCTGAAGGTTGTTTTCTCTCTCAGAGCAAATACATTATTGGACTCCTACAACGAGCTAAAATGGATGGTGCACGTCCTATCTCCACACCAATCATTGAGGGTGGTTTCACTGCACCTTCTTCCACCTCTTCGATGTCTGAACCCCAGATCTACTGTAGTATTGTTGGTGCCCTACAATATGTAACAATTACATGACCCGATATTGCTTTTGCTGTGAATCGTCCTGTCAATTTATGTATGCTCCTACTGAATATCATTAGGAAGGTGTTAAGCGAATTCTTCTGTAACACCCCACCCTCCTCACTACTAGTCTGTAAGGGTGGAGCACTATTGGACTACTAACTTATCTTAATTAGAGTTGTTCACATGTAAATATCAATACATAAAAAAAACTCTCTAAACATGCAATTAGTTACAGCGGAAAACTTAAACAACTCATCAATCATACTCACAAGCATATGTTCACAACTAACACTACATATCAATCTGAACATGCTAAACACATATCTATTAATCTAAACATGCATGCAATAATACTATAACTCAAATAAATAGAACTAATGTTCATAGCAATTAAAAGAAAAAGTTCTAAAACATAAAGTCACTCTGATAATAAAATCATCAACATGAATAAATTGCTATCTTAATAAATTTCTAAACTAGGTCTCAAGGCTTCTATAGTCCAAACATCACACATCCATCCGTACCTCCTTGTCGCCTTCCTTTGCTATAGCTTTTCCTTTCCTTTATATGCAGTAAGAGGAAAATGCAACTATAAGCAAAATTACTTAGTAAGCGCTATCTATCTCACAAAACTCGAATATGCATGTGACTGGAAGAAATCTAAAAACTGAATGCTCCAAAAGAAGATACTATTCATGCTCATCTAATAGCAAAAGAAACATAGCATACTGAAATACTAAACATGTAAGTAAATCTAAACAACATGTCAGCATACAAGAAACTAAACTTGCTTAATTTTAAACTTATGTGAAGCTTATTTCACTTGTTTAAAATTTATACTTTAATACTTCAAAATAATAATCAATTCTTTCTTGGGCTCAAGCGTAGTACCAATGCGCGCTCCCTAATAGAAACTGGGCTAGCGAGCTACCAGTCCTATAAAGGCAAAGACCTTGGTCTTACCAGGGCCGAGACCTCGAAAACGGTCACCTGGATTTGTTTAACGACAACCTCGGAAGTCGGGTACTAGCCTTTTAAAGTAAAATACTTATTATCTTCTAATTCTCCTGGTATAGAATGTCTCGGCATTTCTCCAAGCACTAAGCATGCTTTTGGTCCTCAACTTCTGGAATTTGGGATCAAATCAAGACCTTGGTCTTTTCTTGCTTATACTTCTAATAAAAGATTGCTTCTTTGAAAAATTGAAATATTTGAATAAAATCTTAGAATGCAACCTTCAAGCTTAACAAATAACAATTGCTACTGTAAGGAAATTGCTACCATAAGCTTAACCTTAATTGTTGTTCATGCTATGTGCCACGATAACAAAAAAGAAAACAGGAGATGACTACTGTTTCAGTCCATGGCAAAGAACCAAAAAGAAATTGCTACTGTAAACAATTGCTAAACAATTGAAACACTGCAATGCCAAACAAATTTAAAACTAGAATATTAAACATATCTAAAACTGCCATATTAAACATAACTAAAACTTCGTGCATGGATTAGCTACTAAGGATCCAACTGAAACTCCCCAGATTAAATCTGTTCATTGTTGTTTACTTGGCACAAAAGGTTTAGAACTGCATATTAAAAGGGAATGAACAGAAAACTACACGAATTAACTTGTTGAAATTTTACAAACAAACTTATGTAACTTAATCAAAACTTATACCTTCACAGAACCACAGAAATCTTTATGCATATTACAGCCGAAATGCAAGGGAAAATCAAAACCTCGGATCTACTCTAAATTCCCTAGCATCCACAATCCTTTACAGCATATACCGAAAGCCAACGAAAACCAAGTCAAAGCTCGAAACTACCCTTACCACAGGTGAGTAGCACTTACATCGTTCTTGGACTACAACCGAATCAAGGAGGCCTTCTAGGGTTTCGGCTAGCTCGAGTTTCTGGCTCTTCCTCGTGCCCACGAGCTCTCCTCGACGAGAGGATCTTGAAACTGTAGAGAATCCCTCAAATTGCACCTTGGCCGGCCGCCGGAGACGATGCCCTAATCTCTTCTCTGTTTTTGCCCGAGCCACCGTCGCACGCGAGGAAGGAGAAGGGAAAGAAATTAGGTCACGGAAAATACCTAAGTTCTCTCTTTATAACTAGGTATTCTGTTAACCACCACAGCTTAAATTATTTCTAGCTTTTATTTGTTCACGAAACACTTGTTGAACGCTTGGCTATTACGGTTCGCTTAAGTCTTGGACCGGGTCGGAGGTCGCAGTTTCGAATCTCGGTCGAAACCCTTTTATACTTAATGTTTTCTATTTTCCATTACTGCTTAAGTTTATTTCGTTATATATTTAATCAGTACGGCCCTGTTGGGTTCCTGGTCAGCCGAGACAACTTAAGGCTTTGCTTAATTAGAGGTCTCCGGTTCGAACCTCGGCTCAACCTCTTTATTTTTTGCAACTTGTTCCTTTTGGTAAAAGTACCAAACAAACTCTAAAAATTACATAAAAATACTCTAAAAATTTCTAAATATTTTTAATTACTATTAGGACTCGTAATGAGGAATTTTGGGTTGTTACAATTCCCCATACCTTATAAAAAGTTTGTCCTCGAAGTTAGAATAACTCCGGATATCTCTGTCTCATACTGTCCTCACGCTCCCAAGTAGCTTCCTCGCGCTTCTGATGCCAAATGACCTTCACTAATGGTACTTCTTTGTTCCTTAATCTCTTAACTTCTCTGTCCACTATCATCCATATCGCATCGTACCTATTAGTGGTCCTTGGAAGACCTGTTATAAAGTCCCTAGTGGTCGCAGGTGCATTACTCACACCAAATGGCATGACTACAAATTCGTAGTGTCCATATCTGGTCCTAGAAACTGTTCTGGGTATATCACTTCCTTTGATTTTCAACTGATGGTTCCCAAAACGCAGGTCTATTTTAGAGAACACTGTTGGCCCCTTTTAGCTTATCAAATAGATCATCTATTCTGGGAAGAGGGTACTTGTCCTTAACTGTTACTTGTCTCTGGAGTTGAGTAACAACTTCAGAGAGATTTGGTTTAGTTGTTCTGGGCTCTTCGTTCTCCTGTGCTCGGTCTTCAGTACAAGCGGTATGGGGACGTCATCTTCTTGACATCTAGTTATGTAGAGAGAGGAAACTAAGCAAAATTCTTGACTTTAAACATTTAGGAGTAAGCACTTCTAAACACCTCATTATTCTGCTCATATAATCAAATACTTCTAAAAATTTCTCTTTACTGTAAAGAATAATAAAAGCATACTAAAAAAAATTTAAATACTTTATTACTTGAAGACGGCAAGGGTGGTGCTGATGTGTGATGCTGGAGAATACGAACTGCTCTAATACCAACATGTAACACCCCACCCTCCTCACTACTAGTCTGTGAGGGCGGGGTGCTACTGGACTACTAACTTATCTTAATTAGAGTTGTTCACATGTAAATATCAATACATAAAAAAAAACTCTCTAAACATGCAATTAGTTACAGCGGAAAACTTAAACAACTCATTAATCATACTCACAAGCATATGTTCACAACTAACACTACATATCAATCTGAACATGCTAAACACATATCTATTAATCTAAGCATGCATGCAATAATACTACAACTCAAATAAATAGAACTAATGTTCATAGCAATTAAAAGGAAAAGTTCTAAAACATAAAGTCATTTTGATAATAAAATCATCAACATGAATAAATTGCTATCTTAATAAATTTCTAAACTAGGTCTCAAGGCTTCTATAGTCCAAACATCACACATCCATCCGCACCTCCTTGTCGCCTTCCTTTGCTATAGCTTTTCCTTTCCATTATCTGCAGTAAGAGGAAAATGCAACTATAAGCAAAATTACTTAGTAAGCACTATCTAACTCACAAAACTCGAATATGCATGTGACTGGAAGAAATCTAAAAATTGAATGCTCCAAAAGAAGATACTATTCATGCTCATCTAATAGCAAAAGAAACATAGCTTACTGAAATACTAAACATGTAAGCAAATCTAAACAACATGTCAGCATACAAGAAACTAAACTTGCTGAATTTTAAACTTATGTGAAGCTTATTTCACTTGTTTAAAATTTATACTTTAATACTTCAAAATAATAATCAATTCTTTCTTGGGCCCAGGCGTAGTACCATGATGCACGCTCCCTAATAGAAACTGGGGTAGCGAGCCACCAGTCCTATAAGGGCAAAGACCTTGGCCTTACCAGGGCCGAGACCTCAGAAACGGTCACCTGGATTTTTTTAACGACAACCTCGGAAGTCGAGTACTGGCCTTTTAAAGTAAAATACTTTTTATCTTCTAATTTCCTGGTATAGAATGCCTCGGCATTTCTCCAAGCACTATGCGTGCCTTTGATCCTCAACTTCTAGAATTTGGGATCAAATCAAGACCTTGGTCTTTTCTTGCTTATACTTCTAATAAAAGATTGTTTCTTTGAAAAACTGAAATATTTGAATAAAATCTTAGAATGCAACCTTCAAGTTTAACATATAACAATTGCTACTGTAAGGAAATTGCTACCATAAGCTTAACCATAATTGTTGTTCATGTTATGTGCCACGACAACAAAAAGGAAAACAGGAGATGGCTACTGTTTCAGTCCACGGCAAAGAACCAAAAAGAAATTGCTACTGTAAACAATTGCTAAACAATTGAAACACTGTAATGGCAAACAAATTTAAAACTGGAATACTAAACATATCTAAAACTGTCATATTAAACATAACTAAAACTTCATGCATGGATTAGCTACTAAGGATCCAACTGAAACTCCCCAGATTAAATCTGTTCATTGCTGTTTACTTGGCACAAAAGGTTTAGAACTGTATATTAAAAGGGAATGAACAGAAAACTACACGAATTAACTTGCTGAAATTTTACAAACAAACTTATGTAACTTATTCAAAACTTATACCTTCACAGAACCACAAAAATCTTTATGCATATTACAGCCGAAATGCAAGGGAAAATCAAAACCTCGGATCTACTCTAAATTCCCTAGCAACAACAATCCTTTACAGCATATGCCGAAAGCCAAAGAAAACCAAGTCAAAGCTCGAAACTACCCTTACCGCAGGTGAGTGTCACTTACATCATTCTTGGACTACAACCGAATCAAGGAGGCCTTCTAGGGTTTCGGCTAGCTCGAGTTTCTGGCTCTTCCTCGTGCCCACGAGCTCTCCTCGACGAGAGGATCTTGAAACTGTAGAGAATCCCTTGGATTGCACCTTAGCCGGCCACCGGAGACGATGCCCTAATCTCTTCTCTATTTTCGCCCGAGCCACTGTCGCACTCGAGGAAGAAGAAGGGAAAGAAATTAGGTCACGACAAATACCTAAGTTCTCTCTTTATAACTAGGTATTCTGTTAACCACCACAGCTTAAATTATTTCTAGCTTTTATTTGTTCACGAAACACCTGTTGAACGCTTGGCTATCGCGATTCGCTTAAGTCTTGGACCGGGTCGGAAGTTGCGGTTTCGAATCTCGGCCGAAACTCTTTTATACTTAATATTTTCTGTTTTCTATTACTGCTTAAGTTTATTTCGCTATATATTTAATCAACATGGCCCTACTGGGTTCCTGGTCAGCCGAGACAACTTAAGGCTTTGCTTAACTGGAGGTCTCCGGTTCAAACCTCGGCTCAATCTCTTTATTTTTTGCAACTTGTTACTTTTGGTAAAAATACCAAACGAACTCTAAAAATTGCATAAAAATACTCTAAAAATTTTTTAAAATCTCTACAATATTTCTAAAGTATTTCTAAATATTTTTAATTACTATTAGCACTCATAATGAGGAATTTTGAGTTGTTACATCTTTGATATCTCAAAGGCACTATTCTACATGGTCTTCTTTTATATCATCAGTCTTCACGAGAGTTGATTGCCTACAGTGATACAGATTGGGCTAGATCTCCCGAAGATAGACGTTCTACTAGTGGATATGCTATATTTATTGGGCGAAATCTTGTTTCCTGGCATTCAAAGAAGCAACATGCAGTCTCTCGCTCGAGTATTGAAGCTGAATATAAAGCTATCGCTGACGCAACGTCAGAAATTATTTGGCTACAATATTTTCTTTCAGAATTACACTTTTTTCCAACTGCTACGCCTAAAATATGGTGTGATAATATTGGAGCAACTTATCTTGAGGCAAATCCGGTTTTTCATACTCATACCAAGCATATAGAGATTGATTTTCATTTGGTTGGTCCTAGGAAGATCGTACCAGTTTCATTGTACAAAAATTTTGTACAAGTGTTGAACCTTTCCTAACAACCTATTGTGTTCTTTAGAAATCAAATTCGGAATCGCAAACGGAACTTAACATTATTGATTCCAAATTTAACTTATCTGTTCTTAGTGGTTTAGACTTGGATCATAAACGATGTTTAACATTATTGATCCAAATCTACCCATGTTACAAATTCAATTAAATATTAATTTAAGAAATCGGCTTCCAGGTTAAACATAGCGAGGCACTAGGTCTTCTTGGATATGGGAGCAACCACCACTTCCTAGACAAAGCCTTTCAATAAAATCTAATATTTAATTTCCTTATATAACCCTAGGTTTAACCAAAAGGAATAATCGAATCACAAATTCGAAAAACAAAAAAAAATACAAACTCGAATCACAAATTCGAAACCTTGAATTATATGCCTCTTGTGTTTAGAATTCATACAAAGAAGAACTAGTATGATGCGAAAAATAATTACTAGTTATACCTTTCTTTGTATGCAACGACCTCTTGATCTTCTACCGTATTCCTCTTCTTATCTCGGATTTTGTGTGGCCAACGATCTACCTAGATGAGAACCACCCAAACCCTGTTGATACAGTCTGACCTGGCTGTTGTTTTGATGTTGACACAGATTTAAGTTTGTATCAGATATTAATTTAACTCAGAATAACTACTGATCGAGGTTGATCAGTTGGGAGGGAAAGTCCTGGTGAGTGAAGCCAGGCAAGGGAAATCCAGATGGGTCAAGGTTGACCAGACATCTGGTAAAAAGTCCAAGCAGGGAGCTTGACACGGGAAAAGTCCAAGTATGGTGGCTTGGCACGGAATGGTCAGAGAGGGCTCGGTAGCTCGTTCTCTGGACCGGATGAGGTCGGAGAGGGCTCGGTAGCTCGTTCTCCGGACTAGGTCAGAGAGGGCTCGGTAGCTCGGTCTCGGGACCAGGAAGACCTCAGGGTTTCGGGCTGGAAAGCTTCAAAACTCACTCGGTAGCATTGGATCGGTCTGCATCGATCCAATGATACTATCGTCTGGATCGGTCCCGCACCGATCGGATACTCAAGATCAGCGATCGGTTGGGTGACCGATCGGTAACCACATAGACTTTCTGGGCTATCCGATCGGCCGGTGACCGATCAGATCCACAAAACATTCAGGTTAACCGATCGGTCGTGGACCGATCAAGAACACGTAAGTATTTCAGGTTAACTGATCGGTCTGTGGACCGATCAGTAACCACACAGAAGCATTCTGTGGGTTATCTGATCGGTCTACAGACCGATCAGAAAGAAGTGATCAGAAACGCTGAGAAAGCGTGGAACGGTCTGTGGACCGATCCACACATAGTATGATCGGTCCACAGACCGATCAGGATCTTCCCGGACCGATCTCCTGATCGGTCCAGAAACCTATGGATCGGTCTGCTGACCGATCCACAGTGATGTCGCATGTCTCCTGCTACTTCTCTGAGATTTCTGACTCGTTTCTGATGCATCTGATCTAACATCTGCTTGTGAGCTTTTTGAGTTACAGGCTGCAGGTACCATGGTGATGTTTGAATTCAAATCAATGACTATCAAAGGAATAAAACAAAATGGTTTTTCTACTGGTTATCGCTGCAAATTGTGCAAAAGAAGCGTCAACGTTCACTAGCTTGTTCAGTTGGCTCACTGGCTGCGATCAGCTTGACTCTTCCTTATTGGTTCGAGCTCAGAGACACCAGTGAAGACCAAGGATGGTATTGGTGTGAGTTCAGATGAGGAAGAAGCGTGATTGGCGACGCCTGGTTTGGCGACAGTGATACGCTACTGGTTTGCAGTGATTCGATGCAGGCAAACGCAGTGAAGAAAGCAGAGAAATAAGAAGGAGGAAGAGGAGAGGATGAAAAATACTTTGGAAAAACTCTCTCTGTCGTTCAAGCAAGAGGCTGTGCGTTTTCGTTGAGCTCTTGGCTGATTCCTCCTGTCGTTGTTTTTCTTCTTCGTGGCTGTAAGTTAAACTATTAAATCCTTTAGCCACACTCTGTAAGTAATTGTGCTTCACTCTCAAAGCTACTCTTGTGATCTTTGTGGAGAGGTTACTCCACCGAGAAGGAGGATCTTTAGCCAGAATTTATCCGGGGTGCGATCTACCGAAGATCAAGGAGTCGTCCACCTTACAGACACGCCGAGGAGTAGGGGCAAGTTATCCCCGAACCTCGTAAATCCTAGTGTTAGTGTGCTTATGTTTTTCTCTCTTTTAGTTGTCTAATTCCGCTGTGCTAACGATTATCTGTGTAGAAGTTTTCGTTTAAGTTTTTAAAGGAGCTATTCACCCCCCCTCTAGCCATCTAAGATCCCAACAAGTGGTATCAGAGCCTGGTGCTCTTCATTTCGGCTTAACAACCCAAAGAGCTAAACAATGGCCATGAAGGAGGGACTCAGCACCAACCGTCCACCCTATTTCGATGGAGCAGATTTTCAATACTGGAAAAGCCGCATGGAGTATTACCTCAAGACCGATATCTCCATGTGGTTCTCCGTCAAGGAGGGATTCTCACCTCCAAAGGACGAAGAAGGTAAGGAACTTGACTCATCGAGATGGTCAACCGAGCAAACTCGCAAGGGACAAGCCGATGCCAAGGCGGTTGTCACTTTGCAATGTGGGATAGCCAAGGATCAACTTGTCAAGGTTGGTCCTTTCACAAGTGCGAAGGATCTATGGAACAAGCTCATCGAGCTCCAAGAAGGGACTCGAGACTCTCGGATCGCCAAGAGGGATTTGTTCCTAAACCAACTACAGAACCTTGTCATGAAGGAAAATGAAACTGTAAGTGAGATACATGGAAGGTTCAAGGAGATCATCAATGGTCTCCATTCGGTGGATGAACGAGTAGAAAACCGTGACCTCGTAAGGTATGCTCTAAAAGCTTTTCCTAGGAATGCCTTGTGGTCATCCATGGTGGATGCCTACAAGGTATCCAAGGATCTTTCCATTGTTAAGTTAGATGAATTTTTTTGTGAAATGGAATTACATGAACTTGCTAACAAAGGGCAAAAAGAGAAAGGTATTGCTTTGGTTGCAGAAGAAAAGAGCAAGGAGGGAAGAAGAAAGAAAGAAAATAAGAAGGAGAAAGAAATTGTTTCATCTTCATCCTCCTCCGAGTCCGATGATGAAGGTGAATCATCATCAAGCGAGATGGCCAACTTCGTGAGAAGAATCATGAGAAGGAGCAGAAGATACAAAGGAAAGGTAAACCTAGTGAACAAAATATTGACAAAACTAATGTTACATGTTATGAGTGCAGCAAAAGGGACACTATCGGAGCGAGTGTCCAAATTAAAAAGGAAGGAGGAACGAGCCAAAAAGAAGGAGGAAAGAGTCAAGAAGAAGAAGGCTCTAAAAGCTACATGGGATGAGTCTTCTTCAAGTTCATCTGAGGAAGAGAAGAGGGAGAAGAGTACACGGCAGTTAGCCCTCATGGCAAGAGAGGAGTCCGAGTCCGAGAGTGAGGACTCAAGCTCTTCAGCCGCGACTTCATCATCTTCGGATGATGAAGAGGTAACATCTCCCCATTTAGAAAAGTGTTATAAAACAATTGCACATTTGTCTACTTCCCTTAAAAAATCAAAAACAGAAACTAAACTGCTAAAAGATGAAATAGAGAAATTAAGGGCCCTTAGGGAAGATGAGGTCGATGACCTTTATCAAGAGGCCCTAGAGGATGAAAACAAAACCTTGAAGGGTGAAATTGAGAAGCTCAAGAAAATGCTTGAGAAATTCTCAACCAGCTCTAAGACCTCAGACATGATTCTAAATGCCCAAAGGGCGGTTTACAACAAGGCTGGATTAGGATACCAACCTAAGGAGTCTAGCTTTATTTCTTTAGTGTCAAGAACCCAATTTCATAGAACACATGTTTCTAGGGTTCATGAGACTAGGAAGAAGGTGACTAAGGCATGGGTGCCTAAGTCTCTCATTGTAGATGCATTAGGTCCCAGAATTTGGGTACCTAAAACATCCGTCTTTCGTGTCTTGTAGGCATTGGTCGAGGGGGAGCGTCTATCAACTTGGTTTGTTGATAGTGGATGCTCCAAGCACATGACAGGGGACAAGTCACTATTCTCTACCATACAAAATAAAAATAGAGGTAATGTGTCTTTTGGCAATAATGGTAGTCTTAAGGTTATAGGGGTTGGAGACATTCATATATCCGAATGTCTCCACATCAAGAATGTTCTTCTAGTCAAGGGGATGACTTTTAATCTCCTAAGTGTCAGTCAATTGTGTGATACGGGTTACACAATTGAATTTCATTCAAGTCAATGTTTGGTTAAACACATTGACACACTTGACACGGTACTAGTAGGCACAAGGGTTGATAATATTTATCAAGTATCGTTTAAAAGTGCTACTAATGCTTTGATTAAGTGTTTCATGTCAAAAGAATAAGAGTCTTGGCTTTGGCATTGAAGGTTGGCACATGTAAACATGAAGAACATTCGGAAGTTGGCCAACAAAGGACTAGTACGAGGCTTACCAAGCATCAAGTACCAAAAGAACAAACTATGTGATGCATGTCAAATGGGTAAGCAAACAAAAGCATCTCATAAAGGTAAAAGCATTGTGAGTACATCTACTGCCTTAGACTTATTACATATGGACTTGTTTAATTGTAACAATGTTATTTCATTGAATGGTAGTAGATATTGTTTAGTAATTATTGATGATTTTACTAGATATACATGGACTTTCTTTTTGAAAACTAAGGATCAAACCATAGATATTTTTATTTCTTTTTGTAGAAGAACTGAAAATGAAAAATCAACAACAATTAAAACCATTAGAAGTGATCATGGTGGTGAATTTCAAAACCATAGGTTCTTAGAATTTTGTCAAGCAAAAGGGTATAGACATGAGTTCTCAACTCCAAGGACCCCACAGCAAAATGGGGTTGTGGAGAGAAAGAATCGAGTCTTACAAGAGGCTGCACGAAGCATGCTCAATGAGTACTCATTACCGAGTTACTTGTGGGCTGAAGCTGTGAATACAGCTTGCTATGTGCAAAACCGAATCCTGATACATAGGTTTTTAGGAAAGACTCCTCATGAACTTTGGTTTGGGAAACCACCTACAATTAAACATCTTAGGGTGTTTGGTTGTAAGGTGTTTATTTTGAAGACCAAGGACCATCTTGGAAAATTTTCGGCCAAGGCTGATGAAGGGATACTGGTCGGTTACTCGCTCACCAGCAAAGCCTATCGAGTCTACAACAATAGGACTAAATTGATTGAAGAGTCCTCTGATGTAGCTTTTGAAGAAATCCCTAAATCAAATGATCAACCAAGGGATGTAGGAGAAATTCAACTTGAACTTAGAAATCTAAGTTTGAATGATCAAAATGAAGAAAAAGTCGAGGTTGACTCTGATGACGATGAGCAAAGGCAACAAAGGGCTCCGGTTGATCCCTTGCCTGATATTGAGTCCTTGCCTGTGCCTAGTGAGACCATTCATGAGGCACCACCAACACCAAGACAATCTAGGATAACCACTAGTCATCCCCAAGACCAAATTGTGGGAGATATCCAACAAGGGGTTAGGACTAGGTCATTCTTTAGAAATGAGTCTAATGAAGTCGCATTGATTTCAGAGATTGAACCAAAATTAGTTGATGAGGCATTGCGCGATCCTGATTGGATCATAGCTATGCAAGATGAGTTAGGTCAATTTGAAAGGAGCCAAGTGTGGGACTTAGTTCCTAGACCTAAGAAGACCACCATTATTGGAACTAAATGGGTCTTCAAAAATAAGTTAAATCAAAAGGGAGAAGTTGTAAGAAACAAGGCAAGACTTGTAGCCAAGGGCTATAGTCAAGTCGAAGGTCTCGATTATGATGAGACTTATGCTCCCGTGGCCCGATTAGAATCCATTCATTTGATGCTAGCTTTTGCTGCACATAGAGGTTTCAAGCTCTATCAAATGGATGTTAAATCTGCCTTCTTAAATGGCTTCATTAAAGAAGAGGTCTATGTTGAACAACCCCCGGGGTTTGTGAGTACCGAAGCTCCAAACCACGTATACAAGCTCAAGAAAGCTCTTTATGGGCTTAAACAAGCACCTCGAGCTTGGTACGAAAGGCTGTCAACTTATTTACTAGAAAAGGGCTTTGTAAGAGGCCAAATAGACCCAACACTATTTCTGCGTAGAGATGGTGAAAACATTAGCCCAAGTGTATGTCGATGACATAATTTGTGGCTCAAATAACAAGGTCTATTTAAATGAATTCATTTCTCACATGGAAAGTGAGTTTGAGATGAGTCTAGTAGGAGAGTTGACATTCTTCCTCGGACTTGAAATCAAACAAACTCGAGATGGAATTTATGTCCATCAGACAAAATACACTCAAGAGATGCTTAGAAAATTCAATATGAGTGACTCTAAGAAAATGTCCACTCCAATGGCGACAAGCACTCGCCTTGACAATGATGAGAGTGGAAAACCAATTGATCTAACGCAATATAGAAGCATGATTGGTAGTCTTCTATATCTCACAGCTAGTCGACCAGACATACTTTTTGCTGTGGGCATGTGTGCTAGATATCAAGTCTGTGCCAAGGAATCTCATTTAATTGCAGTTAAGAGAATATTGAGATACCTTAAGGGCACAATTCGAGTAGGTCTATGGTACCCTCGTACAAAGTCTTTTGACTTGATAGGCTATACCGATTCCGATTATTCTGGGTGCAAACTGGATCGGAAAAGCACTAGTGGGGGTTGCCAATTTTTAGGTTCATCATTAGTTAGTTGGTCAAGTCGGAAGCAACATTGTGTGGCTCTCTCCACGACCGAGGCTGAATACATTGCCATGGGAGAGAGTGTATCACAATTGTTGTGGATGATTCACACTCTAGAGGATTATGGACTTTCTTATAAGGGTGTACAAGTGCTATGTGACAACATTAGCACGATCAACCTAACTAAAAATCCAGTCCATCATTCAAGGACCAAGCACATTGAAGTGCGTCATCACTTCATTAGAGATCACGTAGCTAGGGGTGACATTGTGCTCACATATGTGGAGTCAAAGTCAAACCTAGCTGATATTTTCACCAAACCCCTTCCGGAGAATGAATTTAGTCATTTAAGGAGGGAATTGGGAATGTGTTTGGCTCCTTAGGTCCTTAGGACCTCATCATGATCAATAAGGAAAAATTAAAAATGACAAGAGAAATTGGGAATGATTTTGGGCAACTTGGGAACATCTCACACAAACTATAAGGTTTAACAAAATATTTTTGTTTGCTAGAAATGGGGTGAGATGCTAGGAACAACCAAATTATTCAAAATGTATCATGCATCCCTTGAATAATTAGGTTGAAGAGACATTAATTGAGTATGGGGAACACCATTACATAATTCATGTGTAATTGGTTCCTTGATCTTACTCATATATTCCAATCAAGGAATCTTGGTTGGACTTTTGCCTAGAAGTTATCCAATTATAGTTGATGGTTGATTTGTTGATTGATATTTTTGATTGATACATAACATGCCTTGATTGAAAATTAGGATAAGTTGTTTATATTTTGACAAACTTGAAACTGATCATAGCAATCCTAGGTCTTAACTAATACCTTGGTTCACTATAGGTAATAGTTTTATAAGGTTCTCTAAGATTGGAACTCTAAGATTCCAAATGTCTGAGTTTTTGGGTTTTGAAGTCTGAAACTTTCGAGCTCTAAACAAGCTCAGGCCATAAGAGTTCAGTTTTTGAACACAATTGTGGGTGTTGATCCTTAGGTTTTAGGTTATGAATTTGGGAGGTTCTGAATTCTTGGTTGTTGAACTTTTCAGAATTCTCGATCAACAATGGCTCAAAAATTTCAGTTACTGAAATCAGAATTTCAGGATTATCAGACACTGATCGGTCCAGGGACCGATCAGGCCGATATCTGATCGGTCCCTACGACCGATCAGTAGAGTTCATTCGATATCTGATCGGTCTGCAGACCGATCAGGGGTTCTGAAACGTATCGCTAGCTACTGATCGACCTCTGATCGGTCCGGGGACCGATCAGGAGGTTCCCTGATCGGTCTCCACGACCGATCAGGAGGTTCTGGCACGCATCCACCTCTGATCGGTCCGGGGACCGATCAGGAGATACTGGGTCGGTCTGTCGACCGATCCAGAACGAATCCATAACTCTTCGGTCAGTTCTATGGTTCGCAGGAAGGCTACCTGATCGGTCTCCACGACCGATCAGAGGGTTTCCTGATCGGTCCGGGGGACCGATCAGACCTCTTAAAATCGATACTGATCGGACGACCGTCCGATCAGATCTCACTGTGCACTATCCCCTCATTAAATCCTCCCGACCTCCTCTCTTCCCGATCTTCTTCCTTTTCCAAAACCCTAGCCGACCGACTCATAACCTAGCCGATGCCCCTCTTTTCCTCCCGTCTTCTCGACCCATCATCTTCTAAAAGCCGAAGGTTACAATGGCGCCCAGGTAACTCTTCTTCCTCCCGATATTTGTTCATTCTTAGCTGTTTAGCTTCTTTTCACATTTTCTCTATGTGTGTTGTCTCGGTTCTCTCTGTGTGGTCTCGGTTCTCTCTATGTGGCTCCCGTGGACTCCCATTTGCCCCGACCGTGTCCAAATCCTTATCTATCTAGGAAGAAAGCAGTCGGTGAGGGTTCTTCTAAGTCCCCAGTTGAGAAAACCAAGTCTCCTGCTCCCTCTCGACCCCAACCAGCTAGTTCCAGTAGATTCCCAAACCGCCAGTCTGAGCAAGCTTTTCAACAAAGGACATTCAAATTACTCCCTTGTAGGTCCGTGGATAGAAAATTCATGGACGAATTTTGCCCACAAGTGTCCGAAATCATAGCATACTACAAACTCGATTCACTAGTCTACTTGGAACGGGATATCAACTATGACTTGGTCTCTGAGTTCTATAATAACCTTCATGAGACTAATGATCAAGGTTTTAAAACAAGAGTTGCTAAGCGGACTCTTGATTTCAGTATCTCATCTTTCTTTGAGTATCTCAATTGTCGGAGGTGTTCCGGTGATGTCTTTTCGATATTTCCTGACATACCAGATCAGTTACTTCCACCGTTTGATATCTCACCTGACGATATATATGAGTACTTCTTCAGACAGCCTAGACAAGGGCTAGATGAGCTAGATGTTGACTTCCCTACTTTTGCAGCCTTGAGATTATCTCCTCAAGATTACATTCTTTTTAAAATTGTCACGAACTGCCTTCTACCTATCACATCTAAACCATTATCTGAGATCCGATCATATCATTGTCTTATGCTTTATGGTTTGCGTCGGCGTCTCGATTTTGATATCATGTCGAGCATCTACTCCTCGATCATATCATATTCTCAGCCTAGCAGCTTCACTATTTATATGTCTTATGGGCATATAATTACTGATTGGCTTGAGACCCTTCAGGTTGATGTCTCTAAGGGTAGAATAATCAAAATGGTCAGGCAGGATTGCCGACTTGGGAAACGGGCATTTTCCAAGTCTGGAATCATAGGGCAAAATGGGGATGTTCAGTGGAAGGATGGGAGAGCTTTAGGTGAGTTACCACGGGGACCTCCACGACAGGTTGCAGCTGCTCCTCCTGCGGACATTGGCGAGGCGGATCCTGATCTGCGCTGGCAGATCGCCGAGCTGGAGAGTCGTTTTGATCGACACGAGGAGATGGTGGCTGCTGAGTTCGATGGACTACGTATTCGGATAGACCAGCGCTACGATGACCTGCGCGGGCATATTGACCAGCGCTTCGATGATATGCGCAGTCATCAGGTGGTGACACAGCAGTTGCTACTCGGATGGATGGCACGCTACCCGCCTCCGCAGTCTTACCCAGGCTATTCATCCTCCGACATGCCGCCTCAGGATTTCACCCCTCCTGCCGATGATGGTGATATTCCTCAGTGTGAGGATGTTGATTGATACAGTTTGTTTGTTGGCTGTCTGTATTTTGGATGTTATTTGTTAGTCTTTATGACTGACCTGGATGTTTGCACTTCTGATGCTACTCCTGTATTTATGCTACTCTGTTTTCTTTTTGCTTGCTCTTTATTATGCTTCATTTTCTATTGGATATTAATATGCTGTTCACTTGCATGTCCTATTTGTCCTTTATCTCTTTATCACTGTCTCGTAATACACTTAGAGGTATTTTGGGGGATTAAGAAAGAAAACAGTATGGGTTAAGGGGGAGTCTTTTAACATTTTCTTACTTGGTTCGCACCTTTTCGGTGTTTGACAAAGGGGGAGAAGGTAACTAAGTTTAGAATTAAATGAAAGTTTGAGTTAGGGGGAGAATCATGAGTCTCCTATTCTTACATGGTAATGTATCTGTCTTAGGGGGAGGATCTTGATTCCCCTAAAATTATGAAAATTTGAACAATTCTGATCTAAACTTAAATCGTGTTGTCAAACAACAAAAAAAGGGGGAGATTGTTGACACAGTCTGACCTGGCTGTTGTTTTGATGTTGACACTGATTTAAGTTTGTATCAGATATTAATTTAACTCAGAATGACTACTGATCGAGGTTGATCAGTTGGGAGGGAAAGTCCTGGTGAGTAAAGCCAGGCAAGGGAAATCCAGATGGGTCAAGGTTGACCAGACATCTGGTAAAAAGTCCAAGCAGGGAGCTTGGCACGGGAAAAGTCCAAGTATGGTGACTTGGCACGGAATGGTCAGAGAGGGCTCGGTAGCTCGTTCTCTGGACCGGATGAGGTCGGAGAGGGCTCGAGCTCGCCTCCGGACTAGGTCGAGAGGGCTCGAGCTCGGTCTCGGACCGTGAAGACCTCGTGGTTTCGGGCCGAAAGTCGCAAAACTCACTTAGCATTGGATCGGTCTACGCATCGATCCAGGATACTTGTCGTCCGGATCGGCCCGCTGCATCCATCCGGATACTCAAGATCATCGATCGGCGGGTGACCGATCAAGAACTACACGCATTTATATCCGATCGGTCCGGTGACCGATCGGGATCCACACGTAAACATTCAGGTTAATCGACGGTCTGCGGACCGATCGAACCACGTAAGTATTATGGGTTAACCGATCGGTCGTGGACCGATCAAGAACCACGTACATTCAGGGTTATCTGATCGGCCTACGCACCGATCGTAAAGAAGTGATCGAACGCCGAGAAAGCGAGAACGGTCCGTGGACCGATCCACATAGTATGATCGGTCCACGGATCGATCAGATTCCGGACCGATCTCAGATGGCGTCTGTTATGGATCGGTCCGCCGACCGATCCATGCGATGTCGCATGTCTCCTGCTACTTCTCTGAGATTTCTGACTCGTTTCTGATGCATCTGATCTAACATCTGCTTGTGAGCTTTTTGAGTTACAGGCTGCAGGTACCATGGTGATGTTTGAATTCAAATCAATGACTATCAAAGGAATAAAACAAAATGGTTTTTCTACTGGTTATCGCTGCAAATTGTGCAAAAGAAGCGTCAACGTTCACTAGCTTGTTCAGTTGGCTCACTGGCTGCGATCAGCTTGACTCTTCCTTATTGGTTCGAGCTCAGAGACACCAGTGAAGACCAAGGATGGTATTGGTGTGAGTTCAGATGAGGAAGAAGCGTGATTGGCGACGCCTGGTTTGGCGACAGTGATACGCTACTGGTTTGCAGTGATTCGATGCAGGCAAACGCAGTGAAGAAAGCAAAGAAATAAGAAGGAGGAAGAGGAGAGGATGAAAAATACTTTGGAAAAACTCTCTCTGTCGTTCAAGCAAGAGGCTGTGCGTTTTCGTTGAGCTCTTGGCTGATTCCTCCTGTCGTTGTTTTTCTTCTTCGTGGCTGTAAGTTAAACTGTTAAATCCTTTAGCCACACTTTGTAAGTAATTGTGCTTCACTCTCAAAGCTACTCTTGTGATCTTTGTGGAGAGGTTACTCCACTGAGAAGGAGGATCTTTAGCCGGAATTTATCTGGGGTGCGATCTACCGAAGATCATGGAGTCGTCCACCTTACGGACACGCCGAGGAGTAGGGGCAAGTTATCCCCGAACCTCGTAAATCCTAGTGTTAGTGTGCTTATGTTTTTCTCTCTTTTAGTTGTCTAATTCCGCTGTGCTAACGATTATCTGTGTAGAAGTTTTCGTTTAAGTTTTTAAAGGAGCTATTCCCCCCCCCCCCCCCTCTAGCCATCTAAGATCCCAACAAACCCTTCTTCTTCCTCCTTGCAAGTTTCGGCCAAGCTCCTCTCCTTGTGATGAAGAGTTTCGGCCACCACCACCAAGCTCCAAGGGATGCTAGAAACAAAGCCTCCTTTCTCTCCTTCTCCAAGCAAGATCCGGCCACCACCACAAAGCTACAAGGGATGATGCCGCCAGCCACCAAAGAAGAAGAGAAGAGGAGAAGCAAAGGAGTTATGGCTGGTCACCACCAAGGGAAAGAGGAGAGGAAAATAGAATAGAATTGTGTCTCATGAAGGTACCCCTACCCCCTCTTTTATATTCCTTGGTTATAGAAAATAAGAAAATTTAATTACAAATAAAATTCCCTTTATTTTCCTTGCAAATGGTTAATAAGGAAAATTTAATTAAACTTTCCTTTTAACCCATCCTATGGTCGACCACATCACAAGCTCCAAATAAGACAAGTTTTAAACACAAAATTAAAACTTCCTTATTTGTTTCCGGAAATTTTAAAATAAAAATTTCTCTAATAATTTTCCCTTCATGGTTGGATATAAAAGGAAATTTTATAAATTAAAATCTCTCTTTTAAAACATGTGGATGATTTCCAAAAAGGAAAGTTTTCTCTAAAATTAAATTTTCTTATCAATCTACAAATAAGAAAAGATATCAAATCTTTTCTTAATCTTTTGTAAAAACTATAATAGGAAATATTTAATTTTAAAACTCTCTTTTAAATCATGAACATGGTTAAAAAAAAGGAAAGTTTTATCAAAAATTAAAATCTTTCTTTTAACTACAAATAAGTAAAGATATCAAATCTTTCACTTAATCTTTTGTAGAAAGTTATAAAAGGAATGATTTAAATTTTAAACTCTCTTTCAAAACTATGGAATCCACATAAGAAAAATTTTAAAATAAAAAACCTTTTTAATTTAATTAGGGCCAGCTACAACAAGCTTGGGCTCCAAGCTATGGCCGACCCCCTCAACTTGGCTCAACCCTTGGCTTGGTCGGCCCAAGCTTGGGCTTCAAGCTTGCTTGGCCGGCCACCTAAGGGTGGGTAAAAAGTGAGTATGTGGTGGGTATAATTATCTATATATAAGAGGCTACGATAGGGACCGAGAGAAGGAATTGGTTTTGGTCTCCCGATGAAATTAAGCTTCTCGTGTTCGCCCCAAACACCCAACTTAATTTCATCAATAATAATTCATACCACTAAAGAATTATTATTGAACTACCACACCAATCCCAAATTACATTTTGGGCTCTTTCTTATTATGAGTGTGTTAGTCTCCTTGTGTTTAAGATGTCGAATATCCACTAATTAAATGAGTTACTGACAACTCTTTTTAATTAATATCTTAGTCCAAGAGTAGTACCACTCAACCTTATTGTCGTGTCGGACTAAGTTCACCTGCAAGGTTTAACATGACAATCCTTATGAGCTCCTCTTGGGGACATTATCAACCTAGATTACTAGGACACAGTTTCTTTCTATAATCAACAACATACACTATAAGTAATATCATTTCCCAACTTATTGGACCTTTTGATTTATCGAGCTAAATCTCACCCTTTGATAAGTTAAAGAAATGAATACTAAATATTTGCGCTTGTTATTATATTCGAATTAAGAGCACACACTTCCATAATAACTAAGGTCTTGTTCTTTTATTAAGTCAGTATAAAAAGAACTTACCTTAAATGATCCTGCTCAATACACTCAGAGTATACTAGTGTATTTTTATAGTTAAGATAAACTAATACCAAATTACACTACGACTATTCCAATGGTTTGTTCCTATCCATCTTAGTCGTGAACAACTGTTTATAATTTATAAAGAACTGATAACATGATCTTCTGTGTGTGACACCACACACCATGTTATCTACAATATAAATTAATTGAACAACTACACTTAGCAAATAAATGTAGACATTTGACCAATGTGATTCTTTTATTTCAAAAATAAATATTACAAAAAGTTAGGCTTTTAGTATACACTCTAACAGTTCGCGAGCATGTAGCGACTTGACAACTTTCGATTTCTTATATCTCTACGCAAGATCAAATTGCTGATATATTTACTAAGTCATTATCTAGAAAACGTTTCACCAAGTTAGCACTGAAACTCAATGTTTAGGCACTCCCGTTGAGTTTGTCGGGGGTAATGACAATAATGGAAATAATCTTTAATTGATTTCAATCAATTGAGATTTATTATATTTGACACACAATCAAGATCGACATGAATTAAATAGGAAAAATAATATTTCCAAGTATATTACATTACTATGTTTATAATTATTATGATTGTATATTTTATTTAATCTTTCCATTATTGTATTCGACAATTTGTATAAATAAGTCTATTGGCTTTAGTAATAAGATTATCAAAAAATTTTATGTTATTTCTCTCCTCTATCTATTAATTTCTACAAATATGATTTGAGCACCTGTTTATCATATCCTCCCAAGTCGAAAGGATTATCCGATCAGATTTATCTTTCATCAGTCGGTATTTATTCTCCGTTCGACTTTTTAACACTTAAGAATTGATCAACTTAATTTTAATTTCTATCGTGATAATTATCTTCGTTTGATTGACTTGAACACCTGTTTATCATCTTCCGTCGTTGTATCATATATAGGGTGTAATCCCTGTAAGGTCAAGAGAGATTTTGACGATCCTTGCCTTCCCATTCAATGAGGATATACGACGTCAAAACCCTAACTCCTGTGGAAGAGTACACTTCGACTTCAGAATTTGGGGATAGCACAGGGACGATGTCTCTGACTTCAAGTATGATTTAAGTATAGCATAAAGTTTTTCGCATCTCACTATAATTTCTTTAGTTTTCTTCGTATCTAAATCGATGAAAAAGATCTTGTATAAAGAGAATATTATCATTTATTCTCCATTAGATGGTATCAGGGCCAGATTTTTTATCGATATTATGGAGAAAATAATTTGATTTTGTCATCGAATTCCAAAAGAGCATTCGTTTTACATTAGATTTCTATATGATGTTTTAGAACAATGAGTATTTGTTAAAATCCACGAACAAAATTGTTTGCTTTCATGATTTATGGTGTTTTTCGAACCTTTTCATAGGACTCGACGCTAAAATAAGATTTACAATTTTGACAGAAATCCTAAAACCTAAATCGGCTGAACCAATTTAGCCGAATATGCACCGTAATAAAGCGTCGAAATAATATTTAGGGTTTTGACAGAAACCCTAAAACCTAAATTGGACTGAACCGATTTAGCTGAACCGGACTGAACCGATTCAGCCGAACCAAACCGAACCGATTCAACCAAACTAGATCGGATTGAATCGGTTCCGCCAAACCAGACCGGACCAAAGTTCAACTGAACCTGATCGAACTTATCGAACCGATTCAAATCGCATAGGTCTAAGTATCATGAGACTTTCAATTTCAGAATCAATAAGGGGCTCAATCTCTGAGGATACTAATGTTAGCACCTTCCTGAATGATATAGCAAGCCTATTCACCTCAAGTAAAACGGTTGAGATGTCTATGATTTTGTCGAAGTTCATCTCAATGTGGTACAAAGCGAAGGGAAATATTAGAGAGTACATTATAGAAATGTCCAAATGGTAATAAGATTGAAGGCACTAAAACTGGAGATGTCCGAAGGTATGTTAATGCACTACATCTTGATATCTCTCCCTGTGCAAGTCACACCTTTTAAGATAAGTTATAATGCTCAAAAGAAAAAGTGGATATTAAAGAACTTATTGCTCAATGTGTACAAGAGGAGGAGAGATTAAAGTTAGAGACATTTGAAAGTGCTCATATGGTTACAACTACTCAAAGTAAGAGTAAGAAAAGGAAAAGGACAATAAATAAGGGCAAACAAACTGTAGATTCT
This sequence comes from Zingiber officinale, assembly GCF_018446385.1. Classification (NCBI taxonomy): domain Eukaryota; kingdom Viridiplantae; phylum Streptophyta; class Magnoliopsida; order Zingiberales; family Zingiberaceae; genus Zingiber; species Zingiber officinale. Next base: position 66,886,855 of record NC_055997.1, read on the forward strand.
GGAGTTTCATGCCATAAAGTGCAATTGAAACAAGATAAAGAACGAATCTTTTATTTTTGCAAGAAGGTCACATGAAGAATGATTGCTCCAAATATGCCACTTGGCGTATAAAGAAAAGTATACTTCTTAACTATGTTAGTTCATAAGTCCATTTAACTTTAATTCCTCGTGACACTTGGTGGATAGATATTGGTGTTACTATTCACATTAGTGGTGGCAGAAAGGAGAATACGCTCGTCCTTAGCACCTCGCCAACTCGTCCAAGGGCCAACACAGAGGAGATAAATCACGGGTGACTACTAGCCTTTGGAATAGTGACTAGTACATAAGGGAGGTATTTACCTCGGCTGTGCTGCACATTAGTGTCACTATGCAGAATTGTCTCAAAAGTCGACTGTCACTTGATGGTGAAAGATACATCTATGCAGAAAATGACAAGAAGGCCAAAGTAGAGGTGATAGGTGTTTTTCAACTTTCTTTAGGAAACAATGTCTTTTGAATTTAGAAGATAAATTTATTGTATTGTCCTTTCGATGGAACTTAATTTCTATTTCTTGTTTGGACAAATCAGATTATTATTGTTCATTTAAAAATGAAAAATTTAGTATTTTTCTAAATTCAGTATTGCTTAGCTGTGATTTTTTAATTGATAAGCTATATAGATTAAACATCATATATTCTACTAATATTGAGAATGAAATAATGCGTAGTATAGGAACAAAGCAAAATCTAACTAATGAAAATTCATCCATGTTGTGGCATAGACGTTTTGGACATATATTCAGACAACCATATAAAGAGGTTATGTCACAAGGAATTCTCGATTTCCTTGATATTATAGACCTTGAAGTCTGTATAGAGTGCATCAACGGGAAAACACCTAACAAAATAAACAAAGGTGCAAATAAGTGTAGTGAGGTATTGGAACTAATACATACACAACTAACAAAATGAACAAAGGTGCAATTAGGTGTAGTGAGGTATTGGTACTAATACATACACATATATGTGGACCATTCTCTAAGACTTCTTAGAATGGTCAAACATACTTTATTAGTTTTATAGACGATCACTCACGATATGGTTATTTGTATCTTATTTATGAGAAGTCACAAGCACTAGACATGTTTAAACTCTTCTAAACCAAAGTTGAAAATCAACTTGGTAAGAAGATTAAGACCATTAGATCTGACCGTGGTGGTGAGTACTATGGCAGATATGATGGATCAAGTGAGCAATGTCCTAGGCTTTTTGCAAAACACCTAGCCGAATGTGGTATTGTCCCGCAATACACCATGCCAGGGATACCTAGTCAAAATGGTGTAGCTAAGCGACATAACAACACCCTTAAAGACATGGTAAGAAGTATGATTTATTTTCTTCTTTACCAGAGTCCCTTTGGGGTGAGGCATTAAGGACTATAGTTTATTTACTAAATCAAGTACCTAGTAAAGCAATGGCAAAAATCCTTTTGAGTTATGGATGAGAAAGAAGCCTAGTATTAGACATTTACGTGTCTAGGGTTGTCCAGTTGGGGCTAGACCTTATAGGCCTATCGAAAAAAAATTGGACTTAAGGATTGTCTGCTGCTATTTTGTAGGATACTCTTAAAAGTCAAAGGGGTTTAAGTTTATTGACCCCTCAATAAGGTCTTTTCTTTGAGACGAATAACACAAAATTTATAGAGGACAGTGGGAGTATATCAAGGCGACAAATATATTTTAAAGAGGAAAACATTAGTGATCATATTGAGATTACTACCGATGTAATACATAGTGATAGGATAACCATTCCTTCCGCATTTGATATTGCACATCTAGGAGAGGTGGTGAGCCAAGATATTTTCATTCCTCCTTCGATTAAGTTGGAGAGTCCTTCTGTTCCAGTTGAGAAGTTACCTCTGATTGTTAAACAAATATCCCAGCCTCCTCAAGTACAAGTGCCTTTAAGGAGATCCCATAGGTTAAGGAGACCAACAACTTCTAGTGAGTATGTTTATCTCCAAGAGTATGGCTTTGACATTGGGTTGGAAAGTGATCCTGTCTCTTTCCAAGAAGTCAAACAATGTATTGGTGCAGAGAGCATCAGACGATCGAACCTATGTTTTGATAACGGCAAAGGAGTTCAAAGTTAAGATGTCTTGTGATCTAACAAATGTGAACTAAGTGTGCAAGAAAGTCCTAATTGAGGCTAGACAGTGGAAAGTCTTAGCTGTGATTAGGCAATGAAGTCCTGGTTTGGAGGACTGGGCAAAGCCTTGGAGGATTGAGGATGTTGGGCCAAATCCTAAAGTCAAGAACACTAGGTGAAAATCCTACAGGTCACGGACACCAGGTGGAAGACTGGATGTGGGTTGAGGATTGAACGTTCAGCATGAAGTCTTAATGTCTCAAACTCTGAGTAAAAGTCCAATCGGTATGGAGAACTAGTCTTGCAAAAGGTAAACTCTCCTAAGAGGAATAAGTGAGGACGTGTTCCTTATTGAGGGAATAGTAGGTGTTGGTTTGGCCTAGGGTTTTCGGAAAATCTGAAGTCAAAACCAGATAGTTATGAGACTGTCAAATAAAATATTATTCATATTTTATTGTGCTAACTTTTTCTTGCAAGTTATATTTTGAATTTGGACTAATATTTCTTGCAGGAAGTAAGATGCACAAGGAAAAACTTGGATGAATAGTGTCCGAGGTGCCTCCAGGGTTGTTGGAGGTGCCTCGACTGATTTGGCCGAAGCTTTGCACAGAGAGGAGCCAAGGCACCTTGGAGTTGGGATGGAAGGCGCTTTCCATGTGCTTGAAGGTGCCTTCAAATGGATGAACTTTGCAGAAAGCGGAGGTTATTGAGTCAATGGATTTGGGGATAAAGATCTAAGCTAGAGGCACCTTCAATGGAGTTGAAGGCGTCTTCAACAACCCATAAAAGAAGACCATGAGAAGATGCTTGGAGACACTTCATTCTTCATAATCTTTCTCTTGAGCACTGCTCTAAAGGCGATCTTGCGACTCCGTGAAGTGACTCCGATGATCGAGCTACGTGACTCTGATAACTGAAAGTACAACCCTCCAGATCCTTAAAGTTATCGGTATAATTTTCCATTGTAGTACTTAAATTAGTACTCATCTTTGTAAAGACTTATTGATACTATAGTGATTACTCAACGTAAATGATCAATGATCGCGGACCTTAGAGTGAGTCATCACAGGTTCCGAACCAAGTAAATCAAAAGTGTCAGCATTGCCTTTTTTTTCTTCTACTTGTTTTCCACTGTGTTATTCTAACCGATTGTTTTCTGAAAAAGTGAAAAACCACGAGCGCTATTCACCCTCCCCCTCTAGCACTTTTTGATCCTACAATTGGTATCAGAGTGGGGCCGCTCTGAATCAGTACAACTACCGTTCGAGCAGTCTTTTTGTCACTTTGTCATCCATTTTTGGTAAAAATAAATTCGTACGGATTTTTTTCATTTTCAAATTTTTGCCATAAGTTAGGATTATTCTAATAACCTCTCTTGGCAAATTTGTCGATTCATTGAATTTTTTCTTGAAATTGATGCAACACTATTTGAGTCATTTTTTTGTCTTTTCTCTTTTATACAACACTAATAATCTAAGACCAAGTCTTGGAACAAGTTTTTCTTATTTTTATTATGTTCAAGGTTCTTTCAAATGGCATATCAAGAAGGCTACAGCACCACACACCCACCACTCTTCTCTGATAAAGATTTCAGCTACTAGAAGAGTCGAATGGAGTACCACCTCAAAACATTAGCCGAGATGTGGATCATCATCTGACTTCGCACTTCCACTCGACGGCTATGGAAAACCAGTATCATGAGAAAATTGGGATCACATCGTAATGAAGAAGATCGAAGCTAATGCAAAGGCAACCTAGACTCTTCAATGTGGCTTAACCAAAGAAGAGTTGAATCAAGTCAGCCCTTTCTCAAGCGCAAAAGAATTATGAGAAAAAACTAATCGAACTACATGAAAGGACCTCCGACATAAAGGTAAGTAAGAGAAATTTAATTTTTAATAAATTGTATAACATTAAAATGTAGGAAGGTGAGTTGGCGAGCCAATTGCACGTTCACATCTAAGATCTTATGAATGACCTCCATGCAATCAGACAAAAAGTAGAGAACCGTGACATTATCAGGTACACACTAAATGCCTTCTTGAGAAACACTTTGTAGGCATCAATGGTAGATGCTTACAAATTATCTAAGGATCTTTCTCTAATTAAATTGGATGAGTTGTTTTTCAAATTCAAACTTCATGAACAGATTAATGCACTGTCAGTCGAGAAAGGTATTATTTTGATACCAGGTACAAGAAGAATGAGGGAACCAAAAATCAAGCATCGAACCGAACCCGATTCTAAAGACGAATCTAACTTGGAAGAAGACAACGAAATTACTATCGAACTCATGAATCTAGTTCAGAAGTTGTACAAGAAAAAGAAGGGCTTCACAAAATTCGAGATCAAGAAGGCAATCTAGTCAAAGATAAAGCAATCGAGTTCAACCACAAAGGTCAAGTCTGAAGTTACCTTCTATGGCTGCAACAAGAAGGAACACATCAAGGAGAATTGTCCAAACCTAAAGGAAGCAAAGAAGCAATGGAAGAAGAAGGCTCTGCAAGCAACATGGGATGAATCTTCATCGAAAGATTCTAGCGAAAATCTCGAACAGACAATCTTCCTTATATTTCTAGCCTGAGAACAAGTCGACGAGTCTGTATCTGAAAGCGAATTGGAAACTGAGTCTGATCGAAGCCACGGATCTGTATTTGGTTCATAAGGTTCCAAATCCACTATAAGGATTTCTTTAATTAGATCACATAATCTAATTTCATACTTGTCTAGAAAGTTAGCTAAATCCAACTTTCAGATCAAGTCACTCCAAGAGGAGGTCAAAGCCCTCAAGGAAGTGACTAATCCAAGTTCCTTGGCCAAATCTGTTCAAGCTAGAACTTCAACTCAAGTCCAACAACTTGAGGAAGAAAACTCTAACTTGAAAAGTCAAGTCAAAGAACTTAGGGACTCGTTGGAATAGTTCACTTTAGATTCCAAGAACCTTGACCTAATTCTTAGAAAACAAAGAGTCGTATACAACCGATCCGGACTTTAGTATAAGGCCAAACATAAACTTAAATCCTACCTGTCTCTTGTTAATCAAACAAATAGAAAAATAGTCCAAGCATGGGTCCCCAAGTCTAATTTGGTTAATTAAGTTGGACTTGATCAATATTAAATCCCCAAAGATCAAATCCACTACCTTGATAGATCTTATCGAGGTTATGATCTAGGGGAGCCAATAGAAAGACCATCTTCAATACTAGATAAACTTGTTTGATGTTTGTTTTACCACTTTCCTTATACATGCTTAGATTAGGATAGGTAAGGACTTAGGGTTGATCGACACTTGTTTAGTTAGACCACGGAATCTCAGAAAAAAAAATTAAATATCTAATTTCTTTAAAGGGCTTTGTCTAGAAGTGGTTGTTGCTCTAATATCCAAGAATACCTAGTGCATCGCCACAACCTGGAAGCCAATTATTGAAATGAATGTTTAATCAACTAACTGCTAAACCTTAGTCTAACTCAAGTGTAAATCAACCCTTAGATATTAATCTCACAAAACTTATAAGGTTCCCTGATTGAAAATCTAGAAAAGGGTGAAATGGACCTAGGTTTAAAATAAAAAGTAGTTAACTCAATTCAATTAAACCAATTCAATCAACTTAATTCAATTAAACCAACTCAATTAACTTAATTCAATTAAACCTAACTCAATTAACTTAACTAAACCTAACTCAATTAACTTAATTCAATTAAACCAATTAAATTAACTCAATTTAATTAAACCAATTCAGTCAACATAATTCAATTAAACCTTCAATTTACTTAACTTAATTAAACCTTCAATTAACTTAACTTAATTAAACCTAGCTTAATTTAATTAAACCTAATTCAATTAACTTAATTCAATCAACCATAAGCATAACATGATTGATAATCTAGATTGGGTGAGATGAAAAATAAAGAGTTGAATTCAATCAATCTATCTTATAATCAATTAAAATTAGATCCAAATCAAATACTTTATGTGCAATAATATAATGATTTAGACCAATGGATGTTGGATAATGGATGCTTCAGGCACATGACTGGAGATCGATTGAAGTTCACCAAGCTAAAATTCAAGAACTTAGGATCACTTGCATTTGGCAACGAGGGAAAACTTAAGATACTTGAAACAAGTAATATTGAACTAAGTTCCGACTTCATTATTCAAAAAATCTTATTAGTTGATAAATTTAATTTTAACTTACTTAGCATTAGTCAACTATGTGACTCTGGATACTTTGTAACCTTTTCTAACACTAAATGTTTAATTAAAAATGTCACAAATCCTGAAATTACACTTAGGGAAATTAAGAAAAATAATATTTACACAATTAACCTACCAACCTCCTCACTCAAGTGTCTTTTGACACAATAAAAGAAAACTAAATTATGGCACAAAAGACTGGATCACACTTACATCAGACTCATTTCAAAAATGAGTCAAAGTGTCTTAGTTAGAGATCTACCTAAATTAAAAAATTTAGAAAATATAATCTATAATGCTTGTTAACAAGATAAACAAACTAAGTCAACCCACAAACCAATAAATCTAAATTGAACCAAATTGATTCACATGGAGCTAAGTCACTAAGCATAAACCAATACTGCTTAGTTATAATTGATGATTACTCAAGATTTACTTGGGTAAAATTTCTAAAAACCAAAGATGAAACTTTTGAAATATTTAATAATTTTACAAATTAATAAAAACTGAAAAAGATATCAAGATTAAGAGAATTAGAAGTGATCATGGGGAGATTTAAATATCATGGGTTTAACAAATTTTGTCAAACTAATGGATATATCATGAATTTTTATGTCCTATAACCCCCCTCCAACAAAATGATCTAGTTGAACAAAAAAAATAGAATATTATAAGAATTTGCCAGAACCATATTAAACAAATATAACCTAAGTAATCAATTTTGGGTAGAAGCAATAAATATAGCATGTTATATTCAAAATAGAATATTAATTAAAAAATTTCACAATAAAATCCCCTATAAAATATATTATAATAAAACTTCTAAATTAAATTACTTAAAAGTGTTTGAATGTAAAGTACAAATATTAAACACTAAAAATTATTTAGGTAAATTTACATCTAAATCAACGACTGAAATATTTTTAGGATACTCCACAACCAGTAGAGCATATAGAATCTATAACAAAGATGCCCTAAAAGTTGAAAAAGCAACCAATATAATTTTTATGAAGAAAATAATTTAACTAACTCAATCAATGAAAATATTAATCAAAATACAAGAAACATAGAAGATGAGAAAGATAATAAAATTAGACCTAAATCAAGTGAATAAGAAGAACCAATTGTGGACTCTAACACAAGACCATCTAGGATAAGATCTAACCATCCACCAAACAAAATTTTGGGTTATCCAACCCTAGGAGTTCAAACCAGATCATCTTATAGAAATCTCAATCAAATAGCTCTTATCTCCAAAATTGAATCCAAAATTATAAAAGAAACCCTACCCGACCTAAATTGGATAATTGTTATGCAAGAGGAACTAGGACAATTCGAAAGAAACCAAGTCTGGAAACTAATATCTAAACCCATAAATAAATCCATAATTGACACTAAGTGGGTCTTTAGAAATAAACTAGATGATAAAGGTGAAATAGTAAGAAATAAGGCTAGACTAGTAGCTAAAGGATTCAAGTTATACCAAATAGATATAAAGTCTGCATTTCTCAATGGATTCATCAAATAAGAGGTGCATGTAAATCAACTCCCAGGATTTGAAGACTTAGATCATCGAAACCATGTCCTTTGGTTAAAGCTTTAGCTTTATATGGATTAAAACAAGCACCTAGGTCTTGGTATGAACGACTATCAATATACTTAATATCTAAGAGATTTAACCTAGGCCAAATAAATCAAACCTTATTTATTAAAACCTTAGAAAAAGAAATTTTTATAGCCCTGATCTACGTAGGTGGCATAATTTTTGGCTCAACTAATATAAATTTTTTAAAAGAATTCATTAAATTAATGAAAAATAAATTTGAAATAAGCCTAGTAGGAGAACTTAATTTTTTCTTATGATTATAAATAAAATAAAAAAAAGAGGAAATTTATGTTTATCAAACAAAGTATGCTAAAGAATTAATTAAGAAATTTGTAATGAAAAATTCTAAAAATATTAATACCCTAATGGCAAGTAATGTTAAAATTGACTCTGACTTAGATGGAAAACCAGTAGACTTAAAATATTATAGAAGTACAACAGGAAGTCTACTTTACCTAACAACAAATTGACCTGATATTTTATTTACAGTAGGTATGTGTGCTAGGTACCAATCTTATGCAAAAGAATCACACTTAACTAATTTAAAAATGATACTTAGATACATTAAGAGGACCCTAAGTGTAGGACTTTGGTACCCTAGAACTAGCACATTTGACTTAATTGGATACTCTGACTCAGACTATACCTAGTGCAAACTAGATAAAAAAAAAATACAAGTGGAAGCTATCAACTTCTTGGTCAATGTCTAGTAAGATGGCCCAGTAGAAAGCAACACTACGTTGCCTTATCCACTACTGAAAAAGAGTACATAGTCATCGGGGAATGTGCATCTCAACTATTATGAATGAAATACACTTTAAGATATTGTCAATTAGAATATAAAAATATAAAAACTTTAATTGATAAAATAAGCTCAATCAATTTAACCAAAAATTCAATACACCACTCAAGGACTAAACACATAGACGTTAAACACCACTTTGTAAGGGATCATGTAGCTAGAGGAGATATTGTACTTGACTATGTTAAGCCCAAGTCAAATATAGCAGACATTTTCATAAAATCTTTACCTTAACTTGAGTCCAGTACACTCAGAAGACAATTAAGTATGTACTTAGTAGAATGGATTCTAAAATTTTTAAAATCATTCCTTTTAGTGTGTTCCATTTTCAAAAGTTATGATTTTTTAAAATTATATTATCTTTTCAAAATAAGATTGGTTTTAAAATTCTAGGATAAATTATTTTATTTTCATCAAGACTCAATTTTACTAGTATTTTCAAACATTGGACTTAGCATAGGTCTTTATGCTCTAGAAAGCTGTATCCATAGGTTTCAGCTAGAGCATCTCATAAATATACTAGGAATACCTTACTTGTATATGAAAAATATTTAAAATGGTGTGAGATGCATAGGGGACTGCCTGGACTTTAGAATACTTATGTTTGTGCATCAACATAAGTTTGGGCTATAAATACCAACTCAAATTGATCAAGTTAAGTCATCCATTTTAGTCAAACTAACTAGATCACATACTTAACTTGACTAACCAAGTGAATTTTATTACCTTATGGTAAATAGATAGTAGCTAAAGGTTAGACAATTATTCTAAGGAAAGTAGATTTTAATTTTTAAGATTTTTTAAAATAAAAACTCCCTTTATGTAACGACCCGCCTTCTAACTACTAGGCTGTAAGGTGAATCGCTACAGTTGTACTGCTGTACTGACTATGCGGAAAACTGATCTAATTTGAATTTTTATGTTACTGATATCTGATCTAATACATGTTATTGGTCCTACATGTGCTGAAGGATGTGATCTAAGGGATACCTGGTGTATCCTACATCCCCTACGGTCAAAGAGCTGGACTGATAAGTTTCTTGGACGAAACCTGAGCTTCCCAATCGATCCACGGATCGATCCAGGCTGCTACTGGCACGGATGAACACCCTGGATCGGTCAGCTGACCGATCCAGAAGCTGCATCGCTTCTGTATGCTGCTGGATCGGTCTACCGACCGATCCAGGAGTACACTGATCGGTCAGCTGACCGATCCAGTGGCTCACCGATCGGTTGGCAGACCAATCAGTGAGTTCCTGTATTCCCTGCTAACTCTCTGTTCGCGCATGGATCGGTCGGCTGACCGATCCAGCGTCACAACCCACCCTCTGATCGGTCTGTAGACCGATCAGAGTTCTGATTTCACCTAAAACTCTGATTTCAGCACTTATTCGTGCCGAAGATCTCACCTAACAATTAACTAATGCATAATAAACATTCCAATAACATATAGCTAACATTCCAACGTGACATGGAGCATGGTTCATCAACTCATAACCTTTAACTACTAGAGATGCATAAAAACCAAAGTATAAGAAAATGTCTTAAGGAAGAACTAGTTTCTAATTTGCTAAACTCTCCAAGGTCTTTTATTCCAGTCCTGCCACACACACCATCCTTTGCATTGTCCTCCAGCTCCCTCTGCTAGTCCATCTTTCCTTTACCTTTATCTGCAGTATAAGGAAAAATAGTATCTGTAAGCTTAAAGCTTAGTAAGAAACCATCTACCTCACAAAAACATGCAAGTGATGCAAATATGCTTTGGAAATCATGTTATTTGAAAACATGCATTGAGCTTATTAAAGCATGGCATACTGAAACATGGTATAAACACTGAAACATGGCATGCATCATAAACTAAGCATATAATCATATCATAGCATCAACTAGAATAAACTATGCTGAAAATAGAACTGAAACTGAAACTATACTTGAGCTAAACTAGTGCTGTTCTGATGCTATAGTCACATATCTGAATAAACTTTGAAAGCTAATAGATATAAGTGAAAATACATAATCATGCTGTTTGGGCCCGGCAACTGTACTTGCTGTGCGCGCATCCCTAACTAGACCCGGGTTTGCAAGTCCCGAATTTAGTAGGGTTAACTAGGTTATCTAAACCTAGGGACCACTGTGGGAGTCCAACCCAATGGATATCTGATCCAGTACAGTGCCACTGAAAATAAAATACTGAATATAGCTAACTGTTTTAACTTGCTGGTTCTAGGTTATCTGAACCTAGAGCTAGGTTATCTAAACCTAGAGGCGACTATGGGAGCCCACCCATTGGACCGTAGTCCCATATAAGCTAAATAAACTGATTTTTTGTTTTAAACGCTTCTAATGCATTTAACTGAGCTATTAAAATGCCTAAGTTGTATTTTTTTACTGATCTAGTTGCTTTGTCGAACACCTAGTGTGCCCCAACTCTCCTCTTTATTAGGGAGATCACCTTTAGGCACCCGACAACGTCTACAACCCCAAACTGAAGAGGGTAAACGTGTCTGGCTCATCTAAAGGTGCTCAACTAAATCCCTAAACCTGCGAGGAGGGTTAAAAACACCCTACATGTCGACAAAACCTGCATAAAACCAAACTAATGCACAGAAAATCCAAACGGAGCTATTATACTGCAGGTGAGGGGTTTCTTACCTCCTGTTTGTAATTTCTTACGATTCTATTCGCTAGAATTCCGGTGGAGATGACCTTCTCGACGATCCGATCACGTCTTCGCGTTCCTCTCGCGGAGAAGAACCTCTTTCGTGTTGGAGTCGTCGCTGGAAGATGAACCTATTGACCTTGGGCTAGGGCGCCGAGAGAAGGAGAGGGAGAGGTGTGGGCGGCGGTGAGGTTTTGGAGAAGAAAAGTGGCGTGCGGTGAGGAGGTGCCGAACCAAACTTCTAAAATAAACCAAACCCTCTTTAAGTTTTTAATTTATATTAAGTGGTTTAATGAACCCAACTCTAATATAAATATATTTGGTTCTCCTTTCTTTCAGCACGGCCCTGCTGGGTTCAACCGGTTACTAACATTATCCCTAAACCATAGGTCTCGGGTTCGATTCCCGCCTAAGCTATTTTGCGGTTCTATTTATTTTTGATGCTTCCGCTACTCGGAAAATTCCAGAAAAATATCTAAAAATTCCATAAAAATCGTAGAATATTTATAATGCAGTTTCGAGAATTTTCGGGCGTTACACTTTACTTTGATATTTCCATGCTTGGACTCTAGAATAAACACTATTGTCTCCTTAGACTAAAAGCACTTAGTTAAACTTTTTAAGGCACTAATCAAGGAGAGTTTAATGTTAAAGTATTTTTTTAACTTGTAAATTAATTTTTCAAAATTAAAGTTTTATAAGTTAATAGATTTTCTCTATTTGAAATTCCTTTTTGATTTATGTCAAAGGGGAGTAAAAGCAAGTTTTCAAGTTAAGTTTCAAAACGTAAAAGTACTTTTTGAAAAGCAAGTTAAGTTAAATATTTTTTAAAGTTAAGTTTTTTTTTCAAGTACATTTTGAAAATCAAGTTAAGTTAAATATGTTTCCAAAGTTAAATATGTTTTCAAAGCTAAGTTTTTTTTCAAAACTTAAAGTACTTTTTGAAAAGCAAGTTAAGTCAAATATGTTTTTCGGATTAAGCTTTTAAAATTAAGCTATGTTTTGTCTAAAAGATAAGTCTTTTAAAGTAAAATTATTTTTTCCAAATTCACATTTCAAAAGTATAACAAAGGCTAAGTCATTTTCAAAGTTTAAAATTTAGATAAGTTTTTGAAAAAAGTTAAGACACTTTCAAAGATTAAAAATTAGCTAGTTTTTTCTTAACTAAGAATTCAGCCAAGTTTTTTAAGCTAAGAAAGTGTTATATTCTAGGGGGAGTTTAAAATCTTAAACTTAGAAATTTTCTTTTGAAACAACTCTTTCAAAATCTTACTTATGAAAATATTTGTTCTTAACTTGTTGGAGATATTATGTACTTGTTTAACTTAACTTTTGAATCAGGTTGTCATAATCAAAAAAGAGAGAAATTGTTAGTGCAGAGAGCATTAGATGATTGATGTGTGTAGATTGTATACACTTGTTTAGCATGTTTTGACACACATTCACATATTTTGCACATGCTTTGTCTACGTATTTTTATACTTCCAGCTTTCCTTTTTGCATATTTACTCTTTTTGATCAGAGATCTGCTTTTGTGCATTTTGTGTACACAGGAGTCGAATTTGGAGAAGGGTTTGGCACTTGAACAAGGAAGGAAGGCACAAGCCCTGTGAGCCACACGACCCTGCATGGGGGGGTTGCCCAGGCCGTGTGTGGATCACTGCCCGTGTGACTACAATAGGAAAGAAAGCGGCCATGGCTGTGTGAACCTCACACGACCGTGCCAAGATAGGAAGTCAGAGGAAGCTAGGCCGTGTACACTACACGACCGTGCAAGCCCTCTAGAGCTGAAGAATGCCCTAGCCGTGTGCTATACACGACCCGTGCAACAATTCCAGAGGCCAAGGATGCCCTGGCCGTGTTAGAGTGTACACTAAAAGCCTAGCTTTTGTAAATATTTATTTAGAAATAAAAGAATCACATTGGTCAAATGTCTACATTTTATTTGTTAAGTGTAGTTGTTCAATTAATTTATATTATAGATTACATGGTGTGTTGTGTCACACATAGAAGATCATGTTATCAGTTTTTTATAAATTATAAACAGTTACTCATGACTAAGATGGAAAGGAACAAACCATTGGAATAGTCGTAGTGTAATTAGGTATTAGTTTATCTTGACTAATAAATTACACTAGTACACTCTAAGTGTATTGGGTAGGACCATTTTAGGTAAGTTCTTTTTATACTGACTTAATAAAAGAACAAGACCTTAGTTATTATGGAAGTGTGTGCTCTTAATCCTAATAGAATAACAAGCACATATATTTAGTATTTATTTCTTTAACTTGTCAAATGGTGAGATTTAGCTTGATAAATCAATAGGCCCGATAAGTTGGAAAATGATATTACTTATAGTGTGTATTGTTGATTATAGAAGGAAATTGTGTCCTAGTAAATCTAGGTTGAGAATGCCCCCCAAGAGGAGCTCATAAGGATTGTCATGTTAAACCTTGCAGGTGGACTTAGTCCGACATGACAATGAGGTTGAGTGGTACTACTCTTGGACTTAGATATTAATTAAGTGAGTTGTCAGTAACTTACTTAATTAGTGGATATTTGTTATCTTAAACACAGAGAGACTAACACACTCATGATAAGAAGGAGCCCATAATGTAATTTGGGATTGGTGTGGTAGTGCAACAATAACTCTCTAGTGGAATGAGTTATTGTTGATGAACTTGAGTTGTGTGTTCAGGGTGAACAAGGGATACTCAAGCTCATCGGAAGGTCAAAACTAATTTCTCCTCAACGTCCCTGTCATAGCCTCATTAAAGCCTCAAGTCCATCCAAATATAAGCCCATCTTGGTGTCCAAGAAGGGGGTCGGTCCAATGCTTGGTGACCAAGCAAGGGCCAGCCACATCCTCCTCTATGGGGGCCGGCCCTTTTGCTTAGTGACCAAGCAAGTAGGGGCTGGCCATGATTAATTCAAATAGGAGGGGTGTTTTGAATTTTTAAAATCTTCTCTTTGTAGAAAACTACAAGTTTTAAAAGAGAGGTTTTAAATTATAAAACTTTCCTTATTTGAATTAGGTCACATGGTTTAATAGAAAGTTTAAAAGTTTTAAAACTTTCATTTTTTAACCATCCTCATGGTTTTAGAAAAAAGGAAGAGAAGTTTTAAATTTTAAATCTTTTAATTTTGAAACCATGGTTAAAAAAGGAAATTTTAGAAAAGAAGTTTTAAATTTTAAAATATGGTTTTAATTTTTAAAACTTTCCTTTTTAAACATCCACATTGGGAAATTTAAAAGAGAGCTTGTAAAATTTTATAAGAGATTTTCTTCTTTGCTTATAAAATTTTTACAAAAGAATTTCCTTCCTTTAAAGTGGTCGACCACCATTTCTTGGTGCCCAAGCAAGGGGTCGGCCAATCAAAGATCATCCAATCATTGATTGATGATTGATTCAATTAAGAGGAAAGAAAAGGGAAAATTAAAAGGGAAAAGGAAAAACAAGAGGAAGAGTTTAATTTTTGTAAAAAGTCTTTCCTTATTTGCCTTGGGCAAGTAATATAAAAGAAGAGGAGAGGAGGCCTCATGGGATAACAATTCTTATTCTCTTGCTGGTGATCTCTTTGGTGGTCGGCCCTCTCTCCCTCTCTTCTCCCTTTGCTCTCTTTTGTTCATTGGTGGTGGTGGCCGAATACTAGAAGGAGGAGAAGCTCTTTTGGGTGGTGTTCATCTTGGAGGATCGTCACCCACACGACGTCCAAGGCAAGACAAGGAATACGGCAAAAGATCTTGAGGTCATTAGCTTGCAAAGAAAAGGTATAACTAGTAAGTTTCTTCCGCATCATGCTAGTTATTTTTCTTTGTTAGAATTCCAAACACAAGAGGCAATAGATTCTAGTTTTTCAGATTTGTTATTCGAGTTTGTGTTTTTGTTTTTTTGAATTTGTAATTCGATTGTTCTTTTTGGTTAAACCTAGAGTTATATAAGGTAATTAAATATTAGCTTTCCTTAAAAGGCTTTGTCTAGGAAGTGGTGGTTGCTCCCATATCCAAGAAGACCTAGTGCCTTGCCATGTTTAACCTAGAAGTTAATTTTGGAAATTAATATTTAATTTAATTTATAACATAGGTGGATTTGGATCAATAGTGTTAAGTTCCGCTTGCGATCCAAGTCTAAACCATTAAGAACAGATAAGTTAAATTTGGAATCAATAATGTTAAATTCCATTTGCGATTCCTAGTTTAACTTCTAAAGAACACAATAGGTTATTAAGGAAGGTTCGACACTTGTACAAATTTTTTGTACAGTGGAACCGGTACGATCTTCCTAGGACTAACTAACAGGTCGTGTGCTTCACACGACCCGTGCAGGGTTTCTAGAGACAGAGGCAGCACAGGTCGTGTGGATCTACACAGCCGTGCAAGGGGTGAAGTGGCAGAGCCAGACATGGTCGTGTCTCACACACGGTCGTGTGAGACAGGCAGAGAGGGAAGTGAGCCTGGTCGTGTCCCACACACGGCCAGGTCCTGGGGCCGTGTGGCACCCGATTTTCCCCCTCTATTTAGAGGTTTCTTCTTCATTCAAAGGGGATCTTCTCCCTTTTTTTTGGGATTCAAGATTTGGGCATTCCTCCACCTTCATGGAGGAATTTCGGCGATTCTAAGGGTGGATCTTCAACGTTTCGACTTCGGGGAGCGAGGATTGGATCCGAAGATGGTCTTCATCGTAGATAAGCTTTTCTTCCCTATCTTTCTTGGATTTGAGATCAAGATTAGATCTATTGTTCTAGGATAGAGGGAGTATTTGTAATGAATATATGATGTAAACTCTTGTGGATTTGCCAACATTTCTATTTCTATGATTTTGTCCTGTTTGTATCTATTCTTTCTTATGTGGATTGTTGTGATTAGGGCTTAATTTCCATGCTTGATTGAATGTTTGAATATCTAGTGGATCTTGTAGAGATAATTCCTCATTCAATTTTTCGAGGATGTTTGTGACAGGAACATGCCCGTGTAAGGATGTTTGAGGGGTAATCTTGAAGGGGAAATTAGGTGCCCCCAGGGCGTAGCGCAGACGGTGGGCGCATGGTATCTCTGGCGTAATGGCCAGGGGTCGATTCTCAAGAACTGGCGACCTGGGGTTTACCCCGCCATGTGACTATGGCCTGTGTACCTACATGAACCTCCCTCTATATCCGTGGGGTCGGCACTAGGGGGGCCGCTAAGGTAGCGGATCTACCTTTGAAGGGGAAATTAGGTATTTCAAGAGGGTAGGATAGATTATATGCATTAATCTTTATATCTAATGAGGTTGAGAAGTAGTGATTTCTATGTTGATTTTCCGAGGGACGCATGTGACAGGCAAGCCCATGTAAGGACAACATAGGGTTCATTCCTAATTGATCGCATTTAGATATATTTCAGTCCTAGGCCGGTTGTCTATTGCAAGAGGGAACCGGCAACCTTCTACAAATGATGGACAATTGAGAAATAAGATTTGGTAGATCATTACATTGAATAACATTACAAAGAAACCAAAACTTCTAGAACATACCTTTATCATTGCCCTTATTCTTGTTTCTTATTCTTTCATTTCTTTGTTTACATTTCATAGTTTTACTTTACACTTGTCAACCCATTGATTAGTTATTTAGCTAACTCGCTTTGAGACATCTTTAGTGCTTATTCCAGTCCCTGTGGATTCGATATCTTTTATTATTACTTGCGACATATCCGTACACTTGCAGAGGTCAACAAGTTTTTGGTGCCGTTGCCGGGAACTGCGCTATAACATTAGGGCTTTTCAATTGAGTTAGACTAGACATAACTTCTCTTTTCATTTGCATAGTTGTAATCTAACTCTTAGAATTCTATTTTCATAAGTTTTTCCTTTCTGGTATAACATTCTTGTCAATTCCTTTTGTTGTAACTCTAATTCTGCATTTTGATTCTAATATTCTTGTCTAACTTGTCTCTGTTTTCTTTTGATTTAGTCTCTTTCTTTCTTTTTTTTTTTGTAAACATATCTTGCTATCTTGTTCTTGTATATGCGAAGATCTAACTTCGCAGGAGAACTTCTTCGTCTAGACCCCAAGATGGACAGAACATTTCATAAAAGAAAAATTCTACAAAGATAACAAGAAGAACAAGAACATTCTATCATGGTGAATAGACCACTAAAAGATTATGCAGCACCTTATGCTAGGGGTTTTCGATCTAGTATTTCAAGGCCTTCAGTAAAAGCAAATAATTTTGAGATCAAACCTGCAATTATATCTATAGTGCAGCAAAATCAATTTGGTGGAGGACCACATGAAGACCCGAATCAACATTTGGAAGTCTTCTATGAAATATGCGACACAATGAAAATGAATGGTGTTCCTTCAGAGGAAGTGCGCCTACTATTATTTGGGTTTTCTTTGAGAGATAGATGTTGGTGCGGGAAGCATCCGACGATCGAACCTTAGTTTTGATAATGGCAAAGGGATTCAAAGTTAAGTTTAATTGTTATCTAATGTGTATGACTGAGTGTGTCAGGAAAGTCCTAGCTGCGGTTAGGCAAGGGAAAACCCTAGGGGGTGGTAACCCTAGGTCATAGGGGGTGGTAGCCCTAGGTCATAGGGGTGGTAACCCTGTGCAGGAAGTCTAGGCGGGTCGATGCTTCGGGCAAAAATCCTAGGGGGCGGTAACCCTAGGTTAAAATCCTGGTGTCGCGAACCGGGTAGAAGTCTGGATGGGTCGAGGACCGGACATCCAGCATGAAGACCGAAAGCATCGGACGCTGAGCAAAAGTCCAGTCGATCTGGAGGATCATACTGGCAACAGGTAAATCTCCTGAGAGGAGTAGGTGAGGGCGCGTTCCCCTTAGAGGGAACAGTAGGCGTCGGGTCGACCTAGGGTTTCTGGTTGGAAACTCGAAGTCAGACCCGGACAGTCTGGTGACTGTCAAATTTATTTCAATATATTATCTTTTGTGTTCTAACTCTGTTTTACAGGTAACTAATATTTTTATGCAAAGTTAGAAGTGACCGGGATCGGTCGACCGAACCTCCAAGGTAACAGATCAAGTCTCCAGAAGTTGGACCGGGCTGGACCAGGGATCGGTCGACCAAACCTGGGATAGGTGTCGACTGGATCAAGCCGAGGTGAGTGGGTCAAAGGAGACTGATCGGTCAACCGGACCTTGGGATCGGTCGACCGAACCCAGGGATAGACTTTGACCAGATCGAAGCGGAGCGATAGATCGATGGATCAGATGCGGTGGAGATCATCTGATCGGTCGACCGAACATGAGGATCGGTTGACCGATCCACTTCGGGTCAAAGCTGATCCCGAGACTTGGGGATCTGGATCAGACTTGCAGAGGCTAAAAAAGGAGGCTTAGGATGCAGCTTCGAATTATCAATCTCGAACAGAACAACGCTGCTCCGAACGCTTTCAACAACACTCTGCAACTCCGACAACCTGCGTCTACATCTTCATTTCTGATAGTGTTGGTATAATTCTATTATTTCTATTAAACTGTAATAGATCTTGTAATCTTTGCGATATTATAGTTGTTGCCTACCGAAAGCGGTCAACGACCGCGAGCCTTCGAGTAGGAGTCGAGATAGGCTCCGAACGAAGTAACTTCTTGGAGTCTTCTGTGTGTTTGTTATTTCTTTTCAGCTACGTAACTCTTTTACGTTTCCGAAATCGATTGTGAAAGCCATGAGCGCTATTCCCCCCCCCCCCCCCCCTCTAGCGCTTCTCAATCCAACAATTGGTATCAGAGCGAGGTAGCGTTGATCTGGTGCAAACACCAATCACGCAACGTTTTCGTGGTTATTTTTTTCGGAGTCGACCGGAATTAGTATAGTTACTATTTTCCTATCTATTTCTCGTTTGAATCGATTTTTGCTCGAAGCTGGTGCAACACCACTTGAGTACGTCTTATTTCCTTATTCCCGCACTACTAATCCAAGACCAAGTCTTGGAATAGATTTTTCTGTTCTTGTCGTGCAAGGTATCAATGGCCCAACAAGAGGGTTATAGCATTGTCCATCCCCCGGTCTTCACCGAAGAGGACTTTGGTTACTAGAAGGGCAGAATGGAGAACTTCTTGAAGATCCAGTTCTAGACGTGGATGATCGTCAAGACTGGTTTGGAACTGCCAACGGATAAAGATGGCAATCCTACACCCTGCGAGGACTGGGAACCTGCATTAATCAAGAAAGTGGAGGCAAATGCCAGAGCAACCTGTACCCTCCAGTGCGGACTAACAAAGGAGGAACTAAACCGCGTCGGTCCATTCTCAAGCGCCAAGGAGCTATGGGAGAAGCTGATCGAGCTACACGAAGGGACCTCCGATACCAAAGTAAGTAAGCATGATTTATTATTCAATAAACTGTATAACTTAAAAATGCAGGAAAATGAGATGGCAAGCCAGCTTCACGCACGCATTCAGGACCTCCTAAACGGCCTTCACGCAATCGGCCAAAGAATAGAAAACCGTTACATAATAAGGTACGCACTTAGCGCTTTTCCAAGGAACACCTTATGGGCATCCATGGTTGATGCTTACAAGGTTTCTAAGGACCTCTCTTCAATCAAATTTGTAATATATGCGATTAAGGTTAAACCTAGGTTTTAATTAAGCTAACCTAAGGTTTGGATTAACCACGCTATAAAGCGCCGAAGCCCTTTCTTTTTCCCCCGGCATTCCTCTCCTCTGTTCTCCCTCCGTTCTTCGCATCTCTCTCGAGTCCAAACGATCGTGACCGAGATCGGCGATTTCTTCTTCTCTCGATGGCGCCGGCGAGGAGCGGACCTTGGAGCGTTGAGAGGAAGAGAGGTTAGTACATCCGAACCTTCTTTCTCCCCAATCCCTTCCTCCCTTCTCTGATCTCGGTGAACAACGGCGACGGATCTCGATCGGTGGATTTCGCCGGCTGGCGGGAGGGAACCAAGGGCATCGGCGTTGGATCTGGGCCTCGGTGACCGGTTGTGTGAGGTAACGCCCATTGTTTCCTTCCGATTTCCCCTGTTTAGTTCGTCGGCAAGGGCAGATCATGCCCTAACCATGATTCTTGGAGGTAAGCAGGTTTGGTAGGGTTGTGGATTCGGATCTCTACCCTTCTTCCTAGAATTGATTCGAGTGATCGTTCGGAGGAGCAGAGACTGGTATTTTGATTCCGGTCACCTCAGCTCGGTTGGATCGATTCTCTTCATCGGATCTGTGATTGCTTCCAGGGATCGAAGGGTGAAGAAGGTAATGAAAGTACCTTTTTACTTACCAAATAGAAGTGGTGATTAAATCCTCTAATCTTTACTGTTCTTTCCTTTAATCCGACCAGTGAAGATGCATGGTGTAGTTTACTGCTTGTAGGAATTTGATACACTGTTAGTTCTTATCCTACTTTCTTGATCTAACCTTAGTTGCAATAAGTTTAGTGAATTGCTTGATCTAGATCAATGATGGAACAACAAGAGTTGTGAATTGTTAGGATTAGTGACAATTAAGGATCTAAAGGGGATTTAGTTCTTGGATGGATTTAGCTAGGTTAAAAATTTAATCTAGCTATCTAATGGAAAGAGGGTAGTGGTCACAGTAGCTATCACTTTTAAGTTGGCTATTTATTTATAGGTAATTCACCTATTTTTTTATGGACACATATTTAATTACATATCACATGAATTGTATGTGTGACACAGGACCTTGATCTATACAAGCAGCGTGACGTGGGGTGGTTCTGGTGATACGGATATATCGAGGCGGGTATTCTTTCCTTAACTTCTACTTAGTTCTTTGAACTTTAAAGCATGGTTATATTTGGATAATTAGGTTGCATCCCTTAAATCTGATTATTGGTTGCTTTCCTGCTTGTCACTTTTGCTTGATCTTTTGATATGATCTAGCCTGATTCGTTACAGTCTCTATCCTTGTTATCTGGAACTCTATTGTATATACACATGTAGAGTGTTAGTGTGTTATTGGGATGTCTATAGATTGGATATATGTGGACTACACCGGTCGATGTTGTGATCAGTATTGTGTTGTGGGCATGATATGATTGACATTCCATTTGTATTGTTTGTGTGGGTAGATACGTCTGATAGGATGGCTAGAGGTATTTATGAGGTTGGGGTGGCTGCCTTGATGGTGATAGGGTTTTTGTATCCTGATTATCTGTATCATGTTCATCATTTATTGCATGCTGACGACTGTTATCTCCCTTGTGGTGAGAGGGAGTCGTGAGTCATATCTAGCGCCGCACACTCGACCACTCATGGGTAGTGGTAGTTAGAGCAGTTGCCGCTGTCCTATCCTGTTCACTAGGCTGCTCAGTATGTACTCTGTCCACCTCGATCATTCTTGAGTAGTGAGTCTGGAGGGTTCAGTAGTCAGGGGGCTCATGATGTGGGCAGTCAGGGACCCTGATGCTATGTAGTTAGATAACTACTTAGCGTACCGAACGCCTCAGTCGCTCTATAGCGGTTACGTACGTTGAGGTTAGTATGGTTGTCACGGACCCAAGCCTCTCGGCCATACAGGGGTCGTGGTGTCTGGAGAGGTGGCGGGGTGACCATGGAGCATGCATGCACTTTTGCATATGATGCACGATGTATCTGTGAGGATATTTTCGCATACATGCCTACTAGATATTAGTTGCATGTGATTGTGTATTGTTGCATTTGTCTGAGCTATGGATGCTGCATATGGATGCCATGTTGCATACATGTCATTTACTTTACATGTATTTGCAGTCGTATATGTATTGCACAGGTGTTGTTGACTTGATGAGTTTACGGATCATGGTATCATGGTATTGATTCTTTTCGGGTATGTACATTTATGTTATGTGCATTTATTATGTCAGGTTCATTCATATGCCATTGTTGTATTAGATATAGTTAGATGTACTATACTGTTGGTAGCATGATTCTATTCTTATTTATAGAGACTGTATCCTTTGATTCCTACCTCATTATGTAGACCATGCTTTATTCTGTCTATATCCGCTGAGTTCTTTGTACTCACCACCCCGTATGTACTATGTTGGTCTCAGGCAGTAGGTAGATAATATGGAGATGCTTGGAGTATGTTGCTGGCCGGTCCCCCTTTCCACGTTATATCCGAGGACTCTTATCGGTTTTGTTTCTTCTTTCTTACACTTCGTCTTTGTTGGATTTAGAGTTGTGACAACGGACTATGTTTGATACGTGTACCTTGGACTTGTATCTGTGATGTATTTCGTGGACTTTTGTATTTGTGGGCTTCTTTTTCGTCTTTCCGTTGTGTTTTGATATAGCCGTATGGGCTACGTATTAGTTACATGATGGTTCTCATTTCTTTTATCCCGCCGGGTAGGCTGTGAATATTAACTGCGTGGTTGTCGTTATTTTGTGTACAAATATTCCAGCCGCATGTGGCTGATGTATTTTGCATGTATGTGAGGTTCAGATTGTCACCGGTACAGGGGAGATGCTGCCGAAATTTTTCGGGAGAGACTCCTTTGAGGCGTGACAAAATTAGACGAACTTTTTTCGGAATTAGAATTGCATGAACAGACTAATGCATGCCCGGTTGAAAAAGGTGTTGCTTTGGTTGCAGGTACTAGCAGAACGCGTGAACCAATGCCCAGGCGCAAAACTAAGCCCAAGTCCAAAGATGAATCAGATGCAGAGGACGATGACGAAGTTGTTTCCGAACTGTTAAAGCTCGTACGGAAGATATGTAAGTCAAAAAAGGCGAATCAAACAAATACGAAGGGCAAGTCTGAAGTCACCTGTTACGGCTGTAACCAGAAGGGGCACTACAAGCCAGATTGTCCAAACAAGAAGAAAAGAAGGAAGGTATTAAAGGTGACCTGGTCCGAGTCATCAGATGAATCCAAGTCCGATGAAGAAGAACCAACAAGCTTCCTCGCGTTGCCAGTACAAGTAAATATTGACGAAACTGAGTCTGAATCGAGTCCGAAACCGAGAGCGAGTCGGAAACTGAGTCCGAACGAAGCCACGGATCCACATCCGTTTCCGAAGGACCGAACCCCACTGTAAGTGCCTTACTTGTTGAAACTCAATTTGATGATTTGCAAAAGTTAATTCCTTACTTGCTTAAGAAATTGGCTAAATCCAATGTTCGTGTCAAGTCACTCCAAAAGGAGGTAACAATCCTTAAGGAGGTGACAGACTCGAGTTCCTTAACTGAGCGTATTCGAATTGGAAGTTCAACTCAAGTCCAACAACTTGAGGAAGAAAATTCCAATTTGAAAACTCAAATTAAAGAACTCAAGGACACGTTGGAACGGTTCACTATGGGTTCCAAGAATTTGGATCTGATTCTTGGAAAACAGCAAGTCGTTTACAACAAATCCGGACTTGGATTTAAAACCAAGAAAAAATATAAATCATATTTATCTTTAGTAAATATAAATAATAAAACCATAGTTCAAGCATGGGTCCCCAAGTCAAACTTGGTTAATCAAGTTGGACTTGGACTATATTGGGTTCCTGAGGATCAGATCCATTACCTTGATAAACCCTATCGAGGCTATGATTCAGGGGGAGCCAATAGAAAGACCATATTTACCAATAGATAGATTGATGCTTGTTTATTTATTCTCCTTTACATTATGCATGTTTAGATTTATGATAGTTTAAGGAACTAAGCATAATTTACACTTGTTAGTTAAATCTAGGGATTTCAAAAAGAAAATTAAATATATATTTTCTTTGAACGGTTCTGTCTAGGAAGGGGTAGATGATCTCATACCCAAGAAGGCCTAGAGTCTCGCCCTGACCTGGGAACCAATCATTGAAATGTATATTTAATTGACTAATTGAAAATCTAATTTTAACTCAAAAATAAATTAATCCTTAGAAATAACCTAAATTACAGATAACCATCTCACAAAATTATATAAGATTACCTGATTGATAACTTAGAATTGGGTGAGATTGATCTAGGTTAAACTTAGTCTTAAATAAATTCAATTTAATCAAATGAATCGAGTTAATTAACTTAAATCAAATGAATAAATTATTTGAAAAAATTCTTATAAAAAAAAACATTTTAAAAAATTATTTCAAAAATTATTTGAAAAATCCTTTAAAAATTAATTTCAAAATCATTTGAAAAATCTTTCAAAAATTAATTTCAAAATTATTTGAAAATCCTTTGAAAATTAATTTCAAAATCAATTTAAAATCCTTTGAAATTTAATTTAAAAAATTATTTGAAAAATCCTTTGAAAATTAATTTCAAAATCATCTGAAAAATCTTTCAAAATTATTTTAAAAATACTTTGAAAATTAATTTCAAAATCATTTTAAAATCCTTTGAAATTTAATTTCAAAAATTATTTGAAAAAATCCTTTAAAAAATAATTTCAAAATAATTTGTAAAAAATCTTTGAAATTTAATGTCAAAAATTATTTGAAAAATCCTTTAAACAATAATTTCAAAATCATTTAATTTCAAATATTATTTGAAAAATCCTTTAAAAAATTAATTTCAAAATCATTTGAAAAATCCTTCAAAAATTAATTTCAAAATTATTTGAAAATCCTTTAAAAATTAATTTCAAAATCATTTGAAAAATCCTTCAAAAATTAATTTCAAAATTATTTGAAAATCCTTTGAAAATTAATTTCAAAATCATTTTAAAAATACTTTAAAAATTAATTTCAAAATCATTTAATTTCAAATATTATTTGAAAAATCCTTTAAAAATTAATTTCAAAATCATTTGAAAAATCTTTCAAAAATTAATTTCAAAATTATTTAAAAAATCCTTTGAAAATTAATTTCAAAATCATTTTAAAATCCTTTGAAATTTAATTTCAAAAATTATTTGAAAAATCCTTTGAAAATTAATTTCAAAATCAATTGAAAAATCTTTCAAAAATTAATTTCAAACTTATTTGAAAATCCTTTGAAAATTAATTTCAAAATCATTTTAAAAAATACTTTGAAAATTAATTTCAAAATCATTTTAAAAATTAATTTCAAAATCATTTGAAAAATCTATTAAAAATTAATTTCAAAATTATTTGAAAATCCTTTGAAAATTAATTTTAAAATCATTTTAAAATCCTTTGAAATTTAATTTCAAAAATTATTTGAAAAATCCTTTAAAAATTAATTTCAAAATCATTTGAAAAATTCTTCAAAAATTATTTTAAAAATACTTTGAAAATTATTTTCAAAATCATTTTAAAATCCTTTGAAATTTAATTTCAAAAATTATTTGTGTCACGCCCCCAGAGGAGTCCTTACCGAAAAATTTCGGCAACATCTCCCCTGTACGGGTGACAATCTGAGGCATACATACATACAATATACATCAGCCACATACGGCTGGAATATATCTACACAACCACGCAGTTATATAACCAGCCCACTCGGCTGGAACAGAAATAAACACAACCACGCAGTTATATAAATATATGAATCAGCCCCCACACGGCTGTACTAAAAATCAACGCAGCGGAAATCACAAACAACGATCACAAAACACAAATCAACTAACTGCGAGCCGGCTCGGCTTGACACAATAATATCAAACCAAATACAAGAGAACTTAAATACATAAACAAGTACAAAACCTAAAATACAAATAGCGTAAGAAATACCAAAATCGTAAAGTCGTCCTAGAATGTGACGTGGAACTGGCGGACAGGATATCCAGGCGACTCCATAAATCCTTTACCTGCTACCTGGTGAAATTACCAATATACGGGGTGGTGAGTATAAAGACTCAGCGGGTAATAGACTGATAGTGCATGAGTATAGTAAAACAAACTAGAGATGCAAAGGTATACAGTCTCGTATGGAAATAGCATATACTACAGTGATATCATAACAAGTGTCCATACCTGAAACCATATCCTAGGCTAGTAAGGGAAGGTAGATATAGCAAAGTCCTGCTACAGTACTGCTCATAACTACATGGTATCATGTGAGGTATATACAGATCAACAGTAAGTAAGCCAGTGTCTAAACAAATATCACAGGTATAAATCTTAACCTATGTAAGCATAACAGCATAAATAAACAACAGCAGCATAAACTGGCAACAGCAGCATAGATAAGCAACAACAGCATAATTAAACAACAGTATCATCAGGTATAATAATAACAGCGTATGCACGGATGGTCACTCCCGCCCACCCCTCAAGTCCATGACCCCAGTATGGACGAGAGGCCGGGACAATGACAGAATGTACACCACTCCAGCTACCACTACTCTCGAGTGGCCGAGGGGACAGTTGCATAGTAGCTAAATAGTTACGTCTGCGACGGGGTCCCTGCTGCCCGCGACTCCAGCAAACACTACCCATGAGTGTGCGAGTGGGGGGCACGATAGGACAAGCGGCACGCTCCAAGCTACCACTACCCATGAGTGGCCGAGCGTGCGGCCCAGGCCAACAACCGTCTCAACCACAAGGGAGACAGGATATGCAATGACATGATGCGAAAATGCAGCAGTCATCATATATATATAAACAGAAAATAGGTATGCTACATGAAGCCAGCATGCTCAGCAAGGTGTGTAAATAAACAGAAATCAAAGCAGGTAAACATGGTATCAGGTGTCCATATATCCAATACCTACTATCTAATGTCTGGTATCTGGTATCTGGTATCCAATACCTAGAACTATAGTATCTGCTAAAAATCATCGATAGCAACGAGAGACTGTATAGATATAGAAACGAGCAGCTCAAAGATCGAGTGGAAGTATCAAACGTAGGAAAAATAAGAGTGGAGTCAAGATAGATACAGCAACTATCTGAACATAAAGCTCATGCACTAGGATCAAAATACAAAAGAGGTAAAGCAAGAAGTACCCGCCTTAAATTTGTCGATCGTGATCCGGAAATCTCACGTCAAGACACTCGTCTCAAACCAAAGTCCTGCAATCATATAATGTATTTAGCTAGTTACATATGAAGCAAATAACTAAACAACTTTCCCCCACCTAATTAGGATAACCCTAAAACATGATTATGGATTAATCCTCCAACTAACCTTAATCATAATAGAACCTAATTAGATTAGGTTTACCATGAATCATCTTTATAGCTTCCCAACTTAACTCATCATTTAATCCAATACAAATCCATCTCTAAATCACCAATCCACTATGTAATATAGTCAATTTCCACAATCCATTAATCCATCATAAATTGCACGCTAGGCACAACCTAACCAACTCTGTAATCAAATAACAAATCTGAAACAGAAATGGAATAACACTGTGATAATAATACGCTCATCAGATCTTACCTCCAAATCCAATGCACTACTCATGGTCAGAACAACTCACTGCCGATGCCGATGACCTAGACCAAGTGAAGTCACTTCCTTCTGCATTCATCATCCCCAAATAAATATTTAGGATGGTTCCTACACTCCACCAAGATCCACAACAAAATCTGCCCTGTATCAATCTATATCTTAATCATTTACCCATTACTCTACCGATCTCTTACCTCTATAGCATGAATCCTTGGCACCTTCTCTGTGATGAATCCATCCAACATCCTAACCTCCACAAGAATGCTACACTGCTGTGGTAAACATCTGAAATCCCAGAAATACTGATCTGATGATAAACTACAGCAACAAACGGAACAAGAACAGCGCAAGAAGAGGTAACGAGGCAACCATACCTTCTTGTGACAGAACTCATCGTCAAACCAGGGACCAAGTATTCTGGTGATTAGAGGCGATCAATGGTGAGCAACTCATTCTCATAGCTGAATCGGACCAAGGAAAAGGAAGCTAGGGCTCGGATGATGGCGTGGATCAGTGCTGGCGATTGACAACATCAACACCACGGATTGCAGTGCTCCGCAGCCGAGAGAGGAGAGGAGATGCCACCCCTACTGGCAGTGGCACTGATCGAGGTCTCCAAGCGAGAGGGAGAGTTATCCCTAACCTCCCCTTTGCGTCGATCCTTCCTCCGACGACAGCGGCACGGCGTTGGGCGGTGTCTACCGAAATTGGGCAGAAATGATGCAAGGAACAGCTAGGGCTCCCGACACTGACAATCAAGCAACGACAACCAATGGTTCGCGGTGGGATCGGAGAAAATCCGCAGAGGGCGATGAAGAGGTGAAGCTCTGTGGCGATCGGCGATGGATCGAAACCGCAAGAGGGCGGCAGTGGAGATCGGAGAGGCTAGAAGCTATCGAACGGTGTCGGCGATCGACAACCAGGGGCTCATCGGCGTCGGAGGTCTTGGGTAGAGAGGGTAGAGGAGAAGGCGAAGGATCGGGAGAAGGAGATGGATCGAGGAAGAGGGGATCGGGCGAATTCGGCGTGTGTGAGAGAGGAGGATCGGGTGAAGAGAAGGAATTTAGGTTTTATATATAAGTAACTTAGGTTTAATTAATTAAACCATAAGTTAATTCCTCAATCAACTCCCACAAAAGGGATAGTCCAAACAGGCTTTTCTCGTCCCTATTATTTTATCCCCGCAAACTACCACATACGAACTCCAATTAAATCCAAGAAAATTCCTAAAAATTCCTAAAAATTCTAATAAAATTATTATTTTTTTTCCAATAATCTTATTATTTAATTATTATTTTGGGCACCGTATTTTACAATTTGAAAAATACTTTAAAAATTAATTTCAAAACTTAGTTGAAAAATTCTTTGAAAGTTAAATTCAGAAATTAATTTTAAAACTTATTTAAAAAAACCTTTGAAAAAATATTTGAATTTTTTTTTTTTGAAAAACTAAGTGTTTACTTCAGTACTCATTTTTTTGTTTTCTCCCCTCTTTATTTTGATATATGGCAAAGGGGGAGAGTATAAGGAAATTCAAAGGAAACTAAAATTCAAAAATTCAAAACTAAAAGAAATCAGTTTAAGGGGGAGCTCCCATTAAGGGGGAGCTTCAATGTGCTTAGGTTTTATTTATGCTTGTACTTATTAATATTTACCTTTATTACATTTTTTCACTTAACTTTGAATTTCGGTTGCCATAATCAAAAAAAAGGGAGATTGTTGGTGCGGGAAGCATTCGATGATCGAACCTTAGTTTTGATAATGGCAAAGGGATTCAAAGTTAAGTTTAATTGTTATCTAATGTGTATGACTGAGTGTTCCAGGAAAGTCATAGTTACGGTTAGGCAAGGGAAAATCCTAGGGGGTGGTAACCCTAGGTCATAGGGGATGGTAACCCTATGCGGGAAGTCTTGGCGGGTCGACGCTTCGGGCAAAAATCCTAGGGGGCGGTAACCCTAGGTTAAAATCCTGATGTCGCGAACCGGGTAGAAGTCTTGATGGGTCGAGGACCGGACATCCAGCATGAAGACCGGAAGCATCGGACGCTGAGCAAAAGTCCAGTCGATCTGGAGGATCGTACTAGAAACAGGTAAATCTCCTGAGAGGAGTAGGTGAGGACGCGTTCCCCTTAGAGGGAATAGTAGGCGTCGGGTCGACCTAGGGTTTCCGGTTGGAAACTCGAAGTTAGACCCGGACAGTCTGGTGACTGTCAAATTTATTTCAATATATTATCTTTTGTGTTCTAACTCTGTTTTGCAGGTAACTAACATGTTTATGCAGAGTTAGAAGTGACCAGGATCGGTCGATCGAACCTTCGAATCAGTCGACCGAACCTCCAAGCTAACAGATCAGGTCTCCAGAAGTTGGACCGGGCTGAACCAGGGATCGGTCGACCGGACCTCGGGATCGGTCGACCGAACCTGGGATAGGTGTTGACTGGATCAAGCCGAGGTGAGCGGGTCAGAGGAGACTGATCGGTCGACCGGACCTTGGGATCGGTCGACCGAACCCAGGGATATACTTTGACCAAATCGAAGCGGAGCGACAGATCGACGGATCAGATGCGGTGGAGATCATCTGATTGGTCGACCAAACATGAGGATCGGTCGACCGATCCGCTTCGGGTCAAAGCTGATCCCGAGACTTGGGGATCTGGATCAGACTTGCAGAGGATATAAAAGGAGGCTTAGGATGCAGCTTCGAATTATCTATCTCGAACAGAACAACGCTGCTCCGAACGCTTTCAACAACACTCTGCAACTCCGACATCCAACGTCTACATCTTCATTTCTGATAGTGTCGGTATAATTTTATTATTGCTATTAAACTGTAATAGATCTTGTAATCTTTGCGATATTATAGTTGTTGCCCACCGAAAGCAGTCAACGATCGTGGGCCTTCGAGTAGGAGTCGAGATAGGCTCCAAATGAAGTAACTTCTTGGAGTCTTCTATGTGTTTGTTATTTCTTTTCCGCTACGTAACTCTTTTACGTTTCCGAAATTGATTATGAAAGTCACGAGCGCTATTCACCCCCCCCCCCCACCCCCCTCTAGCATTTCTCGATCCAACAATAGAGCCAAGCAATGGCTAAATTCTTTGGCTCCAAATAGCATCACCACATGGGAGCAATGTGAGCAACAATTCCTCGACAAATTCTATCCTTCAAGTAAAACAGCTCATATGAGGAATCTTATTGCAAGCTTCAAGCAAGCGGACTCTAAATTTTTATTTGAAGCTTGGGATAGATACAATAGTATGCTCAGACAATGCCCACACCATAGTTTGGAAAGGTGGTTAGTGCTACATACATTTTATAACGACATTAATTATCATACAAAAGTGTCCCTTGATTCAGTTGTTGGAGGGGCACTTATGAATAAGAGCTTGGATGAAACCGAGAAGATAATTGAAAGTATAGCGCAAAACCACCATCAATGGGCTAATGAGAGAAGTGGTGGCTATTCTTGTATGAACCCAACAACAAAAACATCAGGAAAATTTGATGTTGATGCAGTGACTTTATTGACTGCAAAACTGGATGCTCTTACAAAAAGGTTTGAGAATATGGGTGCTATTTCAAATACGGTCAATGTCGTTGTTTCTTCTTATGAAGTATGTGGAAGTTCTGAACATTCAAATGACTCATGTACATTAGGAGCTATCACTACACAAATAAATCAATTAGAGCAATGTGATGCAATCATGGGTTTCAATCAAAGGCAGAACAACCCATACTCAAATACCTACAACCCTGAATGGAAAAGTCATCCTAATTTTTCCTATAGAAATAATCAAGATCAAAGACCATCTATGGGGGCAAGACCTAATTTTCAGTCCAGGTAGCAGAATTTTTAGCAACAATCTTCTCAAGGTTTTCCTACGTCTAAAATTGAAAATATGTTTGAAGAAATTATGTCCACTCAGAATGAAATGAAACAAGACATTTTAAAGCTCACTCAGAGAATGGATAATTCTGATAGACATCAAAAGATTTTGGAAAGTCAGATTGCCCAACTAGCTTCCTCATCTTCTAGAGCACCAAGACAATTACCTGGCAAGCCTGATGTCAATTCCATGGAGCACTACAACAGAATTGAGCTTAGGAGCGGACGGACCTTGGGAGATCCCCAAGTGACTGCTCCAAAAGGGATGCACACTGAAGAAGAGCTCTCTCCTCCAACACCAAATCATATTCAAGATAATGAGGAGAGTACCATTAAGGTTGAAGAGACTCTTCCACTTAACCATCAAAGTATAGCGGTCCTTTTTCCTCAAAGACTTATTATGTTAAAGAAGGATGAAGAGTTTGGCAAATTCTTGGAGAAGGTAAAAGAAATATGTGTTGAAGTACCACTCATTGATGTAATCCTTCAAATGCCCAAGTTTGTCAAATTCCTAAAGGACATCATGTCGAATAAGAGAAGGAAGGGAGACATAGAGACCAATGCACTTACAAAGGAATGCAGTGCTCTTTTTGAAGAACACTTCCCCAAAGTTAAAAGACCCCGGAAGCTTTTATATTCCTTGCAATATAGGAACTGAATTTATTGAGAAAGCTTTTTGTGATTTGGGGGCAAGTGTTAGACTCATTCCTTATTCCATTTGTAATAAATTAGGTCTCAAAAACTTTAAACTTACTACCATGACACTACAATTTGCTGATCACTCCTACAGGTACACTATGGGTATCGTTGAAGATGTGCCGGTAGAAGTAGGTGGAAGTATAATTCCCACCAATTTTGTTATGTTAGACATGGAGGAGGACCCTAAAATCCGTATCATATTGGGAAGACCATTCCTTGCTACAGCAAGAGCTATTATAGATGTTAAAAACCATAAACTATCTTTGGTGATTGGTAAGGAACGATTGGAATATGATTTATCTAATGCCTCTAACCATGTCTCTTCTCTGTTGAATTCTTGTAGCAGGGCAAACATTTACAAATTGGAGGAATGGAATTTCCATCCTCATGGGAGGCCACCAAACGAAGAGAATAATGTGGTGGAAGATGTTGGGAGGAGACCTCCCAATAAAAGTGACAAATATGTCTTCCCTCCAAGGGCAAGGAAAAGAAAGGAGTAATCAAGATTGGTCGAGTTAAAGACCTTAAACAAGCGCTTCTTGGGATGCAACCCAAGGGTTCTTTTTAGTTAGTTTCATTCCATATTTCTATTGTTCATTAGTAGTGTTTTTACTTGGTTTTTGCTTTGTTTTCAGGTTAAAATTTCACTTCCATGAGCTGGCCATGACTTCTTCATGGGCATGGAAGCGTTGGAAGAGCTAGAAATGAGAAATTTCATCAAGTGGAGCAAAATAGAGCATGGTCGTGTGCTGTACACGGCCAGACTTATGGAGCATTGAAGAGAGATGCTTGGGCCGTGTCTACATGACATGGCCGTGTGGAGTCTCCAGAGAAGAAAAGGTGCATGACCATGTTCCAGACACGGTCGTGTGAAGAATCCAGAGGAGGAAAACTTTTCGGTTGTGGCTCACACATGACCGTGTGAAGGAACCAGTGCGGAAGCATGCACTGGCACTGTAATTTGACACGGTCGTGTGCTGATTCCAGAGAAGGAGGCAGGTGAGGTCGTGTCCCAGACACGGCCGTGCAAAGATTCCCGAGAAGGAGAAGGCAGGGGTCATGTAGATCTACACGACCCGTGTGGAGAAATCTTACCAGGTCATGTCACCTATACACGGCCATATTCAAGCCATGTCCCCCACACACCCTCCTCATCTCAACACCCTCTTCTCTCCAAAACTCCTTTCTGTTGGACCCCGTGATAGTTTTGATGTGATCAACCAAGTTAGTTAGGTCCTGCTTTGTTTGATCCATGTGTCTGAGTGTGAAGGAGCTTAGGAGCGCAGGAAGTCGAGCGGAAGATGCAGCTAGCGAGAAGGACGGCACTAGAAGGGAGCCGACGGGCTCGGTGCGTCCGAAGGATGAGAGAGCTACGGAAGAGTACTCCAGTGGGGCGAGAAGAACGTGTGAGACGTTCGAGGGATGAGAAGCCTGACGGAAGCCTGCTCGAGGAGAAGGCCGGGAATTGGGTTTGGGTGAGCCCTATATCGGTTGGCCGCAATCACCCAAAAGAGCGAAGCGTCGGAAGTCAAAGCGAAGAAAAGGAGCAAGCTGGAATTCAAGCTGCCAGCTTGGAGGCGCCTCCATCAGGCTTTGAGGCACCTCCAGTTTGAAGGCGCCTTCAGCCTTGTTGAAGGCGCCTTCAACAGGTCAAAAGTGACCGTTTGCGCTGCGGATAAAGTTTTATCCGCCTACTCGATGGAGGCACCTTGGACCCCTGTTGGAGGCGCCTTGGACCCTCGAGATCAGATTTCCATAGGCTATTTAAAGGCCCCTGGAGCTAGAAATTCAAGAAGAACTCAAGCAATCAATTATATAGTCTTTCCTAGCAATAGTTCTAAGCTTTAAAGTGTAAAAGGCTTCTCCGCCTTTAGCAAAAGGAGATCTTCTACTGCGCTTTCGTCACTTCCCTGGATTAACAACCCTCTTGGTTGTAACCAAGTTAAATTCCCGTCTTATGCTTAATTTTTATTTATTTATTTGTTATTATTTTTCTATTGCTTTTCTGAGTTGAAATCCGAGGAGGGTATAGTTTATTTTTGATTTTAGCAATTCACCCCCTCTTGCCGGCCTCCACTGCACCTACAATTGGTATCAGAGCGAGACCACCTCAGAAGGACTAACCGCCGACTGAAGCACAACGATCAAGACGATGGCCGGAGTAAATATTTATCCTCCAAAGTTCAACGGAGATTTCGCCACATGGAAGCGAAAAATGGAGGTATTTTTTAAAACGGATTTTGATATTCTTATTACAATGAAATATGGTTTTGCAGCACCGAAAGATAAAGAAGAAAACACATGGAGCAAGAAGGAGCAAGCCGATTTCGTCGCCAAAGGAAAGGTTGAGCTCCATCTACTCAGTGTACTGCCACCTCAGGAGGTAAATCAGATCGGAAGCTACGACTCCGCAAAAGATCTCTGGGAGAAATTCTTGGAGCTTCACGAAGGTACCTCCGAAGCGAAGCTAGCCAGGCGTGACATCCTCTGGACCCAGTTGACGAACCTCCGGATGAACCAAGGCGAGAAGGTAGCGCAACTCCAAGCAAGGATCAAAGAGCTAATCACGCAACTAACCAATCTTGGAGAAGAAGTAACGAACCGGGACTCGATCCGATACGCCCTCAACGCCTTCCCCAGAACTCCAGAGTGGGCCTCCTTAGTAGATGCGTACTACATCTCTAAGGACTTCGAGGTAAGTACTTTAGAACAATTGTTTTCTACTTTTGAACTTCACGAATCTCGAGTTGCAGAGCCCAATGGAGTGGAGAAGACCAGTCAGAACATTGCCTTAAAGGCAAAAATAAACGGTTCTAACTCAGAAGCCTCGGTCGACGAATCCGAAGCGACACTATTGGTAAGACGCTTCAATAAATTTTTTAAATCTAACAAATTTAGATTGTAGAGGCATGAGAGAAAAATAAGAACGACTCGTTGCTACAACTGCAACGAAGAAGGGCACATCAAGGATGATTGCCCGAAGTTGAAGAGCAAGCAAAAGGAGAAGGCAAAGACCAAGTACAAGAAATTAGATTCCTCCAAACACAAGAACCTAAAGGTCACTTGGTCAGACTCATCCTCCAAATCAGACGTCGAAGAATTCTCGGGGATAGCTCTAATAGCTAACCATCAGCTGGAAGAAGAGTCAAGCTCAGAGATGAGTATCGATGAAGGGGGAGGAACATCAGAAGAGGAAAGCTGCAGTGAATGGGGAGCCTCGCCGAGTCAGGTAAGTCAGGTACGAAATCTAACCCCGACTCAGTCTTTTCACTTTATTAAATCTCTTTCTAAATACTTATTCGATTTAAAAAAAGAAAATAAAGAATTGAAAATGAAATTAGAAAAAACATGTCCACTTGAGATGTATGATAGCATAAAATCAGAAAATGATAAATTAAAATTAGAAATTGAGAAATTGAAATATCATGATGCATGCTTAAATAAATTTCCTAAATCAAAATTAAGAATTTATGGAAAATTAAATTGGTACATTAGAAAACACCAGGGTCAACTTAGAAAAGTGCCCAAAAATCATGTACCGCCTAAGTTTTTGACCAACCCTGTAGGAAGGAACCTTTATTGAATTCCAAAATCTTTGCTAGTTTAAATTTCTCTTTTAGTTAAAAGCTTATAGTGAGAAAATTAAACATTGAAATTCTTTATGGAAGCTTTGTCTAAGGAAGTGGTTGTTACAACAATAACCAAGAAGGCCTAGTGCATCGCCACGACCTGGAAGCTAAAATATTGAAAGAAAATGTTTAATTAACTTTCTGAAAAAGCATTAAACAAGAATTAAATAATACTTTGAAACTTTTTCAAACATTTTTGAAAAATTCCAAAAAAAAAATCAATTTTGACTTAAAAATTATTGTGAAAAAATCATAGATTTTTTTTTCTTAGAATTTTCTTTAAATCTCAGTAATTTTTACTAAGAATTATTTTTAAAAAATTAATTTTTCCTTGGAAAATTCAAAATTCATTTGACTTGAAATTTTTTTAAAAAAATTCAAAAATTTATTTGACTTGGAAATTTTTTTCAAAAACCTCATTCTTACTTAGAAATTTTTTTTGAAAAATTCATTTTCTGAGATATCATTTTTATTAAATAGAAATTTTATCTAAAGTTAAAAAATTTTCTAAAATATTTTTTGAGTTATCACCCCGTTTTTGCTGTGATCAAAGGGGGAGAGAAAGGCACAAGCTTAGAAAAATACACATTTAGGGGGAGAAATTTTTTTTTTAATTAAAATTATTCATTTTGTAGTTGCAATTTTATTTATTGAAAGCTAATGCTTAATATATTAGTTTAGTAATTTTTATTTTAAAATTACTTTTCTGTCTATTTTTACCCTAACTTGAATTTGGGTTGATGCACATCAAAAAGGGGGACATTGTTGGACCCCGTGGTAGTTTTGAGGTGATCAACCAAGTTGGTTAGGTCCTGCTTTGTTTGATCCCTGCGTATGAGTGTCTAGGAGCTTAGGAGCGCAGGAAGTCGAGCGGAAGATGCAGCTAGCTAGAAGGACGGCACGGGAAGGGAGCCGACGGGCTCGGTGCGTTCGAAGGACGAGAGAGCTACGAAAGAGTACTCTGGTGGAGCGAGAAGAACGTGTGCGGCGTTCGAGGGATGAGAAGACTGACGGAAGCCTGCTCGAGGAGAAGGCCGAGAATTGGGTTCAGGTGAGCCTTATTCCGGTTGGCCGCAATCACCCAAAAGATCGAAGTATCGGAAGTCAAAGAGAAGAAAAGGAGCAAGCTGGAATTCAAGTTGCCAGCTTGGAGGTGCCTCCGTCAGGCTCGGAGGCGCCTTCAGCCTTGTTGAAGGTGCCTTCAACAGGTCAAAAGTGACCGTTTGCGCTGCGGATAAAGTTTTATCCGCCTACTCGATGGAGGCGCCTTGGACCCTTGTTGGAGGCACCTTGGATCCTCGAGATCAGATTTCCAGAGACTATTTAAAGGCCCCTAGAGCTAGGAATTCAAACAGAACTCAAGCAATCAATTGTATAGTCTTTCCTAGCAATAGTGCTAAGCTTCAAAGTGTAAAATGCTTC
Organism: Zingiber officinale; assembly: GCF_018446385.1. Classification (NCBI taxonomy): domain Eukaryota; kingdom Viridiplantae; phylum Streptophyta; class Magnoliopsida; order Zingiberales; family Zingiberaceae; genus Zingiber; species Zingiber officinale. The sequence continues at coordinate 66,924,129 of NC_055997.1, forward strand.
TCCTCCTTCAACAAAAGGAGATCTTCTACTGCGCTTTTGTCACTGCCCTGGATTAACAACCCTCTTGGTTGTAACCACGTTAAATTCTCATCTTCTACTTAATTTCTATTTCTTTATTTGTTATTATTTTTCTATTGATTTTCTGAGTTTAAAGCCGAGGAGGGTATAGTTTATTTTTGATTTCAGCAATTCACCCCCTTTTTGCTGGCCTCCGCTGCACCTACACTTTCTTCTTCAACCTTTCTTCCAAGTCTTCTCAGATCTAGGTCTAAAACTCTTTCTTCTCCATAAACTTCACCTCGATCTAGATTCTTCTCTTCTCCTAGATCCAAGATCTCCACTTTCTTAACCTAAGATCTTGTTTTTCGAGATCTATTTCTTCAAGATCAAGTTTCTCTAACCCTAAACAGTACCCTTTGCCCACTCAAGCTTGACAATATGTCCAACCTATTGAAGAGACTTCGCAAGGGTGGTGGTGGATCTAGTGGTGGAGACAAAGGGAAAGAACCATCCAAAGACAAAGGGAAACAACCGGTGCAAGGCAAAAGAAAGAGGACCTCACGCAACCAAGGTAATGACAATGAATTTAATATTGTGTTTAGAAATGATGATCAAATAACTAGATTTGTAATTCTTGTCAATAGAAAGATCGTGTGTACTAGGTATATGGATCCAATTGTTTTAGATATAATGGGAAATAGAGACGATATAGATTGGAGTGATATGTTGTACACACATCTACCTACTTATCCTCGCCTTGTTTTGGAGTTTCTAAGTTCACTAGATGTTCATTTTGCCAATGAGGATGATTATGTTGGCAAGATAAACTTTAGATTAATGAATTAAGAATTTCAATGGACATTTAGTGATTTCAACACTTGTTTTGTAACACCCCAAATTTCATGATTTGGAGTCCTAAAAGACCTTATTAAAATCTAGAAATGTTTTAGAAAAATTCTAGAGATTTCTAGAAATTTTTAGAGTATTTTTATGCAATTTTTGGAGGTCGTTTGATATTTTTACCAAAAGAAAGAAGTTTTGACAAAAAATATCCAAGCCGAGGCTCGAACCGGCAACCCTTGACCCGAGCAAAACCAGACTAACCAACTGGGCTAGCAATTGTTACTTGATTAAATACAGGAAGAATTTTATTTAAGTAAAAGAAGTTAATAGTAAGAAATAATAAGAAGAAAATAGGTTGCAGCCGGGGTTCGAACCCACGAGCCGGGCCTTAAGCAGAACGCAGCCCACCAACAGACCAGCCGAACTTTTCTTAACTAAATTTATATCGAAATATATTTAAGTAGTACTAGTTAACAGAAACCTGAGAGTATTAAAAGGAAGAACTTAGGGATTAATCACAAAACCTAAATTCCTTCCTCACCCTTTCTTCTCTCACGCGGCGATGACGGTGACTTCTAGGGCGGAGGACAAAGTCACGGTTAGGGCATGGTTTTCCGACGGCCGGCCAAGGTTCATCAAAGAGCTCCTCGCCTTCCCGAGATCCTCTCACCGAGAAGAAGCTATAGGCGCAAGGAGAGGCCGGGAAACTCGAGCTATCCGAACCCTAGAAGCCTTTTCTCCTTCGGTAGAGAGTCTAAGAACGCAATGTAAGTGCTTCCTCACCTGCAGTAGAGTAGCTTCGGATTCGTGTTGGCTTCTCGTTTCGATTTTTAAGGGAGTTAGGTTTTATGCTTGCTGCCGTGTGTTTCAAGGGGAGAAATGGGATGATTTGTATAAGTTTGAGCATGTAGTTTGAATTCTTTCGCCTCTATGATCAAGTACATCAGATTCAGACATGTTTAGAGTTGGGCATTTGTGTTCGATCAAATTGTTGCACTGTCCTTGTGTTTAGTTGTCGTGAGTCTCAAAGAAGGAGCATGTAGGGGTTGAGCATGTTGAGCATTCTGTTCTTTATGATTTTTCTGCCGTGGCATTCAGTTTCAAATTTAGTTTGGTGCATAAAGTTTCAGATTTAGTTTCGTGCATGTTTATGCTAGTATAAATGCATTCAGATTTACTGTACATTATGTTTTTATGTATGCAAATTAGGATTGGCATGTCATGAGTTTTATGCCTTAGTTTGGGTGCATGTGTTATAAACAGATAGTTTAGTTCTAGTTCTTAAAGTATGCAATTTTAACGTTCTACAGATTTAGTTTTGTATAGCACCTTAGTTTGATTTTTTTTTCCTTGCCATAATAAGTTAGAACAGCCCTTGGAGCATATTCCAGCCCAGTTTTCTGTCTATTTCTGCAGGCACCGAACAGCTCTCTTTGGAGCTTAGACTAGCCCTTCCAATTTGTAGTTTTTTTTAGCAAATGCAGATTTTCCACTCGTGGCAAGAGTTCTTTACCTCCTTTTCTTTCGGATTATACTGTACAACATTGGAATAGCTAGAGGATTAAGAGTAGCATGGATTTCTTTGCTTCCGGATTACACTGTACAGCATTGGAATAGCTAGAGATTATTAAGTAGCATGCATTCTTTGCCCTCTTTCTTTTATCTCTGTTATAGCACGATTTAAGGTTTTAATTCCCACACATTTTAGATTTAGTTTAAGCTTGTATAATATGCAGACTTTCATAAGTATTGCTTGTAGATTTTGATAAGTATTGCATGCAGAACTCCAATCTTAGAGCAGATTTTATTAGGCATTTCATATGCAGATTTTATAAGTTTAGTATGCAGATTTTCATAAGTATAATATGCAGAATTTTATTAGCATAGTAGGCAGATTTTTGATTTAAGCATATTAAAGTTAGAATTTGCTTAAACATTTCAGTTCTTTTTAAAAGAAGCATTCTTTTAGAAGTATTAACAAGTTTAAGAAAGATAAAGAAAAGCAAGAAAAAGGCCAAGGCCTTAAGCAGATCCCAAAGTCAAGACTTTAGGGATTTTGGCACACAAGGTGCTTATTAAAATACCAAGGCATTATATATTAGAAGTATTAAAAGATAACAAGTATTTTACTTTTATCAGTGGCACTGTACTGGACTCTCAGTTGTCCTTGGGTTGGGCTCCCATAGTCGTCCCTAGGTTTAGATAACCTAGTAGTAACGGCACGGCCGACGGTCGACGGTCGACGGTCGACGACCCGAAGGTTGCCAAATGGGCCGCCGAATGGGTCGGGTGTTACAAAAGTAAAAGCACATTTGTCGGGCCCAAGAGAAGTTGATTATTATTTTGAAGTATTATAAGTATAAGTTTTTGAACAAGTAAAACGAGTTTTACATAAACATAAAGTATTAAAGATTAAGTTAGAACAAATGAAATAAAGTTTCATATAGTTCTAAAAATCAGTAAGTTTAGTTCTTTATTCTACCATGTATATCTAGTAGATGAGTAGTTTTTCATGTTTACCTATTAGATGAGCAGCATGATTAGCTATTAGAATTACATGAGTAGATTCCTTAGTTTTCTTTGTTATTAGATTGACATGAGCAGTTATGTTTATGCTTTATTTCTTTTAGAGCATATAGTTTCTAGTTCTTTTCGTATACATGCACATTCATGATTTTGTGAGTTAGATAGCGCTTACTAAGCAAATTTGCTTATAGATTGCACTTCCTCTTATTGCAGATAAAGGAAAAGAAAAGATTTAGCAAGGAAGGCGACAAGGTGGCGCGGATGGTGTGTGATGCCAGGACTATGGAAGCCTTGGGACTTAGTTTAAGAATTTATTAAGATTGTCATTTATTAAGAATGTATTAGATGAGTCATTTAGTCTTCCGCTGTTAGTTAATTGTATGTTTTATTTTGTTTCCGCTATTCATTACTTGCATGACTTGATTTCATTAAACTGCGTGGTGATGTTATTCCTTTTGTGTATTTGATATGTGTTCCAGCCGCTTGTGGCTGAGTATATATTGCATGTATTGTTGAATATGGTCACCGGTACAGGGGAGACTCTGTCGAAATTTTTCGGTAGGGTTTCTATGTGATTTTTAATCATACCGGTTAAGTAGAGTTAGTAGTAAGTAACGGTCATCCTTAGAGTAGTAGTAGTAGTAAGAAGGGTGGTCGTTACAGTTGGTATCAGAGCAGTTCCCATTCTCCAGCATCACACATCAGCACCATCCTTGCCGTCTTTAAGTAAAAAAGTATTTAATTTTCTTTTATGCTTTCCTTATTATTTGCAGTATAGGGTATTTGCTTGTATGCGCTTTAGTAAGATAGAAGTTTTATTTCTCTTTTATCTATATACCTAAGTGGATTTAAAAAGGATAGAGAAGATATCAAGTCTTCCAAAGACCACTAATGGGTACAATGTGAGATGAATACTAGAGGACCGTGAAGTTAAGAGATTAAGACACAAAGAAGTACCACTAGTAAAGGATAGTATAAGATAGAAATATCCAAAATTAGTCAAAGTTCGAGGACGAACTTTTTATAAGGTAGGGAGGATTGTAACACCCCAAATTTCATGATTTGGAGTCCTAAAAGACCTTATTAAAATCTAGAAATGTTTTAGAAAAATTCTAGAGATTTTTAGAAATTTTTAGAGTATTTTTATGTAATTTTTGGAGGTCGTTTGGTATTTTTACCAAAAGAAAGAAGTTTTGACAAAAAATGTCCAAGCCGAGGCTCGAACCGGCAACCCTTGAGCCGAGCAAAATCTGACTAACAAACTAGGCTAGCAGTTGTTACTTAATTAAATAAAGGAAGAATTTTATTTAAGTAATAGAAGTTAATAGTAAGAAATAATAAGAAGAAAATAGGTTGCAGTCGGGGTTCGAACCCACGAGCCGGGCCTTAAGCAAAACGCAACCCACCAACAGACCAGCCGAACTTTTCTTAACTAAACATATATCGAAATATATTTAAGTAGTACTAGTTAACAGAAACCTGAGAGTATTAAAAGGAAGAACTTAGGGATTAATCACAAAACCTAAATTCCTTCCTCACCCTTTCTTCTCTCACGCGGTGACGACGGCGACTTCTTGGGCGGAGGACAAAGTCGCGGCTAGGGCATGGTTTTCCGGCGGCCGACCAAGGTTCATCCGAGAGCTCCTCGCCTTCCCGAGATCCTCTCACCGAGAAGAAGCTATAGGCGCAAGGAGAGGCCGGGAAACTCGAGCTATCCGAGCCCTAGAAGCCTTTTCTCCTTCGGTAGAGAGTCTAAGAACGCAATGTAAGTGCTTCCTCACCTGCAGTAGAGTAGCTTCGGATTCGTGTTGGCTTCTCGTTTCGATTTTTAAGGGAGTTAGGTTTTGTGCTTGCTACCGTGTGTTCCAAGGGGAGAAAGGGGATGATTTGTATAAGTTTGAGCATGTAGTTTGAATTCTTTCGCCTCTATGATCAAGTACATCAGATTCAGACATGTTTAGAGTTGGGCATTTGTGTTCGATCAAATTGTTGCACTGTCCTTGTGTTTAGTTGCCGTGAGTCTCAAAGAAGGAGCATGTAGGGGTTGAGCATGTTGAGCATTCTGTTCTTTATGATTTTTCTGCCGTGGCATTCAGTTTCAAATTTAGTTTGGTGCATAAAGTTTCAAATTTAGTTTCGTGCATGTTTATGCTAGTATAAATGCATTCAGATTTACTGTACATTATGTTTTTATGTATGCAAATTAGGATTGGCATGTCATGAGTTTTATGCCTTAGTTTGGGTGCATGTGTTATAAATAGATAGTTTAGTTCTAGTTCTTAAAGTATGCAATTTTAACGTTCTACAGATTTAGTTTTGTATAGCACCTTAGTTTGATTTTTTTTCCTTGCCATAATAAGTTAGAACAACCCTTGGAGTATATTCCAGCCCAGTTTTCTGTCCATTTCTGCAGGCACCGAACAGCTCTCTTTGGAGCTTAGACTAGCCCTTCCAATTTGCAGTTTTTTTAGCAAATGCAGATTTTCCACTCGTGGCAAGAGTTCTTTACCTCCTTTTCTTTCAGATTATACTGTACAACATTGGAATAGCTAGAGGATTAAGAGTAGCATGGATTTCTTTGCTTTCTTTGCTTCCGGATTACACTGTACAGCATTGGAATAGCTAGAGATTATTAAGTAGCATGCATTCTTTGCCCTCTTTCTTTTATCTCTGTTATAGCAAGATTTAAGGTTTTAATTCCCACACGTTTTAGATTTAGTTTAAGCTTGTATAATATGCAGACTTTCATAAGTATTGCTTGTAGATTTTGATAAGTATTGCATGCAGAACTCCATTCTTAGAGCAGATTTTATTAAGCATTTCATATGCAGATTTTATAAGTTTAGTATGCAGATTTTCATAAGTATAATATGCAGAATTTTATTAGCATAGTAAGTAGATTTTTGATTTAAGCATATTAAAGTTAGAATTTGCTTAAACATTTCAATTCTTTTTAAAAGAAGCATTCTTTTAGAAGTATTAACAAGTTTAAGAAAGATAAAGAAAAGAAAGAAAAAGGCCAAGGCCTTAAGCAGATCCCAAAGTCAAGACTTTAGGGATTTTGGCACACAAGGTGCTTATTAAAATGCCAAGGCATTATATATTAGAAGCATTAAAAGATAATAAGTATTTTACTTTTATCAGTGGCACTGTACTGGACTCTCAGTTGTCCTTGGATTGGGCTCCCATAGTCGTCCCTAGGTTTAGATAACCTAGTAGTAACGGCACAGCCGACGGTCGACGACCCGAGGGTCGCCAAATGGGCCGCCAAATGGGCCGCCGAATGGGTCGGGTCGTTACAAAAGTAAAAGCACAGTTGCCGGGCCCAAGAGAAGTTGATTGTTATTTTGAAGTATTATAAGTATAAGTTTTTGAACAAGTAAAACGAGTTTTACATAAACATAAAGTATTAAAGATTAAGTTAGAACAAATAAAATAAAGTTTCATATAGTTCTAAAAATCAGTAAGTTTAGTTCTTTATTCTACCATGTATATCTAGTAGATGAGTAGTTTTTCATGTTTACCTATTAGATGAGCAACATGATTAGCTATTAGAATTACATGAGTAGATTCCTTAGTTTTCTTTGCTATTAGATTGACATGAGCAGTTATGTTTATGTTTTATTTCTTTTAGAGCATATAGTTTCTAGTTCTTTTCGTATACATGCACATTCGTGATTTTGTGAGTTAGATAGCGCTTACTAAGCAAATTTTGCTTATAGATTGCACTTCCTCTTACTGTAGATAAAGGAAAAGAAAAGATTTAGCAAGGAAGGCGACAAGGTGGTGCGGATGGTGTGTGATGCCAGGACTATGGAAGCCTTGGGACTTAGTTTAAGAATTTATTAAGATTGTCATTTATTAAGAATGTATTAGATGAGTCATTTAGTCTTCCGCTGTTAGTTAATTGTATGTTTTATTTTGTTTCCGCTATTCATTACTTGCATGATTTGATTTCATTAAACTGCGTGGTGATGTTATTCCTTTTGTGTGTTTGATATGTGTTCTAGCCGCTTGTGGCTGAGTATATATTACATGTATTGTTGAATATGGTCACCGGTACAGGAGAGACTCTGTCGAAATTTTTCGGTAGGGTTTCTATGTGATTTTTAATCATACCGGTTAAGTAGAGTTAGTAGTAAGTAACGGTCATCCTTAGAGTAGTAGTAGTAGTAAGAAGGGTGGTCGTTACATGTTTTGGATTGTCTTTCGGTAGTTCTCGGAGGTTTAATTGGAATAATTTTTGAAATTCTATCACTGGATTAGATCATCCCTATGAGCCCTCTAGAGCCAAGGCTTCTCACTTGCAAAACTCTGTTTTTAGATATTTGCATCGATTCATGAGCAAAACTACTTTTGGTAGAGGGGAAAGTGATGGAGTCGTTAAGAAAGTAGAACTCTATGCTCTATGGGCTAAGTTGCATAAGGTCGATTTTGATTCCGATTTTCATTTTCTACAAACTTTAATGAGAGTTGCGAGGGCGTGTTCGGGATCAATAGTTCTTGGTGGCTTGATTACTCAAATAGCAATTAACTTAGAACTTAATTTAGATGGGTTGGAAGTTATTCATGGCAATGATATGATCGACATGGATGCATGTCTTGCTATGAAAATGATTATTCGGGATGAGAACAGTTTCACATTTCCTAGGAGGAATGGTTTTCCTTTACATCTTCCTTGTCCTAATCGAACTTCAATTCGCAACCCAACTAATTGGGTAATCACTGATGTAGACCCCGAAAATGTCCCCTCTATATCCGGAGACACAGAGCCACACATTGAGCCCTCGACATCTGGATACCCGCAGCCTTCCGGGCACCCGGATCCTGCTAGGCATTCTTTTGCCTATGGTACGGGTTCCTCCAGTTTTGAATTTTCTGATTTTCGTACTTCTCTAGAATTGCTTCATGAGAAGCATGATGCCCAACAAAGAATGTTGGAAGGTCATTTTTCTTTATCAGATAATCAGTTTAGAGAAGTACAAGAGCACTTTCGATTCACGAGAAATTTTCAAGGTCAAGTGGCTGAATTTGTCCAGGATTATGACACGGATCAAGCTAGAATGAGAGATTTTATGCAAAGCATGAGTGTCACTAGCCAACAAGTAGTTGCTTTGTTTGAGTATCATATAATCCTGAGCGAAACTCCTGGTTTCCCTAGCTTTCCCATTGGCCAACCACGTCGTAGGCATCCTTTTCCTCGTCCTCCTCCACCTCCACCTCCACCTCCTCGACCATATTGATTTCATCGGGACGATGAAAAGTTTAGGTCTGGGAGGTGTCGAACCTGATTTTTCTTTTTGCATTCTAGTTTTTAGTGTTTGCTTGTTTTCTACATGTTTAGTTTTTGTTTTTCATTTTATTTCGATTGTCTTGCTTGGATTGCTTGTTTTGATAGTCACTAGACTATCTTTTGAAATCTTGTGGCATACATCTTGAAAACATCAAAACTTCACTTATATGCTTTCTTGTCTTCAAGATTAAATGTTAGCACGTTCATTATCTAGATTCATGATGTTTTAAGTGATGCTAGTAGTATGCTTAATGTACCTCTTGTCTCTATCTTGGGAAACATGACATAAGCTAAGTATCTTATGGAGATGAGTTTTAGTTTTGGCTTGATCTTAAGGATCTTATCTTCACTACACCTATACTTGATGCTTGAATAGTTGATATCATGGAAATAGTCATGATTCATCTTGTTTGTTTAGTACTTGGTTTCCATGGTGATTTCTCAAACTTTATTTTGGTTATTGGATGAGGCTCAACTCATGTAAGCTCATTTGGAAAAATCAAAATATCCCAACATTTGTGCTAAAATTACATTTGTGAATAAGATTTGCACAATGCAAATACTTATGAAAAAAAATGTGAAAAAAAAAGTAAATAAGGGATATAAAAAATAGTTGTCGTGAGTGAAATCTAGCTAGTCACCCCTTTGACACCGAGTTAGGTTACTGGGGAAATGACTGCTTAGCTTCTCTTGAGATTGAGCACGCCTTTGAGACCTTGGGTTGATTGAGAAATATAAACCAAGTGTGTGGCAAGTAAGTGTCTATCACTGGTTACTTGTCTATCACCGGAAACATTAGGAATTCAAACTTGATGACGACTTTACTAGGACATAGATGTTGGTGCGGTTAGCAATAACGGTGTAACCCAGGTTTTGATGAATGACAAAATAGGTTAAGTTAGTTTTGTTGTTGATCTAACACTCTGACCGAGTGTGTAGGAGAAGTCCAGATAGGTCGACGGGCTGACCTGATGTCTGGCACGAAGCCCAGCTAGGTCAACGGGCCGACCGGATAGTTGGCACGAAGTCCAAACGGGTCAATGGGATGACCAGACGTTTGGCACGAAGTCCAACTAGGTCGACGGGTTGACCGGATAGCTGGCGCGAAATCCAGACGGGTCGAAGGGCTGACCGGACGTCTGGCAGGTAAGTAAAGGTAAGTCACTAGAGTTGAGTGACTGGGAGGACACGCTCCCGGGAAGGGAACTTAGGCGCCGATCCGACTTAGAACCATTTTGGAACTCTAAGTCGAGATCGTGACTAGATTCCGGTCTCGAAAAGACAGAATCTAAGTCATACTCTTTTTCTGTTAAACTATGAATTGTGTTAATAATCTATTTTGCAGGGTATAATTGTCTTACACTAACGTGTTTCTTACAGGAAGGAGTCTGCTGGAAAACTTGGGTCCGGGCGCCCGGGAGGTACCCAGGCGCCCGAAGGTCCGGGTGCCCGGGAGGTACCCGGGCGCCCAGAGGCAAAGTTTTATCCCCTTCGCGTTAACGCCACATGGAGGCTCCTGGTTGGGTTAGCTACGTCACACCGGGGCACCCTGAAGGTTCCAGATGCCCCCGAACCTCCTATATAAGGAGGGTCAAGGCTGAAGCTCCAAACATAACTCAGAATTCGCTCTCCTATGCTCCTACGACACTGCGAATCTCTCCGACAACGCGCTTTCCTTTTCAGTTCATACTTTCTGTCAGTATTTTGTTTAATAATTCCTGTACTCAATTCTTGTAATCATTTTTCGAATTATTAGTAAATTGCCCATCGAAAGCATCCTTGTGTGCGGGCCTTGGAGTAGGAATCGTCAAAGGCTCCGAACCAAGTAAAAAGAACTTGTGTTAGCCTTGCAATTATTTTCCTTATTCTTTTCCACTGCTTAACTCGTTTCAAAATTTTTGTTATCGATATTCACCCCCCCTATCGACTCTTCACGATCCAACAATAGATTGAAACTTGAAGAGTTTTGAGTTGTTTTATTTGCACTGTGCACAGGGTACTTATGCTTAAGCCAAACTTAACTTGTTTTCATGATCATGCTTACTAATGAAACCTTTTGATAGAGTTAGGAGAATGCATTAGGGATATGAGTGCATTGTAGAGCATATGAATTTAGATTGCAGTATTTTTCTTGAGGACAAGCAAAGGTTTAAGTCTGGGGGTATGATGTGCGTAGATTGTATGCACTTGTTTAGCATGTTTTGACGCACAATCACATATTTTGCACATGCTTTGTCTATGTATTTTTATATTTTTAGCTTTCCTTTTTGCATATTTACACTTTTTGTTCAGAAATATGCTTTTGTGCATTTTGTGTATACAGGAGTCAAATTTGGAGAAGATTTTGGCACTTGAACAAGGAAGGAAGGCACAAGCCCTGTGAGCCACACGACCCTGCCATGGGGGGTTGCTCAGGCCGTGTGTGGATCACTGCCCGTGTGACTGCAGTAGGAAAGGAAGCGGCCTTGGTCGTGTGAACCTCACACGGCCGTGCCAAGATGGGAAGTCAGAGGAAGCCAGGTCGTGTACACTACATGGCTGTGCAAGCCCTCCAGAGTCGAAGAATACCCTGACCGTGTGCTATACACGGCCCGTGCAACAATTCCAGAGGCCAAGGATGCCCTGGTCATGTGCTTCACACGACCCGTGCAGGGTTTCCAGAGCCGGAGGTAGCGCATGCCGTGTGGATCTACACGGTCGTGCAAGGGGTGCAGTGGCAGAGCCAGACATGGCCATGTGAGAGAGGTAGAGAGGGAAGTGAGCCTGGTCGTGTCCCACACACGGCCAGGTCCTGGGGCCATGTGGCGCCCGATTTTCCCTCTCTATTTAAAGGTTTCTTCTTCATTTCAAAGGGGATCTTCTCCCTTTGGGGGAGGGGGGATTCAAGATTTGGGTGTTCCTCCACCTTCTTGGAGGGATTCCAGTGATTTTAAGGGTGGATCTTCAACGTTTCGACTCCGGAGAGCGAGGATTGGATCCGAAGACGGTCTTCATCGTAGATAAGCTTTTTTTCCCTATCTTTCTTGGATTAGGGATCAAGATATTTGTCTTTTCTTCTTCTTTTGGATTCTTTCCTTGTTCCATGAATTAGATCTCTTGTTCTAGGATGGAGGGAATATTTGTAATGAATATTTGATGTAAACTCTTGTGAATTTGCCAAAATTTCTATTTATATGATTTTGCCATGTTTGTATCTATTCTTTCTTGTGTGGATTGTTGTGATTAGGGCTTAATTACCATGCTTGATTGAATGTTTGAATATCTTGTGGATCTTGTAGAGGTAATTCCTCATTCGATTTTTCGATGGACGTTCGTGACAGGAACATGCCCGTGTAAAGACATTTGAGGGGTAATCTTGAAGGGGAAATTAGGTATTTCAAGAGGGTAAGATAGATTGTATGCATTAATCTTTATATCTAATGAGGTTGAGAAGTAGTGACTTCTATGTTGATTTTTCGAGGGGCGCACGTGACAGGCAAGCTCGTGTAAGGACAACATAGGGTTCATTCCTAATTGATCGTATTTAGATATATTTCAATCCTAGACCAGTTGTCTATTACAAAAGGGAACCGGTAACCTTCTACAAATGATGGACAATTGAGAAATAAGATTTAGTAGATCATTACATTGAATAACATTACAAAGAAACCAAAACTCCTAGAACATACCTTTATCATTTCCCTTATTCTTGTTTCTTATTCTTTCATTTCTTTGTTTACATTTCATAGTTTTACTTTACACTTGTCAACCCATTGATTAGTTGTTTAGCTAACTCGCTTTGAGACATCTTTAATGCTTATTCCAGTCCCTGTGGATTCGATATCTTTTATTATTACTTGCGACATATCCATACATTTGCGGAGGTTTACAACGATCGAACCTATGTTTTGATAATGTCAAAGGGGTTCAAAGTTAAAGTTGTCTTGTGATATAACAAGTGTGAACTGAGTGTGCAAGAAAGTCCTAGTTGAGGCTAGGCAGGTGGAAAGTTCTAGCTGCAGTTAGGCGACAAACTTCTAGTCTGGGGGACTAGGCAAAGCCTTAGCGGGTCGAGGATGTTGGACCAAATCCTAAGTCAAGGACACTAGGTGAAAATCCTAGGGTCGCAGACACCAGGTGGAAGATTAGATGGGTCGGGGATCAGACATTTAGCATGAAGTCTCGATGTCTCGAATGCTGAACAAAAGTCCAATCGATCTGGAGAACCAGTCTGGCAAAAGGTAAACTCTCTTGAGAAGAATAGGTGAGGGTGCATTCCTCGTTAAGGGAACAGTAGGCGTTGATTCGACCTAGGGTTTTCGAAAAATCTGAAAGTCATAACCAAATAGTTTGGCGACTATCAAATAAAATATTATTCATATTTCACTGTGCTAACTTTGTCTTGCAGGGTATATTTTGTATTTGGAATAATATGTCTTGCAAGAAGTGAGATGCACAAGGAAAAAACTCGGATGAACAGTGTCCGAGGCACCTCTAGGGTTGTTGGAGATGCCTCAGCTGCTTTGGCCGAAGCTTCGCACGGAGAGGAGCCTCCAAGCGCCTTAGAGCTAGGAAGGAAGGCATCTTTCATGTGCTTGAAGGTGCCTTCTATGCACTTGAAGGTGCCTTCAAACAAATGAACTTTGCAGAAAGCAGAGGTTATCAAGTTCGCAGATTTTGGGATAAAGATCTGAGTTGGAGGCACCTTCAATGGGGTTGAAGGAGCCTTGAACATCCCATAAAAGGAGATCATGACCAAATGCTTGGAGACACTTCATTCTTCACAATCTTCTCCTACGTGCTGCTTTAAAGATGATCCTGTGACTCTGCGATGTGACTCCGACGATCGAGGAAGCGACTCCGACAACCGAAAGCACAACCCTCCAGATCCTTAAAGTTGTCGGTATAACTTTCCATTATAGTACTTAAATTATAAATCTATTGTACTCATCTTTGTAAAGACTTTTCGATATTATAGTGATTGCCCAACGTAAGCGATCAACAATCGCTAGCCTTGGGGTAGGAATTGTCACAACCTCTGAACCAAGTAAACCAAAACTGTCAGCATTGCTTTTTTCTTTTATTCTACTTATTTTCTGCTATGTATTCTGATCGATTATTTTCTGAAAAAGTGAAAAAGTCACGAGCATTATTCACCTCCCCCTCCCCCTAGCATGTTTTGATCCTACACAATGCTCTAATCCCACTCGATAGATCAAATCTATGAAAGAAGAGATGAAGTCCATGGCAGATATTTGAGTAACCTGGACCAGGACATTAGAAGTGTGTCAAGAGAGTTATGAGTTATTTATAGAGAACAAAAGATTATATGCTCACATATCAGAGATCAGGTCATCAGGAGGTCATTAGATATTCAGATGCAGACTTTGCAGGATGCTTAGACAACAGGAGGTTCATCTCAGGTTATATCTTTATATTGGCAAGAGGGGATATCTCTTGGAAAAGCATCAAACAGGCTCTTATAGCCACTTCTACGATGTAGGTAGAGTTTATAGCCTGCTACGAAGTATCAAATCAAGGAATATGGTTACAAAATTTTATCACAGCATTACAGATCATCGATAGTATTGATAGGCTATTGAAGATCAAGTGTGATAATAAAGCTACAGAACTATATTCAAAGAACAACCGCAACTCATCAAAGTTCAAGCACATTGACATCAAGTTTCTAGCAGTCAAAAAAGGAGTTCAAAGTAGTCAACTGTAGATAGAGCATGTTAGTACAAACTTTATGATTGGAGATCCACTCACCAAGGGCTTGCAACCCAAGGTGTTTCATGTGCATATTGTACATATGGGGATGCTTCTAGTGGGTGAAGTACCAGTTTAGTGGCAGTTTGTATTTATGTTTGTTATTTTGTTGCTCTCTATATATAATGAACACTTTTGTTATTACATTTATATGTTCATTTTTCACATACAGTTTCTTGTTTGTTGCAACAGTAATGGATTTTTATTACCACTCTAAAATAAAAGTATCATAATTTACTAATGTAGTTTAGCATTTAGTGTAGTAAATACGATATGGACTCTATTTTGAGTCAAAAAGAATAGGTCATGGTTTACAACTGCAGTGTAGTTTAAGGTATTTGTAAATATGACATGGACCCTTTGGGTCATTAGGAGGATCAGTTAAGAATGTGCATGTGCAAATTACTTGTCATGCAATTCTCATTCTACACCTCCACATCAGATCTATGTCACTAATGAAATTCGTATTGTGATTACTGTGAGACTTGTTACAATTATACTAGTTATGACTCTTTTAGTCCTTGATAGTGGAATTGATGGACCAAATTGTAAGGAACTAGATGCGCTAAACACGCAAATGCGCAGCCGAAAAATAGTAGTTCCTCCAGAAGATCCATGCGTAGGGAAATAAAAATTACTTCATATACTAAGTTTTCTAACATGATAGTATACCTTTGGTGCGTGCACACAATCTCTCGACTGTAAAATACCGGAAAAAATGACAAATATTAATAAGGGAATTTTCCGGAATTTTTGGAAATTTTTCGGGAATTTTTCGGAGCTCGTACGGACGAGTTGACGGGGATAAAAACGGGACCCAGAAAGGCCTGTTTAGGCGACCCATTTTAACGAGGAAAAGTTTTCTTTTCCTTTATATTTTCTTTTCTTTATTTTCTTTTCTTATTTTTCTTTTCCTCCGGTTTCTCTCGACGCCGACCCGAGATCTTTTCTTCTCTCGCGCCCGACGCCGGCCCTAACCGCCGGCCGGCGGTTCCTCCTTCCCGAGAGCACAAAACCCTCGGCCAGTTCTTCCTCCTTCTATTTCTTCCTCCCAAACCGCACACCCGAAGCTCTTCTCCTCTTCTCCTCTTCTCCTCTTCTCTGCCGCCACCACAGCGCTAGCCATGCCCTAATTGGGTTGTGCCGCCGTCGAGATTGCTTCGCCGCCACCGACCTAGTGCTGCCGCCGGCCTTCCTCCGCCCTACAGCCGACTTCCACCGGTATCCTAGCCTCCAGCCGCGTGCCCTAGGCGACGCCTTCTCCCCTTCACCGACGCCGATCCAGCCGAGCCCTAGAGCCGGTTGCCACCACTGTGTCGTGCCTTAGCATCACCAGCATCTGATCACTAGGTTCTGCCAAGCACTTAGTCTCACCTCCCGTACCCTAGATTCATCATTGGGACGACCTTTTTCGTCCACCAGTTGCCGGCAAAGGGAACGAGAGGCACTGATTTAGTGTTGACAACAGGTTTGTGGCAACAAACTCTTCCGGTTAGCATTGTCCTGCATCGGTATCTCTTGGCAGTGTGTCCACAGGGACGACATTGTACTAGGTAAGGTGAGTTGGAAAATTTGGGTCATTTCTAGAAATTGTTATCTCTGTTTCTTGATCGCAAACTGATCTGACCAGTGGGAAGGAATCTAGTAGATTGGTTCTGTGAATTCTCTTTAGCTCCAGCAGCGAACACACTCTGAGACTGTGGATCAAGAAACGACATTGAGGTGAATTAAGGTAAGATGTAGAGAAAGTTATTTCTTTTGGTTACCGTGTACACTTGAATTTATTTTGTTAGGTCGGATATACATATTTGTATATATGGATCTTGATCAATTGAATAAAGGAAGGGTTAAGGTTAACGAAATTAATCCTAATTGATTAGTTGGATTAGAATTTAGTTTGGCTAAATGTTATATTATAGAATTAGCTAAATTAGACATTTTGTTTGATACAGGACTTTGACGTGAGACGAGTATCTCGACGTCGTGAACCAGATTGGACTTTTCGATTTGGAGGCGGGTACTTTTGACTTATTGTCTTTGATATGCTTAGTAATTAAATTAACAAGATGTATTAATTGTGTTTCTTACTTGTTTCGGTTAATCACTGCCCAATACATGCTACCTGTTGATTGATTGTTTGTTTACATCTTGTATGGATATATACCTGATTCTACATGCTCATGGGTAGTGATATAACCATATTTTACCATGTCAGGACCTAGGCTTGATACCTTATATGATCAGATACCTTGATATGATTCATTCGCTTTGGTGCACATTATGATATGTCCAGAGATTGGTTTAGTATATTACCATGTTTAGTGACATGCACCATTCGCATGATTGCATGCTGAGTGATTGATTACTCCTTTATTGTCGAGCACTTTGCCAGTTTCATCACTGCTCTGCTAGGACGCTCATGGGTAGCGGGACACAGCGTGGTAGCACGTCGGTTTGACTCTTCCGGTGCTCCGTTGATCCGCTCGGGGGTAGTGTGACGCAGCGTGTAGCACGTTAGAGATTCCTCCCCGTCACAGTGCCGGGAGTTGAGAGCATTGCGCTCCCCATTTATGATTTGGGGTAGGAGTACGTATGTACTCCGACAAGATCCCGCCCACTCGATCACTCATCAGGAGTAGTGTTCCTGAGTGGTTGTCACAACCCTACCCACTCGGTCCCACCGTTGTTGTGAGTCGGCTGACGTCCGGGGTGACCATGACATTGGCATCATATGCATGATGCATTTATTGTTTGTGTTTGTGTTTGTTGCACTTATATGCTGCACATTGCTTGGATACCTTGATTGACATGCATACAGGTCTTCTATACCTTTCGGACTGTTTGTCCTTTTACCGGGTCCTGGTTAGTACAGATTCTCTCCTGTCTTCTTCGGTTTGTAGTTACCTTTATCTTTATCAGGAGACTGTACGCATGATTAGTGCTAGGTGTTATTTCTTTACTTTGCATATCAATTGTACCTGCTGAGTGTTGGACTCACCCCGCCTCCATTGTTGATATTTTCAGGTTGATGCTGTCAGGAGAGAGTTCCAGTTGCTGGTCCCTACAGACCTCGAGGATGTGATTGGTTTTTCGTTTGGTTTCCTTTTCTGTTCTAGACTGTTTGCACTTGTTATGTTCTGGATTTATTTGCTTATGGACATGATATAGATTTTATTATATCGATGGATTTGGATTTGGTTTTTATTCTACTACATGCCTGCCTGGACGGCAGAAGAGGTGAGTTCGTCGGATTTGAGTTTTACGAGTGTAGTGGAGTAGGGTGGATTTCGAGTCAGAGTATTATTTTACTGTTTAATTATCTTAACTGCGTGGTTGTGACAGCCAGAGGCTGAATAGATTATATATAACTGCGTGGTGATGTTTTATTTTATTGTTATTATTCCAGCCGCCTGTGGCTGAGGTATTTGTGAGATGTAGAAAAGTTTCAGATTGTCCACCGTAATTTTCTCGGACAGGGACTCCTCTGGGGCGTGACAATTTAGTGGTATCAGAGCCAAGTTTTACGATCTTTTGTTTCGTATTTTGGATTTTCGGAATTTATCTGATACCAATTTATTTGGTATCAGAGCGGGTTATGATACCTGCTTTTGGTGTTCTGGAGATTTATCGGATACCTGTTGTTGGTATTCTGGATATTTTGGATTTATCGGATTTTCGATAGGGTTATGTTTCGGATTTCCGTTTCGGATTTATTTGGATTTTCGACGATTATGTACGTTCGGAATTTTGAGGTCAAATTGGGGACTGGACAGCGACGGAACATCTCCAGACGGCAAATAGGTATGTTGTTATTTTATGGTTGTTATATTGGTATTGATATCTGTAATTTAATTTAACAGATATGAGACGATCTACTCGTATTGCTGCGAGACGTGGTGCTGGACGACCACGTGCGAGGACCACGGGATCTCTGGATATGCCAGAGATGCCCACTGTTAGTGAGCCTGTCAGTCAGGGACAGACTCAGGATGCAGCGGGAGCATCGGGCTCTCAAATCCCGATAGCTCCTGTAGAGATACCTACTTTGGCCACACCGACGGTATCCACGCCTACCCTGTTTACCGTACCATCAGGGGTACCATTGGTGTACCCGACATCTGCTCCAGCGCAGCCTACGGCGTATTCAGTGCCACCACCACTTGGATCTACAGTGTATTCTATACCAGTGGCACCTGTGCCCCCAGTGCCTACAGTAGCAGCAGCTGCACCATATCCGGTACCATTACCTACCCAGCTGCCACCTCTTTTGTTCCCCATCAGTACCACGATGGCTTATGCTCCCAGGTATATCTGACATCGGAGTTCCTCCTCCGGTTTATTCAGCGGTACCACTTGTAGCACCAGTTCCGCTGTAGCCGTCCCGACACAGCTCACCGATATTGTCATTGCACGAGCTAGGATTCCAGCACTGGTCGAGTCGATGAAGACTCGTTTCACTCTTTTCCGCGGAGATCTCGATCCGAGTATGGCTCATCATGGATAGAGACTATGGAGCGGACTTTCTTCTATATGGCTTGCTCCGAGTGGGAGAAAGCTGGCTGCCTATCATTTACGGGATGAAGCAAATGCTTGGTGGATTACTCATTCTATTATTGGTGAGCATAGCGTCACATGGACTGTGTTCGGAGAGGCTTTTGAGAGCCGTTTCTTTCCACCGCCCTATCGATGGCTCGTGTGATTTTATGAGTCGAGGCGAATAATCGCCGATGACCGAGTATAATACTGAATTCCTCCGGTTGGCTCAGTTTTGTCCAGAGTTAGTTGCGGAGGACAGAACTCGCATGATGCAGTTTATACAGGGATTGGATGGTTATCTGCATGTACAGCTTGCCGGATTAGGGGTTACATCTTACTCTGATGCATTGAATCGAGCTTTGATGATAGAGTTAGCTCGGCAGACAGCATATCCGGACAGGAAAAGAAAGCATACGGGTCAGACTTCAGGGCAGGTCCAGCAGTCACAGACGGTCAGGTCAGGGTACTTCTGGGGCGTCTCGTAGGCCTCAGAAATCAGGGCGGTCTTCTTCAGGACGTTCCCGGTTTTCTCAGCAGAACCGGCAACCACCTTCCGGTGATACTCAGTGTTTTCGATGTGGTTCCAGAGACCACATCACTTCAGCCTGCACTCTGGAACAGTCAGTTTGCTTTTATTGCAAACTGCCTGGGCACCAGAGCCGAGATTGTCAGCTGAAGGCTCAGCACACGGCTTCCGGAGGGTCAGAGCAGAGGGGACAGTCTAGTCAGTCAGTGTCTCGACGAGGAGGGCGGAGATTCACACCCTCACAGCGTCAGCAGGGAGCAGCTCCCTCTGCAGCAGCATTTGGCATGCTTGGACAGGAGTACTCCAGTGCTTCTGTAGCACCCCAGAGTTTTGCTCCAGGACCTTATTATCCGACTCAGGGGCAGTATCAGACTCAGTCCCAGCCAGCTGCACAGTATCAGTCATCATCGCATCTGCCCAGCCGCAGCAGCCGCTGGCAGCATTACCACCTCCTCCTCCGCCAGAGACTGGTCGTGTTCATGCGATTACCAGAGAGGATGCTCAGCGGGCCGACGGATCCGTTTTCCGCGGTACGATTTCCATTTATGCATTTACTGCTGATATTTTGATTGATACTGGTAGTTCGCATTCTTTTATATCCCGTACCTTTATGCGGGAGATTGGTAGATTACCTACTGTTAGGTTGCGGCGATTGACTGTCTCTCTACCGTCCGGTGATACTTTAGACGTCACCCAGGAGATCAGAGGTTGCCCGTTAGACTTTGGCAACATGATACTTACGGTAGATCTTCTAGTATTGGAGATGATCGAGTTTGATGTCATACTTGGCATGGATTGGCTGTCAGTTTATCATGCTACCGTTGATTGCCAGACGAGGGTGGTCACCTTCCAGCCTCCGAACCAACCCTCGTGGAGTTTCACTGGCATCAGAGACGACGGTATCTCAATTATTTCGGCGATTCAGGCGCAGAAGCTGCTGTCACACGGCTGTCATGGTTTTCTGTTATCGTTGATCAGTACTGAGGACAGTAGTGGTTCGCAGCTCTCCGACGTTCCTGTAGTCCGGGAGTACCCAGATGTATTCCCTGAGGAGCTTCCAGGTTTGCCTCCCAGAAGGCCAGTGGAGTTCGCTATTGAGCTGATTCCGGGAACCGCGCCGACATCGAAAGCTCCGTATCGTATGGCACCAAAAGAGTTGAACGAGCTGAAGGTTCAACTCCAGGAGCTTTTAGACAGGGGATTCATTCGCCCTAGTGTTTCACCATGGGGTTCTCCAGTTCTATTTGTCAAGAAGAAAGACGGCACCATGAGGTTATGTATTGACTACAGGCAGCTGAATGCAGTGACCGTCAGAAATAAATATCCATTACCACGGATTGAGGATTTGTTTGATCAGCTCAGAGGTACATCAGTGTATTCTAAGATTGATCTGCGATCCGGATATCATCAGCTGAGAGTCAGAGATTCTGATATTCAGAAGACAGCTTTCCGTACCAGATACGGTCATTATGAGTTTTTGGTAATGCCATTTGGGCTTACCAATGCTCCAGCGGTGTTTATGGACTTGATGAACCGCATCTTTCTGGAGTATCTGGATCAGTTTGTTATCGTTTTCATTGATGACATATTGGTCTACTCTCGTTCCGAGGAGGAGCATGCACAGCATCTTCGCACAGTCTTGGAGATTCTTCGACGACATCAGCTGTACGCGAAGTTCAGCAAGTGTGCATTCTGGTTATCCTCAGTTGGTTTTCTGGGACACGTGGTTTCTAGCAGAGGCTGTCACCGGTTGGGAGCAGCCGAAGTCAGTTCAGGAGATCCGCAGTTTTCTGGGATTGGCCGGATATTACCGACGTTTTGTCGAGGGCTTCTCGCATATTGCTATGCCACTGACACGTCTTACTCGGAAAGGCGTGAAGTTCATATGGTCCGAGGATTGCGAGACCAGCTTTCAGGAGCTGAAGCGGAGATTAGTGTCGGCTCCAGTTTTGGTTTTACCTTCTGGAGAGGATGGATTTGTACTTTACACCGACGCGTTTCTACAGGGTTTGGGCGCTGTAGTCTCTTATGCTTCTCGTCAGCTGAAGGAGCATGAGAAGAACTACCCAGTTCATGACTTGGAGTTAGCTGCCATCATCTTTGCTCTGAAGCTTTGGCGTCATCATTTATACGGTATCACATTTGAGATTCTCACTGATCATAAGAGTCTCAAATATATTTTCACTCAGAAGGAGCTTAATCTTCGACAGAGGAGATGGATGGAGTTCCTGAAGGACTACGATTGTACCATTAGCTACCACCCGGGGAAAGCTAATGTGGTTGCAGATGCACTCAGCAGGAAGTCCAGAGGGACTTTGGCTTGCCACCGACTTTCAGTTACGGACTTGATTCAGGCTTTCTCGAGTTAGATCTTGAGGAGCAGGGACATACAGAGCTTACCATGGTTGCTCAGTCGTCGATCAGGACGAGGATCCGAGAGGCACAAGCCAGTGATCAGCATTTGCAGTTTATTAGCAGTCAGATAGCTTCCGGGCAGCAGACCGAGTTTACACGAGACGAGGAGGGTATTATATTCTTCCGAGGCAGATTATGCGTACCTCAGTCTCATCCGGTCTTACAGGAGCTATTACAGGAGGCACACCGTTCTCGATTTGCGATCCATCCAGGCGGGACCCGCATGTATCGAGACTTGAGGCGTTCCTACTGGTGGAACGGCATGAAGAAAGACATCGCGGATTTTGTAGCTAGATGTCTTGTCTGTCAGCAGGTGAAGGCTGAACACCAGAGACCTGCAGGGTTACTTCAGCGGATTCCTATTCCTGAGTGGAAGTGGGATCACATTACCATGGACTTTGTGGTAGGGTTGCCGAGGACACGACGAGGTCATGACGCGATTTGGGTAATCGTTGATCGATTAACCAAATCCGCGCACTTCTTAGCGATTCGGAGGACTGATCCCTTGGATCGATTGGCAGATCTGTATTGTCGGGAGATCATCAGACTACATGGTGTTCCATTGAGTATCATTTCGGATAGAGATCCACGGTTCACGTCTCGTTTCTGGCAGAGTCTGCAGCAGGCCTTGGGCACACAGCTCCGTTTCAGTACAGCTTTCCATCCGCAGACAGATGGACAGTCAGAGCGGACTATTCAGACTCTTGAGGATCTGCTGAGGTCATGTGTTATGGATTTTGGAGGCAGTTGGGAGGACCATCTGCCGTTGGTAGAGTTTGCCTACAACAATAGCTTTCATTCGGCTATCCAGATGGCACCGTTTGAGGCGTTGTATGGTAGACCTTGTCGGACACCCGTCCTTTGGGATGAGGTTGGAGAGGCTCAGTTGTTGGGACCTCATAGAGTTCAGCAGGATGCAGAGTTGGTCCGTACTATCAGACGGAGGATGTCAGAGGCGCAGGATCGTCAGAAGAGTTATGCTGATCGGAGACGCAGACCACTAGAGTTCTCTGTTGGCGACCATGTATTTCTACGAGTTTCACCCACAAAAGGGGTGAAGAGATTTGGCCTCAGAGGTAAGCTAGCTCCACGGTACATTGGTCCTTTCGAGATCTTGGAGAGGATCGGAGCGGTAGCTTACCGATTGGCACTACCACCGTCCCTGTCAGGCGTTCACGATGTATTTCACGTATCGATGCTGAGGAGACACACGTGCTGGCAGATATCCCAGTTCCAGTTCAGCCTGACATTACATATGAGGAGGTTCCGGTACGGATACTCGACCGGAAAGAGCGTCAGTTGCGGAACAAGACTATCCGGCTGGTTAAAGTCGGATGGCAGCATCATTCAGACGAGGAGGCTACTTGGGAGCTCGAGGACACTATCCGAGCTCGATATCCCCATCTTTTCACTTGAGGTATGTGATTTAGTTTACCGTTCAGCATTTATACTCTATTATCTGTTATTAGTACTTGCTGATGGTAGATATTGAAATTTGGGGACCAAATTTTTATTTGTGGAGGAGAATGTAAAATACCGGAAAAATGACAAATATTAATATGGGAATTTTCCGGAATTTTTGGAAATTTTTCGGAAATTTTCGGAGCTCGTACGGACGAGTTGACGGGGATAAAAACGGGGCCCAGAAAGGCCTGTTTAGGCGACCCATTTTAACGAGGAAAAGTTTTATTTTCCTTTATATTTTCTTTTCTTTATTTTCTTTTCTTATTTTTCTTTTCCTCCGGTTTCTCTCGACGCCGACCCGAGCTCTCTTCTTCTCTCGCGCCCGACGCCGGCCCTAACCGCCGGCCGGCGGTTCCTCCTTCCCGAGAGCACAAAACCCTCGGCCAGTTCTTCCTCCTTCTATTTCTTCCTCCCAAACCGCACACCCGAAGCTCTTCTCCTCTTCTCCTCTTCTCCTCTTCTCTGCCGCCACCACAGCGCTAGCCATGCCCTAATTGGGTTGTGCCGCCGTCGAGATTGCTTCGCCGCCACCGACCTAGTGTTGCCGCCGGCCTTCCTCCGCCCTACAGCCGACTTCCACCGGTATCCTAGCCTCCAGCTGCGTGCCCTAGGCGACGCCTTCTCCCCTTCACCGACGCCGATCCAGCCGAGCCCTAGAGCCGGCTGCCACCACTGTGTCGTGCCTTAGCATCACCAGCATCTGATCACTAGGTTCTGCCAAGCACTTAGTCTCACCTCCCGTGCCCTAGATTCATCATTGGGACGACCTTTTTCGTCCACCAGTTGCCGGCAAAGGGAACGAGAGGCACTGATTTAGTGTTGACAACAGGTTTGTGGCAACAAACTCTTCCGGTTAGCATTGTCCTGCATCGGTATCTCTTGGCAGTGTGTCCACAGGGACGACATTGTACTAGGTAAGGTGAGTTGGAAAATTTGGGTCATTTCTAGAAATTGTTATCTCTGTTTCTTGATCGCAAACTGATCTGACCAGTGGGAAGGAATCTAGTAGATTGGTTCTGTGAATTCTCTTTAGCTCCAGCAGCGAACACACTCTGAGACTGTGGATCAAGAAACGACATTGAGGTGAATTGAGGTAAGATGTAGAGAAAGTTATTTCTTTTGGTTACCGTGTACACTTGAATTTATTTTGTTAGGTCGGATATACATATTTGTATATATGGATCTTGATCAATTGAATAAAGGAAGGGTTAAGGTTAACGAAATTAATCCTAATTGATTAGTTGGATTAGAATTTAGTTTGGCTAAATGTTATATTATAGAATTAGCTAAATTAGACATTTTGTTTGATACAGGACTTTGACGTGAGACGAGTATCTCGACGTCGTGAACCAGATTGGACTTTTCGATTTGGAGGCGGGTACTTTTGACTTATTGTCTTTGATATGCTTAGTAATTAAATTAACAAGATGCATTAATTGTGTTTCTTACTTGTTTCGGTTAATCACTGCCCAATACATGCTACCTGTTGATTGATTATTTGTTTACATCTTGTATGGATATATACCTGATTCTACATGCTCATGGGTAGTGATATAACCATATTTTACCATGTCAGGACCTAGGTTTGATACCTTATATGATCAGATACCTTGATATGATTCATTCGCTTTGGTGCACATTATGATATGTCCAGAGATTGGTTTAGTATATTACCATGTTTAGTGACATGCACCATTCGCATGATTGCATGCTGAGTGATTGATTGCTCCTTTATTGTCGAGCACTTTGCCAGTTTCATCACTGTTCGGTGCTCCGTTGTGACGCTCATGGGTAGCGGGACACAGCGTGGTAGCACGTCAGTTTGACTCTTCCGGTGCTCCGTTGATCCGCTCAGGGGTAGTGTGACGCAGCGTGTAGCACGTTAGAGATTCCTCCCCGTCACAGTGTACCGGGAGTTGAGAGCATTGCGCTCCCCCATTTATGATTTGGGGTAGGAGTACGTATGTACTCCGACAGCATCCCGTCCACTCGATCACTCATCAGGAGTAGTGTTGCTGAGTGCACGGTTGTCACAGCCCTACCCACTCGGTCCCACTGTTGTTGTGAGTCGGCTGACTGGCGTCAGGGGTGACCATGACATTGGCAACATATGCATGATGCATTTATTGTTTGTGTTTGTGTTTGTTGCACTTATATGTTGCACATTACTTGGATACCTTGATTGACATGCATACAGATCTTCTATACCTTTCGGACTGTTTGTCCTTTTACCGGGTCCTGGTTAGTACAGATTCTCTCCTATCTTCTTCGGTTTGTAGTTACCTTTATCTTTATCAGGAGACTGTACGCATGATTAGTGCTAGGTGTTATTTCTTTACTTTGCATATCAATTGTACCTGCTGAGTGTTGGACTCACCCCGCCTCCATTGTTGATATTTTCAGGTTGATGCTGTCAGGAGAGAGTTCCAGTTGCTGGTCCCTACAGACCTCGAGGATGTGATTGGTTTTTCGTTTGGTTTCCTTTTCTGTTCTAGACTGTTTGCACTTGTTATGTTCTGGATTTATTTGCTTATGGACATGATATAGATTTTATTATATCGATGGATTTGGATTTGGTTTTTATTCTACCACATGCCTGCCTGGACGGCAGAAGAGGTGAGTTCGTCGGATTTGAGTTTTACGAGTGTAGTGGAGTAGGGTGGATTTCGAGTCAGAGTATTATTTTACTGTTTAATTATCTTAACTGCGTGGTTGTGACAGCCAGAGGCTGAATAGATTATATATAACTGCGTGGTGATGTTTTATTTTATTGTTATTATTCCAGCCGCCTGTGGCTGAGGTATTTATGAGATGTAGAAAAGTTTCATATTGTCCACCGTACAGGGGAGATGCTGCCGAAATTTTCTCGGACAGGGACTCCTCTGGGTCGTGACACTCGACAGTTCGGATCTCAGCACGATCAAGCGTCCGTGCCTCTTTCGGTATCCACACAAACAAGTGTTCGTTTGTCTCACAAACTCACAAAGTGGAGATGAAACCACTTAAGGTTGTGCTAGCAACCTAGAGAAGGTTTCGGCCTAACTCAAGTCTCCTTATTTGAGTCTAACTCAAGTCTCCTCATTTGAGTCTAACTCAAGTCTAATTCACTTGAGTCTAACTCAAGTCTAATTCAATCGAGTCTTACTCAATTAATCTCATACAATTCAAATTCAATGAATCACTATTTCATTAATTCAAATTGACTCCTTGAGTCTAGTTTGAATTGGACTTAATCCAATAATTAGACTCAATTGAGTCTTACTCAATAAGTCCAATTCAGATTAGACTTAATCCAATGATTCATCATATGAACTCATCTCCAAATCTAGTTGTTCTTTGTGTGTGACCCAAGAGGTTCTCGTAACGTTGGCAATGTACCCAAATCAACATTTAGATACATAAGCAATGAGTGGCATCTAGCAAGACATTATTGCTACCCAAGTGAAGAGAAAGTCAAGATCCAAGCTAACCTGTCCGTGGCTATTATCTTGTATGACTTTGTCCCTCTATCCATGATATCTAGATTAATTAATAAGGCATAGACTGTGTCATCCTCTTATCAACTTTTTTGTTTCTTGATCTCTAAGTAGACACACTCAATCAAATAAGTTCAATATCTCATATTGACTCATTTGTGCATGGCCATGCTTTATTGTATCCTACTAATCAAGGGGCCCACAGATATCGCTTTCGTCATATGGAAGGGATAGATCCCATCTACATCACTCACATCCCTTCGCATAATTTATTGCATACCCAATGAACAACTTTATTATCCACCTTGTTACAGGTGACATTTGCTGATACTAAAGTACACAACTCCTTATGTAGGGAACCGTAGCGACTTCAAGTCTACGGACTATTCATACCAATAGTCACATGAGAATGTTTATGACACTCATATAACAATCTATGAAACATTCTCATGATGAGTCATTCAATATATATTCTCTAATATATATCCATGTGTCAACATGATATCTCATATCCATGACTTGTGAGATTAAGTCATCTGTTGACCTACATGTTAGTCTCAACGCATTAATATTATCCTTATATATTAATACTCGACTAGGAATAGTTAAGAGTAGTGTTCTATGTATATCTACAATATCTCACTATCAATTCAACCAATTGATATGTTGTAGATAAGAACCTACTACCCAAGAACATTATTATACTTATTCAATCAGCACTGAACTGAAATAAATATAATAACCAATTTTTCCTTTTATTAATAATGATATATGATACAAAATGAACCCTTTACAATCATCTCATTATTGGTACTAGGATTAATACTAACACAGATTATTTATGAGGGTATTTTTACCCATAAAGATTGGTTATTACGTATATATGTTCATTTTTCACATACAGTTTCATGTTTATTGCAACAGTAATGGATTTTTATTACCACTCTGAAATAAAAATATTATAATTTACTAATGTAGTTTAGCATTTTGTGTAGTAAATATGATATGGACTCTATTTTGAGTCATAAAGAATAGGTCAACTGTAGTGCAGTTTAAGGTATTTGTAAATATGACTTGGACCCTTTGGGTTAGTAGGAGGATCAGTTGAGAATGTACGTGTGCAAATTACTTGTCATGCAATTCTCATGCTACACATCCACATCAGATATATATCATTAATGAAATTCGTATTGTGATTACTGTGAGGCTTGTTACAATTATACTAGCTATGACTCTTTTAGTCCTTGCTAATGGAATTGATGGACCAAATTATTTACCAGGGTATTTTTATCCATAAAGATTGGCATTGTTACATGTAACTAAGGAATATATTGTGTATTATGTTGTCTTCATGGTGGGAGATTGTTGGATATTTTTATATTCGATAACTTGTTAGTGGGCTTACCGTGAATTCATAACCCACTATATTGTCACTTAAGTCCAAACTCATTAATGTGATCTAATTGATATGTTATTGGGTTTGTTTGCTTTAGGATATGTATATTATATGTGTAAACTCATTTACCTTAAACCCACTATCCATTATCATTAGTGGGTTGATAACGCATAGTGGGTATTAGACTATATACTGCAGGGTCAGGAGAGATTTTGACAATCCTTGTCATCCCATTCGGTGAGGACATATGATGTTGAAACCCTAGCTCCTGTGGAAGATTACACTTCGACTTCAGAATTTGGGGATAACACAAGGATGATGTCTCTGACTTTAGGTATAGTTTAATTACAGCATAAAGTTTTTTTATCTCGCTATAATTTCTTTAATTTTCTCCGTATCTAAATCGACGAAAAAGATCCTATATAAAAAGAATATTATCGTTTATTCTCTATCATTATTTCCTCCCCAGCAACTAGCCTAAATTCCTTCCACCTTCTCTGGAGTATATTCTCTTACTACGACTTGCAATTAACCCCTACCATCTTCCACCAGTTTATCTATCCGAAGAAAAATGAGGCTAGTGTCTTGTTCTTTACTGCTCGCCCAGGCACATAATTCTTAGAGAAATATCCACTGCCAACAAATTTTGGAAGACGCAATATTTCTTTATTAAACCACCGTCCCCCTTTATCTGACTCACTAAATGGGAGATAGATCTTCCTCAACAGGGTCGTTTCAAAGAAAACTCGGCATATCAACCCACTAACGACTTCTTAGCTGATCGTCACTTCGATTTTCCGAACTTATTGGTGAAGATACCCTCAGTTATTTTAAATTAAGCCACATACAAACAAATATCGACTGCACATTAGGTAAGTATTTGAGTATTCTGGATTTATCTCCATGAAGAATACTCAAGCATGCCCTCAGTTATTGGTGAGGATCCCACGAAAAAGAAGTCGTCTATTGAAAAATCCCTCTCAGCCGAGTTCTTCAAAGATGCCCCTCAGCCCAATCAATCCTCCACTCTTCCGATTTGAACATCACCCCTGGCGTCACCAATTGCATATCCAGCATCTCCAACACCAACAATTCCATTCCAATACCAACAACACCTTTGCCAATGGTGACAACTACTGCAATACCGATTCCACCTCATCAAACTTACATTCCTTTTGACTTTGTTCCTTTCCTTATTATTGAACGAGTTCCTCTCCAATTAGTTGAAATTGAAGCAGTGAGCAAACGCCCATCCACAGAGCTAGTGGCCAACATGGTGGAATGCACCATCAAAGTAACTTAAGAGGCTGATATAGATTGAATTTTCATTTAGCTAAGTACTTATTGTGACAAAAAGGACATAAGCTGACTACTCCGAACATCATACACGGTTGGCCCTACGATCATCAAGAAGCTATAGATGGTCCTGATGTGGAGGGTACATACAGGGCTTTTGCCGAGATTTGTGTCATGCCCCGGAGGAGTCTCTGTCCGAAGAAATTTTGACAGCATCTCCCCTGTACGGAGGACAATCTGAAACTTTACTACATCACCATATACTTCAGCCACATGCGGCTGGAATAAATAACAATAATAAACAAACCACAACACATAGACATCCACGCAGTTTAATAAGCAATGATAATAAGACTCAAAATCCAACCTACTCAACTACACTCATAAAGCTCAAAACCGATATCCTACTCCACTACACTCATAAAACACAAATCACAACGAACTTACCTCTTCTGCTCTCTAGGCAGGCGTGCAGTAAAACAAGTCCGAATGAAAGTCATCGACAAATAATAGCAATCCATACAGGATCCAAAGTATCCAAAACATAACAAGTCTAAACATAATCAATTAAAGAAAACTCAAGGACCAATAGACGTCCTCGTGGTCTGCAGGGGACTAGCGACTGGAACTCCTCCGAACAACATCAACCTGAAAAATAGTAACGGAGAAGGGTGTGAGTCCAACACTCAGCGGGTAACAACTGATATGCAGAATAAAGAATATAACAACTAGCCCTAATCATGCGTACAGTCTCCTGATATAAGAAAGATAAATCCAACTGAGGAATACAGGAGAAAATTGTACTAACCAGGACCAAGGTATAAGTACAACAGGTCGTCAGACCGAGAGTGTCATAAATCCTGTATGCGTGTCAATCATATGCATCCATATAAATGCAGCAAGTAAATGCAGCAAACACAAGCAATAAATGCATCATGCATATGATGCAAATGTCATGGTCATCTCTGACGCCAGTCACCCATCTCACACACAATGGTGAGACCGAGTGGGTAGGGCTGTGACAACCGTGCACCCTGTATCACTACTCCTGATGAGTGACCGAGTGGACGGGATGCTGTCGGAGTACACACATACTCCAACCCCAAATCATAAATGGGGGAGCGCAATGCTCTCATCTCCCGGTACACTATGACGGGGAGGGATCCCTGACGTGCTACCACGTTGCGCCACACCACCCATGAGCGGACCAACGGAGCACCGAACAGAGCAAAATTGACGTGCTACCACGCTGCGTCACGCTACCCATGAGCGGACCAACGGAGCACCGAACAGTGATGAACCTGGCAATGTGCTCGACAATAATGGAGCAATCTATCACACAGCATGCAATCATGCGAATGGTGCATGATACTAAGCATGGTAATATACTGAACCAATCTATATACACATATATGATGTGCACCATAGTCAATAAATCATATCAAGAGTACACAGATCAGATAAGGTATCACACCTAGGTCCTGAACATGGTGAAGCATGATTATATTACTACCCCTATAAGCATGTATAATCAGGTAAGTAATAACATGAGATGTAAAACAATCAATCAACCAAGCATGTAACAGGTATCGGGTAGTGACTAACTGAAGCAACTAAGAAACATAATTATTGCTATTTGTTAACTTCACTACTATGCATATCAAAGACATAAAGTCAAAAGTACCCGCCTCCAAATAATAAAATCCAAATCGGTCCAAATCCGACGTCAAGATGCTCGTCTCGCGTCAAAGCCCTGTGTTACCAATTGAATATATTTTTATTTAGCTACATTCTTATAAATAGCTAAATAAATTCTCTAACCCTAAATTAGGGCAAATCCCTAATCAACACATAAACCTAATTCAACCCATACATGATCAACAGCATATATCAAATTCCTATGCCTTACCTTAAACTCACAGCTGTTTATCACTGTAGGAATTAGGGTCGTTTGCTGCTGGAATCTACCTGCTGCTGGAGATCAAACGATGCTGCAAGAAAACATTCACTACCACAATGATCAGCCAAATCCGTTCAGCGCAAGACCCCAAATCAAAATCCAAATACCTAACATGCCTTACCTAAATCTTCTTCCTCTCTGTCAATAGGCTATAGAAATTTGTTGATGCCCGAAATCCTGTGGTCGACCGCAACACAGAGGGAAGAAGGCTTGTTTGCCGACACTAGGGCAGAGGAACAGGTTGGCTACCGGTACTAGGGCAGAGGCGTCGTGGACCGAATCTAGGGCAACTGAAGAGGTAGTGATCTGCACTGCTCCGTCCGGCCTCAAGTGATGGCAGCGCCTGGTGCGGCTCGGGAAGGAGGAGTCGGCCGGAGAACTAGGGCTGAGGTGCGACACCCGGCGGTGCTAGGGCACCGGCGACGGCGGCCGGCGCTGGGGAATCTGTGCCGGCAGTGGCGTCGAGGCTGGCTAGGGCATGGTGTGATCTCTGCGCGTCGACGTCCAGTGGCCGCTAATCATCGCGATGGGGGCCGAGAGCAAGGGTGTCCGGCGGTGGCTCGTCGGACCAGAGGAGGGGAGAGGAGAGGTGGCTCTCGTCGCCGGCGGCAGAGGGGGGGGGGGGTCAGCGTCGCCTGTGCTAGTCGGCTCCGACAGCACAAAGGGAAGAAGGGCTCGAATCGGGGAAAAGAAGGGAAAGTGGCGTCGGCGTGAGACGCTGTGGCGAGTTCGGGCAAAGAGAAAGGTGAGAAGAAGATAAAGAACACAATGAAGAATCAGGAGAAATAGGGGGAAAAATAGAAGAAAGCAAAAAACCGTCGGTAACGGGTGAGAAACGACGTCGAGGAGAAAGAAAAAGAGAAAAGAAAAAGGAAAAAGGAAAAAAAATAAAATTTTTCCTCATTTAAATAGGGTAGCCTAAACAGGCCTTTTCAGAACTCACTTTTATCCCCGTAAACTCGTCCATATGAGCTCCGAAAAATTCTCGAAAAATTTTCAAAAATTTCGAAAAATTCCCTTATTATTATTTTCTATTTTCAGGTATTTTACAATTTGACCAGTGCTAAATGTGACAAATCTATCCCATGGTTACTATCTCAACTATGCCCTAGGGTAGCTAATTAAGTACTTGTGGTTATGCAGGCGCTTGCCAATCAGTACAAATTCCTCAAATGTCTTCTAGAATCATCGAAAAATATTCAAAAGATGCTAGATAAAGAAGCTCACCATGTTGATCTTATTTACCAACGAGTTAAAGGATAATGAGACCAAAACCAACTGGTTATCCGAGGAGCTGAAGTAGGTCGGTCAATCAACAATCAATTGAGACCAGGAAACAAGGTGCCTGGATGCGTGCTGAATTGGAGATGGCCAAAGCAGACCGCAAATCAACAAAGCTTGAAGCAGCCATAGAGGAAAAGAACAAAGCACTCGAAACTGAGCTAGAACAATTTAAGGAGAAATTGAAAGAACTTACAGACTATCAAGCCGGTGAAGAATGATGCTGGGAAAATAAGAAAAAGAGTTTTTGAAATATGTCGAGTTCTTTGATATCTTGGGGCACGAACTTCCCAAATCCAAGACTATTTTTTTTCACTTTTGTTTTTTTTATGTTTAAATCAACTGTGAACTCCCATGGCAGATTGCATTATGCAAATGCTCTTGCTATATTGTGATAAATATTTATCATATTAATTCCTATTGTTGATGCAATAGATTATAAGATAAACAAATTTAAACGCCCAATACCGGTATTCGATAACATCGGGAATTGTGTCTAGAAATCCTCTTCTTTTTCACCCTCCGGAAATCACCTCCAACAATTTATTTCCT
The DNA here is from genome assembly GCF_018446385.1 of Zingiber officinale. Taxonomy (NCBI): domain Eukaryota; kingdom Viridiplantae; phylum Streptophyta; class Magnoliopsida; order Zingiberales; family Zingiberaceae; genus Zingiber; species Zingiber officinale. Next base: position 66,957,444 of record NC_055997.1, read on the forward strand.
TAAAATTTAACACCACAAATTCCAGATGGAAAAAACTCTAACCTGTCTATGAATGTGATCAGACGATCCCGAAGCATTGCGCGCCCTTTTAAAGAAGAATCAAATGACTCCTCAAATTATAAATATCATATTTTAGGGTAATTTTCTACATCCACTGTCATCCCCTCCTCATCCCCGTTTCTTCGACCTCTTCGTGAGTCACCGCCTTCCTCCCGCAAGTAAGTTTATGGCATCCAGTTCTGGTTTAATCACGTTTCTTCAGAACTTACTGACATTGAGAAAGCCCTGATACACCCAACCTATGCTATTTCCTATAATCACGATATTCTCTTCCCCAAATCTTTGAATCATCCTCACCAACCACCCCAGGTTACGCAACCTTCTTCTTGGAACAACTTCGAGGGGGACTACGCTTTCCCCTTAATCCTTTTTTTAGGAAACCTCCACCCACCCATAAGTCAGTTTACCCCTAATGCCTTTTAACTTCTGTGTGGGGTTACTATCATCTTCAAATACCTAAATATTCCTCTTATACCAGTGAATTTTCATTATTTCTTCTACACCAAAAGAGTAGACAATGGATTGTTCTATTTTGGGTCCTGTCCCCCTCTTAAATTTCAGAAATGTTTCCCTACTCCAAAATCATAGAGGACTTAGTATTTTTTTACTCCGATCACCATCCCCCTTCTCCTGTCCAACTACATGGACAATAATATTACCAACTCAACGAATATTAGAACCTTTCACGGACAAACCCTCCTACCAAGAAACAGTCTGACAATTAGACAATGTCTCATTTGACGTGAATGTCTTATTAGAGGAGGAGGAATGTCTCTGCCACTTTGGGATGAGTCCGAAGGGAGTACGGATGTTAATTTTACCTGAATCTAATATGGAGAATTTGATATCCAACCCGAATGGAGATGGGAATGGAGGGACTATTAATACCTGATACCTAATCCAAATATCCAATTAAATAATATATATATATATATTAAAGAAAATTTTCTTTTTCCAAAATCAACTTACTATTTTTATTGATATTAGGAGGAGACTATATAGATGTTTAATCTATTTTTTAATTATATATATATATATATATATATATATATATATATATATATATATATATATATATATATATATATATATTTTAATAGGTGGTTAATTTTAATATATTTTTGTTGAATGATAATAGTTGGATAGAAAGATAAAAAATTATAACTATCGAAGATATCCGATCATTTAATGGGTATACCCATCTATGATCCTATACCCAATGGGTATGCGGACGGAGGATATAGAATCTAACCCGAACCCGATCCATTGTCATCCCTAGAAGGGAGTGGAATTGATTTGCCCTTTAGACCATCTCTAACCCACATCATCAAATTTGGTATAATTTTCACACTAAAATGGTACAATTTCAGCACCAAATACTATTTCAACTTCAATCCACCCACACCATATCACACCAAAAAGAAATATTCTTTAGAATATTCTATTATTCTTATTAATTTTTTTATATGATAATTATTATATTTAAAATTAATACTTCTTAATATTTGATATTTTAAATTTTTTAAAATTCAGTATCCAACTATAATATATATATATATATATTATTTTTAATTTTATTATATAATTACTCAGGCATAAATATATTTTAAAAATATTATAAAATCACACACAATTAGGATAGAATATTTTACTATTTTATATTTAAAACAAACAAGGATACTTAATTGAAAAATATAATATTACAAGACTTTAACTTTCAGAATTACTATATTGTTCCCTTAAATGCTCAATTAATGCATTTCGAAGGGCAATATGAGCTTCTTTGTCTTTGATTTGTCTGTATCGAGCTAGAAACTCTTCAAATTGTGCACCATCATCTACTGCGGGCTCAACATCTGGATCGACACCTCAAAGTGTTCCACAATTGGTGCATTTAAATCACGTTCATCTTCAATTATCATATTATGCATAATAATACATGATGTCAGTATATCATGTAAAATATTTTTCTGCCAAAAACGTGAAGGTCTTGCAATAATTGCAAAGTGTGATTGAAGCACGCCAAATGCTCGCTCAACATCCTTTCTACACGCTTCTTGCTTCATTGCAAATAATTTATTCTTTCGACCTTGTGGGGCATGAATCGTTTGAAGAAGTGTTGACCATTTTGGATATATACCATCAATTAAATAGTAACTCATATTGTACTCTTTTCCTTGAATGACATAATGAGCAGGAATAGTACCTGTAGCAAGATTAGTAAAAAGATGAGAAGACTCAAGTACATTAATATCATTGTTCGATCCTAGCAACCCAAAATACGCATGCCAAATCCACAGATCATAATCGGCTACAGCTTCAAGAATAATTGTTCACTTTCCACTACGACCAGAATATTGTCCTGCCCAAGCTGTTGGGCAATTTTGTCATCTCCAATGCATGCAATCTAGGCTACCTAACATATCTAGAAAACCTCATTGCTCACCAATATGAAGTAGCCTAACAACATCGTGAGCATTTGGAGATCGTAGGTACTGCCCTCCAAAACTTCAACAACAATACAACAAAATTGTTTCACACTTTCAATAGCAGTTGATTCCCCTACTCATCAGTAACATCTGCTGGTACACCATATGCCAATATCCGAAATACAGTTGTTATTTTTTGCAAGGTTGACAAACCAAGTCTTCCAAACTCATCTCCTCTCTGTATAAAATAGTTGTCATGATTACTAATAGCATCACAGATACGCATAAATAAATTTCGTCCCATTCTGAATCATCTTCGAAACATTGCATCAGTATGCAATGCATTTTCGACGAAATAATCATTGAATAGATTACGATCAGCAGCTTCATGATTATGATTGATTATCTTATGACCAATGAATATATTCACATAACTCGATGATGCGTGAATATATTCGCAATGAGCAAATTAGAATTATGCAAAAGAGAATGCAAATACAAGGATCTCATTCAATTTCACATCAAGGAGAAGGATCTCAAACATCTCTAATATAGGGAGAAGGATCACAACTCAATCAATCAGGGCCGGCTCGAGACATAGGTCATTAAGGCCTATGCCTAGGGCCCTTATTATATTGGGGCCCACAAATTTTATATATATAAATTAAATATGAATATTAATTTAAAAACATATGAGTTTAGATATTAAATATTTAACATTATAGCTAAAATAAATTTTAGACGAGATTTATTTTCATCGGTAATTTTAATTGTTTACTAGCTAAACTATATTTGGTCAAAAATTTAAAATTTTGTATAGATTAAATCTGGATTTTTTTTTTATTTTTTTTACTTGATTTAAGTGATAATTTTAATTTTTTACTATTAAAATTAGATTCGTTTGGTAATTTATTTTTATTTTTTTAATTAAAATTTAATTGGTAATTTTAAATTTTTTTACTGATAAAACTTTAAATTATTAATCAAAATTAAGTTATGTTAATAAATTAAAAATATGTATTGGTTATACTTAATTAATATTTTTTATAAAAATATTTTTTATAATCAAAAGTACATTTAATATTATAGTATTAATTCTTTCTTAAATTTTATTTTTCTTTCAATTTTTTTAATAATTCACCATCAATATTTTCTAACTAAATATTTTTAACTAAATAAGTTTTATTAATAATTTATCAAAGTTAAAATTGATAAAAAAAATAATTTAGTTCACAAAGCTCCCGTCAATATAGGATTCTGAGAAAGAGTTTATTATAACCTATTTCTTCTAGGTCACACAATAATTTTATCATTGTGTCAAGACTTTCTTTCCTCGAAATTAAAAATGATTGATATTTTTTTTAAAAAAAATTATAATTAAAATGTATATTAATAGTATTACAATAATTTATTACTTGTTTCTAAATTAGTTAATATAAAATATTTTTTAGTTTTAAAATTTTACTAATAATAAAAAATGAGATTTGATATAAGATAAAATTATTGTTATGTGGCTTAATTGATCACTGCTTCCAATTATATATGTAATCATTGACAATATGTCTAATCTCGACAAGGTGGCTTAAAATTTTTTGACAAATCCTGCAGTGACCAATTGGAAGCAGTTCTTGCCCAACTTGGACAAATATTTATTTGTGATAGGATCGATTGTGCTGGGCTGCTAGGGTGGTAAATTTCACGTTTTACTATAACTAATAAAATTAAATATTTCTAATAATATTTATTTAAAAAATATTAAAGTCTTTTTTTCGCCTAGGGTCTCAAAAATAGTTGAGACGGTCTTGCAATCAATTGCTAGGGTGGTAAATTTCACGTTTTACTATAACTAATAAAATTAAATATTTCTAATAATATTTATTTAAAAAATATTAAAGTCTTTTTTTCGCCTAGGGTCTAAAAAATGGTTGAGACGGTCTTGCAATCAATATCAAGGTGAAGATCAAGAATCTCAGAATTTCAAGAATATTTTCAGACAATTTCATAATTATTTTAGCGGAATGGGAAGTGATCTTCCTGAATATTAGTATTATAATATTATTAAAGTAATTTTAAGTTTATGTGTGCTTTATTAGTATCGTTTGTATCATGTATTTGTTTGTTAAGCTTAATTATTCATGTTTTTAAATTTGTATTAGTAATATTTTAATTTAATGTTATTACTATCTTTATTTTGTATGTCAATGTAATGGGTAATGTATTTTACATTTATGCATATCAACAATTTTAATATTTTATTGTATTATGTTTATGAAATTAGTGATAATTTATAAATGTAATTATAATTAAAATATATTAAATAAAATTAAAATAATAATTTTAATAAATTAAATATTTACGAATATTCATAATACAATTTAAATATGCTATTAAATATACTTAATTTAAATTTATAATAAATAATAATTACATTTAATTATACTATAAATAAAGACAAAGAAAATAATAATTATTAATTAATTACATTTGATTTTATAATAATATAATAAAATTTTAAAAAAAATCTCATATCACCATATTTGAGGTGGGATTTAATGTATGGGTTGGAGCAATTTGGTATTAAATTTACATTAAATTTGGTGTTTTGGTGATGGATGGGAGATGCCTTAGGTATGATTTTAACAACTTTTTCTTTATTTACAATGGTTCTTAAAAATAAATAAATAAATTTGTTACATTAATGGCTCTCCTAGTACCAGTCCTATGGATATGAAGGAAAGTAAATATAAATACATAATCATAGTATCCCAAACTATTATACCAAAAATATTATGCATCCATCATCTGCATACATCCTGGGGACTACAATGGTTCTTAAAGCCTTCAATATTATATGCTCACAAGAGACAGGATGTTTCGTGCATCACTAAACAAGCATTTACAACAATCCACCAGCAAAGCAAAACTTCTGCTAACATAACTATCTCTGATGACACTAATTCCTCGACCCCATCAGAGAAGAAATCTCCCCTTACCAAACCGAATCCTTCTATCTTTGAAGAATTGAATGCAAGATCAAAGTCGTTGAAGAGGTCCTGTGTGAAAAATGCCCCTTATCTGAATCCGGTTTGCCTTCCAAATCTTCTAGGTAACAGGAATTACCTACTAGCTCGTCAATACCCCTTCAATTAATCTTCCAACATTCCAAAGTTATCATCCACTTTAGACCCCAGTAGTGCAGTACCGATTCTATATAGGAAATTCTGTATGGTAGCTCTTCTACTCCTGCAGCTCCTAGTATTCTGATTACAAGGATAGACAAAGAGAAGGCAGAAACCATGCAAAAACTTTCCATAGCGAGTGAGTAGCGGAGGTTATGACTACCTCTAGCGAAGAGGTAATACTTGTAGATTCTTTATATCTCTTACATCTTGACTAACTACTTATATTCATAAATTAGTTCTTGACGGCTCAACAAGAAATGTTAAACCCACTTCCATTTCTGAGTGAGCAATATGGCAAAATGTAAACTCGTGAAAAGGAGCTTTTGACTCAACTAGAGCAGCAAGATAAAGAGTTGTCAAGAAGTACTTCATAGAACGGCAAAAGCAGATGATCCCCTTCATAGAAATGAGGTCGTCTATTATTTAGAGCAACTACTTCATCTCCAAGAAAAACTAAAGGAATCTGAAAAGCTTTGTCAAGAAGTACAGAATCAGCTTGAATTATCAACGATGGAAGTAGCTTTCCTTAAAAAGAAATTAGCTGATTATGAAGATGACGAGGAGGGACGATGGACTCTGCTTAGAAGAAAGAGTTCCTAAAGTTAATTAGAAGAATTTTTAAACTTATTAGGTGCTAGGTTCGCCTCTTTTCTTGAACATGGTTTTTACAGAGCTATTGATCAATTAAAGAAGTTGGCTACCAGCCAGAGGGTAACTCTCTTGACTTCCTCAACATTCAAAAGGTGGTCAATAACATTTCTGAAGATAAGTTGGAAGACTAAACAATGTTCCAAACTTGCTCCTCACCCCCGCTTCAACTTTATGGACTTCATGCACCTTTATAACTTGATGTAACTGGTAACTATATTATCTCGTCATATGTATAAGAGTAGATTAGAACATTTTCTTAGGGAGAGTACTTCCTATTTATGTTTTTACCACTATATTTCTATTGATAAAAACATGTTGGATCATTTTTAGCTAATTCAATATTGAGCAATGATATGCTCAAGGAAAAAAATTCAAGGAAAAGTTTAAGGATAGACACATAAAATTATAGTCCATCATTTCACTTTTTATGGCCCCATTATTTTATGTGTCTATCCTTGAATTTTTTTCTTAAATTTTTTTCCTTGAGCATATAATTTTTCTTCAATATTTAAGGACAATTGTTAAGCAAAATTGAGGTTATCATAACCTGGAGTTCTTGTCTCCATCCCGACAAAGGTGGGTAACTAAAGGACATTTGGATGCCCTTTAGAGGGGAGGAATAACCAAGATGTGTGACTCGGGAGATGTTGAACAAGCTTGATTGGCTAAATCCTGCCACCTGACTCCTAACATTCCCTTTCCATGCTTGGGAACTTGGGTAATTCTCTTCTCGTGAGGCTGCCCATTGAGTATAGCCGACGAAAGATAAACAATGAGAATCATGCAGTATGAAGAACCATCAATAATGAGAGAATTGCAGGCGACTTGATTCTTGACCGAAGATAATATGCATACGATTCTTCCTAGATAGAGGAAAGTTTATAGGTGACTATCCTTGTCCGAGGAGAATTTGTAGGCAACTCTCTCTATCTTTGAGAGAGGAAAATTTTCACTACCTCTAACAGTGAAGCTGTTGTAGGTGACTATCCCTGATAAAGGAAAATTTATACGTGACTCTGTGTCCCTGACGGAGGAAAATTTGTAAGTGATTTTGTCCTTGATAGAGGAAAATTTGCAAGGTCTTGGACAGTGAAGTTGTTGTATGTGACACTATCCTTGACAGATGAAAATGGTACATTCATCTTTTGTATTCTTGGAGACATGTAGCTGCTTTATCTTGGGCTTTTGCTAGAAGATCCAACTCGATCAACCTCTTTTCTGAATTCCCTTCATCATATGTAAAAGAGGTGAGCAGATTTCATCTCAATTTCACCGATACAACAGCTTCTCCACCATATACTAACTGGAAAGTAGTCATACTAATACCCTCCTGAGGAGTAGTTTTGTAGGACCACAAGATGTCAGGTAGCTCCTTTACCCAATTGCTCCCTACATGATCCACCTTTACCTTTAAACCATGTATTAATTACCTATTAATAGCCTTTATTTGATCATTACTATGTGGATATTGCCATTGAAGTAAAAGAATATTTGATTCCGAGTTCTTGACACCATTATCAGATCCTTCACCTCAGAAATTATCATTCATTTTGAGAAACTAACTTACGTGGAACACCATACCTACACATTATGTTCTTCCAAAGGAACTTCATCATAGATTCTTCTATAATTTTAACCAATGCTTTGGCTTCCATCCATTTAAAAAAATAATATACGTCCACCAATAAAAATTTCTTCTAGTTTAGTCCCACAAGGAATGATCCTACTATATCCATCCTTCATTAATTAAAAGGACGGAAACGGATCATGTCTTTGTAGGATCGAAAAAAATTTATATATCTCCACAATTGCATGATATTGTCCACTTTGAGCCTAAGTTCTCATGGTTTTGTTCTTGGGCTCTACCCAAAAGGCCTCATGTTAATGGAGATGTCTTTTCTCTTTATAAATCCATAATCTTTCCCATGTGTTTTACAATGTGGGACTATGTTTGCAACCCTGTAAACCCAACAATCCCCTCCTCAAATAAAGGACCACATGCTTCCCAAGTCCAATTCTTCGACCCACCAGGTCCTCTACCCTTCGGCCCTTCGGTCCACCCGACCTACTAGGACTTCCTTTTTCCGAAGTCTAGTCCTCTTAATTCGAATATAGGAGTCCCTACTTTGTTCGAGGTAATATTGTACTCACATGGCTTAATCAGACCATGGTTGTAGTGCACAATCGGTGGTTAAACCTTCTAGCAGTTCGGATTCTAATATCACTTGTAGGATCGAAAAGAATATTGTCCACTTTGAGCCTAAGCTTTCATAGTTTTGTTCTTGAGTTCTACTCAAAATGCCTCATGTCAATGAAGATGTCTTTTCTTTTTATAAATCCATGATCTTTTTCATGTATTTTACAATGTGGCACTATATTTACAACCCTGCAAATCTAATAGTCTTCAAATATTCGGTTGGGTGCTTGATCACATGCTAGTAGTGCCTTTGACAACTTGGACAAGCAGCGACGAATCATTTTGAGTCTCTTCGTTCAGAGTTAATGTCCTCCCACTACATGATTGTCGTAAATACCTTCATGTATTTCATGCATTACATACTCAGATTCCTACTATCCTTCTTTTTAATTGTCGACTCTGTTCTATGTCCTCCAACAATCTTCCCTCCTTCAAATAAGTAATCAAAGGAGTACATCAACCATCCATCTCATCAGGGCCGGCTCGAGGCATAGGCGATTAAGGCTGATGCTTAGGACCCTTATTATATTGGGGCCCACAAATTATATATATATAAATTAAATATGAATATTAATTTAAAAACATATGAGTTTAGATATTAAATATTTAACATTATAGCTAAAATAAATTTTAGCCTAGATTTATTTTCATCGGTAATTTTAATTGTTTACTAGCTAAATTATATTTGGTCAAAAATTTAAAATTTTGTATAGATTAAATCTAGATTTTTTTTTATTTTTTTTACTCGTGTTAGATTTAAGTGATAATTTTAATTTTTTACTATTAAAATTAGATTCGTTTGGTAATTTATTTTTATTTTTTTAATTAAAATTTAATTGGTAATTTTAAATTTTTTTACTGATAAAACTTTAAATTATTAATCAAAATTAAGTTATGTTAATAAATTAAAAATATGTATTGGTTATACTTAATTAATATTTTTTATAAAAATATTTTTTATAATCAAAAGTACATTTAATATTATAGTATTAATTCTTTCTTAAATTTTATTTTTCTTTCAATTTTTTTAATAATTCACCATCAATATTTTCTAGCTAAATATTTTTAACTAAATAAGTTTTATTAATAATTTATAAAAGTTAAAATTGATTAAAAAAAATAATTTAGTTCACAAAACTCCCGTCGATATAGGATTCTGAGAAAGAGTTTATTATAATATATTTCTTCTAGGTCACACAATAATTTTATCATTGTGTCAAGACTTTCTTTCCTCGAAATTAAAAATGATTGATATTTTTTTTAAAAAAAATTATAATTAAAATGTATATTAATAGTATTACAATAATTTATTACTTGTTTCTAAATTAGTTAATATAAAAAATATTTTTTAGTTTTAAAATTTTACTAATAATAAAAAAATGTGATTTGATATAAGGTAAAATTATTGTTATGTGGCTTAATTGGTCACCGCTTCCAATTATATATGTAATCATTGGCAATATGTCGAATCTCGGCAATGTGGCTTAAAAAATTTTGACAAATCCTGCAGTGACCAATTGGAAGCAGTTCTTGCCCAACTTGGACAAATATTTATTTGTGATAGGATCTATTGTGCTGGGCTGCTAGGGTGGTAAATTTCACGTTTTACTATAACTAATAAAATTAAATATTTCTAATAATATTTATTTAAAAAATATTAAAGTCTGTTTTTCGCCTAGGGTCTCAAAAATAGTTGAGATGGTCTTGCATCTCATGTGGTTGATTAACCTGGGCTATCAATTTTACATGAACAATTCGGTCTTCAGTCTTCAACCAGACAAGGTACTTGCCATTCAGTCGAGCTCATAAACTTTTTTGTTCTTTGCCGGATATATCTTTCACAATACTACTTTAGCGTTGAGCTTCTCATATATTGTAATGTATCTGAGGAGCCAATCATTGTTTACTTCATATTTTCCATTTATCTGTTGAGTTGTTAGTTGTGAATTTAAATATATAATTACTTTTAAAATTTCAACATGTTTGGTCGGTTGCAAATCTGATAACAGAGTTTCATACTCGACCTCATTATTAGATGTTTTAAAATTAAGTTGAATAACTAAAATATTTCGTCTTATTACTATGCCAACACCGCAACCCTACTTTGTTGACGATCCATCTTCAAAGATGTCTTTATTAATAGTTTGTGACTAATATTGTATATTATACTTGTCGAGCTTTGTGGTCCATTTAGTTAATCTGCCAAGTCTTGTCGAGCTTTGTGGTCCATTTAGTTAATCTGCCAAGTCTTTCAGATTAGAAAGGATGCATCCCAAGGCGCTATTTGTGAACACTATAATAGGATGAGATAAAACAAGTAGGGTCTCAATCATCGTGTTGTCAACACCAGAACATACACAAGCTTTCTAACATAGTATATATGTTTTCTGCATCCTTTAACAAATGTCTGATGAAATATATGGGTTTTTGTATAGTTTCTTCTTGTCTCAGGAGAACAGAACCGACTGCACCCTTCAGAGCAACCAAATATAACCACAACTGTTCACCTATCACAGGTTTAGATAGAGTAGATAGGTTTGAAAGATACCTCTTGAGGTCAATAAAAGCTTCTTCACATTTTTCATCCCATACAAATTTAACCAACTTCCTAAGTACTTTAAAGAAAGGCAAACCATAGTCCGTTGACCTAGATATAAAACGAGATAAAACAGAAATCCTTCCTCGGTGGAATTTTCATATTTTGCAATGTTTGTATTTTTGTGGGATTTACTTTAATCCCTCTATCTGTGATGATGTAGCCAAGAAACCTTCCACTCCTAATACCAAAAATACACTTTTCTAGGTTAAGCTTTAGATCATACCTTCTCAAACTATCAAAAGTTTCGACAATGTCTAATCAAAGATTCAACGGAGAAGGATTTAACCAATACATTATCCACATAAACTTTAACATTTATGCCTTTTTGCTTCTCAAAAATGTTATTCATTAATCTTTGATATATGTAGCACCTATATTCTTGAGGCCAAAAGGCATAATAAGATAATAAAAAGTTTTATCGGAGGTAAGGAAGCTAACATTTTTCTAACCTAGGCATGCGTCTAACATGCAAATAAATTCATATCCAAAAGTTGAATCCACTAGTTAATATATTCGAGGGAGTAAATAGCAATTTGTAGGATATGCTTTATTAAGATCACGAAAATTTACACAAACTCTCCATTTGCCTCTTGGTTTTTGTATGACTACTACGCTAGCAAGCCAAGTTGGAAATTAAACTTCTTGAATACGTCATACTTCCAATAATTTGAGAACCCCTGTTCGGGTAATCTTATCCTTCTTAGTGCCGAAATGCCGCTTTTTCTATTTAACTGGTTAGACATCTGGTAACATATTGAGATTGTGCTCCATTACCTAAGGGGACACACCATGAACTTCTCACACAGACCAAGCAAATACATCTTTATTTTTCATCAAGCATGACACCAACTGGTCTTTTAATTCACCTCGGGGATCAGTAGATATTTTAGTAGTTTTATCAAACTAGCTAGCCTAGTATGATTGACACTCTCTCTTGTTCTTGTTCCGTCGATCTAGATATGGAGACTTCTAAAACCTGCACCTCCACACTTCTCTGTTGATGTTATGACAAGCTAAAGCCCCCAGGGGCTGGATCAGTTGGTAAGTGGTTGGGATGTTGTACCATGAAGCAGCGGTTCGAGTGTCGACGGTTGCAATGTGGGATAATATCCCCGTCTGCCGGCTTAAAGCCTCGAACCCCAGCCACTTGTCAACCCAGCATTCACCCTGATTAACCCTCCTCCTACATCACCGTGGAGCAGGCGTAGAGGGCCGTCGGGGCGGCGGATTCCGCCTTTTTGTACCATGATGTTATGACAAGCTAGCTTTTGATCTTCATGAATCATTTCTACATAACATATTCCAGCGGAGATTTGATCACCTTGTACCTCATCTATTTGAGACCCAACAGGGAACTTCATATTTTGATGATAAGTTGATACCACTGCCTGAAATGTGCCTATAGCTGGTCATCCTAATATAACATTATAAGAGGAAGGAGCCTCCACCATGGTGAAAATAATAAATCGAGTCCTTCGCAAAGGTTCTGTGCCCACAGAGATACATAATACAATTTGCCCCAGGGGCTGAACTTCATGTCCTACAAATCCAAATAATGAAGTAGACGTAGAATATATTTCCGCCAAATCTGCCTACATTTGGTCCAGAGCTCCTTTGAAAAAGACATGACCGATCTCCCAGTGTCTACAAATACTTGAGCTACATCATAATTTGCTATGGTAGCTTAAACCACCAAGGCGTCGAAATGAGATATGGCTACTCCTTCTAAATCCTCTGGCCCAAATCTAACCACCAGTCCTTTTGTTGATTTCTGACCTACTTTTACATCATAACTTTCCAACCGGCAGCAATATGCTTTTCGAACCCGATCAGAATCTTCATCAGTTTCCCCTCTTACGATTATATTTATCATACCTCGAGGTGGAGGATTAACTTGTGGAGACTGAATCCTTCTTCCAACCTCTTGACGTTCATATCATCGCTAGGAATCCTCCCTTCTCCTTCTTTCATCTTGACGAGGACGCTGTGAAGTCCTCTAGCGTTGTGTCGGAGAAGATCTTTATCTAGGAGGTGCTCTTTTTGTGGATGACGTCGAACAACTTTATCAATTTCTTCTAGAAACCCCTTGACATGACTTTGTAGAATGCCCATAAAATTGATGAAATGAACAAAAAGGTCAATGATCCTGCGGAGATTGTCGCCCAAGAGGCGTCGGCAAAGGAAGAGTCATTTACCTGGGAGGTATTGGAGCAAGTATCTAGAGAGTTTTCAAAGCAGTTCCTTGACTTCTTGTTACTGCTTGAATGTCTCATTCCCTTTCAAACCTCTCAGGAACATGAATGGCAAAAGGTCGAGGTGTTGGAGTAAGTGGAGATGGTCATGAAGCCCTTCTGTCTTGATGAGATTTAGGGACAATTGAAACGGTCAACTTCACTCTTCTGAGCGCGTTGTGCTTCGTTCACGTGATTACGTGAACATACTTTTGGCTCCCCCTAATATAACATCAAAATTAGTCGGTGGCTTCTTTAACAATGACTACAAAAAAGTCTCCTTCCAACAATCCTGGTCAAAAAACACTGATTAAGACATCTGAGATAGCTGATGTCACTTCCAAAGCGGTCTGATTGAAACGTCGAATATAATCTTTCAGAGTTTCTTGGACTCATTGCTTCATGACAAAAAGGCTTAATGTGGTCCTTCGATTACGCTTGCTATTAGTGAAATGTTGCAAGGACATAGGACTGAATTCCTCAGAAGATATGATGGAATTGGCTGGCAATCTGAAAAACCAACTTTACGTTGGCCTTGACAAGGTTGTCACTATCCGAATAATGATGTAAAAGGGAGACATTCTCAAAATGTCCCAAATGCTCTACGGATTTTTCATTCCTACGTATTCACCAATCTGGAGTGGCCGGAATCTACTTGGGAGTTCTTCAACTAGAATTTCTTGAGAGAAAGGATCTGCCGAGTTGTATGTCTTGTGGAGTTGCAATAAATCCTCGTCCTTCTTCGTGGCAAAAGGTATACTCGTCCCAACACCCCCGTCAATCCGTTCCAAGATTAACACGGAGGAGATAAATCACGGGCGGCCACTAACCTTTGGAATAATGACTAACACATAAGGAAAGTATTTACCTTGATCGAAATTCAAACCCTAGATTTTATTGGAAGTGGTATAGTGGACTCTTGACAGTGTTCTACATGGGACGACGATATCCTTTCTAGTGCCACCAAAGGAGGCAGGATGGGAGCTTGTTGTCACTGTAATATTTCTTGAACAATGGCTGCTATTGGTCATTCCATGTCATCATGTTATTGAGTATGTATCTCTTGCTCCCTCTCATTTGAGCATGTCTTCTTTGGTCATTGTGGAAATCACCCATCCCTACGTTTCAGCTTGGATTTCCCATAAATGGCGTTAAAATGTTCGAGTGCGAAAATGAGGCATGGGTCAATTCCTTGACAAATCACCTCTGGGTGACTTATGATGAATCAACTGCAACTTTACAACGGGGTCAAAGTCAGTTCAATGAATCGTCTATCAATGGGCATCGAGGAGTCGGCCGTCCAAAGGACTTATCAAGAGGTTATAAAGGGGCCAAGGCACACCTTAGTGTTATCCCCCTAATACTCAAGTTAGAGTAGAGCAGAGAAATGAATTGAGAAATAGCAGTTGCTTAGTAGATTTTCATCCCTTCAGCTGTTGAAACAAAATACCTTTTATAGAGGAGAAGAGATAGAGCCAGTCCTAATTGTTTAAAGGCTCTAAGTGAAATCATTAATTGTGCCCCAATTTAAACTTTCCATCAACTGAAGTAATAATTATTTTAATCTATAAAATTTTGTTTTTAGAAATGGGATAAGGAAATAAGATTTTGTTTTATCTAGGATGGTTGTTTCTTTTTTATTTACGCATATATTCTTACAATTCTAACATAGAAATAAGAATGAAACATCAATTCTAAAACTATGGGTATAATTTTTTTCCCATTCTTACACTATTAAATTATCTAAGAATAACAATTATAAAAGATGTTTACAAAGAACAAACACTTAAATTTTTAACAAAAGAACACTAACAGCGAAGAAAAATTTAACTCAAGAATGCAAAGAGATAAGCAGAGTAATATAACACAAAGAATGCAAAGAAATAACTAATAAGCAGGGTAATGTAATACAAAATTCTGACACAAAATTGAGAAAGAATAAAGAAGTGCAACCTAGTCATCTTACCTCCATAATCCTTATTTTTAATGTCAACAAATCTAGAAGAACGAAGAGAATATAAGGAAGATCTATCACAAATATATTCATTTTGAATTTGAGCAACTTAAACAATTTATTCAACATATGGGTTAAGAATTAAAATCTTTTTATCCCCAAAAAAAAGTGGCATTGCTTATATACTTCATTTGATAAGAAAAATTAAAAATTAGTATAAATGAATTAAATTTTATGTAGGAATCCTAGCAATAACAAAAATTAAAAACACTTCAAATTTTTAAAATTTCAAATTGACTGAGGCATCATGTAGTGAGCAAAAACTTTCCATGGAGAATGACCTACTTGGTTACTCAGTACAGAAAGTAAAATAAATTTTAGTATATAAAAACTTAAAATATTAGTTCCTTAGAATTAATACAAACCTTCCAGCTTGTTGGATGTTTCCTTGTTAATTTCACATCTAAATCCAAAGTATCGTTTACAGACATTGTAAACCTTCTTCTTCACTTCCTCCTCACTAAATCAAAAGAAAAAATGAGAGTGAATGATGTAATACACCTATAAAAAACACAGATGTAACTCATTTAAAGTGTCTTCGTGGTGCACTTTTAAAGATAAAATCATCAATAATATCATCATATTCAATATTTTCCAAAATATTCTTTTCAATGCATAAAATTGCTAATCCATTTAATCTATCTTGAGTCATTGTGGTCTGTCTGTAAATAAGATTTTATTAATTTTAATTTTAAAAAACTTCTTTCGACAGATGCCACTGTCATGAGTATTATCAATAATATCCTATAAGCAATCATCACATTTGGAAACATATCCATTGTTTTTAAAAACTAATATTTGAATGAAAGACCATTTTTAATTTGTTTCATAAGATTCACTTGGTAACATTACTTGCAAAACTTGTAATTTTGAAAACATATATTTTGCATAAATATCAGAAGTGTCACCATTTTTTAAAGTATTTTCAAGATTCACACAAGAACTCATCAATTCATCATCATCCATTGAAACTAATTTTGTAACATCATACAAAAACCCAAATATAGATTCAAAATATTGTAACTGTTCAAACATACTTTTCAATTGCCCAAGAGCAATATCGACCACTAAGATAAAATAATATATTTGAAAAGACTCTTCCGATGATTGATTTTCCCTTTCAATATTAGCAATCTCATCAAAATGTATCTTTCTACTAATTTTACATTTTGTAGGAAATATAGACTCAATTTCCAATCAGATGTTATCTTTTTTGCATCAACCATAGCAAAAGCAAAACCATTTCCTCTATATTTTTCAAAAAAAGAAACAAGACCAGATAATTGTTTTACAGCAACATTAAAACGCATATCCTCTTACTATAATTTTTTACTAACTAAGTTAATTTTATGTAAAATATCATGCCAAATAACAAGGCTTAATATAAATTCAAAACTTGAAAGTTCACCGGATGCTAACGTTTCAGCATCTCTACTTAATTTGCTATCTTCACTTATTTCTACTTATTTGAACAAAGCTTCTCTAATTTGTGAAGCTTGAGATAGTATTGCTGTGACTATTTCAATATGCTTTCCCATCTTGTAGTTGACAATGATTTTAAAATTAATCCATTAATATATTCAAGCAAAATATTCCTTCTTTTTGTTGAATTAGAGAACACCGTGTACATATACATTGACATGCTCCAAAAAATGATTTTGCTTTAGCACAAGAATTTTCCATGTCACAAACAACTAAGTTAAGAGAATAAGAACACATGGCATGTAAAATACTCTAGGATTAATGTCAAGCAATCTTCTTTGTACACCTTGATTTTTACCTTTCATTTTAGATCTATTATCATAACTATTGACAATACAATTCACACACATATTATTAATAATGGCATATGGTATATATAAATACCATTACAAGTGGAAATAGGAAAATACATAAATTAGGAAAATAATAAGTATTTCCTAATAATAATTATTCTCTAATAACTAGGAAACAAATAACTATTTTCTAATAATAATTATTTCCTAATAACTAGGAAACAAATAACTATTTACTTATAATAATTATTTCCTAATACACGCTCTCAAGATGGTGTTCCAAAAATGACACCAATCATGCTGCAAATAGCAAACAACCGAGGTTGAGAAATTGACTTTGTAAGTGCATCAGCCAACTGATCCTCAGCAGGAATATGAGTAAATCGTAATTCGGAGGCCTGCACCAGATCATAAACAAAGTGATAGTCAATAGCCAGATGCTTCATCCGAGAGTGAAAAATAGGATTAGCTGAAAGATACATGACACCCAAATTATCAATAGAAAACTCAGCAGGAGTGGTAAATAGAAGAAGCAGATCTGACAAAAGTGACTTAATCTATTGGATCTCAGTTGCTGCAAAGGAAATGACACGATATTCAGCCTCAGTCGAAAAGCGTGCAACCATGTGTTGTTTGGTAGATTTCCAAAAAATCGGATTAGCACCTTGAAAAATAATAAATGCACCCATAGAACACCGATCATCTGGATCTTTTGCCCAGTCTACATCGGAGAAACCATGAAGAGTAAAAGGTGTATCCACAAGAAGACAAATGTTAAGATCCCTAGTACCATTGAGATACCGAAGTAGACGCTTCACAGCACCCCACTGCGTCTCTGAAGGAGCATGCATAAATTGTGAAAGCTTGTTGTCCGCTAAGGAAATATCAGGACGAGTCATACGGAGATGTTGTAAGCCTCCAACCACTTGTCGAAACTTAGTTGCATCAAAAGATGAAGACCCATCATGCAAAGTAAGACGAGAGCAAGCAACAACAGGAGTGGAGGCCGGCTTGGAGTCAAGCATGTTGTGTTTGGAGAGAAGATCAGTGACATACTTTTACTGAGACAAGAGAAAACCATTTGAGGTTGGGCGAACTTCAATACCTCAGAAGAGGGAAAGAGCCCCAAGATCCTTAATCACAAATTTTGCATGAAGTTTACATACTATGACGTCAACAGAAGAAGCACATCACTCCCTGTAATGATTAGATCATCAACATATACAAAAAAATAGATAACAGTATCATCCCGAGAATAAACAAGTAAGGAGGTGTCATCTCGGGATGCGATAAAGCCAAGAGAGACCAAGAAAGCGTAAAGCTCCAAATACTAGGGCCGTAGAGCCTGCTTCATGCCATAAAGTGCCTTATGCAAACGACACACATGATTCGGAAACTTAGCACTGTGTATACCCAAAGGTTGCGCCATATAAACCCCCTTTGCAAGATGACCATTAAGAAACGCATTGTTTACATCAAGTTAGCGAAGACACCACCTCAGATTCATAGCCATTGTTCCTGGATTAATAACAGGGCTTAATGTATCATGAAAGTCAACACCAGGGCACTAATGAAAACCCTTGGCAACAAGGCGAGACTTATACCGATCAATTAAGCCATCAGAATTACGCTTAATACGAAACATCCACTTATTACCCACAAGATTTTGGTCTGGCGAAGGTGGGACAAGAGTCCAAGTCTGATTACGAAGAAGAGCATCATACTCTTCATGCATGGCCTATACCCAATTCGGATCTTTCAGCACTTGCATGACAGAGGAGGGTTCACAAGGTTATGGAAGACTAGTATGAAGAAGATACTTTGGATTGAGTTTGTAGATGGCATTTTTGGAGTGAGTTTGCATGGGATGTTGGTTTAGAGAAGTGAGAGGGGGAGAAAGAGTCGGTGAGCTAGAGGGTCGGTTGCTACCAGGCAGCATGGACGACCCAACAACAAGAGGTGATGATGGCGGAGATGATGGCGACGATGATGCCAACAGTGAAGAAGTCACTTGTGGATGGCTACGATTAGTGGCAGGTTGCGGCATCAGTGTTGGAGGGTCCCACAAGAGAACTGGTGCAGTAGAGAGCTCAGAGTGAATGTCTACTACTGTGAAATCAAAGGAGGAGGTGATGGCAAATGGAAAAACATGCTCCACAAACTTAACATGATGAGATACAAAGACTCTTTTGAGAGCTACATCATAGCACAAGAAGGCACTCTGGCTGAGAGAATAGCCAAGGAAGACACAAGAGGTTGACTTGGGATCAAGCTTGTGGTGAGAGTAGGGGCGTAACCATGGAAAGCATAGACACCCGAAAACTCGAAACTTAGAAAGAGCAAGAACGGTGGTTAACAATTTTTCAAAAGAGGACATATGGGAGAGACCGACCTTAGGTATGCGGTTAATCAAATAGACTGCCGCAACAAAGGCATAAGGCCAGAAAGTGAGTGGAATAGATGCTCTGTGCAATAAAGTGAGACCAGTTTCGACTATATGGCGATGACGACGTTCAGAGTATCTATTGTGTTCATGAGTGTGAGGAGTGGTAAAATGACTAATACCATGAGTAGTAAGAAAGAAGCGAAGGGCTAAAAATTCATCTCCATTGTCAGTGAATAGTATTTTGATAGTCATTGAGAACCGATTTTCAACAAGAGTTTTGAATACAATAAAGGTAGAGTATACATCTGATTTATTGCGTAAAGGATAAAGCCATATATACTTTGTAAAATGATCAACAAAGATAACATAATATTTGAGTCCATCAAAAGATGATATAGGAGATGTCCAAAGATCTGAAAATATAATATCTAAAGGAGCATGAGACGAAATACTAGATTTATGAAAGGGCAATTTATGACTCTTATTAAAATTACACGAAGTGTATGAAAAATTAGACAAAGTATTCGCAGGAAACGAAAGACCCAAAGATAAAAAAAACGCTGCAAAATATCTAATGACGGATGACCTAAACGGCTATCCATAAGGAAATAGATGATGAGATAGACATAGAAAAGGCAGAAGGCGATGATAGTGTAGACATAAATTTTGTCCGGTAATAGACACCATCTCTTTGGACCCCGTTGACCAATGTCGCTCCCGTACGACGATCCAACACCTAAAAATAGGAATCAAAGAAAAGAAATGTAACAGGATTAGTAGCATAAAGTGCTATGACAGAAATCAAATTTTTTTACATAGATGGCACAAATAAAACATTGGAGAAAACTAAAGGGAAAGATGGAGTAGAGAAAGAGAAAGAACCAAGTGTGTGTAATAGGTAGTCTAGAATCATCACCAATGACGACATTATCATTCCCAGAGTAAGGCTTATGTAACGAGAGAGTAGCGAGATCAGTGGCGACATGATAAGAGGCTCCAGAGTCAACCAACCATTCTCGAGAATCAGATGAAAGTGTATAATGAACGGCAGTGTGCACAAACGGCGCACTATACGTGAAACGCGGAGCACGCAGAGGAGCCGGCGGAAGCATAGCAAGCATCGAGGCAGTTATATAACCGCACTAGCAATCAGAGTGACCTTGGACACCACAAATCTGACAGCGCCCAAGATAACGATTGGGACTGGACATAGCTGGATGTGCAGGTCGATGCGTAGACGGTCCAGGAGTAGACATACGTGGCTGATGGAATATAGGTGAAACCTATTGATGACCACCACGATATTTTGAATACTGATTATGAGAATTCTCTGTTGGAGCCACAAGAGCGATCATTGTCGTCGAAGATGGAGATGGTGGTGAGACTTTTAACTGGGCTTCATAGCTGAGAAGCTGCTCGAATAGCTTATCAAAGGTAATAGGGCATCATGAACTTGCAGAGCATGTGAGATATTACAATAATCTTGGCTAAGACCATTCAGGACATGAATAGAGAGCTCATCAAAGTCAACTTTGGCATTCATAAGCGCAAGAGCGTCAATATTTCTTTTGATGTCCTGCATATAATCAGCGTAGACCTGTTATCCTATTGAGGGCTGGCAAGATTTTGACAATGAGTCATAATCCTACCATGTGAGGGAGCAGTGTATGTTCTCTCCAGCATCTGCCATGCATCTCTAGATGAAGTTGATGAAGAAATAAATTGCACAAGAGTAGGAGACATCGAACCTATAATAGCGTTGAGGAGAAGTTGATCCTGGCGGATCCAGAGAATATGATCAGGATTCACTTGAGGGAGCGTGGCATCTGTAAGCGTTATTTGCGTAGGGGGCAAGGATGTGAGCCATCAACAAAACCCAGTAAGTCATATCCGAATAGAAGAGACGTGAACTGCAAGCGTCAGGCTGAATAATTGGAGGTGGTGAGTTTCAACGGTGCCTGAGCATTGACGTTGAGAACCACAAGAGAATCAGGAGTATTTGTGAGAGATAGCTGGCGAGGGATGTCGTCGGCAGTAATCATTGTAAAAAGCAGCTGGTAGGTATTGTGGAGAAAAGAAAAAAAGAAAGAAAGAGAAGAAAAAAAAAAGTTGTTAAGCTTAGAGCTTTGATACCATATTGACAATAGAATTCACACACATATTATTAATTGTAGGACCGTGATCGTTCGATAGAGGGGGGGGGTGAATATCGATTCGAAAACTCGAGTGTAAAAGTACGCAACGGAAAAGTAAATGAACACAATTGATTTTACTTCGTTCGGAGCCTGTGACGACTCCTACTCGAAGGCCCGTGGTCCTTGACCACTTTCGTTGGGCAATTACTAGCAATTCGAATGTGATTACAAAAAGAGTACAAGAAACGCTAATGAAACAAAGCACAAAGCTGTACCGACAGAAAAGAAAACTTAAGGAGCAAGGGCGCGTTGTCGTAGCTTTGTTAGCGTCGCTGGAGCACAGAGCAGCAAAGCAATCTGGGAATTCTGAGAGATGTTCTTGAGAAGCTCCACCCCTGGGGCTTCTTTTATATGCTGCTCCGGGTGCCTGGATCCCTTTCGGGCGCCCTGGTGCGACGTGGCAAGTCCAGTCAGGATGCTCCACGTGGTGAGGCGACGCAGAGGATAAAACTTGCCTCCGGGCGTCCGGACCACCTTTTTCCAGAGATTCCTTCTCCTGCAAAACAAGGTTAGTCCGAGGCAAAATATACCCTGTAACACAGATTGTTAGCACAATGAATTAACAGAAAAAGTATGACTTAGATTCCGTCTTTCCGAGACCGGAATCTAGTCACGATCTCAACTTAGATATCCGAAATGGATCTAAGTCGGATCGACGCCTAATGTTCCCTTCCCGGGAACGCGTCCTCGCAATCACTCCCCTCCAGTGACTTACCTTACTTACCTGCCAGACGTCCGGTCAGCCCTTCGACACGTCTGGACTTCTCGCCAGCTATCCGGTCAGCCCGTTGACCTAGCTGGACTTCTTGCCTAAGCGTCCGGTCAGCCCGTCGACCCGCTTGGATTTCGTGCCAGCTATCTGGTCAGCCCGTCGACCTAGCTGGGCTTCGTGCCAGACATCCGGTCAGCCCGTCGACCTGTCTGGACTTATCCTGCACACTCGATCAGAGTGTTAGATCAATAATAAACCTAACTTAACCTATTTGTCATTCATCAAAACCTGGGTTAAATTGTTAGTGCTAACTGCACCAACAATCTCCCCCTTTTTGATGGAATGACAACCTGGTTAAGTTAGTGAAGACATTAGCAAGAAAAAAACAGATAACATCATTATGTGGAAGTTTTTTAAGTTAGTTTGTATTTTCAATTGGTTTGGCTAACTTAACCCACCTAACCCTCCCCCTTTGGCATTCATCAAAAATAAGCATGTTTAAAGTAAAAAATATAGACTTCAGACAGAGTAAGGAATCATGTCAAGTTAATCTGGGGGAGTTAAACTTAGTACTTTATCTTTTGTAAAAGAGCTAAGTTTTGAGACAAGTTTAAAAGATCTATTTTTCAAAACTAGGTAAAATTGTTTTTTCTAAAACTGAGTTGGTAAAGGATTTAACTTTCAAGACTTAAGTACATAAAAGACTTGATTTTTTAAAGCTAGTTTTTAAAAAATAGGTGTATATATAAAAAAATCCAGATTTAAAGGCTAAATTTTGTGAAAAATAGCTAATTTTTTCAAGTATACTTCTAAGGTTAAGGTTTAAGAATAAGTTCTAAATTTCAAGAAAAACATTTTTTTTTTAAAACAGGTTTCAACTCTTTTCAAACATAAACAAAATTTCAAAACTAAGTTTTAAAATATATTTCAAGATTGATTGAAGTTTAATTTTCAACACTAAGTTTGTAAAAGATTTAAAAATTTAAAAAAAACTTACGCTTAGTTTACAAAAATTAATTTTTGTAGAATTAAGTAGAATTAAGTAAAGTCAAATTCTCAGAACTAGATTTTTAAATTCAATTTTCAAAACTACGTTAAATCTAATTTTGAGATTCAATAACTTAGTTTTCAAAAATAGGTTTAAGAGATCTTTTAAAAAATGCTTTGAAAAACTGAAAAAAAATTTCAATTGATTCCTCCCCCTGGACCTGACATTAAATCAAATGTCTAACCAGTTAGTTACTGACTGACTTATCAAAAGATAGCAGCTTTCACTTGGTTAGTCAAGTTAAGGTCAATCTTAACTTGATTAATATATATTTTGTTTTTAACGCCTAGACTTATGTCAATGCACTGAAATAAGCATCTTAAGTCTTAGGCAAGTGGCATATGCATCTCACCCCATTCTATTGTTCGGTAGCACAAGCAAGGTAAGCCTAGGGTTTTGGTGAGATACTCAAAACTAGTCCTATGGGTGCATGTTCTCTAAGGATTTTGAACTAGTCTAAGGCTAAAACTTTATTTGAAAATCTAAAAAGACGGAAGGTTTTGAAAACACAATATGTTTCAACCTATAATTTGAGAAAGCCATTTTTGAAAATGTTTTTGAAATTTGAAACTCCTAGTCTATTAAGCACATCCCTAATTTTCGACGTAAGTTGCTAAATTCACTTTCAGGGAATGGTTTTGTAAAAATGTCAGCTAAATTTGATTTTGACTCAATGTATTTGAGTTCAATATCACCTTTAGTAATATGATCCCTGATAAAGTGGTGCCTAATTTCAATATGTTTGGTTTTTGAATGATGCACAGGGTTCTTGGTTAAGTTAATTGAACTTATATTGTCAATTAATACTTTTACATTTGTGATATTTAAGTTGAAATCTTTTAGAGTATGCATCATCCATAATAATTGTGCAACACATTCGCCTATAGCTATGTATTCTGACTCAGTTGTAGATAGAGCAACACAATGTTGCTTTCTACTAAACCAGCTAACAAGTGATGAACCTAATAATTGGCATCCACCACTTGTGTTTTTGCGGTCTAATTTACATCCAGCATAATCTGAGTCAGAATATCCTATTAGTTCAAAATTATTGGTCCTAGGATACCAAATTCCTACATTTGTTGTTCCCTTAAGATATCTAAAAATTATTTTAACTTGTGTCAAATGGGATTCCTTAGCACAAGTTTGGTATCTAGCACACATACTAACTGCAATTGCAGTTAAGTACAGTAGGCTACCTATTGCACTCCTATAATATTTTAAATCAACTGATTTTCCATTTGGGTCATTATCTAAGATTGTGTTTACTGCCATAGGTGTTTTTATTTCTTTTGTATTTTCCATTCCAAATTTTTTAAGTAATTCTTTAGTTTATTTGTGTTGATAAATATAATTTCCTTCATTTGTTTGTTTTATTTGTAATCCTAAGAAATAAGTTAATTTTCCTACTAAGCTCATTTCAAATTCTTTTTCCATTAGATTAATAAATTCTTCTAAAAAATCTGAATTTGTTGAACCAAATATTATATCATCTACATATATTTGTGCAATAAATATGTTTGTATTTAATGATTTAACAAACAAGGTTGGGTCAATTTGACCTTGGTTGAATCCTTTAGATGTTAAGTAAGATGTTAGCCTTTCATACCATGCCCTGAGTGCTTGTTTAAGTCCATATAATGCTTTCTTTAACTTAAAAACATAATCAGGGTGTTCTAGACTTTCAAACCCAGGAGGCTGACCTACATAAACTGTTGGTGCGGTTAGCACTAACGATTTAACCCAGTTTTTGATGAATGACAAATCAGGTTAAGTTAGTTTGTTATTATCTGACACTTTGATCAAGTGTGCAGGAGAAACCCAGACAGGTCGACGGGCTGACCGGATGTCTGGCACGAAGTCCAGCTAGGTCGACGGGCTGACCGGATAGCTGGCGAGAAGTCCAAGCGGGTCGACGGGCTGACCGGACGCTTGGCGAGAAGTCCAGCTAGGTCGACGGGCTGACCGGATAGCTGGCGAGAAGTCCAAGCGGGTCGACGGGCTGACCGGACGCTTGGCGAGAAGTCCAGACGGGTCAACGGACTGACCGGACGTCTGGCAGGTAAGTGAGGTAAGTCACTGGAGGGGAGTGACTGCGAGGACGCGTTCCCGGGAAGGGAACATTAGGCGTCGATCCGGCTAGATCCATTTCGGATATCTAAGTCGAGATCGTGACTAGATTCCGGTCTTGGAAAGACGGAATCTAAGTCATACTCACTTTGCTTTTGCTAACAATCTGTGTTGCAGGATAAATTTACCTCCGGACTAACGTTTGTCTTGCAGGACGGATTCTGCGGGAAAACAGGGTCCGGGCGCCCGGGAGGGAAATTTCATCCTGATCGCGCGTCGCCACGTGGAGCTCGCTGGTTAGACTTGCCACATCTCACCAGGGCGCCCGGAGCTCGCTGGTTAGACTTGCCACATCTCACCAGGGCGCCCGGAAGACATCCAGGGCGCCCCGAGCCTCATATAAAAGAAGGGTCAGAGGAGAGCTTCAGAACAACAACGAATAGAAAAGTCTTCCACTGCTCTGCACTTCTGCGACGCGAACAAAGCTCCGACACTACGCTCCTTTCTTGTCTTTATTGTCGGTATTTGCTTTTCATTTTCATTAGCATTCATTGTACTATTTTTTGTAATCATTATTTCGAACTGCTAGTGAATTGCCCAACGAAAGTACTCACGGAGTACGGGCCTTCGAGTAGGAGTCGTCACAGGCTCCGAACGAAGTAAAAAATATTTGTGTCTATTTTTACTTTTCCGCTGCGTTTATACTCTAAGTTTTCGAATCGATATTCACCCCCCCCTCTATCGAATCTAACGGTCCTACAAGTGGTATCAGAGCAGGTACCGCTCTGATTTGGTGCAACCACCAATCAGACAAAGAGGGGGTCTTTTTAAAGAAAAATTATATATCGTTCGTTTTTAAAATAAAACCTTACGCCTTTCGTTTTTTCCCTCCAAAACTGGTTTTGAAAAATACATCGTCATCTTTTCACTATTATTTAGTATCGACAAAATATTACATTTTCAAAAATTTGAGATAATATTTTTTATTAATATTTTAATAATATTTTATTATTTAAAAAAAAATAATTAGTAGTGAAACATTATTTTTTTCCAGCACTGCTAATCCAAGACCAAGTCTTGGGATTTTGTCTTTGTTTCATTGTGTGCAAGAACAATGTCTTTTCAAGAAGGATGGAACCCCAATGAACCACCACCGTACGATGAAGATTTCAACTACTGGAGGCGAAGAATGGAATGCTTCTTAGGAAGCGTAGATATAGATTATATGCTAATATTGAAAAAACCTTCTCAGAACTCGGAGCTGAATAAAAACGTAAGTAAAATTATTTATAATATTTTACCTAACAATATTATATGCAGACTAGAAAAATACAAGAATGCATATGAGCTATGGACCCAGTTGATCAAGCTTCACGAGATGCCAATGGAGCTAGAAGATCAAGTTAAAGTCGAATCCGGACTCGAGTTAGATCCAACGGAGAAGCCTGCTGAATTAGGGGTTGCGCTCAATGTTAGTAATAATTACCAAAACACCCTTGCTAGTAGTAGTTTAAAATATGTGCATGTTAATTTGGATATGTCTGAAAGTATATGTGAAAATAGTATATATGACAATACTTGTGAAAATACCCCTAGGATATTTTCTGATAAAATAAATATAATTAATTTAGAAAATACAGAAAATCTAAAAATAATCAATAAATCTAAAAATTCGAATTTAAACCTAAACAAATTTGAAAATTCGAACAAAAAGGATGACAAGGTCAATATTAATCTAGACATAATTAATAAATTATTTAATAATCTAGACAATATCAATCTGGAAAATTCTATCCAAACCCAAGATAATTTAATTAACAAAAAATTAAATTTTAATGATAAGACTTATTTAATAAATTCCACTAATTATATCAACTTAAAAGGTAAAGAAAATATAAGGATAAAATCAAACACTTTGATAAAATCAAAACGAAAGTTAACAAACTTAAAATTAAATGTTAAAGATAACAAATTAAACAAAAATAATCTAGAAATTTCAAAATTAACAATTAATAAAAAGCTAAAAGATAAACCGTTAAGAAAATATAATTCAAACAGTTTAGTTAATTCAAATTTAAAAATAAATAAAAACTTAAACTTTAAAAATAAGCTATTAAAGAAAGATAATTTAATTAACTCAATAAAATTGAAATTGAAAGAAAATTCAAATATTAAATACACTCTCTTAAAGAAAGATAATTTGACCAATTTAATTAATTCAAAATTAAAATTACAAATTAAACATTACAACTTAACTAAAACCAACTCTAATTATACAAAAATCTTAAATTAAAGACCAATGATTTAGGGGGAGGCTCCAGAATAGCTGGCACCTCCAAAACTAACTTACCCGACAGGGTAACCCAAACAAACTAACCCGGCAGGGTAATTAGGATTAGTTAAAAAGAGACCAAGTTTAACTTGAATCATGGTACTGGTGAAGTTTTTGGATGATAGTACGTTAGGGAAGCTTGGGCATCGCATGTCTAGAAAGATATGGCTTCGATTTGGTGCATTTGGCCAAGTGGAACTGACCGAAGCTACCCTTAAATGGATCCTAACTAGCTAGACCAAGGTTTAATACTAAGCTCCGTGGATAGGACTATTCGGAAAACCTCGAAAGGTTGGCTACTTCTAATGACGTCCAAGTGACTCACCAAGCTTAGAAGTTTATCCGAAGAATGTCTATTTGTTGAGACCAAAGCTAAACCTGAATCTAACAAAAGTTAAACCAAACTCTGTAATTAAATCTAATTCATCTCACAAAATTATAGGATTCCCTGATTGATAATCTAGATCGGGTGAGATGAATAAGGATCAAATTAATTTTCAAATTAAATTAAAATTAATTAAAATTAAATTTTGAATTTTAAATTAAATTAAAATTAATTAAAATTTAAATTTGAATTTCAAATTAAAATTAAATTTTAAATTAATTAAAAATTAAATTTCGAATTAAAACTAAATTAATTTTAAAAAAAAATTAATATTAAATTAACTTTAAAAATTATTTTAAAAATTAAATTAACTTTAAAAAATTATTTAAAACAAAAATTAACTTTAAAAAAAATAATTTTAAATTTAACTTTAAAAATTTTATATTTAACTTAAAAATTTTATTCTAAACTTAAAAATTATTTTAAAATTATTTCCAAATTTTTTAAAAAATTATTTTAAAAACTATTTTAAAAATCATTTTAAAAACTTTAAAAAATTCTTTTAAAAATTCTTTTAAAACATTTTAAAAATTATTTTAAAAACTATTTTAAAAATTATTTTAAAAACTATTTTAAAAATCATTTTAAAAACTTTAAAATTTTTTTTTAAAATTATTTTTTTAAAAAAAAACTATTTTAAAAATCATTTTAAAAACTTTAAAAAATTCTTTTAAAAATTCTTTTAAAACATTTTAAAAATTATTTTAAAAACTATTTTAAAAATTATTTTAAAAACTATTTTAAAAATTATTTAAAAACTAGTTTAAAAATTATGTATCATTTTGAAAAATTCTTCTTATTTTTTTCACTATAATAAAAATCTTTTAACTTAAAAAAATAGTAATAATAATAAATTATTTCTATAGACTATTTTCACTTTAAAAATTATTATTTTGACTTTAAACTCATTTTTAATCTTAAACATCATTTTAACCTTAAAATTATTTTTTAATTTAACCTAACTGAAAATTAAAATTTAAAAATTTAACTTAAACTTAAAGCTAAATTAATCATTGATATTAATTTTAATCTAAAATCAAAACTGAATTGAACGTATATTAATTGTCATTAAATTCCTGTTAGAAATCCCTTAAAAATAATAATTATTATAATTCTTTTAAATTCATTTAAAACTTAGACACCTAACTTAAAAACTTAAATTCCGTTAACTTCAACTTTAAACTTAATTATGTAATTAATAAGTAGAACTTAACTATTTAAGTTTAACTTTATTTGAGAACTAAGCTTGATTTGATTAGAACCTAGGTTTAACCTTAGTAAAAATATTAAAATTACTCTAAGTCATTTTTCTTAATCAACCTTTAAAATATTAATTATTTTTATTAAAACATAATTAAAGTTTGACTTAAATTGAACCTTACTTAACCTTGTTTAATAACGAGTTTAACTTCAAATTACCACCAACTTTAAACTAAGTCAATCCAACTTAAAAGGAAGTAAATGAAAAGTTAAATTATAACTAACACCTTCATCAATTAATACAAAATTTAGATTATAGCAAAATTTAATCAATAAATTATTAATATTGATCAATTATTGAATTAATAACAACTTATCTTACTTAACATTACACTAAAGGTTAATTTATTTCAACTTAATCTAACATTAATTACGGTTAGTCAAATTTAAATGAACAATTTTATAAAGGTAATTATACAATCGTCTAAAACACTTAGGTACAAAAATATGTTACGGTTGTAAAATTTTATATTAAGGGGAAGTAATAAATAAGGAGGATTAATAAATTAAAAGAGTATCAAATTAAGGGGGAGGTTTATTTTTTAATTATCTCCTGAAGTGTTATTTTTTAATCTTCTCTTTAAAATCTCTCT
Source organism: Zingiber officinale (assembly GCF_018446385.1). NCBI lineage: Eukaryota > Viridiplantae > Streptophyta > Magnoliopsida > Zingiberales > Zingiberaceae > Zingiber > Zingiber officinale. Next base: position 66,987,563 of record NC_055997.1, read on the forward strand.
AGAAAATTCTACCTCAATTTAAAAAATAAATATATATCTACTTTGAATATTTTTAGCAAATATTTTCAAATTTTATGTCAGGGGGAGGAATTAATTTCCTTTATATAAAATATTTTAAATTTTGTTTGAAAAATATTTTCTTAAAAATTTCTTAAACCTACTTTTGAAAACTAACTCTTATAAAACTAAGTTGTTTTTAAGAATTGGGTTTTACTTTTTATTGAAAATTGATTTTGAAAATTAGATTTAATTATTTTACTTTATCAAAATTAGTTCTACCAAACTCCTTTGAAAACTAAAAGTAAAGTTCAAAATCAATATTTGCAAACTGAAATTTGATTTGCAAAAACTCAGTGTTGAAAATTATGAAAGTTAGATTTTTCAAACTTAAATCAGTGTCAAAACTTAAGTTTTAAATTAAATCGTTTACAAACTTAGTGTTGAAAAATAAATCAGTTTTTGGAAAAATAAATTTTTCAAACTTAGTTTTGGAATTTTGGTTTTTGAAAACTTATGTTTGAAAATGAAACTATCTAAACTTAGCTAGCTTTCTAAAAGCTAAAAGCTAATGCTTTAAACAAATTTTCAAAAAGCTTAAACTCCCCCAGATTAACTTGACATTTTTTTGTCTGAAGTCTATAATTATTTAATCCATGCTTATTTTTTGATGAATGCCAAAGGGGGAGAAGGGTTAGGTGGTTAAGTTAGCTAAACCAATTTGAAAATACTAACTAACTTAAAAACCACATAAATGCATGTTGTTACTTGCATATGTTTTCACTAACTTAACCAGGTTGTCATTCCATCAAAAAGGGGGAGATTGTTGGTGCGGTTAGCACTAACGATTTAACCCAGGTTTTGATGAATGACAAATCAGGTTAAGTTAGTTTGTTATTATCTGACACTTTGATCAAGTGTGCAGGAGAAGCCCAGACAGGTCGACGGGCTGACCGGATGTCTAGCACGAAGTCCAGCTAGGTCGACGGGCTGACCGGATAGCTGGCGAGAAGTCCAAGCGGGTCGACGGAGCTAGGTCGACGGGCTGACCGGATAGCTGGCGAGAAGTCCAAGCGGGTCGACGGGCTGACCGGACGCTTGGCGAGAAGTCCAGACGGGTCAACGGACTGACCGGACGTCTGGCAGGTAAGTGAGGTAAGTCACTGGAGGGGAGTGACTGCGAGGACGCGTTCCCGGGAAGGGAACATTAGGCGTCGATCCGGCTTAGATCCATTTCGGATATCTAAGTCGAGATCGTGACTAGATTCCGGTCTTGGAAAGACGGAATCTAAGTCATACTTTGCTTATCTATAAAACTGTGCTAACAATCTTTGCTGCAGGGTAAATTTGCCTCCGGACTAACGTTTGTCTTGCAGGACGGATTCTGCGGGAAAACAGGGTCCGGGCGCCCGGAAGGGATCCGGGCGCCCGGGAAGGAAATTTCATCCTGTTTGCGCGTCGCCACGTGGAGCTCGCTGGTTGGACTTGCCACGTCTCACCAGGGCGCCCGGAAGGAATCCAGGGCGCCCCGAGCTTTATATAAAAGAAGGGTCAGAGGGGAGCTTCAGTACAACAACGAAAAGAAAAGTCTTCCACTGCTCTGCACTTCTGCGACGCGAACAAAGCTCCGACACTACGCTCCTTTCTTGTCTTTATTGTCGGTATTTGCTTTTCATTTTCATTAGCATTCATTGTACTATTTTTTGTAATCATTATTTCGAACTGCTAGTGAATTGCCCAACGAAAGTACTCACGGAGTACGGGCCTTCGAGTAGGAGTCGTCACAGGCTCCGAACGAAGTAAAAAACATTTGTGTCTATTTTACTTTTCCGCTGCGTTTATACTCTAAGTTTTCGAATCGATATTCACCCCCCCCCTCTATCGAATCTAACGGTCCTACATAAACTTCTTCTTTAATTAGTCCATTAAGAAAGGCAGACTTAACATCCATTTGGTATAGTTTGAATCCCTTATGGGCTGCATAACTTAGTAACATTCTAATGGATTCTAATCTGGCTACTGGGGTATAGGTCTCATCATAATCTAGTCCTTCAACCTGACTAAACCCTTTGGCAACTAGCCTAGCCTTATTTCTAGTAATTTCCCCAGTTTCACTTAATTTGTTTCTGAATACCCATTTTGTTTCTATTATTTTCTTATTCTTAGGTGGTGGTACTAGGTCCCAAACTTCATTATGCTCAAATTGGGCTAGTTCTTCTTGCATAGTTATAATCCAGTCTGGGTCTAGTAGGGATTCATCTACAGTTTTGGGTTCAATTTTTGAAATTAGAGAAATTTGACTTAGGTTTCTAAAGGATGATCTGGTTTGAACTCTCAAGTCTGGGTCACCAATTATTTGATCGGTTGGGTGATTTGGGTTAACCCTTATTGTTCTAGGGGGTTGACTCTCTTGATGTTGTTCCTCTTCTTCATGACTTAGAGTTTGGTTGGTTTCTGGAACAAATTCAAGTGGTTGTGTAAGTTCTAAGTTTTGTTTAGTTTCTTCAAATTTTACATTAAGATTTAGAGATTAGGTTTAAAATTAATTTTTAAGTTTTTAAAATTAAAATTTTGAAATTAATTTTTAAGTTTAAAATTAAAATTTTGAAATTAATTTTTAAGTTTAAAATTAAAATTTTGAAATTAATTTTTAATTAAACAAATTTACGCCTTATTCATCTCACCCGATCTATATTATCAATCAGGGAATCCTATGATTTTGTGAGATGAAATTGGATTTTTAATTATGGAGTTTTGGTTTGACTTGTGTTAGATTCAGATTTGGCTTTGGTCTCCACAAATAGGCAATCTTCGGATAAACTTCTAAGCTTGGTGAGTCACATGGACGTCATTAGCAGTAACCAACCTTTCGAGGTTTTCCGAATAGTCCTATCCACGGAGCTTAGTACTAAATCTTGGTCTAACTGGTTAGGATTCATTTAAGGGTAGCTTTGGTCAGTTCCACTTGGCCAAATGCACCAGATCGAAACCATATCTTTCTAGACATGTGATGCCCAAACTTCTCTAACGTACTATCATCCAAAAACTTCACCAGTACCATGATTCAAGTTAAACTTGGTCTCTTTTTAACTAATCCTAATTACCCTGCCGGGTTAGTTAATTTTGGAGGTGCCAGCTATTCTGGAGCCTCCCCCTGAATTATTGGCCTTTAATTTAAATTTTCGTTTTAGGTTTGTGTCTGTTTCTTTTATAGTTATAATTAACTTGGTGATAGTTTATATTTTGTTGAGTTTTAAATTTTAAATTTTTTGATTTAGGTTTGTATTTTGGTTTTTTATTTGGTTTAATCGAGTTTATATAATATACTTTTTCTTTAGGTATATAGTATTGATTAAGTCCTACTTGCGTGGTCAGACACGCTTTTGGAACCCAAGTTTGATTAGTTGATTTGTATTGAGTTATTAATGACTTAAAAGTTTTATTTGAGTTCGACTTGTATCCGAGTCTGGTTTTATTATAACATGTTTTTTGATTGTTCAGGATTAAGTCAAGATTTTTTGATCTTGTTGTAAATTTTTCTAGCATTTCTTTTAAATTGTTAATATCATTTTTTAATGATAAATTCTCCTCCTCAAGTGTTAGATCTTGAGTTGGATTTGAATTTTTGATTTGTTCCTTGAGGTTTTGATTTTCCTCAAGAAGTGATTTGTTTTCATTTTCTATTTTAATTAATTTACTATTTAAACAGGAAATGATTCTAAAAAATTTTTTGTTTAAATTAAAATATACCTCATTCGGGCTTTCGGAAATGAGTACGGACTCGTGGCTTGTTTCGGGTTCAGACCCGTCTTCATCTTCCGACTCGTCTTCTGTTTCAGCTTCGCGGGCCATCAGTGCGAGGTGGCTCTGATGTTTCTGCTCTTCTTCCTCCGATTCGTCCGAGGAGTCGTCCTACGTTGCTTTGAGGGCCTTCTTTTTGGTTGGCTTCGGTTTGTCGAACTTCAGTTTTGGGCATTCGTTCTTGTAGTGTCCCTTTTTATTACAGCCGAAGCAAGTCACGTTCTTTTGTTCTAAGGGAGAACTGATCTTTTGAAGGTCCTTTTTGCTGAAGCTCCTTTTTCTCCTGGTGAACATTTTTCTTACCAAGTTCACCAGGTGTTCTTCGTCTTGGTCGGAATCTTCTTCATATTCAGGCTTGCTCTTCTTTTCTTTGGAGGAACCTGCAAATAAAGCTATACCTTTCTCGGCTCCAGCATTAGTTTGTTCATGTAATTCTAATTCACAGAAAAGCTCGTCTAATTTTAACTTAGAAAGATTTTTAGAAATTTTGTAGGCATCTACGATTGATGCCCACAAACTATTACGTGGAAAGGCATTTAATGCGTACCTTATTAAGTCTCTATTTTCCATCTGGTGGCCTATCGTATGAAGCCCGTTGAGGATGTCCTTGATCCTCGCGTGGAGCTGATTCGCAGTTTCACCTTCCTGCATTTTTATGTTAAGAATTTTATTTAAAAGCAGGTCCCGTTTTGTTACCTTGGCATCGCTTGTTCCCTCGTGCAGCTCGATCAATTTGTCCCACAGCTCTTTAGCGTTTTTGTGTGGACCGACTCTGTTCAGTTCTTCTCTTGTTAATCCGCACTGTAGAGTGTTGATCGCTTTATTTTCTATTGACGCTTTTTTCTTCAAATCTGCTGTCCAGTCTTCAGGATCCAGTATATTCCCGGAGCTGTCCGCTGGAATTTTATAGGGTCTCGTAACGCTCATCCACTGGTCGAAGTCTGTTTTGAGGTAAACCTCCATGCGCTTCTTCCAGTACGGAAAATCGTCCCCGTTGAAGAGTGGAGGTCGTACTGTGCTGACATTTTAGTCCTGCGCACAGAAGAAAGAAAAGAAAAACAAAAATCCCAAGACTTGGTCTTGGATTAGTAGTGCGGAAGAAGAAAAATAATAGAAGTATCTAAATTGGTGTTGCACCAATTTAGATTTAATTGCAACGAAAAAAATTCAAAGCAGGTAATAATACCAGTTTGAAATTAAACGTAAAACTGAAAACCAAAAAAAATTAATTTTTCACCCCCTGTCTGATTGGTGGTTGCACCAAATCAGAGCGGTACCTGCTCTGATACCACTTGTAGGACCGTGATCGTTCGATAGAGGGGGGGGGTGAATATCGATTCGAAAACTCGAGTGTAAAAGTACGCAGCGGAAAAGTAAATGAACACAATTGATTTTACTTCGTTCGGAGCCTATGACGACTCCTACTCAAAGGCCCGTGGTCCTTGACCACTTTCGTTGGGCAATCACTAGCAATTCGAATGTGATTACAAAAAGAGTACAAGAAATGCTAATGAAACAAAGCACAAAGCTGTACCGACAGAAAAGAAAACTTAAGGAGCAAGGGCGCGTTGTCGGAGCTTTGTTAGCGTCGCTGGAGCACAGAGCAGCAAAACAATCTGGGAATTCTGAGAGATGTTCTTGAGAAGATCCACCCCTGGGGCTTCTTTTATATGCTGCTCCGGGCGCCTGGATCCCTTCCGGGCGCCCTGGTGCGACGTGGCAAGTCCAGTCAGGATGCTCCACGTGGCAAGGTGACGCAGAGGATAAAACTTGCCTCCGGGAGCCCGGATCCCTTCCGGGCGCTCGGACCTCCGGGCGCCCGGACCACCTTTTTCCAGAGATTCATTCTCCTACAAAACAAGGTTAGTCCGAGGCAAAATATACCCTGTAACACAGATTGTTAGCACAATGAATTAACAGAAAAAGTATGACTTAGATTCCGTCTTTCCGAGACCGGAATCTAGTCACGATCTCGACTTAGATATCCGAAATGGATCTAAGCCGGATCGACGCCTAATGTTCCCTTCCCGGGAACGCGTCCTCGCAATCACTCCCCTCCAGTGACTTACCTTACTTACCTGCCAGACGTCCGGTCAGCCCTTCGACCCGTTTGGACTTCTCGCCAGCTATCCGGTCAGCCCGTTGACCTAGCTGGACTTCTTGCCTAAGCGTCCGGTCAGCCCGTCGACCCGCTTGGACTTCGTGCCAGCTATCTGGTCAGCCCGTCGACCTAGCTGGGCTTCGTGCCAGACATCCGGTCAGCCTGTCGACCTGTCTGGACTTATCCTGCACACTCGATCAGAGTGTTAGATCAACAATAAACCTAACTTAACCTATTTGTCATTCATCAAAACCTGGGTTAAATCGTTAGTGCTAACCGCACCAACAGATAGCATATGGTATATATAAATATCATTACAAGTGAAAATAGGAAAATACATAAATTAGGAAAACAATAAGTATTTCCTAATAATAATTATTCTCTAATAACTAGGAAACAAATAACTATTTTCTAATAATAATTATTCCCTAATAACTAGGAAACAAATAACTATTTACTTATAATACTTATTTCCTAATAATAACTTTGTCCTCTCACATTATCAATATCAAGTTCTAAAGATTGTAAAACAAATTTCAAGTCACTGAAAAGACCTAAACCAGTTGTATTTTCTACATTTATAACTTCTAAGAAATACTCTTCTATTTTAATTGGAGTCTCTTAAACATCTAGACATCTTAATATGAGAGTCATTTGTTCTTCGTAACTTGCATCCGGTGTACAATCAAGAATTACTAAAAAAAATATTTTACCTCTTTTACTTTTTTAATTATTGCATTCCTAACTTTAGAGGCTAGAATAGATATTAACTCATTTTGAATTTTATAACTAAGATAATGATAATGAATCTTTTTATCTTGAATGAGTCGAAAATGTTCTTGCATTATTGGATCAAAATCTGTAATCATTTCAAGTAGACCCAAAAAATTACCATTACCATCTTCATAAATTTTATCATGTGTACCACGAAATGCCAAATTATGTATAATAAGACATTTGACAACAACAACTATTCTTACCATAATGTGTTTCCATGTTTTGTATCCCTTTTAATTTGTTCTTGTATTTCCTTATCAATTGTCAATGTTTTCTTTAATCTCATTTGTAGTTCAACAAAAGCTCTTAGATTAATGAGGTGTTGAACAATATTTTCATGTTGTTTAAGTTTGCCACATAAATATTTCCAGTCATTAACTCCTTCTCTTGCTAAATTACTTTTGGTGTGTATTACTTTAAACAACTTACAACAAATACAAAATACTTTGTCCAACTCCTTCGAGTACACTAATCATTTGTTATCACGAGTCTCATCATTTGGTAACATTTGAATATAGTAAATATGAGAAAAGTGTCAATATTCTTTATCTAAAGGAAATTTGAGAATATCTTTTCTTTTAGAACATCTTTCCACAAGTAAATCTCTCATTTTTATATCAAGAGTATCCCAAACTCTTGGATCAAATATATTCAAATCATATTTAGGTGTCGAACATTAATATTTGTTTGTCTGCTCAGCATCACAACACTTATCAATATCTTTAATTTTGTCAATTTCAATTTCATTCAAATCATTAAAATCTGTATTCTCTTCGTTCTCTTTGTTTACAGATTTCTCATTCTCATCACTTTCATTTCTCACAAATTCTTCATTTTTATCATTCTTGTTTTCAACAAAATCTTCATTTACATTTGATTTATTAGTTAAAATATGAACTAAGTCTTTCGTTGTGTTATGTGATTCTTTACCAAAATATTTATTTAATGAACCTCTTAAACTTTGGGCTATCTTTTTGTCTTTTTTTTTTGTTCTTTTTGATATTCAGAGAATTGTTTTATGATAATAGATAATTATGAACAAAAAATAATAAATAAAGAACAATAAAACCTAATATGGAGAATTTTCTTTTCAATCGAAATCCACTTATATAAGACTTTAGATAGATAATCTGCAAGTTTATAAAAAAACACAATTCAATTGTTTAGAAGTTAAGGCCTTATTCATAATTAAAAATAGTAGTAAAATAAGGTTCCAAAAAAGATAACACTGAAGTCAACCAAATTTTCATGGTTAGATTGCTATATTATACTATTTTCTATTGGATTTTAACCAATAATTATGAAGGAAGTATTCTAACCACTCAGTGAAGTTAACTAGGTTATTTATTAAAACAATATCCATCATTTTAGAAATTATAAATATAATAAGATTTTCAAGCAATACTAATTTCTTTATATTAAGCTTTAATACAATAAAAAATATTAGAGAGCTATTGTCAAATTATGAAACATGCATATACCTTAATATGAAATTGTCTCTATATTCAAATGTCTATAACAAGTATTATAACTTCTAATAATTGGGCGTATATACTCTCACCAAAAATCATCAATTCATTCCTAAGGATTATAACTCCTAATGAAACATTCCACCAAAAATTATCTTGTAATTGAGAGTATATACTTGATTCATTTGATACATATTATAATTGAGAGTTATAAGACTCTGATTGCAACATGTGATTCAATTCGTTCCTATCCCTAATGTCTAGAAGTTTTCTAGGAATAACTCCTTATTTGAGTCATTTGCCCTAATCATCAATCCCTAAACTCACCATACTAGGTTGTCATAAGCCTATACACGTTCATTTATTTGCTAATAAACCACACACCAATAATAGACATCCTACTTTGATGCAAAATTGTGCACTTTGTTTTTTTATTGACATCTGATATGGGTTAGGTTTAGCAGGTCTCTAGTGAAAAAGGGAAAGGAGATAGCAGAATTAAGAAGATAGATCAATATCGGCCGGGATATACCTTAATAGAGGTAGGACAATCCAGACCAGATAATACCTTGATGAAGGAAGACCAATATCGATCGATACATACCTCAAGGGAGGTAGCCCAATATCGATAGAAATTGTCACGCCCCAGGTAGTCCCTGTCCGAAGAAATTTCGGCAGCATCTCCCCTGTACGGGTGACAATATGAATCTCAGTATACATATATCTATACCTCGGCCACACTCGGCCGGAACAATACACACAAATAGTAAACAACCCACGCAGTTATATTCAGAAAAGATGATATAGAAATCAACGAAGATATACGTACACATCCTACTCCACTACAACGAAGAAACGAAATCCACGAAGTAATGAAATATTCGCAGCGGAAAACAAAGTAGCAAACCCGAATGTTCGATATAAAGTCCACAATACACACCCACATCACAAGTATACGTATAAAAGCGAACACAGAAAACGATATCTAGAAATCCTCGCGACAAAGGGGCTAGCGACTGGAATCTCCCCGACGACCTCAACCTGAAATGGTAATAAAAACGGGGTGAGTTCAATGAACTCAGCAGGTAATCCAATAGACATGTACAACAATATATAACTACCAGCAATATCCTAATGTACAGTACACTAACAGTACAACCTACGGTACAGTCTCCTAACAGTATAACAGATATGCATAGTTGAAATAAACTGTAATAACCAGCAATAGGCATAAAGTACAGTCTATAGCAAGAATAATAAGAAAATGCATAACTGAAATAAACTGTACTCACCTGTGAGGCTTGTGTAACTGACTGTGAGCATACACAGATAAAAATAGTCAGAGCAAAAGCATATAACTTGTATGCATGTCAATCATATGCAATCACCAAAATGCATCAATCATATTTATTGCAATCTGTGCATATGATGCAAATGACATGGTCACCCCTGACGCCAGTCAGAATCTCACACACAATGGTGAGACCGCGTGGGTAGGGCTGTGACACCGTGCACTCTGCCGTCACTACCCCTAAAGAGTGACCGAGTGGACGGGATGCACCGGAGTACACCTATCCTCCAACCTCACTATAGGAGGGAGCGCCATGCTCTCATCTCCCGGTACACAATGACGGGGATGGATCCCGGTGTGCTACCACGCTGCCTATCACACTACCAATGAGTGGAGCCTCCAGCGGAGCACCACCGAGCAACCTACACAAGCTGTGTGCTGTGCCACTACCCATGCAGTGGTCACGTGGTGCGCAGGTCAATGTAGCCGGCCGACGAGCTCAACAATAATGGAGTTGTCAATCGCCCAGCATGCAATCATGCGATATGGTGCATGCGGCTACAGTATGTCATACCTGAACATATCCTCCTCCATATGCGTAGGTGCCAAAAAAAAAGGTAAACCCATATATAACAGAGATATAAGCAACATAAATCCAACAACATATAACAAGATGTAAGTATCATGAATCCAACATCACATATCCAATATGTATAACAACTAATCCAGTATAGTGAAGCACTATAAATATCCATATCCACGAACACATATACACATGGTAAGAAGTAAAGGTATACCAGCCTAATGTATAGCAGATAACAGTAGAAGCATGTATCAAGTATCAACCAAACCTAAATCCAGGAAAAGTGTTGAACTACCAATCACTAGTAACCGTCTACAGGTATCGAATAACCTATAACCAAGGAAGTGCTAAATCTACCAATCACTAGTAAGTATATATAAACTGCACATATCAAAAGACACTATCAAGAGATAAGTCAAAGGGTACCCGCCTCAAATAGAAGGTACAGTATCACGCCAAATCCAACGTTGAGATGCCTGTCTCGAATCAGAGTCCTGTGTCAACCAATATATATATTTTATTTAGCTAAATCCAAATGACTAGCTAAATAAAATCCCTAAAACTAAATTAGGGCAAAACCCTAATCACACAACCTTATCCTATCTAATTAAATCTAACGGTCAATTAGGATTAGTTACCTAATCTCTAATCACCAATTAGATTAGCAATCCATATCTAAATTAAATCTAACAGTTGACTAGGGTTAATTACCTTAACCCTAATCATTCCATTAGATTTATCTAGACAAATAAATCTTATCCCAATTTAGCAACTAATTACAACATGTATCAACTAATGATATACTAATCAATCATACTAATCACCATCTAAATCTAATTACAACCTCCAATTCAAATCTGCACATGATCATGTAATCCAAGTATCCCTAATTCAATATGATCTACAACCAAGATCAATTACCTCACAACTTACCTTGATCTCAAATGTTGTTGATGCTAGAACCAGCACAGCTGCTGGATGAGGTGCCTGCCGAAACCAAAGACACCACAGCAAGAGAAGAACAGAACCTCACAGAACAAACCAACCTACTGTTGATGCTGGAACCAATCAATCAACAAAACATCACCTTGCTGGAATTCTTCCCACGAAACAGATCAAGATGATATCAAGCAGGAATATCACTGATCAGAACAAGAACAGAGATCAAGCCATGGGGATCATAGATCCAAACACTAACTGAATTAATAACCTAACCTTACCTCATTCGGTTGTCTTCAAAGAATTCACCCAATCCATGACCTAAATCAACCTTAAAGAAGAGGATCAAGATCTGATCCCGCGATATCAGTAGGAAGAATCAAAGGGTAAGGCTTGAAACTAGGGCACCAATCAGAGAAATAGAAGGAATAAGGTTCGGATTGCTTACCCATTGAAGCCCTAACTGCCTCTCCACGCCGGTGATCGGTGGTCCGGCTTGATCCAATGTCATCGATCGGGGAAACACAGATCGTGCTAGGGCACATATCGGACAACATCCAGAGAAGAAGAAATCGAAGCTAGCCTCGGAGCCCTAATTGCCTCTTCATTCCGGCGATCATCTCCCTTGGTGTCGGCGTCGGGGTAGGGTTGAGAAGTGGGAATCAAGATGATCCGGCCCCCTTCTTCGATCTCGGGCAAGCTCCTGCGACGAGCCCTCAGTCGACGTCGACGATTGCCGGAAGTCCGCTGGTTTCAGTTCATCCGCGAGAGAGGGAGAGATCAGAGAAAGGGAACGGGGAAGAAGAGAAGCTCGAGTTCGGCGATAGGTTTAGGGAAAAGAAATAAGAAAAGAAAAGTATTTATATTAAAACTTTTCCTCACTTAAACGGGTATTCCAAACAGGTTTTATCCGTACCCATGATTGATCCCCTCAAAACCCATCGTACGAGCTCCGAAAAATTCCCAGAAAATTTCTAAAATTTCGGAAAAATTTTATAAGGTTATTTCCCAAATAACCCTATTATTTAAATTTTCCGAGATCTCACATCCTCCCCTACTAATAAAAATTTGGTCCCCAAATTTCGCTATAACCAGTTGCAAACACTAGGATATAACCAAACAGTATAAATGCTGAAAGAAACTCTAACCCACATACCTCAAGTAAAAAGATGAGGGTATCGAGCTCAGATCGTATCCTCCAACTCCCAAGTAGCCTCCTCATCAGAATGATACTGCCATCCGACTTTGACCAGTGGGACAGTCTTGTTCCGCAGCTGACGCTCCATATGGTCCAGAATCCGTACTAAAACCTCCTCGTAAGTGACTTCAGGCTGAATAGGAACTGATACATCTGACAGAACATGTGCCGGATCGGATACGTATCTCTTCAGCATAGATACATGGAATACATCGTGGATGCCAGCTAGAGATGGTGGTAGCGCCAAATGGTAAGCTATTGCTCCAATCCTCTCCAAGATCTGGAATGACCCAATATATCGTGGAGCAAACTTACCTCGAAGACCAAATCTCTTCACCCCTTTCATGGGTGAAACTCTAAAAAATACATGATCACCAATGGAGAACTCCAGGGGTCTCCGTCTCTGATCAGCATAACTCTTCTGACGGTCTTGAGCCTCTGACATCCTTCGTCTAATAGTACGAACCAACTCTGCATCCTGCTGAGCTCTCTGAGGTCCTATCAACTGGGCCTCCCCAACCTCTCCCCAGAGGGTGGGTGTCCGACAAGGCCTACCATACAACGCCTCAAACGGTGCCATCTGGATAGCCGAATGATAGCTGTTGTTGTAGGCGAACTCCACTAATGGCAGGTGGTCCTCCCAACTGCCTCCGAAATCCATAACGCAAGACCTCAGCAAGTCCTCCAAAGTCTGAATGGTCCGCTCTGACTTTCCATCTGTCTGCGGATGGAATGTCGTACTGAAACGGAGCTGTGTGCCCAAGGCCTGCTGCAGACTCTGCCAGAACCGGGACGTGAATCGTGGGTCTCTATCTGATATAATACTCAACGGAACTCCATGCAATCTGATAATCTCTCGACAATATAACTCTGCTAATCGATCCAGAGAATCAGTCTTCCGGATCGCTATAAAATGTGCGGATTTGGTTAATCGGTCAACGATTACCCAAATCGCATCATGGCCTCGTCGAGTCTTAGGCAATCCTACCACGAAATCCATAGTAATATGCTCCCACTTCCACTCTGGAATAGGGATCCTCTGAAGTAATCCAGCAGGTCTCTGGTGCTCAGCCTTCACCTGCTGACAGACAAGACATCTAGCTACAAACTCTGCGATGTCTTTCTTCATGTCGTTCTACCAATAGGAACGCCTCAAATCACGATACATACGGGTCCCACCTAGGTGGATAGCAAATCTAGAACGATGAGCCTCCTGAAGTAACTCCTCCATGACCGGGTGAGACTGAGGCACACATAATCTGCCTCGGAAATAAACAATACCCTCGTCATCTCGTGCAAAATCGGTCTGCTGTCCGGAAGCTATCTGGCTGCTAATGAACTGTAAATGCTGATCTCCGGCCTGGGCCTCTCGAATCCTCATCCTGATCGACGATTGAGCAACCATGGTAACAAGAATACCCTGCTCTGTCCGTCCCTCAATCCCTGAATCAAGTCCGTGACTGAAACTCGATGACAAGCTAAAGTCCCTCTGGACTTCCTGCTAAGTGCATCAGTAACCACATTAGCTTTACCCGGATGGTAGCTAATAGTACAATCATAATCCTTCAGGAACTCCATCAATCTCCCCTGTCGGAGATTGAGTTCCTTCTATGTGAAAATATATTTGAGACTCTTATGATCAGTAAGAATCTCAAAAGTAATACTATAAAGATGATGTCGCCAAATCATCAAAGCAAAGATAATAGCGGCTAGCTCTAAATCATGTACTGGGTAGTTCTTCTCATGCTCCTTCAACTGACGAGAAGCATAGGAGACTACCCTACCGTGCTACATCAAAACAGCGCCCAAGCCCTGAAGAGATGCGTCTGTGTAAAGTACAAATTCGTCATCACCAGAAGGTAAAACCAAGACTGGTGCTGATACTAATCTCCGCTTCAACTCCTGGAAGCTGGTCTCACAAGCCTCTGACCACGTGAACTTCACGTTTTTCCGGGTCAGACGTGTCAACGGCATAACAATGCTGGAGAAACCCTCAACGAATCGTCGGTAATATCCAGCCAAGCCCAAGAAACTGCAAATCTCCTGGACTGACTTCGGCTGCTCCCAGCTGGTGATAGCCTCGATCTTCTGAAGATTTATTGAAATACCTCGGCTAGAAACCACATGTCCTAGGAAACCAACTGAGGATAGCCAAAATGCACATTTGCTGAACTTCGCATACAGATGATGTCGTCGAAGAGTCTCCAAGACTATGCGAAGGTGCTGCGCATGTTCCTCCTCGGAACGCGAATAGATCAATATGTCATCGATAAATACAATAACGAACTGATCTAGATACTCCAAAAAATACGGTTCATCAAATCCATAATTACTGCAGGAGTATTGGTAAGCCCAAATGGCATTACAAAAAACTCGTAATGTCCGTATCTGGTGCGGAAAGCTGTCTTCTGAATATCAGAATCTTTGACTCTCAGCTGATGATATCTAGATCGCAGATCAATTTTAGAATACACTGATGTATCTCTGAGCTGATCAAATAAATCCTCGATCCGTGGCAAAGGGTATTTATTTCTGATAGTCACTGCATTCAGCTACCTATAATCGATGCACAACCTCAAAGTACCATCCTTCTTCTTGACAAATAGTACTGGAGACACTAAGGCGGAATACCGTTGGGTTCTCCACAAGGACATAGAAATGCTCTTGCCCGTGCATGCCATATGTAGCTGCTGCAGGGGAAGCTGTCCTCTGCTAACGATGCGAAGATTGGACTTTCGGCCCGCCTCGCTGAATCGCAGAGTGATCAGCCTGTCCTCCCGAAATAGAGACCCCAGATGCTGTATGTTGAGCCTTCAGCAAACAATCTCGACTCAAATGCCCAGGCAGTTTGCAATAATAGCAAACTGACTGTCCCAAGGTGCACGCAGAGGTGACGTGATCTCGGGATCCGCATCTGGTGCAGTAAGAGTCACCAGTGGACTGTTTCCGCTTCTGTTGAGCAGAGCGGGAACGTCCTAATCGTCCTTATTTCTGGTGTCGGCCCGATGATCCAGAAGTACCCGGACCCGTCTGAGTGCGACTGCTCTGCTGCTATCCAGTAGTCTGTGGCTGCTGGATCTATCCCGAAGTCCGATCAGTCTGCTTTCTCTTCTTATCCGCATTTGCTCTCTGCTGAGCTGACTCAATCATAAGCGCTCTATCCAGTGCCCTTGTGTATGATGAACTACCAAAACCGACAATCTTCACCTGAAGATGCCCGTCTAGTCCCTAGACAAACTGAAGCATACGAGATCTATCCTCGACAACTAACTCAGGACAGAATCTGGCCAACCGATTAAATTCGGCATTATACTCCATCACTGAGCGATTATTCTGCCGAAGACTCAGAAAATCCTGCCGTCGTGTCATCTGATACGCCCGGGGAAAATACTGACTCTCGAATGCCTCTCTAAATCTCGCCCAAATAATATGCTGCTCGCCTATAATCGAGCACTGCGTGTCCCACCAGATCTCTGCCTCATCTCGTACCTCAAGTACGCAGTAGTAGGCACGACTGGAGTGGGTGCTGAGTAGACTAAAGGTGATACCATTAGTGGTACAGTCGAGGTATGCACCTTTGAAGTCGGAACCGTCGGGATCTTATAATCTGACGTGCCTATAATATCCTGACGAGTCTGTCCCTAACGGACAAGCTCGACCCTAGCAGATCTCTCTGGAGACTCTATCTCCGGAGAATCTATCGGCCTCTTACGTGGATGACCATGTCTCAGTATCGGAACACGTGTATGTACCATATCTGTAACAAAATGTTATCCAGATATCACTACAGGTATAAGAACTGAAAAATTACCTCATTTACCTATTTGTCGTCTGGAGATGTCCTGTCACTGCTTAGCCCATAAAGAACCTCGTCAAACTACCTCGGAATTCTGAAACGAGTAAGTCGACGAAAATCCGTACAAATCCAAAATACCGAGAATGCTCACGAGAGTAAGTATCATAAATCCGAAACCCGACAAGTAGGTATCGCAAAACTTTGCTCTGATACCAAATAAATTGTCACGCCCCAGGTAGTCCCTGTCTAAAGAAATTTCGGCAGCATCTCCCCTGTACGGGTGACAATATGAATCTCAGTATACATATATCTATACCTCGGCCACACTCGGCCGGAACAATACACACAAATAGTAAACAACCCACGCAGTTATATTCAGAAAAGATGATATAGAAATCAACGAAGATATACGTACACATCCTACTCCACTACAACGAAGAAACGAAATCCACGAAGTAATGAAATATTCGCAGCGGAAAACAAAGTAGCAAACCCGAATGTTCGATATAAAGTCCATAATACACACCCACATCACAAGTATACGTATAAAAGCGAACACAGAAAACGATATCTAAAAATCCTCGCGGCAAAGGGGCTAGCGACTGGAATCTCCCCGACGGCCTCAACCTGAAATGGTAATAAAAATGGGGTGAGTTCAATGAACTCAGCAGGTAATCCAATAGACATGTACAACAATATATAACTACCAGCAATATCCTAATGTACAGTACACTAACAGTACAACCTACGGTACAGTCTCCTAACAGTATAACAGATATGCATAGCTGAAATAAACTGTAATAACCAGCAATAGGCATAAAGTACAGTCTATAGCAAGAATAATAAGAAAATGCATAACTGAAATAAACTGTACTCACCTGTGAGGCTTGTGTAACTGACTGTGAGCATACACAGATAAAAATAGTCAGAGCAAAAGCATATAACCTGTATGCATGTCAATCATATGCAATCACCAAAATGCATCAATCATATTTATTGCAATCTGTGCATATGATGCAAATGACATGGTCACCCCTGACGCCAGCACACAATGGTGAGACCGCGTGGGTAGGGCTGTGACACCGTGCACTCTGCCGTCACTACCCCTGAAGAGTGACCGAGTGGACGGGATGCACCGGAGTACACCTATCCTCCAACCTCACTATAGGAGGGAGCGTCATGCTCTCATCTCCCGGTACACAATGACGGGGAGGGACCCCGGTGTGCTACCACGCTGCCTATCACACTACCTATGAGTGGAGCCTCCAGCGGAGCACCACCGAGCAACCTACACACCCTGTGTGCTGTGCCACTACCCATGCAGTGGTCACGTGGTGCGCAGGTCAATGTAGCCAGCCGACGAGCTCAACAATAATGGAGTCGTCAATCGCCCAGCATGCAATCATGCGATATGGTGCATGCGGCTACAGTATGTCATACCTGAACATATCCTCCTCCATATGCGTAGGTGCCAAAAAAAAAGGTAAACGCATATATAACAGAGATATAAGCAACATAAATCCAACAACATATAACAAGATGTAAGTATCATGAATCCAACATCACATATCCAATATGTATAACAACTATTCCAGTATAGTGAAGCACTATAAATATCCATATCCACAAACACATATACACATGGTAAGAAGTAAAGGTATACCAGCCTAATGTATAGCAGATAACAGTAGAAGCATGTATCAAGTATCAACCAAACCTAAATCCAAGGAAAGTGTTGAACTACCAATCACTAGTAACCGTCTACAGGTATCGAATAACCTATAACCAAGGAAGTGCTAAATCTACCAATCACTAGTAAGTATATATAAACTGCACATATCAAAAGACACTATCAAGAGATAAGTCAAAGGGTACCCGCCTCAAATAGAAGGTACAGTATCACGCCAAATCCAACGTCGAGATGCCTGTCTCGAATCAGAGTCCTGTGTCAACCAATATATATATTTTATTTAGCTAAATCCAAATGACTAGCTAAATAAAATGCCTAAAACTAAATTAGGGCAAAATCCTAATCACACAACCTTATCCTATCTAATTAAATCTAACGGTCAATTAGGATTAGTTACCTAATCTCTAATCACCAATTAGATTAGCAATCCATATCTAAATTAAATCTAACAGTTGACTAGGGTTAATTACCTTAACCCTAATCATTCCATTAGATTTATCTAGACAAATAAATCTTATCCCAATTTAGCAACTAATTACAACATGTATCAACTAATGATATACTAATCAATCATACTAATCACCATCTAAATCTAATTACAACCTCCAATTCAAATCTGCACATGATCATGTAATCCAAGTATCCCTAATTCAATATGATCTACAACCAAGATCAATTACCTCACAACTTACCTTGATCTCAAATGTTGTTGATGCTAGAACCAGCACAGCTGCTGGATGAGGTGCCTGCCGAAACCAAAGACACCACAGCAAGAGAAGAACAGAACCTCACAGAACAAACCAACCTACTGTTGATGCTGGAACCAATCAATCCACAAAACATCACCTTGCTGGAATTCTTCCCATGAAACAGATCAAGATGATATCAAGCAGGAATATCACTGATCAGAACAAGAACAGAGACCAAGCCATGGGGATCATAGATCCAAACACTAACTGAATTAATAACCTAACCTTACCTCATTCGGTTGTCTTCAAAGAATTCACCCAATCTGTGACCTAAATCAACCTTAAAGAAGAGGATCAAGATCTGATCCCGTGATATCAATAGGAAGAATCAAAGGGTAAGGCTTGAAACTAGGGCACCAATCAGAGAAATAGAAGGAATAAGGTTCGGATTGCTTACCCATTGAAGCCCTAACTGCCTCTCCACGCCGATGATCGGTGGTTCGGCTTGATCCAATGTCATTGATCGGGGAAACACAGATCGTGCTAGGGCACAGATCGGACAACATCCAGAGAAGAAGAAATCGAAGCTAGCCTCGGAGCCCTAATTGCCTCTTCATTCCGGCGATCATCTCCCTTGGTGTCGGCGTCGGGGTAGGGTTGAGAAGAGGGAATCAAGATGATCCGGCCCCCTTCTTCGATCTCGGGCAAGCTCCGGCGACGAGCCCTCAGTCGACGTCGACGATTGCCGGAAGTCCGCTGGTTTCAGTTCATCCGCGAGAGAGGGAGAGATCAGAGAAAGGGAACGGGGAAGAAGAGAAGCTCGGGTTCGGCGATAGGTTTAGGGAAAAGAAATAAGAAAAGAAAAGTATTTATATTAAAACTTTTCCTCACTTAAACGGGTATTCCAAATAGGTTTTATCCGTACCCATGATTGATCCCCTCAAAACTCATCGTACGAGCTCCGAAAATTCCCAGAAAATTCCTAAAATTTCGGAAAAATTTTATAAGGCTATTTTCCAAATAACCCTATTATTTAAATTTTTCGAGATCTCACAGAAATATACCTTAAGGGAGGCAGATCAATATTGACCGAGATATACCTTACGGGAGGCAGGTCAATATCGGCCGAGATATACCTTAGGGGAGGCAGGTCAATATTGACCGATATATACCTTAATGAAAGTAAGCTAATACCGATCAAGAAATATCTTGAGAAGAATAGGCCAATATCAGCCGAGATACATCTTAGGAAGGGTAAACCAATATCGGCCAGATTTACACGTTTAAGATAAAAAGCCAGGATTGTTTAAGGTGGCATATCTAAAATTAATTAAGTATACATGATCGCCCGGGAATCAAAATATCTAAGGCTTTATAGAATTGGTAGTATATTACTGAATGATTAATTGAATGATAATAATAAACCGATCGAACAAGGTCTGGGTTTAATATTCGGTCAATACAAAACATAGTATAATACCAAGCTATCTACAATATAATAAAGACAGGATGAACAGGTAGGGGTGATAAATATACTCCGATATAACTTATAAGATAGAGCAGGAGCAAATATTTCAAGAATACTCATAATTAATTTAATAAAGATATCTGTATGTGATTGTATAACAGGTTTACCTATTTGGTGGGAAGTGTGCTTCTAGACTTTTCTACAAGTACTAAACGACAAAAGAGGTACATCTGAGGTACCAAAAAGATTTCTTAAAAGTTATTTTATGCAAGTACAGGGTTTACGTCATCTCAGAACAAACTCTAACAAACTGGGATCCACTTCATGACTACGGAGGTTATATGAAGTGGTATAAAAAGGGGAATCCTCTCCGTTGGTCAGGTAAGTTCACATTGCTGCTCGCACTCACAACCCTAATTCTCAACTACTGTTCTTCTTCTTCTTCCTTCTTCCACACAAAGAGAGATCACTAACTTAAAAGTCGGAGGGCCTAGCCAGGGATTCCCACCCCGGTCTTAGGTCACTGACGATAGTGTCGATTGGTCTCTTGTGCGCAAGAAGCCTTGGAAGCTCCGGATCTCGGGTTTCTTCAATCAGATTTCTCTCTCATCATTGAAGCTTTGCACGAGGAGGGCATTCTGTGACTTTATTCTCCCCGATCCGCTTTGGGTTTCTCGGATTAGTATTCAGTCAGGTATTACTCTTCATCAGCAGTAGGTTTTCTCCCCAGCTTTCTATTTTGTCAAGTTTCTCAGACAGGATCAAATTTGGCACCGTCTATGGGAACTTCACCTGAATCTGAGACTACAAGATGGAAGAGGCTGGAAAATCAAATCTGCTCACTATTAGCCACGAAGATCTAGATTTTCTCATTAATACTCATGTACAGAAAGCTTTGCAACAACATCAAGCTCATACTGGGGCTACTTTGCCGGTAGCTCATAATCCGACGATTTCGACTACTGAGCACCGGAAGGGAAAGGAGCCAGAAGAAGAAGAACATGTATATTTCCCTCCGGCTACAGCTTCCTCAACTAGGCGTCCTCGAGCCTTCCTTCGTACTTCTTTGGAACAGGGAGGACGAAAGCCTATATTTCAGGAATCCTCTGGCGAAGCACTAGACAGAGAGAAGCACAAAGTTAAGATTATAGCTAGCAATAGCTCGCCGGAAAGAATCATTTCTCCATTTTCCCAAAGTGTATTGGAGGATCTGCTTCCTAAGCGATATCAAAATTTACAGATTGGCGAGTACACTGGGACTACAGATCCAGAAGATCACTTGTTAAAATTTGAGAATGTAGCACTATTACAACAATTTTCTAATGGAGTGAAGTGACGGTTGTTCCTCACAATATTCGGAGGAGCCGCGCAGCGTTGGTTTAAGAGATTGCCAGAAAAATTTATCCGAAAGTTCAAGGACTTCAAGAAGGTTTTCTTACACCATTTCTCTAGCAACAAGAGGTACCATAAGACTCCCTGGAGTCTATTTTCAATTAAACAAGCATCTAAGGAGTCCATTAGAGCCTATATCAAAAGGTTCAATCAGGTAGCTATCGATGTACCCAACACCACTACTGAAATATTAGTAAGTGCTTTTTCTCAAGGTCTGAATGATAATGATTTCTTTAAAGATCTAGTAAGAAATCTTCCTGTCAATTTTGACTCCGATCCTTAATCGAGCGTGCCACTGAATTCATTAATGTTGAAGAAGCTCAGGTTGCCCGCAGAAAAGAAGACACTACTTCTTCTCCTACCCCTGTTAAGGAGAAGGCTCCTGCTCCTGTCCCTTCATCGAGAGGACTTCGAGTAGTTCATCCACCTCATCATCATTCAGAATATCGCTCGTAAGCAGTACAACACGTGGAGATTCAACAAGAAGCACCAAGAAGGTGGTGCACATACCATAAGACCAACAGTCATCATACAGAGGACTGTTTTGTTTTGAAAAATAAGAGAGCAAACAGGGATCGTTATCAAAGGCAAAACTATTATCAACAACAATACCCCAGACAGCAAAGTCCGCTCAAACTGGAATATCGCCCGGTCGAGCCTCAACAAGGCGCATTATCAAGTCCGGTCGGTAGAACTCAGGTGCCTGAGAAGACTCAGGCTGAAGCCATGACAGCCCGGCAAGAAGAAAACAAGAGTAATATCGCTCGAGGCAATGTTAACATGATTACAGGTGGGCCCACTGATGGAGATTCCAACAAGGCCAGAAAAGCACATGCACGAAGACTCAAGATCCATGCTGTAGGATGCAGCATGGAAAGAGCAGCCAGTCCATAAATCAGTTTTGGGCCCAGAGACCTCGAGGGAGTACAAATACCCCATGATGATGCATTAATAATTAAGGCTATGATAGCCAATTATGCTATTTCTTGTACCTTCATAGATATTGGTAGTTCTGTAAATATTATCTTCAAGAAAGCTTTTGATCAACTACAGATTGACCCGAGTGAACTTCAACAGATGGTTCACTGGTAATGAGGTACAACCACTCGGCCAAATAAAATTGGCCATATCTTTAGGGGAGGAGCCCCTAATGAGGACCAGAAGATCTTGCTTCATGGTGGTGGATGCTCCATCTGCCTACAACGTAATATTGGATCGACCGGCCCTAAATTAGTTTAGGGCAGTCGTTTCTACTTTCTGTCAAAAAATTAAATTTCCCGTCGATGACCAGGTCAGGGAAGTGCGAGGTGATCAGAAGACAACCCGTAAATATTATGTAGAGATCGTCCGAACTGAAGCCAGCATCGCTTGGAAAATCCAAAGAATGGAGGTTAATGTTATTCAAGAAAAGTCACCTGTTCTGGTTTATGAAGAAAATGAAGAAGTCCATATACAGACCGGTCGACCTAAAGCTACTACTTATGTCGCGGCCGATCTTGATCCTACATTGAAAGCTGAGCTGGTTCAGTGCTTGAAGAAAAACAATGATGTCTTTGCTTGGATGCCCAAAGAAGTCATGGGTGTTTCCCCTTCAGTAATGGAGCATTCTTTGCATGTTTTCCTAGATGCCTGGCCGGTCATGCAAAGAAAAAGAAATTTCAGTGCAGAACAAAATCAAATTATCAAGGAAGAAGTGACTAAACTCATGGAACTTGGCTACATCAGGGAGGTACAGTTCCCTAGTTGGCTAGCTAATGTGATCTTGGTTTCTAAGCCAGGAAACAAATGGCGGGTATGTATCGATTTCCATGATCTCAACAAAACTTGCCCGAAAGATTATTATCCGCTGTCCCGGATCGATCAATTAGTAGATTCTACATCTGGGTGTGAATACATTTCTATGCTGGATGCCTATTAGGGCTATCATCATGTCCCCTTAGCTAAGGAGGACCAAGAGAAGGCCAAATATCACCTGAGAAATAGATATGGTTCAAACGGCGTGGTGATTAGTGGGCCAACATTTTTTATTTGATCAAGCGGTCGTCGATTGGGAGTTTTAAGGAAGGGCCTACCGGGGTTCCTTAAGAAAATCTCCAAAAAATGCTAAACCATCACAAGGTTAGTGCAAGCATTTTTTGCTTTACATAAAAAGACAGTCGATCGGGAAATCACATGAAGTAACCCGGACGGGTCTTCATGGGAGGAACCGGAGACTTTAAACTATCAAAAACATAGTCAATCGGGAAATCACATGAAGTAATCCGGACGAGTCTTCATGGGAGGAACCGAAGACTTTAAACTATCAAAAAGACAGTCGATCATGAAATCACATGAAGTAACCCAGACGGGTCTTCATGGGAGGAACCGAAGACTTTAAACTATCAAAAAGACAGTCGATCGGGAAATCACATGAAGTAACCCGGACGTGTCTTCATGGGAGGAACCGGAGACTTTAAACTATTATAAAAGCATAGTCGATCGAGAAATCTCATCAAGTAACTCGGACGGGTCTTCATGGGAGGAATCAGAGACTTTAAACTATCATAAAAGCATAGTCGATCGGGAAATCTCATGAAGTAACTCGGACGGGTCTTCATGGGAGAAACCGGAGACTTTAAACTATCATAAAAGCATAGTCGATCGGGAAATCTCATGAAGTAACTCGACGGGTCTTCATGGGAGGAACCAGAGACTTTAAACTATTATGAGTAAAATCATGCGATATTGATACAACTCAATAATTTATGAACCCAAATCAATCGGGATTACACACCCGATCGGAAACTCAAAGAATGATAAAATTCTTCATGTGGAGCCAATCAAGAGGGGAGGCATCATTGAAAAACGTTGGCTGATTGATTTCCTCGTTATAATCGACCAGGATTATATTATTGGTGGAAATTCAAAGTTGTATGGATTTCTTCATAAAAATCAATCGGTATTACACCCCAGACCAAGATTTAAAGTTCGAGGGGGATTCTGTATATATATACGTACAATCTTTCAAAATTACATTCCCTATCTGGAGTCCCGATCATATGAAGCTCTTTATCTAAAATTACTCGGGATGTTATACTCAACCAAAGCACAGAAATTCCATGAAGTTCTTCATATAAAATCGCTCAGAATTACATGCCCTTCTGAAGTATGAATGGAGTCTTGTACACGCCTGCCTAATTTAAGTTCAAGGAGGTTATGGGAAATTTTACTGCTCAAAATTATATGGTCCATGAAGATATTACCAATGGAGGAGTTTATCAAAACAAGATCTAATTCCGAAGAATAAGGAAGGAATTCTTGAACAAGATAGTACTTATTCTTAGTTCTCAGGAGCATTTCAAAGGAAGCAATGTCAAGCTAATACAAACCAGGAAAAACAGGTAAGTACCAAATTTTCTTTTAATATTGCAGCTACTTAATTACAGGTCTCTTAATTACAAGTCTTTTCATTACAAGTCATCTAATTACAAGCCTTTTAATTACAAGTCTTTTTTAAATACATAATCATGCTTACTCAAAATGGCTCGTCAGATTTTCGGGTAATTCTTGGTTGAGTCTGCGACGGTTTATGAATAGAGAAGGAGGTTCCCTAGGTAGATAACCACCCTCCCTCAATTGTTGGAGAATCCCTGCCACAGAATGATTTAAAGCCCCTATGATTCGACGAACATATTCATTAACAAACGCCAGAGACCTTAGATAAGTTAGGCGTCTCTCTTCCCATCGGCTTTCCTCATGCTCCGTGTAACTCTGGAATTCAGTTTGTAGTTTGGTATTTAGATCTTTGAGAGCGTCTCTCTCCAATTTAAGCTGTTCCAGTTCCTTTTGGAGTGATGATAGCTCGATATCCTGAGCCTTTCTTTGTTCTTGCTCTTGTAGAATAGCAAAATCTTGTGAGGCTGAATCTTGAGCCTGCTCAGAAAGAAAGACATTATGAAGCCTCTCCACTTTCTCTAAAACAATGCTTTTATGAGAAACATCTGAGAGGGCTTTGTCCTTCAAAGCAATTTCCATCTGGAGACCGGAATGTAATCGATCCACTTGTAGCTCTAAGGTTCTCCTTTCAAGCTCTTTGCTTTTCAATGACTAATGTAACTCCTGTAATTCTTTCTTCATAGCCTCTAATTGTTGATCTTGTGAGGCTACTTTCTTGCGTAATTGAGTCATGTCAGTGTAAGAAGGAGGAAGAGCAGCTTTCAATGTTTCTATTTGAGCTTTTAACTTGTCGTTTTCCCGGTCCCGAGCCATAAGTAGCTGGTCTAGGTGAAGACTCGAGGCAAGGAACTAAACAAAATAATCATGTGATTAGAAAGAAGGATGAGAAGTTAATAACATATAATTAAGAATACTTACAACAACAGCTTGTCGACTGTGACTGTCAACCTGATTCAAAAGATTGGTGCCCCTTAATTGCTCTTGGCTATGTAGCCAAGATTCAGTCAACAGGCCTTGTAGCTGCAGGGAACCATAACTAGGGGGATCGGAGGCTTGTCCCATCTGGGAAGGTAGACCCACAGCTTGTCTGAATAAAGGAGGGGGGACTGAAGGTGAAGGAGGCAAGGAAGAAGAAGACGTAATAGAAGGGAAAGAAGTAGTAGAAACGAGAGCGACAGAGGAAGAACTAGAGGGGACAGAAGGTGGCAATGTAAGAAGAGGTGATTCAGTTGTTGAAGCATGGATTGCTGAGGGCGTTGAGTTCGGAGAAGATCTCCGGAAAGGTGTCCTTTTAGCTCGAGATCCAGAAGTTAAAGAAGGTAAGGCCAAGGAAAGAGGTTGAGAGGAGGCAGAAGTAGTAGTGGCCATCTGGGAAGCAGAAGTAGCTGAAACAATAACAGAAGAGGAATAAATAAGTAGAGTCGGCCTCATCATTCTAAGAGAAAGATTGGAGATAATGTGAGTGGGAGGCATTGGTGTTTTACCTCTCTCAAAAGAAATAAATGCCGGAACGATGAGGGTTTGTACAAAGGTACCAAAGATGTCACTAAAAGGAACATCCTCAGTAAGCCTGAGTTTCTTGATTAAGGTAATAAAAGGTTGTTCCTCTTCCTCTTCCATAGCTGCAATAGCTTCCGCTTCTTGCTTTTCTTTTGACAACAAACCCAGGGTAGAGGAAGTAAGATTAGCTCGACGAGCCTGTAGTCATTTTTCTCCAAGATTATTCAGAAAAAACTTAGTCATAGTAGTGTTCTTATACATGAAAGCTGGTAGAAGAGCATCGGCTGAAATATAAGAATTGGGCATTATTATAAAAAATAATTAGCAAATGGTTAATAAACATAGTTGAGAATGTCTGAGCATACCAAAGGATACCTCCAAAGGGGTGTCGATAGAGCTTATTCCAAAAGGAAACATTAAACCTTCTGCAATCAGGGCAGGTAAGGAAAATTTAGCTCCCTTTAGTTTAGATATATACAGCGATAGAGACAGAGGAATCATGAAGAAGATTGTCGGTACTAGGACCTGGAGGAAGGTCATATATCCAGTTGATAAAAAAAAGAAGAAGGGGGCTAAGTATTTTGAAAAAGTTGAAGAGCCTGTCTATTCTCATAAACCAAAAAGATTCAAGAGAGTCACCTAATTTGATACAAAAAACCATTTAGTTTTACATTTAAGACATGATCAGATACATAACATTACATTTTCCTTTCAAAATGCTAAATCATGGGATGCCAGTGTAGATTATTAATCTAAATTCTCAGAGTACTTAGAAGATTTCAATCCCATCGGAGCCAAGACCGCCAAGGCGCAGAAGTGGAAATATTTTGCCTGGCATGAAGGAAACTTGCCCGGGCTATAGAAGTGGGAATATTTTGTCTGGGACAAAAGAGGATGTGAAGTAGAGTGGTCTCATGAATGAGAAAGGGCAGATTTATTCATGCCCTGGTGGAAAGGTGACTGAAGAGTCTCTTTCCTGCTTGAGCCTTTGAACTCTACTTCCGGAAGGTCCGCCCTAGCCTGCAGGTAACATGGGTTATGCCTTCGTCGTGACGCCCAAGGACTAGGCACTGGAACCTCCATGACTAGCGTTAACCCCTCTGAAACCCGTCGAGTTTGCAGAACAATCGGGCTTTTGGCTTGAGATTCTAGATCTTGAGGAATTTTGTTCCCCAGGGCAGTTTTTGATAGTACTCGAAATTGGGTGATCAATAGAAATGCCTCTAGCTCTCGGACCAGAGAGTTGATTGGATCCAAAACTTGGGCAAACTCATATATAGATCTCGCTTGGTCCAACAAGAATTGCTCCCAAAAAGTGGGATCTAAGGCCATACTCTCGGTAAGAAGAAGTGAACAAGGAAGAAAAAGAACTGAGGTGAATGGAGAATGAAGAGAGGGTAGTAGCCCTATTTAAAGGATCAAAAGACTCACGGGATTGCAGTACTTGAGTTCACAGGATGGCCATATCAGAGGATCATGAGGTCAATACAGTATCCATATCAGAGGAACTTGACTTATTCTAAGTTCCTATGCCAAAATGACATCCTCAACTGCTTTGCCGACTTGCTGTACACTGTGTATAGCACGAAGAGAACGACTAAGGAGCTATGGGAGTCTTTGGACAAGAAGTACAAGACGGAGGATGCGGGGGCCAAGAAATTCATTGTGGGCCGATTCCTAGACTCTAAGATGGTGATCAGCTAAGTCTAGGATCTTCAAGTGATCTTATACAAAATTCACTCAAAAGGGATGATTCTGAGTAAAATCTTCCAAGTAACTGCTATCATTGAGAAGCTGCCTTCCAGCTGAAAGGACTTTAAGAACTACCTGAAGCACAAGCAGAAGGAGATGAATGTTGAAGAACTCGTGGTTAGACTTTGAATTGAACAAGACAACAATAGTTCAGACAAGAAATTATTCTCTTGGGCTATTATGAAAGCCAACGTGGTCGAGCATGGTATAAACTTGAAATGAAAGAACTGCATTCTAAAGGAGATGATGAACAGTCTTCTATTAAGTTCTGGACTGCCAGAGTTTATGTGGGGGGAAGCTATGTTAATAGATAATTATCTTTTAAATAAGGTTCCCTAAAAGAAAAATAAATAAGAGCTCTTATGAGTTATGGAATGGAAGACAACTGCTCTATAAATATTTATGAATATGGGGGGTGTCTTGTCAAAATTTTGGTGTCTGATTTAAAAATAATTAAGATAGTATAAAAGACTGTTGATTGTATATTTATTGGATATGCACATAACAACAGTACGTATCGATTTTTTGTGTATGAGTCACAAATACCAAATATACACAAGAACACGATAATAGAATCGAGGAATGTCTCATTCTTTGAACATGTGTTTCCGTATAAGACCTGAAAGGATGCTAACTCCTCAAAATGGGAAAATGAAATACAAGAAGAATATTATGAGGAACTAGTCAAGATTGAGCTTATGCAGAGTAAAAGAGCTCAGGTGGAAAAATCCTATGGAATGAATTTTATCACTTTCACATTGGAAAGTGAGCCCCATAGTTACTCAGAAGCAGTAAACTCTTCTGATGGAGCTCATTGGAGAGAGGTAATTATATTTGAGATAGAATCTATCTTCCAAAATCACACTTAGGAAGTTATGAATCCTTCTTCGGGAAGTAAACCACTAGGTTGTAAGTGGATCTTCAAAAAGACAATGAAGTCAGATGACACAATTAATAAGTACAAAGCCAGATTGGTAATCAAAGGATATCGACAATGAGAAGGCCTTGATTACTTTGATACATATTCTCCAATGTTGAGAATAACTTCTATTAAAGTTTTGTCGGATATTGTCACTCTATGGAACCTAGAAATACATCATATGGATGTAAAGACAGCCTTTCTAAACGGAGATTTAGAAGAGGAAATCTACATAGAGCAGTTGGAGGATTTTCTATGCTAGGACAGAAAAATAAGGTTTGTAGATTGGTGAAGTCATTATATGGCTTGAAACAAGCACCAAAGCTATGGAATGAGAAATTTGACAATGTCATAAAGGAATGTGGATTCAAAATCAATGAGTGTGATAAATGTGTCTATATAAAAGCCACAAAGAATGACTATGTCATCTTGTTCATATATGCAAATGATATACTTATCATTAGGAGTATTGATAAGATAATCAAATCCGCTAAATATATGTTGAACTCAAGATTTGACATGAAAGACATGGACCTAGCTGATGTAATTCTAGGAATCAAAATTCTTAGAACAACAAAAGGACTTATTCTTAGTCAATCCCATTGCTCGGATAAGATTCTTGAGAAATTCATCAAGGATAATACTGCATTGGAATGAACGTCAATAGATATGAGTCAATATCTATCAAAAAATCAAGATAAAAGTATCTCTCAAATAGAGTACTCTCGAGTGATTGGAAGTCTAAGTTTGTTCTCTTTCAATATAACAGCAAGAGGATTGAAAGCCATTTGAAATCCTAAGAATCACAAAATATTTAGTCAAAACTTTAGAATTTAAAATAATATTGATTCCTCAAACAATATTATTTAAATTCACCAACACCTCAAAAACACCATGAATTTTGTATACCACAATAGTGTGGACGTACACAAATTCAAACATTTGTAAGAGGAGGTTTTATCCATTAATTTTATTATCTTGTCAACCTAACTTTATGACAAATAAAATTAATAGTTGATTTTTCTTCTATCACACAAATAATAGCAGTGACTCCGATGGGGAGGATGTTATTAAATGTGCCTAAGTGTATACCATTACTTGATACTTAGTTCATTAAATAGGATTGTACCCCTTCAGATGGAGAAGATCACACAAACCTAAATAATTTTCTATAATCATCCATTAAGGAAGTTTGATCTAGTGATCCACAAACAAACTCATCCGATGTGGAGGAAGGCACTCAAAGCTAACTCGCAAGTTTGAATGCATCACTTACAAACCAGTAATGGAGACCGTGGAATTTAAATAATTCCTCTCCCACCTAGTTATTTAAAAACAAGGAATTTTAACATGCACACACACATCACATATAAACAGCATAAAAGACAATAAATATGAAAAATAATTTTCCAACTATTATAGCCTCATCCATAGCTGTCCTCCGTATGCCGCTAACCCTAGCCATCGCCAACCCTGGTCGCCGGCCCTAGGGTTTATGTCGTTGTGTCCTTCTTGCTTCCTTTTCCGCTGCACCTCCAGTCCTTAAGGTAGTACCACGCATAGCAAGGAGACGAACCATAACAAAATAAAATTTTACATTTATCGATCCTATACTCCACGAAGGAATGCACATGTAATCTAGATGGAACAGAATGTAAAATCCTAAAACTAATACAACTCCTGCTGTATTTAATAATTACAATCATGCATACACATAAAATGCCCTCGACATGCCCGAGGGTCCAATCACACACAAACACAATAGGGCTATAATAGTTAGAACTAGAATGCCTGCAACCATAGAGTTAATCTATTTACACATCCTACTATTATCCTGCCTAAATTTATGCATGAAAAGTGCATAATTTAATTGAAAACCAAATACACAGAGGGAGAAAACTAGCTCTGATACCAATTGTTGGGTGCTACTTGGAATTTCATTCTATTTCCCCTATACAAAAATTTATACAAGCACAGAACTTTTCCTAGCAACCCATGTGCTCTTTAAAAGTTAAACTTGGATAGGAAACGAAACTTAACCTTTTTACTCCAAGTTCATTCTTCAAAAGTTAAACTTGGATTGAAAACGAAACTTAACAGTTTTACTCCAAGTTAAACTCATGTGTTCTTCAGAAGTTAAACCATATTATAGAAGTTGATTAAATATCTATTTCAAGGATTGACTTCCAGGTCGTTGGCGAGGCACTCGGCCTTCTTGGGTATGGGATCATCCACCACTTCCTAAACAAAGCCTTTTAAAGAAATTGAATATTTAAACTCCTTACAGTAACCTTAGTTTTAACTACAAAGACCTTAAATAAAGCACATGATCGCTAGCCTCTTATGTTAGTATTTCAGGATCCATACAAAGAAAAACTAAACTAGTACGCAGCGGAATAAACAACTAGTTGTACCTTTCCTTGTAGCTAAAGACCTCTTGATCTTCTGCTGTATTCCTCTCCTCTTCTTGGACGTCGTGTGGGCGACGATCTACCAAGATGAAATCCACCCGAATTCCTTCTTCCTATCTAATCTTTCGGCCACCAAGAGATGCTAGAATAGGATGCCTCATTCTCTTCTTCTTCTCCTCCAAGCAACCGACCAAGGTAGAGTCTTCTCCAAGTGTCGCTGGCCCTTATGTAGAGGAAAGGGAAAAGAGGGAAATATAGAAGGGGACCGACCACCAAAGAAATTAGAAGAGGAGCCTTAGGT
Organism: Zingiber officinale; assembly: GCF_018446385.1. Lineage (NCBI taxonomy): Eukaryota > Viridiplantae > Streptophyta > Magnoliopsida > Zingiberales > Zingiberaceae > Zingiber > Zingiber officinale. The sequence goes on from NC_055997.1 coordinate 67,019,072, forward strand.
TGTATGTTTAGAGAGCACCTCCTCCTCCTCTTTTATAACCTTTGTTGGCGACTAATAAGGAAAGTTTTTTAATAAAATTTCCTTTTAATTTCTATTGTGGATGGTTAAAAAAAAGGAAAGATTTTAATAAAATTAAAATCTCTCTTTTTAACCATTGTAAATAGCTATAAAAGGAAATATTATAACAAAGTTTTGTTTTAAATAAAATCTCCCTTTTATTTCTATTATGGATGGTTACAAAAAAGGAAAAATTTTAATAAAATTAAAATATCTCTTTTAACCATTGTTGATAATTATAAAAAAGGAAAGATTTTAATAAAATTAAAATCTCTCTTTTAACCATTGTAGATAACTATAAAAAAGGAAAAATTTTAACAAAATTAAAATCTCTCTTTTAACCATTGCAGATAACTACAAAAAGGAAAGATTTTAATAAAATTAAAATCTCCCTTTTAACCATTATAGATAACTACAAAAAAGGAAAGATTTTAACAAAATTAAAATCTCTTTTTTAAGCTATAGTAGATAGCTATAAAAGAAAAGATTTTAACAAAATTTTGTTTCAAACAAAAACTTCCTTTTCTCTTCTTGTATGACTGGCCCCTTGCTTGGGAACCAATCAAGGCTTGGCCGGCCCCTTGCTTGGACACCAAGCAAGGATGTGGCCGGCCCTTAGCTTGGGTAAGAAGCAAAATCAAAATGGGTGAATGCGAGACTTTTTAGAGGCTACAGCAGGGACCGAGAGGAGGAATTGGTTTTGGCCTCCTAATGAGCTTGAGCTTCCTGTGTTTGACCCGAACACCCAACTCAAGTTCATCAATAATAATTCAAACCACTAAAGAGTTATTATTGAAATACCGCACCAATCTCATATTACATTATGGGCTCCTTCTTATCATGAGTGCATTAATCTCCCTGTGTTTAAGATATCGAATGTCCATTAATTAAATGATTTACCGACAACTCACTTAATTAATATCTAGCTCCAAGAGTAGTACTACTCAACTTCATTGTCATGTCGGACTAAGTCCACCTGCAGGATTTACATGACAATCCTTATGAGCTCCTCAAGGGGACATCATCAACCTAGATAACTAGGACACAGTTTCCTTCTATAATCAACAACACACCATATAAATAATATTATTTCTCAACTTATCGGGCCTATTGATTTAACGAATAAATCTCACCCATTGATAAATTAAAGAAATAAATACTAAGTATATGTGCTTGTTATTATATTGGGATTAAGAGTACGCACATCCATGATAACAGAAGTTCTGTTCTTTTATGCAGTCAGCATAAAAGGAACAACCTCAAATGGTCCTGCTCAATACACACATAATGTACTAGTGTAATTTTATAGTCAAGATAAACTAATACCAAATTATACTACAATCATTCCAATGGTTTGTCCCTATCCATCTTGGTCGTGAGCTTCTATTTATAATTTATAAGGAACTGATAATATGATCTTCTGTGTGACATCACACACCATGTTATCTACAATATAAATTAAATGGACAACTGCATTTAACATAAATGTAGACATTTGACCAATATAATTCTTATTTCAAAATAAATATTTATACCAAAACCTAGGCTTTTAGTATACATCCTAACACTTCCTAGGCTTCTTAGAAGCCTTGGTCACCTCCTCTAGGTCAACTCTAGGGATTACTTCCCTTGTGATCTTCTTAATGACTTTATTAGACTTCTTAGAAGTCTTAATCACATTTGTCATTGCAAAAATACTCCTAGGGATAACTTCCATTGTATCCTTGACTTGACCCCTAGACCTAGAGTTGGTTCCATAGCTATATGGAACCCTATGGTAAGAAGTTACATCCTTCTTAGCCTTAGGTTTGTATCCCAAACCTCTATGGTCATTGGATGACTTTTGTACTCCTAGACCTAGGTTATGCTCATTTTGTCCTTTTTGGATATTTTTCATCCTTTTTAGGGTCTTTTCCATTTTATCAAGCCTTGACCTCAAGACTCGATTTTCTTCCCATAAATCCCTAGATTTTGGTTTTTCATTATATCCTTGAGCATTTTTATTTCTAGGCTTATAACTACGGTCCTTAGTGTTCTTGCCTAGTTTATCTACCTTCCTAGCCTTAGGTGAGGTAGTCTTAGCATGAAAAGTCACATATTTTTCCTTAATGTTATCATGCTTTCTATTTTTATGGTAAATAGCATTAAAATAATATAAGTTAGAACTAGCATGCTTTTTACTATGAGTTAAAGGGATAGGTTCAATAAATGATACCTTAAGTTTTAACTTGAAAGCTCCCCCTTGACTTGTGCTTCCTCTTTTGACTTTGACCACTTTCTTCCCCTTTGGACAATTGCTCCGGTAATGTCCTTTTTGGTTGCAAGAAAAGCATACAATGTGCTCCTTTCTCTTCTTTGTTGTGAGGGTTGTCTCCTTGGGCTTCTCCTTGCCCTTAGGTATCACTTGACCCTTCTTCTTGGCCAATTTAGGGCACTTACTCTTGTAATGCTCTTTTCCCCTACATTCAAAGCAAATAATATGATCTTTATTATTAACAATTGAAATTGTTATACCTTTTCTTGTAGGGGTGGCATCTTCTCCTTTTGATCTGGATGTAGAGGCTTCCTCTTGATCCGACATGACTCTCCTCCAATTGATTTGACTTGACTTATAGAGGTGGAAGCTTCTTCATCTTCATCTCTTCTTGATCTGGAGATGGAGGCTTCTTCTTCTTCTTCATCCTCTTGTATATGAAATAAGGAGTATGCTCCCTCCTTGCTCTTTTGGTTGCACTCCCTTGAGGATGAAGCTTCCTTGACTTCTTCTTCCGATGTTGAGCATCTCTCAACCTCATAATCCTCCTCCTCTTTGTCTTGATCCAATGAGTCGTCCTCTTTAGATTCTTCTTGATTTGGTATAGTGGAGGGGACCTTATGAATCTTTGCTAATTTTCTCCAAAGCTCCTTGGCATCCTTGAATTCTCCAACTTGAGCCAAAATATTGCTTGGTAATAAATTGACCAATAGCTTGGTCACTTTGTCATTTGTCTGGCTCCTTTGAATTTGCTCTTGGCTCCACTTGCTCCTCTTGAGAGTTTTGCCCTTTGAATTTGTTGGAGCTTCAAAGCCCTCCATTAGAGCAAACCATTGCTCTATCTCTATCATAAGAAAATTTTCGATCCTTGATTTCCAAGAATTGAAGCTTGTGGACACAAATGGTAGAGGCACCCTCGTGTCGAATCCAAATCCATCTCTGAATTCCATTTAAAGTTGAGCTTTGATGAAATCTTTGACTTGATGAATTTGCTTCAACTTTTTCACATTCTAGCCTTGTTGCCCCTTCTGGCGATGATTCCGGTAAAGAGCGACCTTTCTCTGATACCACTTGTTAGGGTCGAAATATGCTAGAGGGGGGTGAATAGCTCATCATGCTTGTTGATGTGCTTCTTTAATGATATGCAGTGGAATAAACAACAAGAAACACACTCACAACGCTAACACTAAGGATTTACTTGTATCCACCTCAAGAAGAGGTGACTAGTCCAAGGATCCACACACGACACACACTCCACTAATCAAAACACTCCTTCTCGGTCACAGCCGGAGGCGAAGAAGCCTTGTACAAACTCACACAACAATATACAACACCCACAAGAAGAAAATACAAAAGATACAAATGAAAGTTTTTTCTTCTTGCTTACTTGTTGCTTGTTGTTGCCTCTTGAACCTTGGAAGTGTAACTACACTTGTCTCCAAGAGCCTTCAAGAACTGGTTGTGAAAGTATGGAGAAGCTCATGAATCGTCGCTAAGATGGCATTTTTGTCGCTAGAGAGGAATAGCTGGAGAAGACACTCGCCAACAACTATAACCTAGGCAACGGTCGGATCTCAATCGATTGAATGACTCTCAATCGATTCGGGAGAGTTTGAATCGATCGGCTGATTGATTCAGAATGCCTCTGTACTCTATTAGAAATGGCTGAATTGATTGACCAATCGATTCAGCCTTTCTCGCATCTACGCGCACGAGAAATCTAGCCTCCAATCGATCGACCGATAGATTGGAGGTGCCCAATCGATCGGCTGATCGATTGGGGAAGGTTCTGTGCTCGTGACAATTGCTCCCAATCGATCGGTCGATCAATTGGGTCACTACTTATCATAGCACTAACCCAATCGATCAACTGATCGATTGGGCTTCGGTTCAATCGATCAACTGATCGATTGACACCCCCTTGACTTGCCTAAACTCAAGTCTAAGGTCCCCAACTCCAACATCCGGTCAACCGTAACCTGTTGAAATCTCATGCCTAGCATCTAGTCAACCTTGACCTGCTAGGACTTCTTCACCAAGAGTTCAATCAATCCCTTTAACCCACTTGGACTTTTCTCCTCGAGCCAAGTGTCCAATCAACCTTGATCCACATGGACTTATCATCTCGTGCCAAGTGTCTGGTCCTCCATGACCCACTTGGACTTCCACCAGATGTCCAGTCACCCTTGACCCATCTGGATTTCCTCGTTCCAAGTATCCGGTCAACCATTTGTCCTACTTGGACTTCCCAACTCCAGGTGTCCGGTCAATCTTGACTCACCTGGGTCTCCACATGTCTGGCTTCATTCACTAGGTCTTTCCTTCTGCCTAGCTTTACTCACTAGGACTTTCCATCTGCCTGGCTTCACTCATCAGGAGTTTCCTTCTACCTAGTTTCACTTACTAGGGCTTTCACCTGGCTTCACTCACTAGGATTTCTTCTGTCTAGCTTCACTCACTAGGGCTTTCCATCTGCCTGACTTCACTCACCAAGACTTTCACCTGACTTCACTCACTAGGATTTCCCAACTGCCTGGCTTCACTCACCAGGGCTTTCACCTAGCTTCACTCACTAGGATTTTTCATCTGCCTAATATCCAGTTAAGGATTACCCAATCAAGTATCCGATCAACCTTGACCTACATAACTCACACCAATCTGGTCAAACCCTGACTAAAGGGGAATTGCACCAGTAATCTTCCCAAATGAACGATTACACCTTCAATCTTCATATATTGTCAAACATCGAACCCCAAACTTCAAGACTCAAGCTTGAGCCAACTCAAGCTTAGTCAACCTAGTCAACCCTGACCTAAGGAATATTGCACTAACAGGCCTGCCATGACCGGTTGGCCAGGCGCGGCCATGGCCAGCCACTAGGGGATAGCCACGGCCACGATCAGCCAATAGGGACCAACCACGACCATGGTCGTCCACCAGGGGCCAGCTGCAGCCATGACCAACCACCAAGGGCCAGCCGTGGCCAGCCACCAACGGTCACGCTTCGCCCAAACGGGGGCAACCATGCCTTGTACCTAGGCACCGACATTGAGTGTGAGAGGATAGAGGGGAGAGGGGAGAGAAAAGAGGGATTTACCAAGACAATCGCCAGAGATCTCTGACATCGCTGCTTCCACCGAGAGAAGAAGATACAAGCTGGTAGGGAAAGGCGTGTTGGGACCTTAACGTCCGCTAGAGGGTGTGAATAGAGTCTCACTCAAATCGTTTCTTCCTACACTCGTTAGTATGCACAAGGAAAATATAAAACAAAACTAACAAGAAAAATCTAGACCCTACGAGACAAGAAATATAAACAAATCTAACATGTTTATGTAACGTGGTTCGGAGATCACTTACTCCTACTCAACAGCTGTCCGTAAGGTGGACGATCCCAATCCATCGATGGATGACTCCCTGGAAAACCTCCGGCTAGCTCGAGTGGCTCCTTGTCGATGGAGAAACCTCGCCACAAACACTTGAATACAAGCACACCGATCACATGAGGGCTTGGGAGACTCTAATAAGGGTTAACTACCTCTATTTTCGTCAACCTTAACCAAGCTTTCAATGCTTGGTTATATAGCCGACAAGTTGGAAAACTCCACTTACCAGTCGACTGCCAAAACCATCAGTCGACTTCCCTCTGTGGAGATTCGACCGTTACAATCCAACGGCTCGATACCAGTCGACTGATACTTCCATCAGTCGATTGTTCCACACTAACTGAGCGAATAGAAACATTCTGTTCGCTCTCAGTCGACTGCCTGATCGACTGTACCAGTTGACTGATGAAAACACCAGTCGATTGTTACAGTAATTGCTACAGTAACTGCTACAGTAACCCCCTAAACCTAGGATTTTACCCCCGAGTGCATTCACTCAACACTCATCCTCGCCCGACCAATCTAGACCTAGCCTTCTAGCCTCCTCCATCAGCCTTGTGTCCCTAGAATGTCTCCCTATCCTTTGTTGGTGCAATCATGCCCTGGAAGTTTCAATGTGTTGACAATTATTTAAGTTTAGGTTAATACGTTGGATCTAACATACAGTGTGAATTTGCAGGAGAAGTTCTTGCAGGTCGGAAGACCAGATGCAAGGCAAGAGAAGTCCAAGAAGGTCGAGGACCGGATTCCTGACAGAAGAATCCTTGCAGGTCAGAAGACCGGATGCAAGGAAAGAGAAGTCCAAGAAGGTTGAGAACCGGATTCTTGTCAAAAGAAGTTCCTGCAGGTCATAAAGCTGGATGTATGATCCCTCACGTATCAAAAATCGATTGGAAAATCGATTTAGACACGGCTGTGAGGCAGAATGCCTCTGGATCGATCACTCGATCGATTGGAAGGAAGCCAATCGATCGACCGATCGATTGGGAAGGCTCTGCGCAAAGCACAGAGTACTTTTGGATCGATCAGCCGATTGATTGGGGAAATCCAATCAATCGAACGATTGATCCAAGAAGCTTCTGTTCGAAGCACAGAATGCTTCTGGATTGATCAACCGATCGATTGGGGAAATCCAATCGATCGAGCGATCGATCCAGGAAGCTTCTGTGCGAAGCACAGAATGCTTCTGGATCGATCAGCCGATCGATTGGGGCAATCCAATCGATCGAGCGATCGATCCAGGAAGCCTCTGTGTGTAGCACAGATTTCCCTTGGATCGATCAGCCGATCGATTGAGGTTACTCAATCTATCGGGCGATCGATCCATAGAGCTGCGATCTCACGAGCAGTGGTCCGAATCGATTCAAGAATTGCATCGATCGATTCAAACTCAAGTGAAGCAATCTAAGCCGTTGATCATGACGCGATAGTTTCCAACGGATACTTATGAATCAATCCAAATATGACTCCGATCGATTCACGGCGACGGCTACGTGAGAAACGGCTAGTTTTCTCAATGTTTAAAGGCATGAAAGAAAAAGAAAAGAGAGAAGAAAAAAAGAAATACTGTTCCATTGCTCTCCAAGGTCTCAACTCTCTCAAGTGTTCAAGATCTTCAAAAGGTGCTCAAGTTCAAAATCTCCCTCTCGCTACTTTCTCAAATCTCACACAGCGAAGAAGAAGCCTTTTCTAAAGTCTGTAACATTTCTTTTCTTCTTCATTGTGGTGAGTGTGATTCTTTACGTTGGAGAGGGAGGGTTGTAACTGTGTAAGGTTTCTCAACCTTCGGTGTGATTCCGAGAAGGAGGGTTTTTTATAGTGGAAGAGTGTGAGTGGTGTGGATCCTTGGACTAGTCACCTCCTTGGGGAGGTGGATACCAAGTAAATATCCGAGTTAGCATTGCCTCGAGTTTCCGCTGCGTAAAATCAAGTTGATCAAGAAAACGAAGTGAGTCATTCACCCTCCCCCCTCTAGCTCAACCGATCCTAACAAGTGGTATCAGAGCATTGGTTTGCTTTTGAGGATTCATCGCCAAGAAAGCACAAATTAAAGAGCTACAAGATGTCTTTGAAGGAGGGACATAGCACTTCACGACCACCATTCTATGAAGGCAGTAATTTCGCGTATTGGAAGAGCCGCATGGAACACTATCTTATGACCGAGATTGACATGTGGTTCTCAATCACGGAGGGATTCACGGCGCCAACCGAAAATGGAAGAATGCTTGAATCATCAAGGTGGACTGTTATACAAAAAATGAAGGCTCAAGCAAATGCAAAGACGATTATGACTCTCCAATGTGGATTAAGCTCGGAACAACTCAACAAGGTTGGACCTTTCAAGAGTGCCAAGGATTTATGGGACAAGCTCATTGAGCTAAATGAAGGCACCAAGGATTCAAGAATTGCAAAGAGAGATCTCTTGATATACCAACTCCAAAATTTCACAATGAAGGAGGGAGAAACGGTAAGTGTTGATACAGTCTAACCTGGCTGTTGTTTTGATGTTGACATGGATTTAAGTTTGTATCAGATGTTAATTAAACTCGATTTGATTAATGATCAAGGTTGATCAAGTGGAAGGGAAAAGTCCAAGTTGGAAACTTGGCACGCGAAGTCGGAGAGAGCTCATTCTCCGGACTAGGTCAGAGAGGGATCGGTAGCTCGTTCTCTGGGCCTGACGAAGTCGGAGAGGACTCGGTAGCTCGTTCTCTGGACTAGGTCAGAGAGGGCTCGGTAGCTCGTTCTCTGGACCAATCCGAGGATCAGAGGTCGTTCTCCGGACTAGGTCCGAGAGGGCTCGATAGCTCGTTCTCCGGACTCGAAGTCGGAGAGGGCTCGGTAGCTCGTTCTCCGGACTAGGCCTCGTTCTCTGGACCGGACGAAGTCGGAGAGGGCTCGTTGTTTGTTCTCCGGATTAGGTCAGAAAGGGACCTAAGTGGACATTCCATGGTACATTGGATCGGTCGGCAGACCGATCTAGTGACACATAAGACAGTGAATCGGTCGGCAGACCGATCCAGTGAAACTAAGTTTCCATGGATCACTTAGTAGCACACTGAGTGTAATCTGATCCGCTCAGACCGATCAGAAACACTAAGTAGCACATCGAGTAATCTGATCGGCCCAGACCGATCAGAAACACTCGCAGCACATCGAGTAACTGATCGGTCTTGGAGACCGATCAGAAGATGATATTGCGAAGAAAGAAGGCAAGGGATCGGTCTACCGACCGACCCGAGACCCCCTGATCGATCTGCTGGCCGGACCGATCAGGATATGTCATGATCGGTCCATGGATCGGTCTGGTGACCGATCCACACACACAATCAGATTTGTTTCTGCGATTCCTCCACTGTATTTGATCTGCCTGATTCATATAACCCTCTGTGCTATTAGCTTTTGAGTTTGCAGGATCACAGGTATCATTCCAAGCCTAATTTCAAATTAAGTCCATAAGAGGAATACGACAAATGGCCTTTCTGCTGTGATTCGCTGCGCATGGTGCATTTGAGGCATCAATGGCTACTGGTGTGATCTGGGTGCGATCCGCTTGACTCCTGGTGATTGGTTCGAGCTCAGAAGACACCAGTGAAGACTGTGATTTCATTGGTGTGAGTTCAGAGATCCAGTAAGGAGGAAGAGGGATTGGCTGCAGCGATGATTCTGTGCAGATTGACCACGATCCGTGACAGCAGAGGACAGGGACTTAAGAAGCAGTAAAAAGCGAGAGGAAAGAACAACAAGCAAAAAAAAAAAAAAGAAAGAAAGCAAGAAAGTTCTGTTGATCGTTGAGGTGTGCTAAGTTCTTGAGCTCTCGGGTGAGAAACTGCTGTCTGTGAATTCTCTGTTTCCACTGATCCTCGCATGGTTGTAAGCGATAGTTCATTCTTCTTTGCCACCGAGCTCTGTAAGTCTTGTGCTTTAACATATATATTTCTTGAGACTTTGTGGAGAGGTTACTCCACCGAGAAGGAGGATCTTTAGCCGGAATTTTTCCGAGGTGCGATCTACCGAAGATCGAGGGGTCGTCTACCTTACGGACACGCCGAGGAGTAGGGGCAAGTTATCCCCGAACCTCGTAAATCCTTGGTTTAGTGTGCTTGTTTCCTCCTTGTTTTAGTTTCCTATTTCCGCTGTGCTAACAAGTTTATTTGTAGAAATTTGTGTTTAAGTTTTTAAGAGGCTATTCACCCCCCCCCCCCTCTAGCCATCTAAGATCCTAACAAGTGGTATCAGAGCCTGGTGCTCTTCATCTGGACTAACATCCAAAGGAGCAAGAAGATGGCCATGAAGGAAGGATTCAGCACCAACAGACCACCCTTCTTCGATGGAGCAGATTTCCAGTACTGGAAGAGCCGCATGGAGTATTACCTCAAGACTGATATCTCCATGTGGTTCTCGGTCAAGGAAGGATTCACACCACCGAAGGACGAAGAAGGTAAGGAACTCGATTCATCAAGGTGGTCTACCGAACAAACTCGTAAAGGGCAAGCCGATGCCAAGGCGGTAGTCACCTTACAATGTGGGATTGCCAAGGACCAACTCGTCAAGGTAGGTCCATTCTCGAGTGCAAAAGATTTATGGAACAAGCTTATCGAGCTCCAAGAAGGAACTCGTGATTCTCGGATAGCCAAGAGGGACCTATTCTTGAATCAACTACAAAATCTCACCATGAAGGGAAATGAAACGGTAAGTGAACTACATGGGAGGTTCAAGGAAATCATCAATGGTCTACATTCCGTGGATGAACGCGTGGAGAATCGCGATCTAGTAAGGTACGCTCTTAAATCCTTTCCAAGGAATGCCTTGTGGTCATCTATGGTAGATGCCTACAAGGTTTCCAAGGATCTTTCCATTGTTAAATTAGACGAATTCTTTTGTGAAATGGAACTTCATGAACTTGCTAACAAAGGTCAAAGAGAGAAAGGTATTGCCTTAGTTGCAGGACCAAAGAACAAGGATGGAAGAAGAAAGAGGGAAAAGAAGAAGGAGAAAGAGATTTCTTCATCTACATCCTCCTCCGAGTCCGATGATGAAGGTGGATCATCATCAAGCGAGATGGCAAATTTCGTGAGGAGAATTATGAGAAGAAGCCGAAGATACAAAGGAAAAGGTAAACCTAATGATCAAAATATCGATAAGACTAATGTTACATGTTATGAGTGTAGCAAGAAAGGCCACTACCGGAGTGAGTGTCCAAAACTCAAGAAGGAGGAACGGGCCAAAAAGAAGGAGGAAAGAGCCAAGAAGAAGAAGGCTCTCAAGGCCACTTGGGATGAATCTTCCTCAAGTTCTTCGGAGGAGGAAGAGAAGAAGGAGAAGAGTACTCGGCAATTGGCACTCATGGCAAGGGAGGAGTCCAAGTCCGAGAGTGATGACTCAAGCACTTCAGCCGCGGCTTCATCATCTTCGGATGATGAAGAGGTAACCTCTTCTCACTTAGAAAAATGTTATAAGACTATTACACATTTGTCTACCTTGCTTAAAAAATCAAAAACAGAAAATAAATCATTAAAAGAAGAAGTAGAAAACTTGAGGGCCCTTAGGGAAGATGAGGTTGATGACCTACATCTAGAGGTCCTTGAGGATGAGAACAAGGCCTTGAAGGGTGAGGTTGAGAAACTCAAGAAAATGCTTGAAAAATTCTCAACTAGCTCTAAGACCCTAGACATGATTCTAAATGCCCAAAGGGCGGTCTACAACAAGGCTGGATTAGGATACCAACCTAAGGAGTCTAGCTTTATTTCTTTAGTGTCAAGAACCCAATTTCATAGATCGCATGTTTCTAGGGTTCATGAGACTAGGAAGAAGGTAACAAAGGCATGGGTGCCTAAGTCTTTCATTGTAGATGCATTAGGTCCCAAGATTTGGGTACCTAAAACATCTATCTTTCGTGTCTTGTAGGCATTGGTAAAGGGGGAGCGTCTATCAACTTGGTTTGTTGATAGTGGATGCTCCAAGCACATGACCGGGGACAAGTCACTATTTTCTACCATTCAAAACAAAAATAGAGGTAATGTGTCATTTGGTAATAATGGTAGCCTTAAGGTTATAGGGGTTGGAGACATTCATATATCCGAATATCTCCAAATCAAGAATGTCCTTCTAGTCAAGGGGATGACTTTTAATCTCCTAAGTGTCAGTCAATTGTGTGATACGGGTTACACAATTGAGTTTCATTCGAGTCAATGTCTAGTTAAAAACATTGACACACTTGACACGGTACTAGTAGGCACAAGGGTAGATAACATTTATCAAGGTTCTTTTAAAAGTGCTACTAATGCTCTTGCTAAGTGTTTCATGTCAAAAGAAGAAGAATCGTGGCTTTGGCATAGGAGGTTGGCTCATGTGAACATGAAGAATATCCGGAGGCTGGTCAACAAAGGGTTAGTGCGAGGCTTACCAAGCATCAAGTACCAAAAGATCAAATTGTGTGATGCATGTCAGAAGGGTAAGCAAACTAAAGCGCCTCATAAAGGTAAAAGCGCTGTAAGTATAACTACTGCCTTAGACTTATTACATATGGATTTGTTTGATTGCAGTAGTGTTATTTCATTAAATGGAGGTAGATACTGTTTTGTGATTATTGATGACTTTACTAGGTATACATGGACCTTCTTTTTGAAAACTAAGGATCAAACCATAGATATTTTTATTTCCTTTTGTAGAAGAACTAAAAATAAAAAATCAACAACAATTAAAACCATTAGAAGTGATCATGGTGGGGAATTTCAAAATCATAGGTTTTTAGAATTTTGTCAAGAAAAGGGATATAGGCATGAGTTCTCTACTCCAAGGACCCCACAACAAAATGGGGTTGTGGAGAGAAAGAACTGAGTCTTACAAGAGACTGCACGAAGTATGCTCAATGAGTACTCACTACCGAGTTACTTATGGGTTGAAGCTGTAAATACAGCTTGCTATGTGCAAAACCGAATCCTGATACATAGGTTTTTAGGAAAGACTCCCCATGAACTATGGTTTGGAAAACCCCCTACAATTAAACATCTTAGGGTGTTTGGTTGTAAGGTGTTTATTTTGAACACCAAGGACCATCTTGGAAAATTTTCGGCCAAAGCTGATGAAGGGATACTGGTCGGGTACTCGCTCACCAGCAAATCCTATCGAGTCTACAACAATAGGACTAAATTGATTGAACAGTCCTCTGATGTAGCTTTTGAAGAAATCCCTAACTTAAATGATCAATAAAGGGATGTAGGAGAAATTCAATTTGAACTTAGAAGGCTAAGTTTAAATGATCGAAACATAGAAAGAGTCGAAATTGACTCTGATGATGATGAGCAAAGGCAACAAAGAACTCAATCTGATCCTTTGCTTGATATTGAGTCCTTGCCTATGCCTAGTGAAGCCATTCATGAGGCACCACCAACACCAAGACAATCTAGGATAGCCATTAGTCATCCCCAAGACCAAATTGTGGGAGACATCCAACAAGGGGTTAGGACTAGGTCATTCTTTAGAAATGAGTCTAATGAAGTCGCATTGATTTCAGAGATTGAACCAAAATTAGTTGATGAGGCATTAGATCTGATTGGATCATAGCTATGCAAGATGAGTTAGGTCAATTTGAAAGGAGCCAAGTGTGGGACTTAGTTCCTAGACCTAAGAAGACCACCATTATTGGAACTAAATGGGTCTTCAAAAATAAGTTAAATCAAAAGGGAGAAGTTGTAAGAAACAAGGCAAGACTTGTAGCCAAGGGCTATAGTCAAGTCGAAGGTCTCGATTATGATGAGACTTATGCTCTCGTGGCCCGATTAGAGTCATCCGTTTAATGCTAGCTTTTGCTGCACATAGAGGTTTCAAGCTCTATCAAATGGATGTTAAATCTGCCTTCTTAAATGGCTTTATTAAAGAAGAAGTCTATGTTGAACAACCACCGGGGTTTGTGAATACCGAAGCTCCAAACCACGTGTACAAGCTCAAGAAAGCACTTTATGGGCTTAAACAAGCACCACGAGCTTGGTACGAAAGGTTGTCAACATATTTACTAGAAAAGGGTTTTGTAAGAGGCGAAATAGACCCAACACTATTTCTACGTAGAGATAGTGAAAACATTTTTGTAGCCCAAGTGTATGTCGATGACATAATTTGTGGCTCAAATAACAAGGGTTATTTGAATGAATTTATTTCTCACATGGAAAGTGAGTTTGAGATGAGTCTAGTTGGAGAATTGACATTCTTCCTTGGACTTGAAATCAAACAAACTCGAGATGGAATTTATGTCCATCAGACGAAATACACTCAAGAGATGCTCAAAAAATTCAAAATGAGTGATTCTAAGGAAGTATCCACTCCAATGGCGACAAACACTCGTCTTGACAATGATGAGAGTGGGAAACCAATTGATCTAACGCAATATAGAAGCATGATCGGTAGTCTTCTATATCTCACAGCTAGTCGACCGGACATACTTTTTGCTGTGGGCATGTGCGCTAGATATCAAGTTTGTGCCAAGGAATCTCATTTAACTGTAGTTAAGAGAATTCTGAGATATCTCAAGGGCACAATTAGAGTAGGACTGTGGTACCCTCGTACGGAGTTTTTTGATTTGATAGGCTATACCGATTCCGATTATGCTGGATACAAATTGGATCGGAAAAGCACTAGTGGGGGTTGCCAATTTTTAGGTTCATCGTTGATTAGTTGGTCAAGTCGGAAGCAACATTGTGTTGCTCTCTCCACGACCGATGCTGAATACATTGCCATGGGAGAGAGTGTATCACAATTGTTGTGGATGATTCACACTCTAAAAGATTATGGACTTTCATATAAAGGAGTGCAAGTGTTGTGTGACAACATTAACACAATAAATCTAACGAAAAATCCAGTCCATCATTCAAGGACCAAACACATTGAAGTGCGTCATCACTTCATTAGAGATCACGTAGCTAGGGGAGACATTGCACTCACATATGTTGAGTCAAAGTCAAACCTAGCCGATATTTTCACCAAACCCCTTCCGGAAAATGAATTTAGTCATTTAAGGAGGGAATTGGGAATGTGTTTGGCTCAATAAGTCATTTTGACCACACCATGATCAATAAGGACCATTAAAATGACAAGAGAAATTGGGAAATTAATTTGGGCAACTTGGGAACATCTCACACAAACTATAAGGTTTAACAAAATATTTTTGTTTGCTAGAAATGGGGTGAGATGCTAGGATCAACCAAATTATTCAAAATGTATCATGCATCCCTTGAATAATTAGGTTGAAGAGACATAAATTGAGTATGGGGAAGGCCATTACATAATTCATGTATATTTGGCTCCTAGATCTTACTCATATATTCCAACCAAGGAATCTTGGTTGGACCTGTGTCTAGAAATCATCTAACCTTGTTGATGTGTTGATTGATACCTTTGATTGAAAATAGGACAAGTTGGTGAAGAAATTTTGACATATTTTGACAAACTTGTAACTACTCATAGCAAGGATATATTTTGAACCGATAGCCTAAGTCAGATTTATTACCTTGGTTCACTATAGATCATAGTTTCAGCAAACAAACAAAACAAACTTCTCTGGTTTTGAAACCTTGAGATTCAACACATTTGTTATGAAGTGTCTGAAATTTTCGAGCCCTAAAAAACAAAAATTCCAAATCATTAGAGCTCATCATTAGGAAATATTCATTGGTATCACTGAATATAATCTGTGGGCTCTTCAGATCCTAGGTTCTGCACTTGGAAGTTGTTGAACCAAATTTCAGAGCTTTCGATACGAATTTCAGAGACTGAAATCACTGACTATCAAACACTGATCGGTCCAGGGACCGATCAGGATGATATCTGATCGGTCTCCACGACCGATCAGGAGAGTTACACCTCTCTGTTCGATATCTGATCGGTCTGCAGACCGATCAGGGGTTCTAGCACATATCACTGATCGACCTCTGATCGGTCTCCGCGATCGATCAGGAGGCTCCGACCTCTGATCGGTCCGGGGACGGATCAGGAGGTTCCCTGATCGGTCTCCACGACCGATCAGGAGGCTCCTACCTCTGATCCACCTCTGATCGGTCCGGGGACCGATCAGGAGGTTCCCTGATCGGTCTCCACGACCGATCAGGACCCTCCCTGACCGATCAGGACGTTCCCTGATCGGTCAGGATTTCTCCTGATCGGACAGCCGTCCGATCTTATGATATGATCACCCCTTTAACTTCCCCCAATCCTTCGTTCTCTCATTTCACGTCGAAAACCCTAGCCGAACCACTCCTCAGTCCCGACTTTTCCCTCCATCTTCTCCGAAAGCTTCAAATGGCGCCTAGGAAGAAATCAGCCGGTGAGGGTACGTCTAAGTCATCTGCTAAGAAATCCAAGTCCCAGGCACCCTCCCGACCTCAACCTTCCTCTTCTTCAAGATTCCCGAACCGACAGTTTGAACAAGCATTTCAACAGAGGACATTCAAGCTGCTCCCATGTCGATCTGTGGATCGAAAGTACATGGATGAGTTTTGTCCCTCTGTATCCGAAACCCTGGCATACTACAAACTTGACTCGTTAGTCTACCTAGAAAGGGACATCAACTATGACCTAGTTTCTGAATTCTACAACAATCTTCATCAGACCAGTGATGGTGCTTATAGAACCAGAGTCGCTAAGAGAACTATCGATTTCTCCATCGTAGAATTCTTTGGGTATCTAGGTTGCCGAAGGTGTTCAGGAGATCCTTTTCCCATTTATCCTGATTTACCAGAATCATTACCTCCTCCACTTGATGTCTCACCTGATTCCATCTATGAGTACTTCTTCGGTCATCCTAGACCGGATGGACTGGATGAGTTGGATGTCGAGTTTCCTACTTTTGCGGCTCTGAGACTATCTCCACCTGACTATATTCTTTTTAAGATAGTCACAAACTGTCTTCTTCCAATCACATCCAAACCTCTAGTAGAGATCCGACCATACCACTGCCTGATGCTTTATGGTTTGCGTCGGCGTCTCGATTTTGATATTATGTCCAGCATCTATTCTTCGATCATCTCCTATTCTCAGCCTAGCAGCTCCACTATTTATATGCCTTATGGGCATATAATTACAGATTGGCTCGAGACCCTTCAGATAGATGTGTCTAAGGGTAGGATAGTGAAGATGGTCAGACAGGATTGCCGACTTGGGAAATGGGCATTTTCCAAGTCCGGTATCTTGGGACAGAATGTGGCTGTTCGGTGGAAGGATGGGAGAGGTCTGGGAGAGTTACCACGGGCACTTCCTCGACAGGTTGCTGCTCCTCCTCCTGCTGCTGATGAGGCCGATCCTGATCTGCGCTGGCAGATCGCTGAGCTAGAGAGCCGCTTCGATCAGCACGATGAGCTACTGGCTGCTGAGCTCCATGGACTGCGCGTTCGGATCGACCAGCGCTATGATGATCTACGCAGTCAGCAGTTGGTGACGCAGCAGCTGCTTCTGGGCTGGATGGCCAACTACCCACCTCCGCAGCATTTCTTGGGCCATCCACCTTCGAGCTCCAGCATGCCGCCTCAGGGTTACGTGCCTCCTGCAGATGATGATGAGGTTCCTCCTATTGAGGATATTGATTGATACATTCTGTGTGTCACCTTGCCTGTCTGTGTTGGATACTATTTGTTGGATCTCTTTGTCTGACCTGGATACTTATGCTACTCATATGTTTTTGCTATTCATTTGTCTATTTCTTGTTTTTCCTTATGCTTCAGTTCATATTAATATGCTGTTCCTATGCCATGATTTGATTGTATCTTATCTCTTTTTTACTGTCATATAATACACTTAGAGGGAACTCTTGGTGTATTAAGAAAAAGACAGTATGGGTTAAGGGGGAGCCTTTTGAGTTTTGTCACCTCATTTGCACCTTTTCGGTGTTTGACAAAGGGGGAGAGGACACCTAAGTTTAGAGATGTATGAAGGCTTGATTTTAGGGAGAAGATAACGGGAAGGATCTTGATTCCCGTTATTGACTTAGTGGTGTATCCATCTTAGAGGGAGGATCTTGATTCCCCTAAAATTATGAAAATAAGAACATTTCTGATCTAAACTTAAATCGTGTTGTCAAACAACAAAAAGGGGGAGATTGTTGATACAGTCTGACCTGGCTGTTGTTTTGATGTTGACACGGATTTAAGTTTGTATCAGATGTTAATTAAACTCGGTTTGATTAATGATCAAGGTTGATCAAGTGGAAGGGAAAAGTCCAAGTTGGAAACTTGGCACGTGAAGCGGAGAGCTTGTTCTCTGGACTAGGTCGAGAGAGTCGGTAGCTCGTTCTCTGGACCCGACGGCCTGAGAGGGCTCGTAGCTGCCTCCTGACTAGGTCGAGAGGGCTCTAGCCTGCTCTTCTGGACTAGGTCAAAGAGGGCTCCTAGCTCGTCTCTGGACCCCGACGGTCGGAGAGGGCTCGGTAGCTGGTTCCCGGACTAGGTCGAGAGGGCTCAGCTCGTTCCCCGGACTGACGAAGTCGGAGAGGGCTCGAGCTCGTTCTCCTGGGACTAGGCCGAGAGGGCTCTGTAGCTCGTTCTCGGACCGACGAAGTCGGAGAGGGCTCGGTTGTTTGTTCTCCTGATTAGGTCGAAAAGGACCTAAGTGGACATTCCATGGTACATTGGATCGGTTGGGTGAGCCGGTGACACTGTAAGGCATGGATCGGTCAGACCGATCCAGGTGAAACTAAGTTTCCATGGATCACTTAGTAGCACACTGAGTGTACTGATCGGCCCCAGACCGATCAGATAACCCGCGAAATCAGAATCTGATCGGCCTCCAGACCGATCAGAAAACCTACAGTAGGCTAGTTACTGATCTGGAGACCGATCAGGAATGATGTTGCGAAGAAGAAAGAGGGGGATCGGCCTGTCGACCGATCATGCCGATCGGTCTCCACGATCGATCGATCAAGAGACGAGTCGGATATCTCGGTCCATGAGATCGGTCCGGTGACCGATCCACACACAATCGATTTGTTCGATTTTCTGCATTTGATCTGCCTGATTCATATAACCCTCTGTCTTGTTAGCTTTTGAGTTTGCAGGATCACAGGTATCATTCCAAGCCTAATTTCAAATTAAGTCCATAAGAGGAATACGACAAATGGCCTTTCTGCTGTGATTCGCGGCGCATGGTGCATTTGAGGCATCAACGGCTACTGGTGTGATCTGGCTGCGATCCGCTTGACTCCTGGTGATTGGTTCGAGCTCAGAAGACACCAGTGAAGACTGTGATTTCATTGGTGTGAGTTCAGAGATCCAGTAAGGAGGAAGAGGGATTGGCTACAGCGATGATTCTGTGCAGATTGACCACGATCCGTGACAGCAGAGGACAGGGACTTAAGAAGCAGTAAAAAGCGAGAGGAAAGAACAACAAGCAAAAAAAAAGAAAGAAAGCAAGAAAGTTCTGTTGATCGTTGAGGTGTGCTAAGTTCTTGAGCTCTCGGGTGAGAAACTGCTGTCTGTGAATTCTCTGTTTTCACTGATCCTCGCGTGGTTGTAAGCGATAGTTCATTCTTCTTTGCCACCGAGCTCTGTAAGTCTTGTGCTTTAACATATATATTTCTTAAGACTTTGTGGAGAGGTTACTCCACCGAGAAGGAGGATCTTTAGCCGGAATTTTTCCGGGGTGCGATCTACCGAAGATCGAGGGGTCGTCCACCTTACGGACACGCCGAGGAGTAGGGGCAAGTTATCCCCGAACCTCGTAAATCCTTGGTTTAGTGTGCTTGTTTCCTCCTTGTTTTAGTTTCCTATTTCCGCTGTGCTAACAAGTTTATTTGTAGAAATTTGTGTTTAAGTTTTTAAGAGGCTATTCACCCCCCCCTCTAGCCATCTAAGATCCTAACAGTAAGTTCACTACATGGGAGGTTCAAGGAACTCCTAAACGGTCTTCATTCAGTTGGAGAGAGTGTAGAGAACCAAGACCTCATAAGGTATGCTTTAAAATCCTTCCCAAGAAACTCATTATGGTCATCCATGGTGGATGCCTATAAGGTATCAAGGGATTTGTCAATAATAAAGTTGGATGAATTGTTTTGTGAACTTGAATTACATGAGCAAGCTAACACAAGCCACAAAGAGAAAGGTATAGCTTTGGTTGCAGGTGAAAAGAGCAAAAAGTAGCACAAGGAAAAGAAAAAGGAGAAGAAGGAGTCATCTTCTGAATCTGAACAAAATAGTGATAGTGATAGTGATGAAGAGCTATCATCTAGTGAAATGACAAACTTTGTTCGAAGAATGATGAGACATTCAAGGAAGTTTGACAAAAAGGATGTCAAGAAAATTTTCAATGATGAAAAGAGAAAAGGTAAATCTCTTGTGGATTCTAAGACTAAGAATGATGTTATTTTCTATGAATGCAAGAAAAAGGGGCTCTACAAAACGGAGTGTCCAAAGTTGAAGAAGCAAGAGGAAAAGATCAAGAAAAAAAAAGAAGGCTTTGAAAGCCACATGGGATGACTCATCGTCAAGCTCATGGAAGAAGATGAAAGGAAGAGCTCAAAGCACATGGCTCTCATGGCCTTAAGCCATGTTGAAGATAGTGAAGATGAAGATAGTCATGGAGAGGATGTGGAGTATTCAAGTGAGTCATCATCTAGTGATGACGAGGTAATTTCTCCCAAGCTTGATAAGATGTATGCCACCATTGCATGCTTAACCAACGCACTAGCTAAATCAAAAGGGAAGGTTAAGAAATTGCAAAATGACTTGAAATCACTTAAAAATGAAATTGCGTCATGTGAAACTTGCATGCTTCATGAAAATGACAAAAATGATTTTGATGATCTTAAAAAAGAAAATGTATTGTTGAAATTACAAGTTGATGATCTTAGATGTGCTCTAGAAAAATTTACTTCAAGCTCAAAGTATTTAGACATGATTCTAGGAGCTCAAAGGGGTGTGTACAACAAAGCGGGACTAGGTTTTAAATCACAAGATAAGGAAGTTAAATTCATGTCTCTAATTAGTAGAAATCATGCTTCAAGAGTTAAGTTTGTTCAAGCTTGGGTACCCAAGCAATTTGTTATTGATGCTACCGGACCCAAGGTTTGGGTACCAAAATATTTGGTTTATCGTGTTTAAATAGGCATGCGCCAAGGGGGAGCATCCAACAACATGATTCATAGATAGTGGATGTTCTAAGCATATGACGGGGGATTCTTCAAAATTCTCATCATTTAGACACAAAAGTAAAGGTACCGTTTCTTTTGGTAATAGTGGTGAATTAAAAGTTATAGGAATTGGATATATTAGAATTTTGAAAAAATTTGTAATAAAAAATGTGTTATTAGTGAAAGGCATGGTCTTTAATCTTTTAAGTGTTAGTCAACTATGTGATTCGGGTTATGGAGTTGAGTTCAACTCATCTCAATGCCTAATCAAGCATAGTGAACTAAACACCAATATTCTCATAGGCCATAGAAGAGAGAATATTTATCAAGTTGAACTATTTGGTGCTACTAATGTGTTTGCTAAGTGTCTCATATTCAAAGAAGAGGAGACGTGGCTTTGGCACCGGAGACTTGCTCACACCAACATGAAGAATATCAAAAACCTTTCAAAGAAGGAGTTGGTGCAAGGATTGCCAAAGTTGAAGTTTCAAAAAGACAAAATATGTGATGCATGTCAAATGGGTAAGCAAACCAAAGCTACTCATAAAGGTAAAAATGTTGTAAGTACCTCAAATGCTTTGGAGCTCATTCACATGGATTTATTTGATAGTAGTAAATATATTTCTTTAAATGGTAGTAGATATTGTTTTGTGATTGTGGATGATTACACTAGATATACATGGGTGTTTTTCTTGAAACATAAGGATCAAACTCTAGATACCTTGATTACTTTTTGTAATAGAGTAGAAAATGAAAAGGCTCATAAGATAAACAAGATAAGAAGTGATCATGGAGGTGAGTTTGAAAATGATAGATTCACAATTTTTTGTATAGAAAAAGGATATAAACATGAATTTTCCACCCCTAGGACTCCTCAACAAAACGGAGTTGTTGAGAGGAAAAATAGGGTTTTGCAAGAGGCCGCTTGGAGCATGTTAAATGAATATTCACTTAATAGCTTCCTATGGGCCGAAGCAATTAATATGGCATGTTATGTGCAAAATCGAACATTAATACATAGGTTTCTAGGAAAAACACCTCATGAGTTGTGGTTTGGTAAACCACCTACAATTAAGCATCTTAGAGTGTTTGGGTGTAAGGTCTATATTCTAAACACCAAAGATCACTTGGGAAAGTTTTCCGCTAAGGCGGATGAGGGGATCCTTATAGGTTACTCAAGTCATAGCAAGGCGTACCGAATTTACAACAAAAGATCAAAATTAGTTGAAGAATCACTAAATGTTGTTGATCCTGTCTGAGAAGCTGACCGTGAAGGAGATCCGGAAGAAGGAAACCCACTGTAATGACGAGGAATAACGCCGGTGAAACCTCGACCCGAGAAACCCAAAGCGGATCGGAAGAAAACCAAAATCACCGTAGGAAATCTAATAAATAGGAAGAAATTCCCGTCCGAATAGGAGAAAACTGACTTTTCAAGCTCCTGAAGCTCTCTGCGCACAAGAGACCAACCAACACTATCGTCAGTGACCTAAGACCGGGGTGGGAATCCCTGGCTAGGCCCTCCGACGCTCAAGTTAGTGATCTCCCTTGATGTCGAGGAAGGAAGAAGAAAGAAGATGAACCGTAGCCAGAAAATTAGGGATGTCCACTTACTTAGCCAACGGAGAGGATTCCCCCTTTTATACCACTTCATATAACCTCCATAGTCATGAAGTGGACCCCGGTTTGTTAGAGTTCGTTATGACATCAGCTGCGTACTTGGGGAAGATGATTTTTAAGGAATCTTTTTTGTACCCCAGATGTACCTTCTTTGTCGTTTAGCGCCTGCAAGACAAGCTGAAAGCATATTTCCCGCCAAAATATATATTCTCTATAATGAATTATTCTATTCGGTATATTCATGTATGATTCTCCTTCATGTGCCTTCTGTTTGTATCTTTGTTATGTTAAAAAATAACATTTTATTCAACATATTTCTAAGGTATTCATTGAAGGAACTATGCGGGTTCTTTGCTCGAAAGAACCCTCTTGACCGATATTGGTCTATCTTTGCCCTAGAGTATGCATCGGTCGTTATTGGTCTATCTTTGTTCTGGAGTATGTATCGGTCGTTATTGGCTTTCCTTCATACGACAAGCATGTATCGACCGATATTGGCCTACCTTCGTTCGGCAGGCATGTATCGAGCGATATTGGCCTACCTTCGTTCGGCAGGCATGTATCGACCGATATTGGTCTATCTTTGTTCTGGAGTATGTGGCGGTCGTTATTGGCTATCCTTCATACGGCAATCATGTATCGACCGATATTGGCCTACCTTCGTTCGGCAGGCATGTATCGACCGATATTGGCCTACCTTCGTTCGGCAGGCATGTATCGACCGATATTGGTCTATCTTTACTATGGAGTATGTATCGGTCGTTATTGGCTTACCTTTATATGGCAAGCATGTATCGACCGATATTGGCCTACCTTTGTTCGGCAGGCATGTATCGACCGATATTGGCCTACCTTCGTTCGGCAGGCATGTATCGACAGATATTGGTCTATCTTTACTCTGCAGGCATGTATCGGCCGGTATTGGCCTACCTTTGTTCTTAAAATATGTTTCGGCCGTTATTGGCCTACCTCCTTTGACTCTTTCTTCCTTTTCTTTCCTCATCTGAAGACCCTTAAAACCTAACCCATATCACTAGCCTTCCCCTCAAGTCTAGTCGAAGGAGGTGTAGACGACTGACTAGACATAAGTATGGTCTTGTCTTTTCCTACCCGTGACTCTGCTCCAGATTTTGAAATGACCTCACAGATCTTGTGTACTACTATCTTAATAAATTAAGTATAGCAATCCCGTGAGCCTTTTTCTCCTTTAAATAGGGCTACAACCTTCTCTTCACCCACAATCCCTCTTAGTTCTTTTTCTTCCTTGCCACTTCTTGTTGCTAAGGCCATGGTTGTGGATCCTCCTTTTTGGAGGCCACTTTTGTTGGACCAGGTGAGATCTATGTGTGAGTTTATTGGGATTTTTGCTTCAGCCATTTTCAGGTTTCAAGGGATTGTCCTAAGAGATGAAGCTTTGCGGTTCATATCTTGTATCCAAAGATGTAGGTGCTCTGAGGGACTCAAGAGACTTCAGAGAAGATTTTACTACTTATAGGGGGGCAGCCAAATGACCCATGGGTGTGGTGTGAAGGGCACAACACATGTTACCCTTGGGCTGAATTTGATTGCTCCACTCACTGAGCTCACACGGCTTGAGAGGGGAAGTGGTTTTTACATTTAGTTTTCCATGATATAATGGATCAATGTTCCTCTGTCTCATTGCCCTTGAGCTTTTTTGTTTTTTGTTGCTTTCTTCGTCCCAGGCAAAATATTGCCACTTATGAGCCTTGACAAGCTTGGACGAAGTGGGCTATTTCTATCTCCGCTCCATGGTAAGTTTGAATCCAGTGGTGATTGACACTTTCTAAGTGTTCCAAGAGTGTATGCTTGTAATATTTGTTTTCTATTTGAGGTTTGTTGTTCCTGAGGAAATGTGACGCTATATATTTGATCAGATTCTAAGTGTAAAGACAAATTTTTGTATCTAATCAAAGGCTTTTATTGAATCCCTCTATCATTTACAATGTGGTGTTGCGTTCATCATTTCTTAATGTATCCTATATATCATTTATCATAGCTAAGGTTATCCTAACTATTAGTATAGTTTGATATTATAACCGCAATATTTATCTAACATAACCACAATTGCCCTCGTTAATAAAAATATTTTCAATAAATACTAAGTCATGTTCTGCACGGACAGATTAACATTTGTCACTCTCCTAAATTTTTTACTCTTAAAATATTCTTGTCTTTAGCCTGGGTATGGTCAAAAAGTTCAGTCCTTTTTATTTTATTATGCCCAGTCGATCACGTTTTCTTTCGAGGTTTCTGAACTGGTGATTGGCTCTCCTTCGGGTGAGAGAATGTTCGAGGCACTACCAACCCCATCGCGATCCGATTCATCACGTCTGATATAAATGCCCCTCTTTTTCTATGATGACCTGACACATGCCTTTTCTGATCACCACGTCACATAGGCCTTTTGTCTTTCTATTGCGATCCTCAGCGTCTTCTGAGCTACCACCGTCCTAATATGACGACCATCTTGCGTTTCTCAAGCCCTAAACCTTTCGTCTCCTCTTTAAACCTCGTCCTTCCTTTTTCCTTCTTTAGAGTTCTTTCCCTGTTGTTGTCTTCAACCAGTCCTCGTGCTCGCCATTTCACGACGATCCCCTTTCTTGTCTTCAGTAAGTAATCCGTCATTGCTCTAGCTCATACCTTTGTCCATGGCTGAAGAAGCAATTGCTCCTTGGTATGTCCATATGTCTTCTATCTTTGATAAGAATGCTAGATTATCCATCCGTCGTCAATATGAAATTCCTAAGGAATATAAAATCATACTCCCAACACCGGAGGATCGACCTCATCATCCCCCTGATAATTGCGTGACTTTTTTCAGGGACCAGTTGATAGGGGGCTTAAGGTTCCCCATTCCTCCTTTCTTAATTGAAATAAGTCGATATTTTGATCTTCCTTTGCAACAATTTGCTCCTAATGCATTTCGTTATCTATGCGGTACTTATATGTTGTTTCGTCTACGAGATATTCCTCCTACTCCTCAAAATTTCTTCATGTTTTCCTACCCCAAGCTTTCAGAACCTGGTGTCTTCTTATTCCAGTCGAGAACTAGAATGGTCCTTTTTGGAGATATGCCATCGTCTCTCAAAGCCTGGAAATCTCGTTTTTTCTTTTTAAGGTTTCCGGGGCTTATTCCTTGGTCTCATGCTTGGAAATCTTTCTTGCCTCCCTTACCCGATGTCAGAGAGTTTCATCTCCTTCCTACTTTTCCCATTTATTGTGAGAAGTTATTAGGTCATCGGCTTTCGATCCCGAAATGGTTGAAGGTCGAGCTTCTATACCTATTTGGTTTAAGCCCCGTCAAACCTGATACTCGCATTTCCTTAGGTAACGCCTTGTTCCTTTTCTTTTTGCTTATAACTGGCTAAATTATTTCTCTGTTCTATACAGTGGAGAGTTTCTATGATGCTTTGATTGACGAAGAAATACGCGTGAAAGAAGAATTGCTTCATGCCAAGGAGGCCAAATTTCTGGCCGCTATCGCCCCTCCACCCTCAATTGAAGAGCCGGCTCGCTTAGCCGAAATACCTAGCTCTTCTGGGCTTCATGAGACTCTAGGAGATTCTTCTAGGGATCCTGCTGCGCAGATCCCCCCTGATCCTGCTCCCGCTATTACATCTCCTGCAGCTGTTACTGTCTCCCCATCTGCCTCTATTTCTCTTATCGAGCTTACATCCCCTGGTAGCTCTGATAAACCCATAACTGAGATTTCTGTGGGCAAGCGTCCGGGACGCAAGCTAACTAGGGCTCCTCCTCCAAAAAGGAGGCTCATTCTTTCTGCTGATGAGCCTGCTTCAGAAGATTTTGTGTCGACTAGCCTTCTTTCCGATGAGCCCACATTAGCAGAACTTTATCCTTCCTTGAATTTTCCTACCTATCCTTTTCCTAAAACTAGTACTTCTGATGATGTTTCTTTTACTTTTCCTTTGTCTATTCCGACTTCAGGATCTCTACCCTCTTCGCCTTCTTCTTACTTGGTTTTTGCTCCACCATCTATCCCTACTTCTTCCTTCTCAACTGGCTCTTCTACCATTCCTGTTCTTCCCATATTATTGGGGGGGTTCTTTCGCTAGTTCTTGGGATAAGGTGCGCCCCCTCTTTGAGGGGCTTTCCATTCTTGAAGCGATTGACCGCTTTTCTAATAAAGAGAATAAGGTATGTTTACGTACTCCTACTTTCTGTTTATGAAGTATAGTCTTACGGTTTCGAATATGCTTCCAGCGGTGGCTGGAGAACATGGGTTTCTCCCGACTATTGCACAATCTATACATTGAGAACGAGAAATTGAGATCGGAGAACAAGGGGTTGCGACAGTAGGTTATCGAATTGTCTTCTGCCGAGTTTTCTGCTGCCGCTAAGAAGCAATTTGAAACTCAAATTGAGAGCCTTGAAGCCCAATTCAAATTGGTTACAGACCTCAATCAAGAGCTAACCTCAAAACTTGGCAAACTAAAAGAGAATTATGAAGCAGACTTGAGTGAAAAATTGAAGGCCTTGCAATTAAAAGAAAATGAGGTGGCCTCTCTAAACAATTCCCTTGATTTAATAAAAGCTGAAGCCGCTGCTAGGGAGAATGAACTGAAAACCTCTCAGATGGCGTTAGTGGTTTATAAGGAGCACGAAGATGTTCGTTACACAGAACGAGCCACCGCCATGATCGAATCTCCTGAATTCAACCGGCCGATTGTGAGATCCATCTTGTCCGCTTTTACGGCAGGGGCCAAAGGAGCAATTCAACAATTGGAAGAGGAGGGCTACTTAGCGCGTGTTCCTCCTCTCAATTTCCTGAACCGTCGCAGACTTATTGAAGAAAGACCTCCTGATTTGTACCCCAAACTAGTTCTGACTCATTCTCCAGTGGTTGTAGAGAAGGGGAATTAAGGTTTTACAAACTTACGTGAATCTGAATAGTCTCTTTTGATTGCTGATCTTATTCAAATATTTGGATAATTTTTTGGTTTCATGTACGTGTACTAAATGCTACTTAGCTTGTTAGTGTCCAATTTTCCCCTATGACCCATTCTTCACTGACCCGGTCGATATATGTATAAACATTGGTAAGTACCGTTCGATATTTTGGAGATACCCCCAATTATCTTCCTTCTTTACTGACCCGGTTGACTTAGGTATAAGCATTGGTAGGTATCGTTCGATATTTCGAAGATACCCCCAATTATCCTCATTCTTTACTGACCCGGTCGACTTAGGTATGATCATTGGTAGGTATCGTTCGATATTTCGAAGATACCCCCAATTATCAGTCGATTTATTAAGATGGTTTAATTTAACCAGGTTGTTTTCATTAATCAATATTCGAGGCTTGACCCGTGCTTTAAACCTATTAATTTTTGTTTTGTCTCATCAAGTTTCTTCAAAAATTATTTCTAGGGAAATTTTACGTTTTTTCCGAGGTAGTTTATTTGACTTCATCTCTTTCCCTTTATTCTATGATACTATTACCTTTTATGACGCTTGACATTCTGAGCACCTTTTATTTCCCTTTCGTATCTTATGTTTAGAGGTTTTAGCATAGGACTAGAAAAGGGACAAGGGTTTACGGAATCTTATTCTTCTTCCCTCCGTCCATCTTTTCGCTTCTCAATTCCTCTTCTTTCAACCTTCTCTCTTCATGGCGGTTTCTTCTCCGGCATGGTTCCTCTCTTGCTCTTCCGACCTCACAGATACAGAAGAAGTGGACTTACAGGCAACCTATGGTTTTCCCTCTTACATTGTCCGCCCTGCTCCCCATGAGGGTCCTCACCTTCCTCCCTTAGACTGTATCTCCATCTTCAGGGACCAAGTCCTGCAAGGTTTCAGATTTCCTCTTCACTCCTTTTTTTGTGAGGTTAGCTGTTATTTTGCTATCCCGTTAAACCAGTTCGCCCCTCAATCCTTTTCCATTCTAGTGGGCTTCATTGGAGTATCCAAACTGTTAGATTTCCCACTGTCTCCTCGTCTTTTCCATCATTTCTTTATCCCTCGTTGGGTAGATGTTGGTATTTTTAAGTTTCAGTCTCGTCCCAAAGCCATTCTATTTAATCGTATTCCCCCTCAAGGTGAATGGTATAAAAAAATTTTCTATATGCGTCTACCTTCTCCCCCTCCTTTTCCTATTCAATGGATACATGATCTGCCCTCGCTTCCTGGCACTCAAGGTCTTCTCAATGATCCTTCTGTGGCCTCTACCTTGCCTAAACTGCGGGGAGCGAAATTCAGTTTACCGCATCTAATTGAAGAGGGCTTAATGTTTCCCTTTGGGATAGGCAACATTAACACTCCTTTGGATAGTTCCTTTGGTGAGTATAATTATTTTACTTCGCCTTTGCTGATTAGTATATCTCTATAACCATGATGTTTATACTCTGTTTTTCAGCCGATGCTATTCTTCCGGCTCTTATGTATAGGAATTCTGCTATGACCAAGTCCTTTATCAATAATCTTGGAGAACAATGGTTACTGGCTCACCAATCTGATCCCAATCCCTCTACCTTGGGCTTGCTCTCTGAAGAAGAACAACAAGCAGAGGGTGTCGCACTCATGGAAGAGGAAGAAGAAGAGCCTTTTGTCACTTTAGTTAAAAAGCCAAATCTTACCAAGGATTCTCCCTTTGGTGATTTCTTTGGTACCTTTGTACAAACTCCTCTTGTTCCGGCGCCTATTTCTTTTGAAAGAGGTAAAGCACCGATGACTCCCACCAATATCATCTCAAATCCTGCTCTTCGAATGATGAGGCCTGGTCTGTTTATCTCTTCTTCTTCTACTGTTTCAGCTTCTCCTACTCCTGCTTCTGAGATGGCCGCTATCTCTCCTGTGCCTTCTACATCCTTGGCATTAGCCTTGCCTCCCTTGGCTTATAGGCCTCGAGCGAAACGAACACCTTGCCGGAGATCTTCTCCCATTGTCAGCCCTTCAACCGCTAGTGTTTCCACAATTGTAACAACCCTTCCTGCACTACTACCTTCTGTTCCCTCTAGCTCCCACTCTGCTCCTCCTGCTTTTACTATCCCTTTTCCTCATATTGCCTCCTCTTCTTCTGCATCTCCGGCTTCCTCTCATCCCCCTCCTTTATTTAGAGTGGCTGTGGGCTTGCCTTCTCAATTGGGGCAACCTTCTAGTCCTCCTGGCTATGGTACTTTGCAATTGCAAGGTTTATTGGCTGAATCTTGGTCACAAGGTTATGAACAATTGCGAGGCCTTAGTCTCCCACATCGAGCAGATCGCCATAGTCGTCAGGCAGTGGCTGTAAGTATTCCTAGTTATGTGTTTATTAGCTTTGTAACTGTATCTTTAACCCACGTTATCCTTTCATTTAGTTTCTAGCCACAAGTCTGCACATCGATCAGCTGCTCACAGCTAAAGATCATGAGAACACTAAGTTAAAAGCTCAACTAGAGACATTGAAGGCTGCCTCACCTTCTTCTAGTAGTGATAGGGCTCAGTTGCAAGAGAAGGTGGTCTTGCAAAATCAACAATTGGGAACCCTGAAGCAAGCATTGGAGGAATGTCAACAACTGCTGAAAAACAAAGAGCTTGCTAGGAAGACGTTAGAATTACAGGTGGAGAGACTACATTCCGGTCTTCGATTGGAGATCACTTTAAAAGAGAAAGCTCTCTTAGATGCTTCTCAGAAAAGTCTTATCTTAGAGAAAGTAGAGAAGCTTCATAATGCTTGTCTTTCTGACCAAGCTCAGGACCTGGCTTCTCATGATTTCACTATTCTACAGGAACAAGAGCTGAGGAAAGCTCAAGATAATGAATTATCACTGCTCCAGAAGGAATTGGAACAGCTAAGATCGGAGAAGGATGTTTTAAAAGAACAAAACTCAAAACTGCAAGCTGATTTCCAGCGTTATAAGGAGCAGGAAAAGAGTCGATGGGAAGAGTGGCGGCAAGCTTACTTAAAGTCGCCAACATTTGCCCGGGAATTTGTTCGTAGGATAGTGGGTGCGCTAAATCATTCCGTATTGGGGGTTCTTCAACAGCTAAAAGAGGGTGGATATTTACCCAGGGAACCTCCCCTTTCTTTCATAAATCGTCGCAGGCTTAATGAAGAACTACCCTCAGATTTAAAAGGCCCTTTCCCGGATGTTTAAAGAAAGTATTCATAAAAACTTGTAAAGTAAGCATTGATAATGAGCAAAAAAGGTGCAGTTGGTACTGAGTAACTAAGTATTTGCAAGGTATAAGGAAATTCTAACACTTACTTGCTTATTCTTCATACTTAGTTTGAGAATACCCCTTTTGGAATGTTATTGCTTGCTGAGTATAAACTCTATTAAGAAATTCCTTGTTTATCCTTCAAAGCGGAGCCTTATCTTGATGGGTTCTTTTTTCTAGTAACCTCCCGTGTGCTTTGTATTTCCCCGAGGATGAATAGTCTCGATCGAGACTGGATATGAAATTGTATAAACTATTGGCCTCCAAGCTGAATATAATATCCTGGACGACTTTTGAGTAAATATTTTCATTTTCACATATCTGGGCTCCTCTATGGAATCCCCTTTCGAAATTAGGCTTCGAAACCAGAAGATTCTCTGATTATTTATATCTTGCACGGGTTTAGAATCTTTGATCTCTTTTGTGAAGACTCATCTGATGTATTTCATATAATTTCTCGATGGTTCTGCTTCATATTGGTTTATAGTCTCCGGCTTCTCCTATGAAGGCTCGTCCGGGTTGCTTCATAGGATTTTGCCGATCGACTTTGGTCTGTCTTGGTTTATAGTCTCCGATTTTTCCTATGAAGGCCCGCTGGGTTACTTCATAGAGTCTTCCCGATCGACTGTAGTTTATAGTCTCCGAGTTTTCCTATGAAAGCCCGACCGGGTTACTTCCTAGGCTTTTCTCGATCGACTTTGGTTTATAGTCTCCGAGTTTTCCTATGAAGGTCCGACCGGGTTACTTCATAGGCTTTTCTCGATCGACTTTGGTTTATAGTCTCTGAGTTTTCCTATGAAGGCCAGACCGGGTTACTTCATAGGCTTTTCTCGATCGACTTTGGTTTATAGTCTCCGAGTTTTCCTATGAAGGCCCGACCAGGTTACTTCATAGGCTTTTCTCGATCGACTTTGGTTTATAGTCTCCGAGTTTTCCTATGAAGGCCCGACCGGGTTACTTCATAGGCTTTTCTCGATCGACTTTAGTTTATAGTCTCCGAGTTTTCCTATGAAGGCCCGACCGGGTTACTTCATAGGCTTTTCTCGATCGACTTTGGTTTATAGTCTCCGAGTTTTCCTATGAAGGCCCGACCAGGTTACTTCATAGGCTTTTCTCGATCGACTTTGGTTTATACGAAAGTATAATACTTGGGCTAACCTCGTGTTGGCTTGTAATTCCTTGAGGGGAGTTGAATAGGTCTTTAGGATTTCCCCCTATTTTACTGCTGGATAAATAAAAAGGAGGCTTCCTCTGATACTTTTCAATTCACATGAACCACATTTATCTTCTGTGTCAATATTTATCTTGCTTGACTTTCATCAAAGAAACAAAGTACATAAACTGCAAGTATCTCAATCCGCCTAGGAATTCCAATAACTATGAATGTATTTAAAGTAATATGATCCAATCAGGCTCGATAGGGTTGCAAATGATTAGCGCTCCAAGGGCGCTCCAACCTTCTTCCTTCGGCATCCTGGAGATAGTATGAGCCTGACGCGAGCTTTTCTATTACTTTATAAGGCCCTCCCCATTGTGGTGCTAACTTGCTGACATCTCCCACAGGCTTAACTCGTTTCCATACCAAATCACCTACTTGGAAGAATCTGGGAATGACCCTTTTGTTATAATTCTGTCTCATCCTCTGTCGATATGATATAAGACGAGTAGCAGCTTTATCCCTTATTTCCTCGATCAAGTCCAACTCTATAAGTCGTCTGTCTCTATTATCCTCATCATACAATTGTCTTCTGTCAGACTCTACTCCTACCTCAATGGGGATTACTGCTTCTCCTCCATAGACTAACTGGAAGGGAGTGATTCCTATAGCTTCACGAGGCGTAGTACGATATGCCTAGAGAACACTGGGTAACTCGTCTACCCAGCTACCTTCGACATGATCTAGCTTAGTTTTCAGTCCTCTGATAATCTCCCTATTAGTTACTTCTGCTTGCCCATTGCTCTGCGGGTAAGCTACAGAGGTGAAGGCCTGAGTAATCCCATAACTCTGACACCAGTCTAGGATTCTATCGCCTTGAAACTGCCTTCCATTATCAGAGACCAACTTATGAGGAATGCCAAACCGGCAGATTATATTTTTCCATAAGAATTTAATGACCGCGTCCTCTGTGATTCTAGCAAGTGGTTCTGCTTCCACCCATTTAGAGAAATAATCCACAGCCACCAACAAGAACCTCCTCTGTGAAGCAGCCATAGGAAATGGACCTACTATGTCCATTCCCCACTGATCAAAGGGACACGAGACTATAGAGGTTCTTAATAACTGGGTAGGGTGATGTAATATATTCTGATGCTTTTGACAAGAAATACAAGTTCTTACCAGTTTAGCGGCATCTTCATGTAGAGTGAGCCAGAAATATCCCGCTAAGAGGATTTTACGAGCCAAAGATCTTCCTCCTATATGATTACCACAAGAACCCTGATGCACCTCTTGTAAAATAAATTGTGTGTCTTCTGTGCCTACACACTTAAGCAAAGGTCTGGAAAAAGCCCTTTTATATAATTGTTCCCCCACCATAGTATATTGAGCAGCTCGCTTCTTAAATACCCTGGCTTGTTCTGTATCTCTCGGAAGAAGACCTTGCTGTAAATATAATATAATTTGATCTCACCAATCACCCTGAATTTCTATATCAGTCTGTCTTTCAATACAAGAAATTAACAGGGTATGTTCCACTGGTCGATCAAGACTCCATGGTATTACAGCAGAGGCTAATTTAGCTAATTCATCTGCCACCTGATTCTCCGATCGAGGAATTTTTTATATGCTCACATCTTGAAATTGAGACTTCAACTTATCGAATGCCTCGGCATATAACTTAAGCCTGTCATTATTGATTTCAAAATTACCTGATAATTGTTGGGTTGCTAGCTGAGAATCAGAATATATAAGGACTCGAGCTACTCCTACATGCCGAGCAGCCTGTAAGCCAGCTATTAGAGCTTCATATTCAGCCTCATTGTTGGTAGCTCTGTAATTTAATCTAATGGAGAGTTGAAGTCTGTCTTCTCTTGGGGATACAAGAAGAATACTAATTCCACTGCCTTGTCTAGTTGCAGAGCCATCCACATAAACTTTCCAGGTATCTTCTCCTTCTGGGCCTTGAACCTCTATGATGAAATCCGCTAGAGCTTGTGCCTTGATGGCTGAGCGGGGTTGATATTAGATGTCATATTCCCCAAGCTCGGTTGTCCATTTGACTAACCGTCCTGATGCCTCTGGGTTGAGCAATACCCGACCGAGAGTGCTGTTGGTTAAGATAATAATCTCATGTGCTAAGAAATATGGGCGCAACCTCCGAGCAGTCAATATTAGAGCATAAGCCAGCTTTTCTAGTGTAGTGTATCTACACTCCGCTCCTTTTAATAAATGACTAGAAAAATATACAGGTTGTTGCTCTTTTCCTTCCTGTCTGACTAATACAGAGCCTACGACATTTTCATTAGCCGACAAATACACCCACAGAGTCTCTCCTGCTATAGGTTTAGCCAACACAGGGAGGGTAGCTAAATAATCTTTCAACTCCTGAAAAGCCTTATAACATTCTTCATTCCATTGGAACTTATTAGCCTTTCTGAGTATTTTAAAGAAGTGAAAACTGCGATCAGCTGATCTAGAAATAAATCTAGATAAGGCTGTGATTCGGCCTGTCAATCTTTGAGCTTCTCTCAGGTTGCAGGGTGGCTCCATGTTCTGCAGTGCTTTGACCTTGCTCGGGTTGGCCTCTATCCCTCGTTCGGACACCATATATCCCAGGAATTTTCCTCCCTTCGCACCGAACAAGCATTTGCTTGGGTTCAACTTGAGCCCGTACTGTCTTAATGTTTTGCAAGTCTCCTCTATATCCCTGCACAGATCAGCAGCTTGAAGAGACTTAATTAAGATGTCGTCAACATATACTTCCATATTCCTACCAATCTGCTTCTGAAAAACCTTATTCATAAGTTTTTGATAGGTTGCTCCTGCATTCTTTAGTCCAAAGGGCATAACATTATAACAATAAGTGTCTTCAGCCGTTATAAAACTAACCTTTTCTTGATCTCTTTGGCCAAGGGGACTTGATGATAACCTTGATATGCATCCAGCATGGAAATATATTCGCATCCGGCCATAGAATCAACCAGTTGATCAATCCTGGGTAAGGGATAATAGTCCTTTGGGCAGGCTTTGTTGAGATCTCGAAAGTCAATGCATACTCGCCATTTATTCCCGGGTTTAGAGACTAATACCACATTAGCTAGCCAGCTTGGGAACTGAACTTCCCTGATGTATCCGGCCTCCATAAGCTTAGCTATTTCTTCCTTGATAATCTGATTCTGTTCCGCACTAAAACTCCTCTTTCTTTGCATGACTGGGCGAGCATCCGGGAAGACATGCAAGGAATGTTCCATAACAGCAGGAGAAATGCCCGAAACTTCTTTAGGAGTCCAGGCAAATATATCGCTATTCTTCTTCAAACATTGCACCAACTCAGCTTTAAGATCAGGATCAAGATCGGCTGCAACATAGGTGGTAGCTTCTGGCCGTCCAGTCTGGATTTGAACTTCTTCCTTTTCTTCATAAACCAGGACGGGCTGCTTTTCGCGAATAGCATTAACTTCCATTTTTTGAATCTTCCGGGCGGTGTTGGCCTCAATTCGAATGATCTCTACGTAACATTTCCGGGCTATCTTTTGATCACCTCGTACTTCTCCAACCTGATCCTCCACAGGAAACTTAATCTTTTGACAGAAAGTAGAAACGACCGCCCGGAACTCGTTCAAGGCAGGCCGACCCAGTATCACATTATAAGAAGATGGAGCATCTACTACCATGAAACAGGATCTCCTAGTCCTCATCAGGGGTTCCTCTCCTAGAGAGATAGCCAATTTTATTTGACCCAAAGGTTGCACTTCGTTGCCTGTGAATCCATACAGAGGAGTTACAATCGGTTGAAGTTCACTGGGGTCAATTTGTAACTGATCAAAAGCCTTTTTGAATATAATGTTGACCGAGCTGCCAGTGTCTATGAAGGTACGAGCGATGGCATAATTGGCTATCACAGCTTTGATGATCAATGCGTCGTCATGAGGTATTTCTACCCCCTCTAGATCTTTGGGCCCAAAACTTATTTCAGGACCGGCTGCTCGTTCCATGCTGCATCCTACTGCATGAATCTCCAATCTTCGGGCATGTGCTTTTCTGGCTCTGTTAGAATCCCCATCAGTGGGTCCGCCCGTAATCATGTTAATATTACCCCGAGCAGCATTGTTTCTATTCTCTTCCTGACGAGTCATTGTGGTTTCGGAAGGTGCTTTATCTGATACTTGGCTAGTGCCAGCTGGGACCAGTATTGCTTCTTGTCGAGTTCCATCCGGGTGATATTCCGGCTTGAACGGACTCTGCTGCCTGGGATACTGTTGTCGGTAATAGTTCTGCCTCTGATAGCGCTCTTTATTGGCTCGTCTATTTCTCAAAACAAAACGGTCATCAGAGTGATGACTGCTAGTTTTATGATAAGTACACCATCTCCTTGGTGCCTCCGGCTGCATCTCTACATGCTGTACAGCTTGCGGACGATAATCTGGTTGCCGATGAGGTGGATGAGTGGTTCTAGGTCCTCTTGGTGGGGGCACCGGGGTCTCCTTCGCATGAGTAGGAGAAGAGGGAACACCTTCTTTCCTACGAGCAGCTTGGGCTTCTTCTACGTTAATGAACTCAGTGGCACGTTCAATCAGGGAATCAAAATTAACAGGAGGATTTCTTACCAAATCTTTAAAGAAATCATTATCATTTAAACCCTGAGAGAAGACACTCACTAATATTTCAGTAGTAGCATTAGGTACATCTATAGCTACCTGATTGAATCTTTTAATATATGCCCGGATGGATTCTTTAGACGTCTGCTTAATTGAGAACAGGCTCCACGGTGTCTTATGATACCTTTTGTTGCTGGAGAAATGATGTAGAAAGACTTTCTTGAAATCTTTAAATTTTCGAATAGACTTTTCAGGTAACCTTTTGAACCATCGTCGTGCTGCTCCTCCAAGAGTAGTGAGAAACATCCGACACTTCACTCCATCGGAGAATTGTTGCAACAAGGCTACATTCTCAAATTTTAACAAGTGATCTTCCGGATCTGTGGTTCCGGCATATTCTCTAATTTGCAAATTCTGATATCGCTTAGGAAGTGGGTCATCTAATACACTTTGTGAGAATGGAGAAATGACCTTTTCTGGTGAACTATCACTAGTTATCATTTTAATCTTACGCTTCTCTCTGTCTGGCGCCTCACCAGAGGACTCTTGAAACACAGGCCTCTTACCCCCTGAATCCAAGGGAGTGCGAAGGAAGGCTCGTGGACGCCTGGTTGGAGAAACAATAACTGGAGGAAAATACAAAGGTTCTTCTTCTTCCATTTCCTTGCCTTTCCGATGCTCAGTAGTTGATATCGCCGGATGATGAGCCGTCGGCAGAGTGGCCCCAGTATGAGCTTGCAATGGTTGTTGTTGTTGTTGCAGGGCTTTCTGAACATGAGAATTAATGAGGAGCTCCAAATCCTCGCGACTGATAGTAAGTAGGTTCGACTTCCTAGCTTCTTCCATCACGTAGTCTCAGATTCAGGTGAAGTTTCCCACAGACGGCGCCAAATTTGATCCTGTCTGAGAAGCTGACCGTGAAGGAGATCCGGAAGAAGGAAACCCACTGTAATGACGAGGAATAACGCCGGTGAAACCTCGACCCGAGAAACCCAAAGCGGATCGGAAGAAAACCAGAATCACCGTAGGAAATCTAATAAATAGGAAGAAATTCCCGTTCGAATAGGAGAAAACCGACTTTTCAAGCTCCTGAAGCTCTCTGCGCATAAGAGACCAACCAACACTATCGTCAGTGACCTAAGACCGGGGTGGGAATCCCTGGCTAGGCCCTCCGACGCTCAAGTTAGTGATCTCCCTTGATGTCGAGGAAGGAAGAAGAAAGAAGATGAACCGTAGCCAGAAAATTAGGGATGTCCACTTACCTAGCCAACGGAGTGGATTCCCCCTTTTATACCACTTCATATAACCTCCGTAGTCATGAAGTGGACCCCGGTTTGTTAGAGTTCGTTATGACATCAGCTGCGTACTTGGGGAAGATGATTTTTAAGGAATCTTTTTTGTACCCCAGATGTACCTTCTTTGTCGTTTAGCGCATGCAAGACAAGCTGAAAGTATATTTCCCGCCAAAATATATATTCTCTATCATGAATTATTCTATTCGGTATATTCATGTATGATTCTCCTTCATGTGCCTTCTGTTTGTATCTTTGTTATGTTAAAAAATAACATTTTATTCAACATGTTTCTAAGGTATTCATCGAAGGAACTATGCGGGTTCTTTGCTCGAAAGAACCCTCTTGACCGATATTGGTCTATCTTTGCCCTAGAGTATGCATCGGTCGTTATTGGTCTATCTTTGTTCTGGAGTATGTATCGGTCGTTATTGACTTTCCTTCATACGGCAAGCATGTATCGACCGATATTGGCTTACCTTCGTTCGGCAGGCATGTATCGAGCGATATTGGCCTACCTTCGTTCGGCAGGCATGTATCGACCGATATTGGTCTATCTTTGTTCTGGAGTATGTGGCGGTCGTTATTGGCTATCCTTCATACGGCAATCATGTATCGACCGATATTGGCCTACCTTCGTTCGGCAGGCATGTATCGACCGATATTGGTCTATCTTTACTCTGAAGTATGTATCGGTCGTTATTGGCTTACCTTCATACAGCAAGCATGTATCGACCGATATTGGCCTACCTTTGTTCGGCAGACATGTATCGACCGATATTGGCCTACCTTCGTTCGGCAGGCATGTATCAACCGATATTGGTCTATCTTTACTCTGCAGGCATGTATCGGCCGGTATTGGCCTACCTTTGTTCTTAAAATATGTTTCGGCCGTTATTGGCCTACCTCCTTTGACTCTTTCTTCCTTTTCTTTCCTCATCTGAAGACCCTTAAAACCTAACCCATATCAGTTGTCTTTGAAGAAAATCCTTCTTTGAACTCTATAAGAACAAACGATGAAGAAAGATGTTTTGAGTTAGAGAAGTTAACATTGGATGGAGTAGATCATCAAGGTCAAGAAAGTGATGGTGAGAAGAATGAATCTTTGCCACTTGAACCCAAAATTATAATAAATCAAGAATCAAGACCTACTAGGATTCATGTAAATCATCCCTTAGATCAAGTAGTAGGAGACATCACACAAGGAGTGAGAACTCGATCTTACTTTAGAAATGAAGGAAGCCAAGTCACCTTGATATCTCAAATAGAACCAAAAACCATTGATGATGCCTTGTTTGATCCCGATTGGATTTAAGCAATGCAAGATGAACTATCTCAATTTGAGAGAAGTCAAGTTTGGGATTTAGTTCCTAGGCCTACAAACAAATCGATTATTGATACAAAATGGGTCTTTAGAAACAAACTTGATGATAAGGGGATAGTTGTGAGAAACAAAGCTAGATTGGTTGCTAGGGGTTTCAATCAAGTAGAAGGATTAGACTATAATGAAACTTATGCACTCGTAGCAAGATTAGAGTCAATTAGGATGATGTTGGCATTTGCCCCCCACAAGGGGTTCAAATTGTACCAAATGGATGTAAAATCAGTATTTTTGAATGGTGTTATAAAAGAAGAAGTATATGTTGAGCAACCACATGGGTTTGAAAATTTGGAGTATCCAAATCATGTATATAAACTTAAAAAGGCCTTATATGGGCTAAAACAAGCTCTCCGGGCTTGATATAAACGATTGTCAACATTTCTAGTATCAAAAGGGTTTCATAGAGGAAAAATTGATCCCACTTTATTCTTGAAAAATAGTAGTAATGATATGTTTGTGGCCCAAGTATATGTAGATGATATTATTTGTGGTTCTACAAATAAAGATTATTTAAATGAATTCATTAATCACATGGAGAGTGAATTTGAAATGAGTTTGGTTGGTGAATTGACATTTTTCCTAGGGTTACAAATTAAGCAAACAAAAGAAGGCATTTACATTCATCAATCTAAATACGTTAAAGAGCTCTTTAAGAAATTTGGAATGGAAAATGCAAAGGAAATATCTACTCCCATGGCCACTAGTACTAAATTGGATAAAGATGTTGAGGGGAACGAAGTTGACTCCAAGGTGTATCGTAGTGCCATAGGGAGTCTTCTCTATCTTACGGCTAGTGGACCCGACATACTTTTTGCCGTAGGTATATGTGCACGGTATCAATCTTGCGCCAAGGAGTCACATTTTAGTGCCGTTAAGTGAATTCTTCGTTATCTCAAGGGAACTCAAAATGTTGGTCTTTGGTATCCTAGAACTGAAACTTTTGACCTAGTGGGCTATACCGATTCCGATTATGCCGGATGCAAATTGGATCGTAAAAGTACAGGTGGTAGTTGTCAATTTCTAGGGTCCTCTTTGGTAAGTTGGTCAAGTAGAAAATAACATTGTGTAGCTCTCTCCACAACCGAAGCGGAATATATTGTCATGGGAGAGTGTGTATCACAATTATTGTGGATGACTCATACTCTAGAGGACTATAAACTTACTTATAACAATGTTCAAGTTCTTTGTGATAATGTGAGTACAATCAACTTGACCAAAAATCCCGTTCATCATTCAAGAACGAAACACATAGAGGTTAAACATAATTTTATTCGTGATCATGTCACTCGAGGTGATATCATTTTAAATTATGTTGGATCAAAATCAAACCTAGCCGATATCTTCACTAAACCTCTTCCCGAAGTTGAATTTAGCTTTCTTAGAAGGGAATTGGGAATGTGTTGTATTGATTAAATCACATCCTCCATGATCACTTCATCGGTAGAGTTCTTTAAGGTTTATTCACCTTAACATTGCCTCTCACAAGAACATGGATTGTCCTCTTAATATGATTTAGATGGGGTGAGAGGTTAGGGACATTTATCTTGGTCATGATGCTTGTTATGATGCATTATTTTGGTCAAGAAAAGTGGTTACATTCATTTGTCCAATCATAGGGAAAGCATGTGTACAAATCATGTGCACGTTGCCCTATGATTATGATTGGAAATTTTTAAAATCACTATAGGCACCATACTTATTTTTGAAACGTTGATAAGACTCACTCGAATCATTGATGTTTTCAACAATTTTTAATTTTGTGTAAATCTTATCTAGGGAGTGTCGCTTTTTGTCTATCTTTATTTTTCCTTGATAATATGAGACATGAATAGTGTTTACACCAAATTTCATGATTTTTAGAGGAATATACAATTATTTATGCATTTCCAAAACTTGGATCTGAAAGGTTTTCAGAAATACAGAAATATCAGACTTCCCAATCGATCGGTCGATCGATTGGGAGGTTCACATTTCACTCCAGAGAGCATCTGAATCGACCAATGGATCGATTCAGATCATTTGGATCGATCAATGGATCGATTACGACGCACTTTCGTTTAACTACAGAAAGCGTACTCAAATTTTTCCAGAAGGCATCTGAATCGATCAATGGATCGATTCAGACCATTCCAATCGATCAATGGATCGATTGGACAACGGTTTTTGATTTTCACAGAAGGCATTTTAATCGATCAATGGATCGATTCATCCCGTTTGAATCGATTGTTGGATCGATTAAGACGCCTGTTCAAATTCTCACAGAAGCGTCGTGAATCGATCTACCGATCGATTCACTTGTTCTCAATCGATCGGTCGATCGATCGAGAATTTAAAACCCGTCTTAAACCCCTAAATCCACTGGTTCTCGAATCGATCCATCTCTTCCCTTTCTCTCTCTCGACCCTGTCTTGTCCTAGGCGATTTTCCAGGCGATTCTTCCGTCTGCCTCGCTCGTTCACGCCGACGGTTTTCTCCGGCGAAGGGGAGCTCTTCCACTTCTCTTCCGATTCTGCTCCTTCTCTCTCGATGTACTGGGCAACCTCTTTTCCTCGTCTCCACGTCCTCACACAACATGCGGTCTCAAAACCCTAACCCTAAGTAAATTTTTTTTCTCTCTTCTTATTTTTTTTGGGTTTTTGCTCCTATATTTGACTTAATCTATATGTGTCTTGTGTGTCTTTGTGCATTGCATTATCCCTCATGCATTGCATTATCTACATTGCCCTTGCATTTTTGCATATCCTTCCCTGTTGCACTGCCAAACCGTGTGCCATCTCTTGTTTTTTTATCCCACAGAAAGAAACAAAAGGTTTGTGAATCGGGCGAAGGATCGTCTGTACCTTCCTCACGTCCTCAACTTCCTACTGATCCGAGATTCCCAAATGCTGCAATGCAACAAGCCTTTAGCAAAAACACTTTCAAACTTATAACCCCTAGATCAGTTGATTTGCAATACTATAGGACATCTTGTTTTGATACCTATAATTTGTTCAAGCATTATAAACTTGACTCTTTGTTAACCTGTGAGAGGGATGTCAATGTAGGTCTTGTCTCCAAATTTTATAATAATTTGCACACTTCTGATAGTGTAAATTATTGCACTCGTGTTGCGAAACGGAGTTTGGACTTCTCCTATGAGATTCTTCGATCTTTCGTTGACTGTCTACCATCCAACAATGATTTTGTCTTTTATCCCACTCTTCCCGATAAGCTGCCTCCACCTTTTGAGCATATCAGCATTGCATCCATGCATCAGTTTCTTTTTGGTCGTCCTTGTCTGGATGGACCAAATGCTCAAATCACAAAATTTTCTTCGCTTGAGTTGTCGGCTGAAAACAACGCCTTGTTTAAAGTGATCATCAACTACCTTTTCCCCATTGTTTCTCGTGCCTTAGCCGCTCTGCGACCTCCTCACATGTTTGCCCTCTATGTCATTCGTCATTCCCTTGACATCAACATCGCTCTGAACATCTTTCATTGCATCATTTATTTTACCCAGCCCGTGCAGCAGACGATCCATATGCCTTTCGGGCATCTTATCACAGATTGGCTGGAGTCCCAGAAGATAGATGTCTCCCAGGGATGGCTGGAGCACATGACTATGGCTTATTCTCGGATTTCTTCCCGCTCCTTCACGAAGACAGGCTTAGTTGGTGGTCCAGCGGGAGTTCGATGGCGCGATGGACGTGCTTTTGGTGAGGGACCCAGGGCTCGCCGTAGGGGGGATGCACAGGCATTGGTTCCTGCGGCAGATGATGCTGAGGAGGATATCCTCGAGCCAGCTTCTCCGATATTCGAGGAGACTGTCAACACTCGCCTGGAGGAGCTGACCATGGAGGTAGCCGACCTGCGTTCCATGATAGAGACCATGGTCCATCGACAGACATCGATGCAGACGACTATGGATACATTAGTGGATTTAGTGAGCTCCTGGGTGACGGGTAATCCGTCTCAGTCTGCTCCCTCCACAGCTCCCGTTCCCCAGGCTGAGGATGCTGCTGGTGTTGACTCTGCGGTGGTTCCTACTCCAGCTACTACTTCAGCTCCTCCTCCTGCTGCTGCTAATCCCCCTCCTTCGGGCGATGATCTTATCAAGTTTTATGTCTCTTTGTGATATGTTATTGTACGACTTATGGATGGTTGTTATGGAGTCCTTATGTGAACTCTCTTTTGGTCATCGACTTATGGAGTCCTTATGTTATGTGAACTCTATTGTACAAGTTATCGAGTTTTATGTCTATCCTTTATTTTGTTTCTACAATTCACGTGGTTACATTTTGTTAATATCTGTGTGGTTTAGGGGGAGTACTCCTTGGGTTATTGTGTTTGCTTAGTACACATTTTGAGGGGGAGTTCTGTTTTTTTTATATTTGACAAAGGGGGAGATATATGTTGAAGTTCATGCTAAATAAAATTTAAATTGAAACTCAAGCTTACTGTGTATGCTCATACTTACTGCTTATGATTTTCAGCGTTGTTGCAATCATTATTTATCAATTGTACTATTATGGTATATTGAAAATTATCCTAAACTTAAATAGATTGTCAAACATCAAAAATGAGGAGATTCTTGGTGCAATCATGCCCTGGAAGTTTCAATGTGTTGACAATTATTTAAGTTTAGGTCAATACGTTGGATCTAACATACAGTGTGAGTTTGCAGGAGAAGTCCTTGCAGGTCGGAAGACCGGATGCAAGACAAGAGAAGTCCAAGAAGGTCGAGGACCGGATTCTTGGCAAAAGAATCCTTGCAGGTCAGAAGACCGGATGCAAGGCAAGAGAAGTCCAAGAAGGTTAAGAACCGGATTCTTGGCAAAAGAAGTTCCTGCAGGTCATAAAGCTGGATGCATGATCCCTCATGTATTAGAAATTGATTGGAAAATCGATTTAGACACGGCTGTGAGGAAGAATGCCTCTAGATCGATCAGTCGATCGATTAGAAGAAAGCCAATCGATCGGCCAATCGATTGAGAAGGCTCTGCGCGAAGTACAGAGTGCTTCTGGATCGATCAGCCGATCGATTGGGGAAATCCAATCGATTGAACGATCGATCCAGGAAGCTTCTGTGCAAAGCACAGAATGCTTCTGGATTGATCAGTCGATCGATTGGGGAAATCCAATCGATAGAGCGATCGATCCAGGAAGCTTCTGTGCGAAGCACAGAA
This sequence comes from Zingiber officinale, assembly GCF_018446385.1. Lineage (NCBI taxonomy): Eukaryota > Viridiplantae > Streptophyta > Magnoliopsida > Zingiberales > Zingiberaceae > Zingiber > Zingiber officinale. Next base: position 67,063,265 of record NC_055997.1, read on the forward strand.
TGCTTTTGGATCGATCAGCTGAACGATTAGGGCAATCCAATCGATCGAGCGATCGATCCAGGAAGCCTCTATGCGTATCACAGATTTCCCTTGGATCGATCAGCCAATCGATTGAGGTTACTCAATCGATCGGGTGATCGATCCACAGAGCTGCGATCTCACGAGCAGTGGTCCGAATCGATTCAAGAATTGCACCGATCGATTCAAACTCAAGTGAAGCAATCTAAGCTGTTGATCGTGACGCGATAGTTTCCAACGAATACTTATAAATCGATCCAAATATGACTCCGATCGATTCACGGCGACGACTATGTGAGAAACGGCTAGTTTTCTCAATGTTTAAAGGCATGAAAGAAAAAGAAAAGAGAGAAGAAAAAAAGAAATATTGTTTCATTGCTCTCCAAGGTCTCAACTCTTTCAAGTGCTCAAGATCTTCAAAAGGTGCTCAAGTTCAGAATCTCCCTCTCGCTACTTTCTCAAATCTCACGCAGCGAAGAAGAAGCCTTTTCTAAAGTCTGTAACATTTCTTTTCTTCTTCATTGTGGTGAGTGTGATTCTTTACTTTAGAGAGGGAGGGTTGTAACTGTGTAAGGTTTCTCCACCTTCGGTGTGATTCCGAGAAGGAGGGTTTTTGATAGTGGAAGAGTGTGAGTGGTGTGGATCCTTGGACTAGTCACCTCCTTGGGGAGGTGTATACTAAGTAAATATCCGAGTTAGCATTGCCTTCGAGTTTCCGCTGTGCAAAATCAAGATGATCAAGAAAATGAAGTGAGCCATTCACCCCCCCCCCTCTAGCTCAACCGATCCTAACATCCTTCACGTCTTTCCTTCTGGAGCTTCTATCGGCCTTGTCCTTGTTGTCGGGTCTTCCTTTGCCAAGAGGTCGTGCCTCTGGGACTTGATTCATTGCCAAGTCACACTTGGACTTACGTTACCAAGACTACATGCATGGACTTACACCGCCAAGACTTATCCTTGGACTTTCCTCCTTTGCCAAGATCACACTTGGACTTTCCTTATTGTTCCTGTATCTTGCACACTCACAATGCATATCAAATACAATAATAAACCTAACTTAAACCTTTGGCCAAACATCAAAACCTAGGGTCACTAGATTGCTTCAACAATCCCCCCTTTTTTATGTTTGGCAATCCGTTTAAGTTAGTGAAATAATATAGCAATAATAATGCAAATAAACATGCAATCTACACATACATAAATCATGGAACCTAATCCTAGGCTCCCCCTTCACGTAAGCTCTCCCGCAAAGGCAAACTTCTCCCCCTTTGCAAATAAATGAGCAATCACTCCCCCTTCACCTTAGCTCCCTTGCAAAGGCAAACTTCTCTCACTTTGCAAATAAATGAGTAATCTCTCCCCTTTCACCTAAGCTCCCCCTTGAGCTAAGATTTCTTGCAAAGGTGTGTAAGTTTCCCACTTAAACCTAAACTTCACCCCCTTTGCCATACATCAAAAAGAGCTCCAACAATATCCCAATATTAGACTCTTTGACCTATAATGATCATAAACAGCATGTATTAATCCCTCATAAGATTACATACATGTTCACTACTCTTTTGGTCATTTTCTAATGTTGAAAAATATTTTCAAACTGTATCAGTCGACTTTTATAAGTCCCAGTCGACTGAAATCATCAAAATAAACTTACAAAGATATTCTGTGCTCAAAATTACTGTTACCAGTCGACTGGTAACTGTACCAGTCAACTGGTACTCTATTTTGGCAAAAATCAACCTTTCTGACCCACTTTCAAAAATGAATCAAAAATTCCACAGACCTCCAAAAAAATTCTAAATTTTATGGAGAGGTATATTTTATCCATGTCTACTTGGAAAAAATATATATATAAATATATTTATCACAGTTCCTAAGATTGACATAAAATTCAAAACTAGTTAAATGGTTCAATTGAACCTTGACCTAAAGTCCTAGTTTTGGCTTTCTCTAGATATATCTGCCCATATTAAATCATAATGCATCCCTAGCATTAGCTTATATGATATCTATACATCAAAAACTAATTTTCATGCAATATAAACTCAATTCACATTTCCATGCATGAAACGCATCCCAATTGTACCAACCCACTAGATTATAGACTTAAGTCCGTCTTCTAACCACTTGGCACATTTGATAATCCATCTACCATGGGTCCCAGAGGCTCTTCCTAACCTTAGGAATCTTAACATTAGTCACCTTCCTTAGTGACTCATCCACTATGGCTACACCCACATGGTGTACCATAGGTGACAGTTGGCCTACAAACTTGACTTTCTTAATCTTAGACACCTTGTGTTTGGTTAATTTCTTCTTAACCTTAATCTTGGACACCTCATCCTTGCCATAATTATATGTCACCCTAGCATATTCCTTCTTATTGGCCTTGGATGACTTTCCCTTGTCCTTGTTCACTCCTCCCTTACCAATGTCATGTGTCACCTTAGCACTTGACCTCCTTTTGGTCTTGGAGGGACCCAATTTGACATTGTTAGATCTTTGACCACCCAAATACATGTCAAGTCCTTTAAGTCCAATAATGAACCTCTCTAGGACTTTGTCCATTTCCTCAAGCTTTGCCTTTAAGGCTTGATTTTCCAATTCTATGGTTCTAACCCTAAAATCAACATGTCCATCATGAACATTCCTAGACCTACCTTTCCTAAGCACGTGTCTCCCCTTCTTGGGATTAATGCCTAGGTTTTCAACCACCTTCTTCTCCTTAGGCAAGATAGATTGTCTCCTTTTAGGTCTATCATTTGAAAATAATTTTCTAGGGTTATCACCTACATTAACCCTATTCCTATCATTATATCTAAAACCATAAATATGCATGGGCAAATAATTCATATTATTTCTAACATGCATGGAGAAATTTAAATTTGAATATGAATTCAAGTTAGGGTTTACCTCCCTTACCCTTGAAGCTCTCTTCTTCTCCCACTTCTCTAAGTGCGCCAATTTCTTGAGCTCTCCTCTTCTTGGGCACTTTGTGTTGCAGTGACCCCACTCACCACATGTGAAGCATCGAATATGCTTCTTCTCCTTCTTCTTCCTACAACTCACATTAGTTTCTAAATTAACTTTAGTGAGTTTAGAGTTTACCTCCTTTACCTTCTTGAGTGAAAGACACCTACTCTTGTAGTGTCCCATCTTACCACACTCAAAGCATTTGATGTGGCTCTTCTCTCTCTTCTTGGTAGTTGAGGTTCAGGGTTGAGCTTCCAAGACCTCCTCATCCTTGGATTGCTCTTCTTCTTCTTCACTTGAAGATGTGGATGGTTCCACTTCGTCCTCCCTTGACGATGTGGATGATACCTCCTCATCTTCCTTCTCCTCCTCAGATGTTGAACCCGTGTCAACATCCGATTGTTCCTTCTCTTCTTGGATCAATGAGTCATTCTCCTTGGGCTCCTCTTTTTCTTGGATCTGTGTAGGGCTCTCATGAAGCGTAATTACCTTTTTCCAAAGGTCGCTTGCATTCTCGTATTCACCTACATTTAAGACCGCATTAGGAGGTAATAAATTAATCAAAATTCTAGTTACCTCCTTGTCTGTCTCCGACTGCTCTTTTTGCTCCTTGGTCCAATATCGAGGTCGAAGATGCTTTCCCTTCTCATCTGTTGGAGCTTTAAATGGTTCTTCCGACGCAATCCATTGGTTCCAATTCATTTGGAATCATATCTCCATGCGCTTCCTCCAATAGTCGAAGTCCTCGTGCTCGTATGGAGGTGGGATTCGGATGTCCCATCCTAGCTGACCTTCCGACTCCATCTTCTTCCTCTAGCACTCACTCCTTTGGCGATTAGTCCAACAAGAGCTCACCTAGCTCTGATATCATTTGTTGGGACCTTGACATCCGCTAGAGGGGGTGAATAGTGTCTCACCCAAATCGTTGCTTCCTACACTCGTTAGTATGCATAGCGGAAATACAAAACAAAACAAAACAAACAAGGAAAAGCTAGACCCTAAGAGACAAGAAACACAAACAAACCTAACACGTTTATGTAACGTGGTTCGGAGATCACTTACTCCTACTCCACGACTGTCCATAAGGTGGGCGATCCTGATTCGTCGATGGATGACTCCCCGGCAAACCTCCGGCTAGCTCGAGTAGCTCCTTGTCGATGGAGAAATCTCGCCACAAACACTTGAATACAAGAACACTGATCACACGAGGGCTTGGGAGACTCTAATAGGGGTTAACCACCTCTATTTTTGTCAACCTTAACCAAGCTTCCAATGCTTGGTTATATAGGCCATGAGTTGGAAAACCCCACCAACCAGTCAACTGCCAAACCATCAGTCGACTGCCCTTTGTGGAGATTCGACCGTTACAACCCAACGGCTCGATACCAGTCGATTGATACTTCCATCAGTCGACTATTCCAAACTAACCGAGCGAACAGAAACATTCTGTTCGCTCTCAATCGACTGCCCGGTCGACTGTACCAGTTGACTGATGAAAACACCAGTCGACTACTATAGTAACTGCTACAGTAACTGCTATAATAATTACTACATTGCTGCTATAGTAGCTGCTACAGTAAAACCCTAAACTTAGGATTTTACCCCCGAGTACATTCACTCAGCACTCGTTATCGCCCGACCAACTTAGACCTAGCCTTCTAGCCTCCTCCATCAGCCTTGTGTCCCTCGGATGTCTCTCTATCCTTCATGTCTTGCCTTCTGGAGCTTCTATCGGCCTTGTCATTGTTGTCGGGTCTTCCTTTGCCAAGAGATTGCACCTCCGGGGCTTCATTCATTGCCAAGTCACACTTGGACTTACGTTACCAAGACTACATGCTTGGACTTACACCGCCAAGACTTATCCTTGGACTTTCCTCCTTCGCCAAGATGACACTTGAACTTTCCTTGTTGTTCATGTATTCTGCACATTCACAATGCATATCAAATACAACAATAAATCTAACTTAAACCTTTGCCCAAACATCAAAACCTAGGGTCACTAGATTGCTCCAACAAGGGGATCGGATTGTGAGGTGGTTTTTAGGGTTTTTTGGCCACGAACATTTTTTGACGTAATTGTGTCCCCCAATTGAGGACGAAAAGATTTTTCGCTCGTAAATTAGGGACGAAATCAATTTTCATCCCCAATTTGAGGACAAAAATTGATTCCATCCAAAAATTTAGGGATGATATTTAAAAATTAATAATTAAAATTATCAAATAATAATTAAAATTTTAAAAATTATTAAATAATAAATAATAAATATTTAATAAATAAAAATTTTAAAAATGTTTTCGTCCCAGATTTGGGGATAAATCCTTGGATTCGTTGCCAATTCTGTCAAGATTCATCCTAGAATTGAAAAAAAAAAATAACAAGGAAAAGAAAAAAGCAACCAAATCCCTAAATATCATAAGTTCATGAAACAAGTTCTCATGTCTTCGTATTATTCTTTTGATCATAAAAATGCCCTCATTCATAATTTTGATCCAATATATTGAGTCTAGTCATTTTTTTTAACACTAATTTGACCTAATTTTTGTGTTAAAAAAATGACTACACTCAATATTTTTAGACAAAATTATGTATGAGGAATTTTATGATAAGGACAATAATACGAACATATACGACAAGTGTTATAAAATTTTGATATCTTTAGCTTCATATTTAGGGTTTTGGATACACATATTGTATATGTTCAATCATCAACTTTTTTTTAGAAGTAAAATACATTTAATTCACTTTGTTATGAAAAAAGATTTTGTTTTAATTTTGTATGAGGATACTTTTATGATTAGAAGAACAATACGAATACATGGGAACTGGATTCATGAAATTATGATATCTCTAAGTCTATATTTAGGGCTTCAAATATTTTATTATTATTTTTTAAATTCTGGGACAAATTCAAGATTCGTCGCTGATTCTAAGATGAATCTAAGATTCATCCTAGAATTTTAAAAAATAAAAAGAAAAAGAAAAAATTAACTAAAGCCCTAAATATAGACTTAAAAATATTAGAATTTCATGAAACAAGTTCCCATGTGTTTGTATTGTTCTCCTGATTCGTCCCAAATTTGAAAAAAAAATAAAATAATTAATAATAAATAATTAGAAACCCTAAATATGGATATAGAAGTATCATAATTTCATGAAATAAATTTCTATATATTTGCATTGTTCTCCTAATAATAAAAATACTTACATTTATAATTTTGACCCAATATATTGAGTGTAGTATTTTTTTTTAAACATGAATTAGGTTAAATTCTTATTAGAAATCACTTCACTCAATATATTAGGTCAAAATTATGAATGAGGGCATTTTTATGATCAGGAAAATAATATGAACACATGAAAGCTTGTTTCATGAAATTTCAATATCTTTTGGTCTATATTTAGGGTTTCAATAATTTGTTGTTTTAAATTTTTTTTAATTCTGGGATGTATCCTAGATTAGTCCCTGAATTGGAGACAAATCCATGGATTTGTCCCAGATTTGGGGATGAATCATTGGATTCATCGCCAATTCTAGGACAAATTCAGGATTCGTCCCAATTTTTTTTTTTTAAAAAAAAAAAGCAACTGAAGCCCTAAATATGAACCTAGAGATGTCAAAATTTCATGAAATAAGTTTTCATGTATTTGTATTGTTCTCCTAATCATAAAATTCCCTCATCTATAATTTTGACCTAGTATATTATTTATAGTGATTTTTTAACACGAATATTGCCTAATTTGTGTTTAAAAAATTATACAAAATATGTTGGGTTAAAATTATGTATGAGAGCATTTTTATGATCAGGAGAATAATACGAATACATGAGAACTTGTTTCATGAAATTTTGAGATCTCTAAGCCCATATTTAGGGTTTCGGACACACATACTATATGTGTTGAACAATAACTTTTTAAATTAGTAATAAACTATATATATTTCACTTTTCTATGAAAAAAGATAATAGATAAAAATGATGTATGAGGATATTTATATGATTAGGAGAATAATACGAACACATAAGAACTAGTTTCAAGAAATTCTGATATCTCTAGGTCCAAATTTAGAGTTTACAATTCTTTTTCTTTCTTTTTTTTTAAATTTTTTTTCAATTTAGGGATAAATCCAAGATCTATCCTAGATTTGAATAAAATAAAAAAATAAATTATCGGAAACTTAAAATATGGACATAGAGATATCTGAATTTCATGAAACAAATTTTCATATGTTCATATTACTCACCTAATTATAAAAATATCTTCATACATAATTTTGACCCAATATATTGAGTGTGGTAATTTTTTATAATAAATTCTATTTATTTTTTAAAAATCATATTTGATTATCATGTTTATATGATAGTTTTTAATATTAAGATAATAATTTTTTAATATTAGGTCAAATTAGTCATATTCATATTAAAAAAATTACTACTCTCAATGTATGAGCTCAAAATGATGTATAAGGATATTTATATAATCAGAAGAACAAGATGAACGCATGGAAACTTGTTTCATGTCATTCTGAGATCTTTAGGTTAATATTTAGATTTTCAAACTCATTTCTATTAAATTTAAATTATTTTTCATTTTAGGACGAATTCTGGATTCATCCTAGATTTTGCTTCATTAAAATATTAAGATTATGTGATGAATTATTAATTCGTCTCAAAATATGTAACAAATTATTAATTCATTATAGAATTTACAACGAATGTAATTTTTGAATATTTTATTTATCGTGAAATTTGGAACAAAAATTAAATTTTGTTGTTATTGGACAATGAGTTTTGTGAAAAAAAAAATATTATTTGTTGCTAATTTATAATGAAAATATTGTCCTTAAATTTATTATTTAATTATAAATTTTGTTGCTAATTTGGGATAATTTATTTTATCACTAAATTTATTACAGATTTAGGATGAAAAATTTGTCCTTAAATTTCATCCCTAATTCATTGATTTTTTTTTTTTATAGTGATTGTAGCTTCACCTCAACACATTTTATGAGTAGACTTTTGCAACATCAACGGGTCAAACCATGCCTATGTAGGTTGGAGTATACCACATTATCAAGTACATTTCAACAACATCAATTATTAGATATCAAGCATGGCAACGGCCTATCACATCAAAGTTTAAAGTTTAAATTCCAATCAGAGAGCCAGTAAGTTATTTGGTGAAGGGAAGACAATAGATGGAATCTGTCAAATTGTACATCCATTATGAAAGTTTCGTTGGTTGTGACCAAGTATGATGTTAGCTCAAGCTTATGAGTACCCCCAAGTACAACCATTTTGTACAAAGCAAGTTAAAAAATTTGGAATAACGTATGTTTGAGCCAAAACCTGACTAATAGATAGTAGGGCAATTCTTACTTAGCACAGTGGAAGGATTTGGAAGACCATTGCAAGAGAATGAAAGTGTATAGTCTCGTGTAACAAGTAATTTAATAGGGTTAGTAATTGAGGTATTAAATGATGTAGTTTTAAATTATGATGAACGAGCAGGAATCCTCAGGTCCATTTTTAATGGATCAAATCTTGGTCCACTGCAATGATTGGAGGAATTTAATGGTCCCCATCTGTTAAATAGATAAGGATCATTGAATTACTCCAATCACTGTCCCTAATCCAGAGATGGATCAAGGCAGATGGGATTAGAGGATCCCATCTGATCATGATGGACACTTCAATGATCTCAAGTGTATAGGTATTTTTGAATAAATATATAAAATTTGTGTGGTGAAATGTAGTTTTCAATAATATAGAAACCACAAGTATCAAATTTGTGCCCAGCAAACTTTGATTTATATTAATTCCAGTATGTAAATGAATTACAAATATGATCTAAATAATAATTATAATTGTTTTAAAATGAATAATTTTGATAAGTTTAAATAATTTTAATTAAGTTGATAAAATATATTTTATAATTAGTATAATATTTTATATATAGTAATTTTGATTGCTGAAATAAGAAGTTTTTTATATAAAATATGTGACGAAGCGACTTTTTATTATTATTATTTTTTAAAATACTGTTTTTTATGATTTAAATATCATGATGTCCAGATGAATTTTACTAAACTGTAAAATGTGAATTATCAAATTAAGAGGATAAATGACAAAATTTGAAACGTTTCCTAGAACGATATAAACACGCTAGGGTTCTGGGGAAGAGCAAATCGAAATCTCCGAAGTTGAGACGATGAAGAGGCTATTTCATTTTTCCTTCTTCTGCAAAACCGTGTTTTCCACTCGTTCTCCTCGCTCGCACGATGCTGCCCTCCTCTTTGCCGTCTTACCTTACTCGGCCTCCGCCCCCTACGCCGGCGCCGCATCCGCCACTGTTGAGCGCATGTTCATGGCCCAATACCTCGTCGACGCATGTGGCTTCGACCAGGAGAAGGCCACCGAGGCCTCGAAGCTTCTCAAGGGCATCCAATCCCGGCAGCAGCCCGACTCCGTCCTTGCTTTCCTCAAAAGTTACGGCTTCGATGACGCATCAGTAAAAAGGCTCCTACTTTACTTCCCCAAATGTCTTCTTTTGGACGTAGAGAAGACACTTGCCCCAAAGTTCCGAGCTTTCGAAGATCTGGGTTTCTCCCCATCCGACATCGTCGACCTCGTCTGGTCGAATCCCGCCACCGTCCAAGTCAAACATGAACGCACTGTGCCTAAGATCGAATTTTGGCAAGGCCTTCTCGGGTCCAAGGATGCGCTGGTGAAGTTGTTCAAGAGAAACCGAGCGATTCTTTCGTACAGTATCGAGAAGAAGATCCAGCCCAACATTGAGTTGCTCCGGGAATGCGGCTTGGACGGCCCAAAGCTTACCTCTGTGTTGCGGTACTGCCCACTGATCGTGGCACAGAATGCTGATTTCTTGAAGACCTTGATCAGTCGCGCGGAGGACTTGGGAGTGCCACAAACATCGGGGATGTTCCAATGCACTCTGCGTGCACTTATCAAGGTCAGTCGAGAGAAATTCAAGATGCAAATGGAATTGTTCAGGAGCTTCGGATGGTCAAAAGATGATTTTGTTGTGGCATTCCAAAAATCTCCTTCCTTCACAGGAATGTCTTTGAATGCTTCTCAGAGAAAAATGGAGTTCTTGATCAATGAGGTTGGATATGCTTCGTCATACATTGCTATACATCCAACACTATTGGTATTGAGCTTGGAGAAAAGGTTGATTCCGAGACATCAGATCTTGGCAACCTTGAAGTCCAGGGGGCACTGTGAAAATGATTACAAAGTTGCAACATTCATGTTGATTTCAGAGGCCAAATTCATAGAGAAGTACATTATGGTCTACAAGGACAGGTATCCAGATCTGAGTGAACTCTATGCAAAGCTTAAACCACTCTAATGCTTCTGATTCTGAACTTCAATGAGGTAAGTCATTTTCCCCCCTGCGAGTTATAGTTCATGTTGTCATTTTTCACTGAATGGCTTCTCCTCTGTCAAACTCTAAGCTAATATTTATGCCAACAAGCATGAATATAAGAAGCATTCACAGAATCATGATCTTGATTTTGCTTGTCAACATGTGCGAAGATAAGAACAATTCATAGGATCATGATCTTGATTTTGTGTGTCTATTGAACTTAAAGCTTTCAGATTCATCACTTGCTATGTTAGACAATTGTCACTGCAAGAGACATCCTTTCTTTATGAACATTCAATAATCTCTCCTTGTTTGAGTTGTGGTTACTCATCGATAGGTTCTGTTGAATGTTGCACGGTTGTCTCTTAACATAAAAAAATGTGGAACCGCCACATCAGCGGCCCCCCTAGAGTCGGTCCCACGGATATGGAGGGAGGTAAATGCAGGTACACAGGTGAAAAGTGCATGGTGGAGACGTTACGGTTGTCTCTTAACATATTTTTATAAAAGGTAGCGAGGCCATTGCCACATGGATGAAATGTTTTGAACACCTCTGAATTTTGTCGATTGACTTGCAATATGGATTAACTGGAGTCAAATTACTTTTAGAAATTATAATGATGTTTTATCTAACCTAGCTGACTTTTTTAGAAGGGTTTATTAATTTTAACTCGATTAAAATTATTTTTAAAACGCATAATAATTTTTATATTTTTTATATAATTGCATATTGGCATTAATGAGATATCAAACAGTTGTTTTGGATTCCTAAGGTTAGTTTTTTTCTAATTGTTTATATATCTAGGGGAATTTTTAAGGCCTCATATAATGAAAAAAAGAGATTTTTTCAAAGGTTAAATTGCAAAATGAGGGAAATTTGGAAAAAACAAGATAAGAAAATTTTATATTTTGTATAAAAAAATATTTTACATCATCTAATACTTATTCCCTAACTATACATTTTATAAATAGTAATTCTTTAAATTTAGAAAATAAATTTCATTTCTTAAATATTAAAATAGTATTTCTTTTTCTGTCTTTAATAATTAAAAAATTTCTCACTCTTCTCTCCAATAATAAAAAATATGAAAGAAAAATAAAAAATAATTAAAAAAATAAATATATGACAAATTATAGGGCAATTAATAAAATAAAGTAATTGTTTTCCTAAATTTTAGATTTTAGATAAAGATGCTTATATGGATGCTCTAAGGAGAGACTTCAAAACTTTGCTTTAAAGTTTTATAGACAATTAATTATTAGATTTGTGACCATAATGTGAGTTATAAAGATAAAATAATAATAATAATAATAATAATAATAATAATAATAATAGATTAATATTATTTAGATATTCCGAGTATAATTATTAGAGATCGATTTCTAGAATATTAGTCCTATAATAATATTATCCTCTTAATTATTTTTGTCATAAATTATTAATTTTTATATTGAAAAAATTACAATAGAAAAATACTATTTTTTATGGCAAATTGAGGGCTCTACTTATTAGATATCAAGTATGACAATGACCTATAAAGTCAAATTTTAAATTCCCATGGAGGTGAATTAGATGGATGTTAAAGTCTTCAATTTAGATTAATATGTCAAGTTGATTCGGTCTGTTAAATAATTTAAGTGGATTAATTTAAGTAGATTGTATTAAAATTTTATTAATTCATTTAAAATAAATATAGGTGAGCTGATCTATTTATGCTCTCGATCTGCAAAGTCCGTCTGTGATGGGCTTGAGTTGACCTACGGATTAAGGGAAAAAAAATTCACTCACTGACAACCTTAAAGCATAGTGAATAAATCACACAAGGAGAATAGTGAACAAGAAAAACAAGAACGTTAATCTTAAAGCATGTAATGTAAAAAGTCATTTGTCGGTTTTCGTCACACTCATTGTCAATCGTGTGTTTGATTCTCGAACCAAAGAAATCTTGACCACTCGACAAGAAAGCCTGGGGTCGAACTGTGAGCTTTCACAGGATTTCCTGAAAAAAAAATAAGGTTAGCTTAAGTCCTTATAGTGACTGTCACTTCAAAATTTTCAAATCCACTAGAAAAATAATGTGATTGTTTTATTTTGCTGACAGTCGTTAAGATTGACGTTGTAAACACGTTGTTCACATGGACTGATTTCAAGCAAAGCAAAGAATCGAAGAAAATAGAGGGTGCCTAAGAGGTAAAGAATTCCTCAAATTTAAAATTTTTATTTTTAACTGACTTATGGATTGATTTGCCTAACTCATAATCTGTTAAGATGACAGATCGACTCGTTTTGCTCCGGTAAATGACCCACTCGTCATGGGTCAATTCGTCTTACGTTTCTATAAAAGATGCCTCACTTGTTGATGGAGGATGTGAGTGACAACTCTAATGCAACGCTATCTTGTCATGTCAGCATGATATCTCATGATTGGTTGACGAGAAATTCTACCATGGGACGAGAGGCATTTGTTGTGAAGACACACAGATATATTGACACTCTACTTAGCTCTACCACTACTTTAGAGCCGGGAGAACGACTAGGGTGTGGAGGAGGACGAGACATAGGAGTCTACCTCCACTAGTTGGTCAGGCACCCATTAGGCACATGGTAACTATGGTGGTGCAAGAGATCACTACATATTAGCGGTAGCTATGGACACAATAGGCGACTAGAGGACATTGATGGCAGAGGTTGGTCCACCGCCTTGTCATCCGTGATTCATTGTGAAGGACAGACTGGGGTCATAGCCCAGTTTTAACATGTTTGAAGTGACCACTTTAGATGGAGAGTGAGTATTTATGATAGCACATGTATATCATATGATGAAGACATGAAATGAGAAGGGATCCTTCGTCACTTGTATGTTTTGTAAAGTTTAAATTCTCATTAGAGAGTCATTCAAGTCTAGTGGGCTACTTAGCCAAAGGAAGACAGTAGATTGAACAATGCACAATTTGTCAAATTGTGCAGCATTATGAAAGTTTTGTTGGTTGTGACTCAAGCACGATGTTAGTGCAAGCTTATGAGTGCCCCCAAGTAACATTAATGGGGCCAGTCTTGTGGGGCTCCTGCATGAGTGATCTCGTGGGGCTCCCTCGCAGGATTAACGTGTGAGCGATTTCACATGGCCGCCGTTTGTAGTTGAGTGAGGATGAAATTTTACTTGCAAAGGATGAAATTATTTTCCGTTAGACTTGGACAGAAGATAAAATGATAAAAAAAAAAACAAACTCCCGTAGATGAATTTATAAATTCCTCTATCATTAGTTAAATAAAAGAAAAGCAAATAATTTATCTTTTTCAAGAAGTAATAAGGGAAAGTTTTATACCATTAAAATCTTTTCATAAATCCATCGATTACAAAATAATATATCCAGAAGCTATCGGATATTTGTACCTATAAATTTTAATTTGTACTAATTCTAGTAGGTAAATAAATTATGAAAATGAGGTAAGAAATAATTATAACCGTTTGTTTGTAGTAATAAATTGTGAATAGGATGTGATCAACTTTTTAAGTACAGGAGTGTCTTTTAGACTTTTTAAAAGATATTTATTTACCTAATTTTGATACTTTTGATTTTTAACCCACTTTCTTTGCCAGATGAATTTCACTAGAGAGTAAAATGTAATTTATCAAATTTTGAGGACATATGACAAAATTTGAAACATTTCCCGGAACAAGATAAACACGCTAGGGTTTTGGGGAAGAGCAGATCGAAATCTCCGAAGGAGAAATGATGAAGAGGCTATTTCATTTCTTCTGCAAAACCGTGTCTTCCGCTCGCTCTCCGTCGATGTTGCTCTACTCTTTTCCGTCTTGTCTTACTCGGCCTCAGACACTGCCGCCGCCGCCGCATCCACGACATGGCCCAATGCCTTGTCGACTCATGTGGCTTCGACCAGGAGAAAGTCACCGAGGCCTCGAAGCTTCTCAAGGGCATCCAATCCCGGCAGCAGCCAGACTCCGTCCTTGATTTTCTCAAAAGTTACGGCTTCGATGACGCATCAAGAAAAAGTGTCCTACTTTTGTTCCCCAAATGTCTTCTTTTGGACGTAGAGAAGACACTTGCTCCAAAGCTCCGAGCTTTCGAAGATCTGGGTCTCTCCCCATCCGACATCGTCCACCTCGTCCGGTCGAATCCCTTCACCTTCAAAATGAAACACGCAAACACACTGAACCTAAGATCGAATTTTGGCAAGGATTTCTCAGCTCCAAGGATGCGCTGGTGAAGTTGTTCAGGAGAAACCTAGGAATTCTTGCTTACAGCGTCGAGAAGATCCAGCCCAACCTTAAGTTGGTTCGGGAATGTGTCACAGAATGCTGATTTTTTGAAATCCTTGATCTGTCGCGCTGAGTACTTGGGAGTGTCACATCGTGGATGTTCCATTGCACTCTACAAGATGCAAAGGGAATTGTTCTGGAGCTTTGGGTGGCCAGAGGACGATTTTGTTGTGGCATTCCAGAAATGTCCTACTTTCCCGCAAAAGTCTTTGATGACTTTGCAGAGAAAAATGGACGTTCTTGATAAATGTGGCTGGATATGGTTCTTCTTACATCACTGTACATCCAATACTATTGGTAATGAGCTTGGAGAGAAGGTTGATTCCGAGACATCAGATCTTAGCGACCTTGAAGTCTAGGGGGCACTGTGAAAGTGATTACGAAGTAACAACATACATGATGGTTTCCGAGACCAAATTGGTAGAGACGTACATTATCCTCTTCAAGGACAGGCATCTAGATCTGAGTGAACTCTATGCAAGCTTAAACCACTGTAAGGCTTTTGATTCTGAACTTGAATGAGGTAAATCATTTTTTTCTCTTGCAAGTTGTATTTCTTGGCATTTTTCACTGAATGGCTTCTCCTTTGTCAAACTCTAAGCTAATATTTATGCCAACAAGCATGAATATAAGAATAATTCACAGAATCATGATCTTGTTTTGCATGTCAATATGCACGAAGATAACAACAATTCACACAATCATGATCTTGATTTTGTGTGTCTATTGAACGTAAAGCTCTCGGATTCATCACTTGCTATGTTGACAATTGTTACTGCAAGAGACATCCTTCCTTTATGAACATTCAGTAATCTCTCCTTGTTTGAGTTGTGGTTACTCATAGATAGGCTCTGTTGAATGTTGAACGGTTCTCCGAACATATTTTTATTGAAGGGGGAGGAACCACTGCCACATGGATGAAATGCTTTGTACACTTCTTGAATTTTGTCGAATGAAATGGTATTACATGTTTGATACTGAATAGCTGTAATCTTTTAGAACACTACACGACCTCTGAGTTTGGGACTTGCAATCCTAGGATCATAAAAGGCGACTTTGAACCCTTGGGAACACTACCCTATTCGGGAGTTTGCTACTTTTACAAATTTTAATGATGTTTTATCTTGCCTAGCTGACCTTTTTAGCAAACCGACCTTAGCTCAGTTCTCAGTTGGTAGAGCAGAGGACTGTAGTATGCTGGCAGACATCCTTAGGTCTCTGGTTCGAATCCCGCAGGTCGGATGCATTTATAGTAACTCCGCCCATGATGTCATCATGGCCAGTCACAAGCTGGATAAAGGAGAGTTGCGTTAGGTTGTTATTCAGCATTAAAACTATATCAAATGTTCAATAAATTGATCTATTAAACTATTGTGTTAATCTAGATTGTTTCCTGCAAGGAACGTGTTATAAGATCCGACTGTAACGTATCGGCAAGGACCGTTACATTTTTAGAATTTGAGTGTAGTGTTAAATATGCAAGAGTTTGTATTACAGGGTCCGACCGTAACGTATTGACAAGGACCGCTACATCTCTATGAGAACTTGAGTGTAAAATTATTTATTTTATGTGTACAAGAGACAAAATAAATAGACGAGAAGGCAAAAATAATATAAAACTCGAGTTTTAAGTTATGATACAGAAAAAAGAGTAAAGCAAGAAATGTGGTGAATATTGTTGTAGATAGTTCATTAAAAGATGGCGTTGTAGGAGTAGTTAGAAAATGAGATAGAATTATAGCCCTTAAGATAATAGTGACGAAATAAAATATAAATAAAATTAGTGTATATACATTGCAAGTAGGATTATATAAAGCTGCCAAATTAAGATTTTGGGACGATTTAGATGAAATATTATTAAATATTTTGTCAAATGAAATGATTTTAATAGGAGACGATCTAAATGAGCATGTCGGAGTGAAAAATGAGGAATATAAGAGGGTACATGGGTTATGAGTTTGGAACAAGAAATGAAGAAGAAAAGGAAAAACTATATTAGATTTTGCGATAGCATATGACCTTATATTAGCTAATATATTATTTAACAAAAAGAGAGAAACAGTTAGTCACGTTGAGAATAATAAATCGTAAATTAACTTTTTTGTGGTTAGAAAGAAGGATACAAAGATTTATAAAGATTGCAAAGTTATCCTGAAAAAACTCAACTACCCAACATACGTAAGTAGTGTTGGATATACGTCTCAAGTATATATTTCAAAGGGCAACCCGGTGCACGAAACTCCCGCTATGCGAGATCCCGGGGAAGAATTCATTGTACGCAGTCTTGCCCTGCTTTTTGTAAGAGGTTGTTTCTAGGATTCGAACCCGTGATATTTTGATCACAAAGCAAAAGGATGAGAAGCAAAATATATTAAAGAGAATGTATGAGTACAAGTATTAGGTAAAATATATGGTGACTCTAATAAGACATGTGATAAGATGATATTAAAATTGAAAACAATAGTTAAAAGTGTATTTAGTAAGTCAAAGGGACATGCACCAGCTCTAGGGGGCCACTGATGTGGCGGTTCCACATTTTTGAAGTAGAATGAAAAAGTACAAGAGAAATTTAAGGGAAAATGAACCACTTATAAGGATATTATATATCTGTAAGAACGAGGAAAACTTAAAAAAATATACAATAACCAAGAAAGAGACTAAAAAAGTAGTAATTAAAGGAAAAAAAATAATTTTTTTAAAAGATTATATTAAAAATTGGATTAACAATGGGATAAGAGATATTTATAAAATAACTAAAGTAAGAGAAAAAAAGAAAAAAAATCTTATCCAAGTAAAATATATTAAATATGAGTGTAATAGGGTATTGGTAAACAATAGAGAAATAAAAGAGCGGTAGAAGAAGTATTTTTATCAATTTTTTAATGAAAGTTTAGGTAATCAATTTAACTTATGTAATTAAAGTAGGTAAAAGAGTATAAAAATTTAAATTTTTATTGTAAAATTTAAACTTAAGAAGTAAAACAAGTTTTAATTGAGATGCACAATGAAAAAGTCGTTTGACTAAATGATATTCCGATAGAGGTATAGAAGTGTTTAGGGAAATAAGGTATTGATCCGGTGATAAGGACGGGGGATCCTCGTCGGCGGAGGGTCAACAACACGTGGATGTCAAAGGTCAAGAGAATCAACCCGGAGACCGGCCGACCTGAAGAAACAGGCCTACCGACCAGCCATAGCAGGCCGACCGGCCACAGCAGGCCGACCGGCCACAGCAGGCCGACCGGCCACAGCAGGCCGACCGGCCACAGCAGGCCGACCGGCCACAGCAGGCCGACCGACCGTGAATCCCCCGAACCGAATGACAGACAACCCAACTAGGGGTCGGGTTTCCGATGCTCAAGGTAAAAAGGTTTCAAGGGTCAAGCGGGCTGTCCGTTCGGCCGGTGCACAAGACAACGCAGGCAGGAGCAGTCTCATCCGAGCATATGACCGCGGCAGAACTGATATGCCTGCTGAGCGGCCTATCCGCTCGGCCCTGAAACAGACAGGGAACGCAAGAGGACAAGGGAGACAGGATAACATCATCCTCGAGACGCCTGCCGCCGACAAGCAGCAGAGTTGGCGGCCGAGCCGTACACAGGATCATACGACAGAAGCTTCCACCGTCACATCCGGGATATGCTCGGACGATTGCGGAATGACGCTAGAGGTACTTTTCTGACAGAGGCTTGTTAAGGTATGTTTGGGGAAGCGTGCACGCGTAGAGGAGCGTGCCCGCGCCTCCCCGGGGTCCTATACAAGGACCCCCAGACGTCGACGAAGGTATGCGCACATCTCTATTGTAGCCTCATTACGCTGCCTCTCTCGTTGCCTGACTTGAGCGTCGGAGGGCCGTCGCCGGGAAACCCCTCCCGGCTTGGCTTCTTTGCAGGTTCGTCGGAGAGCTACACCACCAGTCGGAGACAGCGGAGCGTGCCACGTCCCCACCGTCCATCGACTCAGCTCTCGGGCAGGATCAAATTGGTGCCGTATGTGGAAACGCACTTGAATCCGAGCCAAGAAGATAGAAGAAGCTGGACGTCAACTTTTGATAATGCTCTCTCCTGAGGAGCTCGAAGCACTCGCCCAAGCGCGAGCCCAAAAATCGTGGAGCAGCAACAGAAAGTTCAAGTTGAGCAGGCAGCGCAGCAGGCGACATCAGCCTCGGGTGGTCGAGCGCCACCCGAAGACAGGCAGGAGCAGCTCTCAGTATGGGGGCAAAACAAGGGGTCGGCAGGCACACAGATGGGGGCGTCGCCCGCCCGATACCTTTTCATCGGGCTCTGTTCCAGACGCCCTCGGAGGTGGCGCAAGCTAATCAAGAGAAGAGATCTTCATCGGACGAAGCACCCGTCCGGGACGTCAAAAAAGGAAAGGCGCCCCGAACGGACTCGTCACCCGAGCGGATCAACCGACAATTTTCAGACGCAATTCTTCGCGATCCACTGCCGAAGCACTATGCGCCCCCCGCAATCGGGGAGTACAACGGAACAACCGACCCAGACGACCATCTGGGTAAGTTCGACAGCACCGCCACTCTGCATCAATACACAGATGGTGTGAAGTGCCGAGTGTTTCTCACCACGCTTTCCGGATCGACGTATCAGTGGTTTCGGAGATTGCCGGACGGATCCATCACATGTTTTAAGGAATTCCGAACGGCGTTTCTCCATCATTTTGCAAGCAGCAGGCGCCACCAGAAAACAAGCGTCAACCTGTTTGCCATCAAGCAAGGCGCGAGGGAGCCGCTCCGAGCGTACATCTAGCGCTTCAACCAGGTGGCTATGGACATTCCAACGGTCACCTCGGAGACGATGATGAACGCGTTCACGCAAGGGCTCGTGGATGGTGACTTCTTCCGATCGCTCATCCGGAAGCCGCCTCGGGACTACGACCACATGCTGTACAAAGTCAACGAATACATCGATGTGGAGGAAGCCCAGGCGGCGAGAAGAAAGGAAGCCCAGAGCGACCAACCGGCTTCCGTCGAGCGGAAGCTGCCAGTCAGTCACCAGCCACCCAGAGGACCGAGAGCCGAAGCCACCCGTCCTCATCAGCACATTCGGCCGCACGCCGTCCCGCAAGTCGTGGCTGATCGACCCAAGCCCAAGGGGAAGGTATGGACCCCGATGTTCTGTTCACTCCATCAGTCGGCCACTCACAATACCCGCAACTGCCGGAGCCTACCCCCCATCGCTCATCCTGTGCCAAGGAGCTACCGCCGTCGATCACCTTCACCAGACCAGCGACATCGACAACGGAGCCCCGTGCAAAGGATAGAAAGGCGATCCCCCGAGCGGCATCATCATCAGCAGCACGGAGCCCACCATCGAGCGTCGCATGAACGACCTCAACCTTCCGCTCGGGAGGAGAAAAATAGGGGCAACGCATCTCGGGGAGAGATCAACATCATCGCTGAAGGCCCGACCGGCGGAGATTTCAATAGAGCCAGAAAGGCACACGCAAGGCAGCTGAGGATCCACGCAGTCGGCTGCAGCCAGGAAAGGGCGAACAGACTCGAGATCAGCTTCGGGCCCAGGGACCTCCAAGGAGTTGAAGTCCCTCATGATGACGCCCTGATCATTCGAGCGGTAATATCCAATTATACTATTCATTGCATTTTCATTGACACAGGCAGCTCGGTTAACATAATATTCAAGAAGGTCTTTGACCAACTGCAAATTAACCGAGCTGAACTACTGTCGATGACGACCCCCCTCTACGGATTCACGGGGAACGAAGTCTTGCCGGTCGGCCAAGTCCGGCTAGCTATCTCGTTGGGCGAGGAGCCGCTCAGAAGGACAAGGACCATCACCTTCATCGTGGTTGATGCTTCTTCTGCATACAACGTTATCCTGGGACGATCGGCGCTCAACGAGTTCCGGACTGTCGTCTCTACCTTCTGCCAGAAGATCAAGTTCCCGGTGGAAGATCAAGTAGGGGAGGTGCGAGGAGACCAGTTGGCAGCTCGAAGATGCTACGTGGAGATGGTCCGAGCCGAAGCCAAGTCCGCTCGGAAAGTGCCACGAGTCGAGGTACATGCTATAACCGACAAACCCCCTGCTTTGGTTTATGAAGAAAAGGAAGAGGTGCAGATTGACTCATCCCGATCGGAGGCCACCACCTTCATTGCATCCGATATGGAAAAGAAGCAGAAGGAGAAGTTGGTCAAATGCCTCCAGCGAAACTGCGACGTCTTCGCTTGGTCGACCCATGAGCTGCCTGGGTCTCGCCAAGCGTAGCGCAGCATGAACTTCACGTCCGGCCGGACGCTCGTCCGGTGAAGCAAAGGAAGAGGGACTTCAGCGCGGAGCAGAATGTAATCATCCGGGCGGAGGTCGAAAAGCTTCTAGAGATCGGCCACATAAGAGAAGTGCAATTCCCAAGTTGGCTTGCTAATGTGGTTCTGGTCTCCAAGCCGGGCAACAAGTGGAGAGTCTGCATCGACTTCCGGGACTTGAACAAGGCCTGTCCGAAGGACTTCTACCCCCTGCCCCGGATCGATCAACTGGTGGACTCCACGACCGAGTGCGAGCTGATATGCATGTTGGATGCATATCAAGGCTACCATCAAGTGCCGTTCGCCCGAGAAGACCAAGAGAAGGTCATCTTCGTCACGGCGGACGACACCTACTGCTACAATGTAATGTCGTTCGGGCTGAAGAACGCAGGAGCTACCTACTAGCGTCTGATGAACAAGGTCTTCAGAGAGCAGATCGGACGCAATTTGGAAGTATACGTGGACGATATACTTATCAAGTCCTTCCGGGCGGCCGATCTCTACGTGGACATAGAGGAGACCTTCCAAACATTGAGAAGGTATGGCGTCAAACTTAACCCTCAGAAGTGCCTGTTCGGAGCAAAAGGCGGACGCTTCCTGGGCTACATTGTGACCGAGCGGGGCATAGAGGCGAACCCCAGCAAGATAAAGGCATTGCAGGACATGCCGCCTCCTCGAAATCTCCGAGAGGTACAACGTCTCACCGGTCGGATAACAGCGCTGTCAAGATTCATCTCTAAGACCGCCGACCGGGGATTGCCATTTTTCAAGATTCTCCGTAAAGCCATCAAGTTTCAATGGGACGAGGAGTGTGATCGGGCGTTCGAGGAATTGAAGACTTACCTGAATTCCTTACCCGTGTTGGCGAAACCAGCCATAGGTGAGCCGCTTCACATTTACTTATCTTCAACTGAGCATGCTGTGGGCTCAGTATTAGTAAGGCCGAGCGGCGAGTAGCAGCCAGTGTACTTTTTAAGTCATATTTTAAAGGATGTTGAGTCTCGCTACACTGGTCTCGAGAAGTTGGCTTTCGCCTTGGTTCTAGCCGCTCGGAGGTTGCGTCCTTATTTCTTGGCGCACACCATTATTGTGATGATGAATAGCTCGCTAGCGATGGTACTCCTGAACCCTGAAGCATCCGGACGACTCATCAAGTGGACGACGGAGCTGAGCGAATTTGACATCCAATACCAACCCCGCTCGACGATCAAAGCGCAGTCCTTGGTAGATTTCGTGACCGAAGTACAAAAGCCCGAGCTCGAACCTACATGGAAAATATATGTGGACGAATCGTCCACTCGGCTCGGAAGCGGTATTGGAATCATACTACTTTCGCCCCAGGGAGAGCGGATGCATTTATCCGTTCGGCTGAACTATCGGGCAACAAATAATGAGGCAGAGTACGAAGTCCTCATAGCCGGATTGCAGGCCACACGGCATGTTGGAGCTAGTCGGGTGGTGATCCAGTCGGATTCCCAGCTTGCCGCTCAGCAACTCATGAGCGCTTTTGAGATAAACAATGCAAGACTCAGATTGTACGCGGAGGCCTTTGAGAAACTCAAGACTGGCTTCACCGAGGTAGTGGTCCAGAAAATATCGGGAGTAAAGAACCAGGCGGCAGATGAATTAGCCAAGCTCGCAAGCTCGATATCGCCGATCGTCATCCAGCAACCAATCGAACAATTATCCTTGGTAGTGCATATAGACCGGATGGAAGGCCTTACATTCCCGAGCGATTGGAGAACAACCATCATGGAGTTTCTGCGCTCAGAGGCCACACCGTCCGATCGGGAAGAAGCTCAGCTACTAAGGAGGAGAGCCAGCCGGTTCACTCTCATCGGAGATCAGCTTTACAAAAAGGCTTTCTCCCGACCGCTGCTAAAATGCGTCAGCTTAGAGGACGCAAAATATATTCTCCAGGAGGTACACTAAGGATCTTGCGGAGGTCATCCGAGCGGCCGATCTTTGGATAGGAAGATCCTGCTGGCCGGATACTTCTGGCCAACGCTACACGAGGACGCCGCTTGGACCGTCTCAACGTGTCTTTCCTGTCAGAAATACCACAGTTTCTCACATAAGCCGGCGGAAGAAATGAAAGCGTCCACAGTGTCTTGCCCGTTCGACTAGTGGAGCATGGACATCGTAGGACCCTTCCCAATGGCGATCGGACAACGGAAGTTTCTATTGATGACAATAGATTACTTCTCCAAGTGGGTGGAGGCTGAGCCATTGGCAAGATAACCGAGCACATGGTCAAGAAATTCATCTGGCAAAACATCATCTGTCGATTAGGCATTTCACGTCGACTCGTGTCGGACAACGGGAGACAGTTCGTCGGAAATCAGCTCGAGGAATGGTGCAAGAGATATGGCATTGAGTAGCACTTCACGTCTGTGGCGTATCCCCAGATCAATGGTCAAGCCGAAGTAGCCAACCGAGAGATACTCCGAATTCTTCGGGCTCAGCTCGACCACATGGGAGGAAGCTGGGTGGACGAGCTGCCGGGAGTCTTATGGGCCATCCGCACGACCCCTAAAGAGGGAATGAGAGTAACACCTTTCCATCTGGTGTATGGAGGCGAGGCAGTCGTCCCAGTCGAAGTCGGCGTAGAGTCCGTCCGGATCCAGAACTACGATGAAGATAACGCCGAGCGGAGGCAACTAGAATTGGACTTGATCGACGAGGAGCGAGCCAAAGCGTCCGTCCGGCTGATGGCCTACAGGCAGAGAATGAAGCAGAACTACAACCGCTGCGTGATTCCTCGAGCATTCCAGGTGGACGACTTGGTCTGGAAGAAAGTGAAGCCGGTCGGGGACGTAGGCAAGCTGGAGGCTCCCTAGGCAGGACCATTCAAAGTCGTCGAGAAGCTCCGATCGGGAGCCTACTACTTGGAGGATGAGGATGGACGAAGGCTAGAGAGGCCATGGAGCGCAAACCACCTCCAGCCCTATTGGGCTGGATGAAAGGTGCGCTGATGTAATATAT
This sequence comes from Zingiber officinale, assembly GCF_018446385.1. Classification (NCBI taxonomy): domain Eukaryota; kingdom Viridiplantae; phylum Streptophyta; class Magnoliopsida; order Zingiberales; family Zingiberaceae; genus Zingiber; species Zingiber officinale. The sequence goes on from NC_055997.1 coordinate 67,087,188, forward strand.
TGTGAATATTCCGTTCGGATGTATCGTTTGGTTGCAGGAATGAAAGCTATAAGAACAAAGCGAAGGCATGATTCTGGCGCACCAAGCGGGTAGCAGCATGATGCCGTGGCAAAGACCCCGTGCCGTTCGGCTGGGAGTATATTATCCGAGCCAAATGCTCGATGGCGAAGACCCCGTGCCGTTCGGCCGGGAGTATATTATCCGAGCTATAAGTTCATCATGAAACCCTAGAGTTGAACCGGCGACTATAAACGCCCCGGTCGGAAAATCGTCGAGCAGCGACGTTAAATCTTAGAGTCGAACCGGCGACTATAAACCACCCGGCCGGAAGAAGATAAAAAAAAAAAAGGGGGGGGGGGGGGGGGGCGACCTGTGAGTCGATCGGCTGATCGGCCAAGTCGCCAAAGGTACTTCGCGAACATCTAACGGGAATTCCATTTAAAGAAGTGGGTGTGTTCAGACGAGCGGCCCGATTATCAAAAATATTTCGCGAGGGATTCCTTTGGAGAGCAGGGCGAGAGACGATTAACTGGAAGGAAAGGTAGGGGACGCGAACAGTGGTGGTTCGTGATCCGATCGGAAGACATAGGTATGAGCAACTTAACGGAAAAGGAAAAAAGAATAAGCTAACGAAAGGACGACATGTCTTCATTAAAATTCAGGCCATTAAGGGCTGGTCGGAAGGATTACAAAAATACTACTCCAGAAAATCATAAACAGTAACAGTCTTCGGGATGGAGAAAAGAAGCGCCACGTAGTCTTCGGCCGGGATGGTTGCGGAGTCGGGAAGCTGACCCTTGGACTTCAGATAGTCCGTCGTGGCAGAAATGGCCAGCTCAAAAGCAGTATACATCCGCTCGCAGACCTTCTCCGAAAATTCGTTCGAGCGGATGTGCTGCTGCTTCAGGGTGGCGACCCGGCCTGGCTCGGCCTTTTGATATTCCTTGAAGACAGCTTGGGAAGCTTCAAGAGACTCCTGCAAGGTTTTCAGTTCGTCTTTGTGTTTGATCGCCTCCCCCGAGCAGCTCGCCTTCTCGCCGTCCAGCTGCTCCATCAATTCCTTGACTCGTTGTTCCAGGCCCCGCGCCTCAACGTTCTTCTTCTCCAGATCGGCGATGGCCATTTTCTTCCGATCGGTGGCTAGGCTTATTTTTCGGTCAAGTGTCTTGACATGTCGTTCGAGTTCGGCCAAAGTATGAGCCTAGTCGGCCGTCTTCTTTTGCTCAGCCTTCAACAAATCTTGGGTCTTCTTGAGCTCTTTCTGCAGCTCCGCATAGGAGGGGCCCTGGGAGGACGGGCCACCCGAGCTCTTTAGCCTCTTCAGCTCTTCGTCCACCATGGCCAGCCGATTGGAGATAGCAATCTCCTCCACCCATCTCTGACATAAGCAGGAATATTGATAGCCGATCGGAAAGAGGGCGTAAAGGACTTCGGAAGAAAACACACTTATCTCGGTGGCCTGCTGTATATGACTGTTGGCCAGATTGCTGAGCGGAATCATCGTGACACGGGCCCGAGCGTCGGTCCACATCTCGGCGAGGGGCCCCATCATGGTGATCATATGCTCAAGCGCGGTCGGCCGATCAGACTCGGGCAAAAGCTCCTCGGTGGGAAGGTGCAGGGTGTCCCTGACGGTGCGGCTCTGGCCAGGAGACGTGTGAGCAGAGGCCGGGGCAGAGAACTTGGACAAAATAGCTGAGCGCTGGACTCGGCGGGGGGCAGGTGGAAGAGCGCTGACCGGCACAGCCTCAATAGGGTTGGCGGGCAGATTTAATTGAGAAGGAGTCCGATCGGAGGATACTGCCTCCACCACTGGAGTTTTCCCACGAGAACCGCAGCCCTCCCGCTCGGATACACGAACAGCAGAAGTAGCTGATCGCAATGGCGTCTCCGTCCGGCGCCTCTTTTGTTTGAGTGGCTGCTCGTCTTCCTGACCGGAGCCTTCCTCTTGCATGGCTGGCTCCTTGTTTGAAGTGTTGCCTCCCGTCACCTCCACGGGGGAGGCTTGTGCGACCGACTCTTCTGCATGTGTGTCGCTCTCACCCTCGTGAGAGCCGACCGAAGTGATGCCCAGTCGCTCCATCTCTTTGGCGGCGGCCGCCTCGAGCGCCTCGGCTTTCCTCTTCAAAATTCCTTGCATCACGGATTCCATGACGATATTTGCTGCAAAGGAAAAAGAAGAAAATCAGTTAGCACTCAAAGTACATGTGCAAGTGAAATTCTTACCGAAGCTGCTCGGAAGTGGAGTGCGACTCGGACTCAGGCCGAATATGTACAACATGCCTTCAGGCAGAAGCTTGTTGATATCGAGCTTCAGACCGGCAAGCAGGTTCGCGGCCTCGAGATAGTCCGGTCGGGTCTTAAATTTTTTCAGCTCGGGAGAAGTATGCGGTCCGAACTGCCATTTCGTTCGGAACGGAGCCCACTCGTGGAAATGAAGATAAAAGTAATACTCCTTCCAGTGTTTATTGGAGGAGGGGAGCTTATCAAAAAAGAAAAGGTCGGGCCGAGCCTGGAATAGATAGGTGCCCAGTTCGGACTGCTTGGGATAATAAAAATAGTAAAAAGTTTCCGGTCGGAGAGGGATGCGGTGTATCTTGAACAATACCACCACTCCACACAAAAGCCGGAAAGTATTGGGAACTAATTGGGCGAGTGGAATACAAAAGAAGTTGCAAACATCGGCGAAGAAGTGGTGAAGAGGAAACCGCAGACCTGCTGTGAATTGGTCGCGGAAAAAACAGATGGTTCCGCACGGCGGTATGTGAGGCCGAGCGGTTGGTGAGGGTAGAATAAGTTCAAAGTTAGACGGAATGTCAAAACCATCAAGCAGAGCCTCGGCGTCACGCCGATCGAAACGAGATTCCATGGTAGTATACCAGGGACCTAAAGTGAGATCTATGGGTCGGGATGAACTGGTCATTATTTGATCGGGCAAGAAAAAAAAGCTAAGAGAATAGAAAATTGCACACGACAAGAAAACGATGAAAGGGACAGCGACCAGAAGACGAGAGCTCGACAAAAAAGACGAGGAAAACAGAGAGGAAAGGAGGGGGAACCTTACGAAGAGGCTGGGGATCGAAGGAAGACGGCGGGGAATTGTCGGAAGACGGTGAAGAGGAGTAGCCGGAAAGCTGAAGCGCTGTAGAAAGGCGGCGAGACACGCTAAGGCAGAAGTGTGACGGAGGAGGAAGATGACGGCTTTATAAGGTTGGGCCCGATCGGCCTCGACCGTCCGATGCAGGTCACAGGAACCGAGGCCCCCATCGGGCCGTTCATTTCAAACCTTCGATGTCCCATCGGACACATCGCCGAGCCATACGATGACGCCAGCAGTGGCGCCACGTGGCATCATGTCATAAGGGTGCATTTAATGAGCGTCATTACGGCGCGCAGCGCGCGTGCTCGGTCTTAATGGAGAAGATTTGCACTGATCCCGAGAAGATCCGAAGGGAGTCAGCGAGGACCGTCGACGCGGCAGCAAAGCCAGCGCTCGGAAGGGGCCGAGCGACCGCTTGAGGAATATTCCAGAGTGGCAGGGCGATGTCATTCAGGCCGACCGGCAGTCCAGTCAGTCGGACTTAGCGCCTCGTTCGACTAGACTTGAAGGGGAGACATGTGATCCGGTGATAAGGACGGGGGATCCTCGTCGGCGGAGGGTCAACGATACGTGGAGGTCAAAGGTCAAGAGAATCAACCCGGAGACCGGCCGACGAGAAGAAACAGGCCTACCGACCGGCCACAGCAGGCAGACCGGCCGTGAATCCCCCGAACCGAATGACAAACAACTCGACCAGGGGTCGGGTTTCCGATGCTCAAGGTAAAAAGGTTTCAAGGGTCAAGCGGGCTGTCTGTTCGGTCGGTGCACAAGGCAGGAGCATTCTCATCCGAGCATATGACCGAGGCAGAAGTGATATGCCTGCCGAGCGACCTATCCGCTCGGCCCTGGAACAGACAGGGAACGCAAGAGGACAAGGGAGACGAGATAACATCATCCTCGAGACGCCTGCCGCCGACAAGCAGTAGAGTTGGCGACCGAGCCGTACACAGAATCATACGGCAGAAGCTTCCACCGTCACATCCGGGATATGCTCGGACGATTGCGGAATGGCACCAGAGGTACTTTTCTGACAGAGGCTTGTTAAGGCATGTTTGGGGAAGCGTGCACGCGTAGAGGAGCGTGCCCGCGCCTCCCCGGGGTCCTATATAAGGACCCCCAGACGTCGACGAAGGTATGCGCACATCTCTATTGTAGCCTCATTACACTGCCTCTCTCGTTGTCTGACTTGAGCGTCGGAGGGTCGTCGCCGGGAAACCTCTCCCGGCTCGGCTTCTTTGCAGGTTCGTCGGAGAGCTACACCACCAATCGGAGACAGCGGAGTGTGTCATGTCCCCGGCGTCCGTCGACTCAGCGCTCGGACAGGATCAAATTGCCACGTCCCCAGAGTGGCAGGGCGATATCATTCAGGCCGACCGGCAGTCCAGTCAGTCGGACTTAGCGCCTCCTTCGACTAGACTTAAAGGGGAGGCATGTGATCCGGTGATAAGGATGGGGAATCCTCGTCGGCGGAGGGTCAACGTCACGTGGAGGTCAAAGGTCAAGAGAATCAACCCGAAGACCGGCCGATCGGAAGAAACAGGCCTACCGACCGACCACAGCAGGCCGACCGACCGTGATCCCCCTAACTGAATGACAGACAACCCGACTAGGGGTCGGGTTTCTGATGCTCAACGTAAAAAGGTTTCAAGGGTCAAGCGGGCTGTCCGTTCGGCCGGTGCACAAGGCAACGCAGGCAGGAGCAGTCTCATCCGAGCATATGACCGAGGCAGAATTGATATGCCTGTCGAGCGGCCTATCTGCTCGGCCCTGGAACAGAAAAGGAACGCAAGAGGACAAGGGAGACGGGATAACATCATCCTCGAGACGCCTGCTGCCGACAAGCAGCAGAGTTAGCGGCCGAGCCGTACACAGGATCATACGACAGAAGCTTTCACCGTCACATCCGGGATATGCTCGGACGATTGCGGAATGGCGCCAGAGGTACTTTTCTGACAGAGGCTTGTTAAGGTATGTTTGGAGAAGCGTGCATGCATAGAGGAGCGTGCCCGCGCCTCCCCGGGGTCTTATATAAGGACCCCCAGACGTCGACGAAGGTATGCACACATCTCTACTGTAGCCTCATTACGCTGCCTCTCTCGTTGCCTGACTTGAGCGTCGGAGGGCCGTCGCCGGGAAACCCCTCCCGGCTCGGCTTCTTTGCAGGTTCGTCGGAGAGCTACACCACCCGTCGGAGACAGCGGAGCGTGCCTCGTCCCCAACGTCCATTGACTCAGCGCTCGGACAGGATCAGGTATTGAATGACTTACAAAATTATTTAACATGATATTGAAAAGAAAAAAAAATGTCGGATAAATACTCTAGTTCTTTTATATAATCATAAGGGAAACATGTAAAATTGTGCAAACTATAGGAGTATTAAAATAATAAATCATACCATGAAACATTATAAAAAAGTAATAAAAAAAAAGATTAAGAAAGGAGATTACGGTGACCGAAAATCAATTTGGGTTCATGCCTAGAAGGTCGACAATAGAAAGTATACATCTTCTTAGATAACTAATTGAAAAATATCGGGAGTAAAAAATAAGATATGGTATTCATTGATTTAGAAAAAGTCAATGATAGAATTTTAAAAGAAATTATATGAAAAATTTTAGAAACGAGAGGTGTCAGTGTAACATATATTAAATTAATTAAAGATATATGCGAGAAAGTAATGACCAGAGTAAAGATTTTAGTTGGAGTAATTGAAGCATTTCCAATAAAGATAGGGTTACATCAATGATCAGTTCTTAGTCTCTATCTTTTTATACTAATTATGAACGAACTTACTACATGTATTCAAGACATAGTACCGTGGTACAAGTTATTGGTAGATGATATTTTTTTTTATAGAGGAAATACGTGAAGGAGTAAATTTTAAACTAAAATCTGAACGGGAAATATTAAAAGAGAAAAGTTTTAGACTTAGTAAAAAAAATATAGAATATATGAATTTTAAATTTAGTAATATTAGATATAATGAGATAATTGTTAAGATAGAAAATGATAAGTTAATTGAAATTGAGAATTTTAAATATTTAGAATTATTTAAAATAGGAAAGAATTTAAATTAAATCATATAAATTTAAAAATAAATAGTATTAAAAAATTAAATATTAAAGATAATCTTTCGAATAAAACAATCTAACTCACTTAATTAATTTAAAATAAAAAATTTAAATTGAATTCCCACTATAATTAATAAAACATTAATAAAAATATGATTAAGTTTTAATCAAGTTTAATTAAAATTAACAAAATAAAGAATTTATGATTAGGATAGTGCTAAATTAGTTAGCATTGGGGTGATAATTTTATCCGAATCCGATGAATAATCCGATCCGAATGGAGGAGGATATGAAGAGAATTTTTATACCCGATTATAATAAATGAATATTCGGGTATGAGTATTTCGGGTATGGGTATGGAGGCGGATGTATTAAAATCCTACCCATACCTTATCCGATATATTTATTTATTTGTTTATAAACCTCATTTTTTATTGGAAAAGAAAAAATTTTAGACTTTCGTAGTTTGTCTCTTTATCATGTTATTAACACGTATCTCATCTTCTTTTCCACGGAAAATGTTCATCCGATCGAAGGAGGGCGAGATGAGGAAGAGCTGATAAGTACATTGAAATATTTTTTTTTTAAATGAGAATGATATGGGAATAATAGGATGATGGAAAGGATATGAGTACCCGAAATTTCGAGGGGTATGGGGATGGGTATGGAGATGAGTATCGGTATAAATATAATAAATAGGGATGGATACGGAGGATATGAAATCTTATCCAAATCCTACCCATTACCATCCCTAAGTTAGCATCTTAAAAACATAGTATTCTCGTTCAGGTAGTTAGGACTAGACTAAAAATGAAAATTGACTCTGGTCCAATCAAACACTAAGGTAGGACGAGATGATAATACATTAGGAAAATTTTATTTAGAAAGTAGGTAGGGTAAGACAAACCTTATTGGATCTACTTAATTAAATGAAATTAACCAAAACTATTTCATTTCATCTTATATTAGTTAGACTAAAATTTATTAATAAAAAATATAAATATCCAATTTCATAAAATAAATTATTTAGAAGTGGAAAAAAATTAGTTTGCTATAGTCGAAAAATTGATTTTGAAATGGATAATTAATTATTTTTAAAATTTAATTAATTTATCTCATAAAATTATAAAAATATTAGAAAAATTACATCGGGTGAATTTAAAAATAAAAAAAAATAAATTAAAATAAAAATAAAAATAAAATAAATTAAAATCTTAAAAGCCATTTTAATAAATTATTTTTTATTAAATAATTCCTCCATAAATTATCTTTATTTTTTTAAATAATTAGTTTAGAAACCATTTTAATAATTTTTAAAAGTACTTTTGAAAATAATTTAAAAATTCTTTATAAAATCATTTAAACATTATTTGAAATACTAATTTTTAATTTTTTTAAAAATTCTTTTAAAAATTATTTTAAAATTATTTTAAATACTATTTTAAAAATCTTTTAAAATTCCTTTAAAAACTATATTTAAAATTTCTTTTAAAATTCCTTTAAAAAATATTTTAAAACTTCTTTTAAAAACTCATTTTAAAATTCTTTTAAAATCTATTTTAATAATCTTTAAAAAATACTTTTAACTACTCTTTTATAAATTCTTTTTAAAAATTCTTGTAATTTGTTTTTAAATTTTCTGGAAAAATCATATTAAAATTCTTTTAAAATCTATTTTAAAATTTTTTAAATAATGCTTTTTAAAAATATATTTTTAAATCATTTAAAATTCATTTAAAAACTATATAAAAAGTTCTTTTTTATAACCGTTTTGAAAATATTTTAAAAATACTTTTAAAAATAATTTTCAAAATTCTTTAAAAAAATCATTTAAAATTCATTTTGAAAATCTTTTAAAATTTTTTTGAAAAACCATTTTAAAAATTTTTTACAAAACATTTTACAATCTATTTTTAAATTTCTTTTATAAATCTTTTGAAAATCCTTTTTAAAATCTTTTAAAAATCTTTTTTAAAAAATATTTTTAAAATTTCTTAAAAAAGTTCCTTTATAATTTTTTAAAAACATTTTAAAAATCTTTTAAAAGTAACCTTTTAAAATTCTTTAAAAAGTTCTTTTAAATGGGTTTTATATAATCTTTGAAAAATTATTCTAACAATCTTTTGTTATAAAATCTTTTAAAATTATTTTAAAAAGCTTATATAAAATCTCTTAAAAAATATTTTAATAATCTATAAAATTTATTTTTAAAATAATATTTTTTTAAAAAATCTTATGTAAAAAATTAATTAAATTTAAAATTTTATCATATTTAAACTCAATTAAAAATTACTCTGAATTAAACTCGCTGAAAACTTTATTCTTAAGTGCTTTGCTTATTTTAATTAACTAATCCTAATTAAAACTTAATTTTAAAACTTTATCTTAATTTAATTTAATCCAAAATATAATATTAACCTACTTATTAATTAAACTTTACTAAAATCTTAACTTAAACTTAACTTAATTTTTATTTAAATGAATTAAACTTTTATCTTAAATCAACCTATCTTTAATTAAACACTTTAATATAATTTGAACTTAATTAACTTATTTTTGAATTAATTAATAATGCATTAATAACCATCGTTTCATTTAATTGGAAATTTAATTTAACTAAATTAACTTAATCTGAGATTAATTTTTTAAGAATAATAGAGTAATAGATTTGTTTTAATAAATTAATTAAAATAAATTAACAATTAGAATGGATGGATGAAAAGAAAATACTTATGTAGTCTTTAAAATAAAATATTTTCTAAAAATAAGTATTTCCAATATTAAATCCCCTAGACACTTTAGGTAAAGCTCCTTGTAATTAACAAGGATGGCCAAGAGGTGTCAGATTAAGGAGAGGAAGGATTGTAATATTTTGAAAATCTTTGGTCCTTGGAAAATATTTTTTTAAATTATTTTTAAAAAGTTCTTAAAAAGTATTTTTTAAAATCAATATTGTTTTGAAATTATTTTAAAATTTCTTTGAAAATATTGAAAAAATATAATTGCTTAAAAGTTGGTTTATAAAATGTTTTTAAAAATACTTTGAAATTTTTTTTATAAATATTTAGAAAATCTTTTTTAAAAAATCTGTTAAAAATTACTTGAAAAATGCTTTAAGAATATTTTCTTAAACACATTGGAAATTGTTTGAAAAATATCTTAAAAATTCTTCTTTTGACAAAAACATAATGTCGGTCCCCTTAGCTTCTACTGGTGATAAATTTTTACACATTGTAGCAATTACTGTGGATTAACTGCTACAACATGTAACATTTACTCTATAGTGTTATACTTTATGTTGTAGCTGTTACAACGTGTAGTAGCTACTGCCAATTAGCTGCTACAACGTTGTAGTTGCTACAGCTGATTAAAAAATTTTCAAATTATTTTTTACCAAGTTGATATACATAATAATATTATTTTTAGGGGTAATATGCGCTTGAAAATATAACCGTTATAAAAATGACTTAGAGATGTAGCAGCTACATGGACAGTAAGCTGCTATAAGGTAGACTTGTCATCTTCACAATGTGCTGCCAATTGACTGCTACATGTTGTAACAACTACTGTCGAATAACTGTCACAATGTGTAGCAGCTACTCGATATTAGCTGCTATGTCCTATAGTAGCTTGACAAGACATTTACAGTACTATTACAAAATATTTACACCACCTAGGAAAAATTTATAGGATTTACAATAAATTTACAATCAGTTTTACAACTTGTCAGTAATCAAGTGTTTGTTAGTAAAAATCTTATGACCAACATGAAAATTGTATTATCTCATTCTAACTTGTCCGAAGTTTGTTGGTTTTCTGTACATTAAACTCTCAACGTATCGGATAACAAATTGGACAATCTAAACTGAAAGATAGAGTTGATTTGACACTGTTAATAATCTAATTACAACCAGGAGTGTGGAGATGTATAAAAAACATGGATAAACATATACTTATGATTTTACTTGTGTAGGATCCGAGACTAGATATGTCAAAATCTCTTGACATTAGCGATGGTAGCCTGGATTCCACATATCGTAATAAGATGAGTTCATATTTTTTTAAAAAAAATCCACCTGTGATCCTGTTTGAGAAGCTTGATAAAATGAAAAGCTGGGAAGAGAACTTACTGCTGATGAAGAAGATCACCTGAGAACTTCCGATCCGAGAAAACCAAACAGGATCTGGAAGAATAAAGTCACCGAACACCCTCCTTATATGAAGACTTAAGGACGAAAGGAGGGATTCGATGAAGAACACCAAGATCTCGAGCTTCCCTGATTTCCTGCGGCCAAGAGACCAAGCAACACTATTGTCAGTGACCTAAGACCGGGGTGGAAATCCCTGGCTAGGCTCTCCGACGTTTAAGTCAGTGATCTCTCTTAGTGTGGAAGGAAGGAAGAAGATGAACAATAATTGAAATTAGGGTTTGTAATGAATAGTTGTGAGTGTGGTGAGCGTAAGCATACCTGGCCAACGGAGAGGATTCCCCTTTTTATACCACTTCATATAACCTCCGTAGTCATGAAGTGGACCCCGGTTTGTTAAAGTTTGTTATGAGATGACGTAAGTCATGTACTTGCAGAAAATAACCTTTAAGGAATCTTTTTTTTACCCCAGATGTACCTTCTTTGTTGCCTAGTGTCTGTAGAAGAGTCTAGAAATATTCTTCCCGCCAAATTAACAAACCTGTTATACAATCACATACTACAGATATCTTCATTAAGTTATTTATGAATATTCTTGAAATATTTGTTCTCACCCTATCTTATACGCTATATGGAAATATATTTATCGTCCATACTTGCTTACCCTATTTTTATTATGTTACAGACAGTCTGATCTTATACTATAATTTGTATCGTACGGACTTGAACCTAAGTTATGTCCAAGCGAGTTACTACTATTGTTCAACATACGTCTTAATCGTCCGATAATATACTATAGATCTTGTAAGGTCTTGTATCTTTTCACACCCAGGCGATTATATAAGCCTGTCCCATGCTAATATACATCCAGATGTACTAATTTAAACAATCTTGATTTATCTATCTTAAACGTGTAAACCTGATCGATACTTGATCCATCTTTCTTAAGGTTTTATCCCGGTTAATATTGACATATTTTCCTTAAGCATATTATCTCGATCGATATTGGCATATTTTCCTTAAATATATTATCCCGACTGATATTAGCCTATTTTCCTTAAGCCTGTTATCCCGGCCAATATTCATACTTGCTTAATTCTACTATCTCTTTTCCCTTTTTCACCGGGGATCTACTAAACCTAACTCATATCACTAGCCTTCTCTCCAAGTTTAGTCGAAAGAGATGTAGCCGACTGACTAGACCCAAGTCTATTTTTGTTTATTTGTCTATCTTTAATCGTGACTCTGCCATGGCCACTGCAGTAGACTCGTGACCTTCTCTATAGTAGTCCTCATGACTTCTGGTACAGCAATCCCGTGAACCCAAGTATAGTGATCCCGTGAGTCTTTTGACCCTTTAAATAGGGTTGTGATCCTCCCTTCCTTCTTCACTTGCCTCATTTCTTTTCCTCCTTGTTCGCCTTCCCTTACCGAGAGTATGGCTTTAGACCCCCCTTTCTGGGGGCAATTCTTGTTGGACAAGACGAAATCTATAGATGAAGTTGCCCAAGCTTTGGATCTAGTTAACTCTCTGGCACGAGAGCTGGAGGTATTTCTGTCGGTCACCCAGTTTCAAGTACGGTCGGGAACGACCTTGAAGAATAAAGTTCATCGAGATCTAGAACTTCAAGCCAAAGAAATGACTGCTTTGCAGACTCAACAGGATTCAGAGGTGTTCACGTTAACCAGGGAGGTTCACATAACTAGCTTGTTGGCGTCACGATGGCAGCAAGGCCTAGGTCGTCTGCAGGCTAAGGTGGACGCTCTGGAAGCAGAGCTCAAAATGTTCAAGCAGGAAGTGGATTGTTCCGTGACATGTCTGAGGGGACTTGAACAAGTTTGCACCTCCTTTGTCTATGAGACCACTCTTTTTCCTACTTTCTCCCGGGCGTAAAAGAATGCACTGGCTCTTCTAAACGGGGAGGGGGGAGGGTAATTCCGTTGGATAACAGATTTTTCATCCTACCCTCATACCAGGCAAAATATTCCCATTTCTCCGACTTGGTCGGGTTTACCTTTAGCTGGGTTGAAGTTTTCTAAGAAGTTTGAGAGCTCATGTTTCAGCGGGCTTCCCTTCAAGTCTAGCTGAAAGAGGTGTCAGTCGACTGACTAGACATGAGTTTATGTTTAGTTGAGTTACATAGTTTGGGCAATATCACGTGCTTGATCAAGCTTTGCCTGTTGGAGTGTATACTAAAGGTCTAGCTTTTTGTATAAATATATAAGAATCACATTGGTCAAATATCTACATTTATTTGTTAAATGTAATTGTTCAATTAATTTATATTGTAGATAACATGGTGTGTGGTGTCATACACAGAAGATCATGTTATCAGTTCTTTATAAATTATAAACAGTTGCTCATGATTAAGATGGAAAAGAGCAAACCATTGGAATAGTCGTAGTGTAATTAGGTATTAGTTTATCTTGACTAATAAATTGCACTAGTACACTCTAAGTGTATTGAGTAGGACAATTTTATGTAAGTTCTTTTTATACTGACTTAATAAAAGAATTAAACCTTAGTTATTATAAAAGTGTGTGCTCTTCATTCTAATATAATAACAAGCATATATATTTAATATTTATTTTTTTAACTTATCAAAGGGTGAGATTTAGCTCGATAAATCAATAGGGCCGATAAGTTGGGAAATGATATTACTTATAGTGTGTGTTGTTGATTATAGAAGAAATTGTGTCCTAATAATCTAGGTTGAGAATGTCTCCAAGAGGAGCTCATAAGGATTGTCATGTTAAACCCTGCAGGTGAACTTAGTCCGACATGACAATGAGGTTAAGTGATACTACTTTTGGACTAAGACATTTGATAAGGGTTAGGTTTCATGGATCCCAGGTGAGGAAGGGAAAGGAGATAACCGAGTTGAAAAGATAGATCAATATCGGCCGGGATATACCTCAAAGGAGGTAGGCCAATATCGATCAGGATATACCTCCGGAGAGGAAGGCCAATATCGGCCGGGATATACCTCAAAGGGGGCAGGCCAATATCGAGCGGTATATGCAGCCGGGGAGGTAGGCCAATATCGATCGAAATACACCTTCAGGAAGGAAGGCCAATATCGGCCAGTATATGCCTCCAGGGAGGTAGGACAATATCGACCGAGACATACATTTAGGAAGGAAGGCCAATATCGGCCAAGATATGCCTCCAAGGAGGCAGACCCATATCGATCAAGATATACCTCCAAGGAGGTTGGCTAAGATCAGCCGAGATATACCTCAAAAGAGGAAGGCTAAGATCAATCGGGATCTACCCCAAAAGAGGAAGGCCAATATCGGCCAGGTTATACTTCCAAGTGAGCAGGCCAATATCAACCGAGACATACCTTCAGGAAGGAAGACCAATATCGGTCGGGATATGTCTCCAAGGAAGCAGACCCATATCGATCAAGATATACCTTCAGGGAGGTTGGCTAAGATTAGTAGGGATATACCTCAAAAGAGGAAGGTCAATATCGGCCGGGATATACTTCCAAGTGAGCAGGCCAATACCGACCGAGACATACCTTCAGGAAGGAAGACCAATATTGGCCAGGTTGAATAATACCTTGAAAAGATATACCAATATTGATCAAGATTACATACTTGATAAAATATAGTCCAGCGTTAGCTGGAATAATAAACCTAGAGGAGCACGGACAGACATTGCCTAAGGAGTCTCATGAGAGGTAATAATAATTGACCAAACCTAGTTAAGTTCAGCTTCGACCGATACAAGGAACATTGTTATATTAAGCTATTTATGATATAGCAAAAACAGGAGAGGCAAGTAGGAATGATAGAAATACTTTAAAAAGACTTGTGAAAAGGATAGAAGTAAATATTTCAAATAAAGTAGTTAATGAAGATATTTGCAGTATGTGATTGTATAACAGATGCTATATATTTGGCAGGAAATGTGTTTTTAGACTATTTTGTAGGTACTAAACGACAAAGAAGGTACATCTGGGGTACAAAAAAGATTCCTTAAAAGTCATTTACCACAAGTACGCAGCTCACGTCATCTCATAACAAACTTTAACAAACCGGGGTTCACTTCATGACTACGGAGGTTATATGAAGTGGTATAAAAAGGGGAATCCTCTCCGTTGACAAGGTAAGTTCACATCACTGCGTACATTCAGGACCCTAATTTCCAGCTACTGTTCATCTTTTTCTGTTTTCTTCCTTCTTCCACACCGAGAGAGATCACTGACTTGAGCGTCGGAGGATCTAGCTAGGGATTCCCACCCCGGTCTTAGGTCACCGACGATTGTGTTGGTTGGTCTCTTGTGCGCAGGAAGCCTTGGAAGCTCCGGATCTGGGTTTTCTTCGGTCAGGATCTCTTTATCGCCATTGGTACTTTGCATCGGAAGGACATCCTGGGGTTTCATCTTCTTGGATCCGCTTTGGTTTTTTCGGATCAGCGTTCCATAGGTATTATTCTTCACCAGCGGTAGGTTTTTTCTACCTGCTCTCCGTTTTTATCATGCTTCTCAGACAAAATCAAATTTAGCGCCGTCTGTGGGAAACTTCACCTGAATCTAAGACTACAAGATAGAAGAGGTTGGAAAATCAAATCTACTCACCATTAGCCATGAGGATCTGGATTTCCTCATCAACACTCATATGCAGAAGGCTTTGCAACAACAACAGGCTCATACTGGAGCCACTCTGCAAATGGCTCATAATCCAGCAATTTCAACTACCGAGCACCGGAAAGGAAAGGAGTCGGAAGAGGAAGAACATGCATATTTTCCTCCAGTTACGGTTTCTCCGACAAGGTGTTCGCGAGCCTTTCTTCGCACTACCATGGAGCAGGGGGTCGAAGGACCGTGTTTCAAGAATCTTCTGGTGAAGCACCAGATAGAGAAAAGCGTAAGATTAAAATGATAACTAGTGGTAGCTCACCAGAAAAAGTCATTTCTCCATTCTCTCAAAGTGTACTGGATGATCTGTTTCCTAAGCGGTATCAAAATATTCAGATCGATGAGTACACTGGGACTACAGATCCAGAGGATCATCTATTGAAATTTGAGAATGTAGCATTATTACAACAATTCTCTGATGGGGTGAAATGTCGGATGTTTCTTATTACACTCGGAGGAGCCGCACAGCGGTGGTTTAAGAGATTGCCAGAAAAATCTATCCGAAAGTTCAAGGATTTCAAGAAGGTTTTCTTACATCATTTCTCTAGAAACAAGAGGTACCATAAAACTCCCTGGAGTTTATTTTCAATTAAACAAGCATCTAAGGAGTCCATTAGAGTCTATATTAAAAGGTTCAATCAAGTAGCTATCGATGTACCCAACGCTACTACTGAAATATTAGTAAGTATTTTTTCTCAAGGTCTGAATGATAATGATTTCTTTAAAGATCTCGTGAGAAATCCTCCTGTCTATTTTGATTCTTTAATTGAGCGTGCCACTGAATTTATTAATGTGGAAGAAGCTCAAGCAGTCCGCAGAAAAGAGAGCATTACTTCTTCTCCCACTCTGGTTAAGGAGAAAGCTCCTGCTCCTGTTCCTCCACCAAGGGGGCCTCGAGCGATTCATTCACCTCATCGTCATCCAGAATATTGTCCACAGGCAATACAACATGTGGAAATACAGCCAGAGGCACCGAGAAGATGGTGCACTTATCATAAAACTAGCAATCATCATACTGAAGACTGTTTTGTTTTGAGAAATAAAAGAGCAAACAGGGAGTGCTACCAAAGGCAAAACTATTATCGGCAACAGTACCCTAGGCAGCAGAGTCCGCTCAAATTGGAGTATCACCCGGTCGAGCCTCGGCAGGATGTATTATCTACCCCGGTCGGTACAAGTTAGGTGTCGGAGAAAGCTCCTTCTGAAACCATGACAATCCGACAAGAAGAAAATAAGAGTAATGCCGCCCGGGGCAATATCAATATGATCGCAGGCGGGCCCACTGATGGGGATTCTAATAGGGCCAGAAAAGCACATGCACGAAGACTTGAGATTCATGCTGTGGGGTGCAACATGGAACGAGCAGCTGATCCCGAAATAAGTTTTGGACCTAGAAATCTTGAGGGGGTAGAAATACCCCATGACGATGCATTAATAATCAAGGTCGTGATAGCCAATTATACTATTTCTCGTACCTTTATTGACAATGGTAGTTCTGTCAATATTATCTTTTAAAAGGCTTTTGATCAATTACAGATCGACCCGAGCGAACTTCAACAGATTGTAACTCCTCTATATGGATTCACGGGTAATGAAGTACAATCGCTCGATCAAATAAAGTTGGCCATATCTCTAGGGGAGGAGCCCCTAATGAGAACAAGAAGATCTTATTTCATGGTGGTGAACGTCCCGTCCTCTTATAATATGATACTGGGTCGACCGGCCCTAAACGAGTTTAGGGCGGTCGTTTCTACTTTCTATCAAAAGATTAAATTTCCTGTTGATGACCAGGTCGGGGAGGTGCGAGGTGATCAGAAAATAGCTCGAAAATGCTATGTAGAGATCGTTCGGACTGAAGCTAATTCTGCCCGAAAAATTCAAAGAATGGAAGTCAATGTCATTCAGGAGAAGCCGCCTGTTCTGGTTTATGAAGAAAAGGAAGAAGTCCAGATCCAGATTGGTCGACCTGAAGCTACTACTTATATTGCGGCTGATCTTGATCCCGCTCTGAAAGCCGAACTGGTGCAATGCCTGAAGAAGAATAATGATGTGTTTGCCTGGACGCCCAAAGAGGTCTCGGGCATTTCTCCTGCAGTCATGGAGCATTCTTTACATGTCTTCCCAGATGCTCGGCCGGTCATGCAAAGGAAAAGAAACTTTAGCGCGGAGCAGAACCAAATCATTAAGGAAGAAATAACTAAACTCATGGAGGCTGGTTATATCAGGGAGGTACAATTTCCTAACTGTATAGCTAATGTGGTTTTAGTCTCTAAGTCAGGAAACAAATGGCGGATATGCATTGATTTTTAGGATCTCAACAAAGCTTGTCCAGAAGATTATTATCCGTTACCCTGGATCGATCAACTAGTAGACTCCACTGCTGAGTGTGAATACATCTCTATGTTAGATGCTTATCAGGGCTATCATCAGGTCCCCCTAACTAAGGAGAATCAAGAAAATGTCAGTTTTATAACATCCGAAGGTACTTATTGTTATAATGTTATGTCCTTCGGATTAAAAAATGCAGGAGCAACTTATCAGAGGCTTATGAATAAGGTCTTCCAGAAGCAGATTGGAAGAAATTTAGAAGTATATGTCGATGATATCCTAATTAAGTCTATTCAAGCTGTTGATCTGTGCAGGGATATAGAGGAGACCTGCAAGACATTGAGGCAGTATGAGCTCAAGATGAACCCGAACAAATGTTTATTCGGAGCAAAAGGGGAAAAATTCCTGGGATATATGGTGTCCGAGCGAGGAACAGAGGTCAACCCGAGCAAAGTTTAGGCACTTCAGAACATGGAGCCGCTGCGTAACATGAGGGAAGCTCAAAGACTTACTGGCCGGATTACATCCTTGTCTAGGTTCATTTCCTGGTCGGCCGATCGTAGCTTCCACTTCTTTAAAATACTCCGGAAGGCAAACAAATTTCAATGGAACGAGGAATGTGATAAGGCCTTCCAAGAGTTAAAAGATTACTTGTCTAGAGACCCTCTGGGTGTATTTGTCAGCTAACGAAAATGTTGTAGGTTCTGTATTAGTTAGGCAGGAAGGAAAAGAACAACAACCTGTATATTTTTCCAGCCATTTATTAAAAAGAGCTGAGTGTAGATATACTACAGTAGAAAAGTTGGCTTATGCATTAGTGTTGACTGCTCGGAAGTTGCGCCCATATTTCTTAGCACATGAAATCGTTGTATTGACCAACAGTGCGCTCGGGTGGGTGCTACTCAACCCAGAGGCATCAGACCGACTTATTAAATGGACAACTGAACTTGGTGAATATGACATACATTATCAACCTCGCTCGGCCATCAAGACACAAGCTCTAGCAGATTTCATTATAGAAGTTCAAGGCCCCGAGGAAGAAAATATTTGGAAAGTTTATGTGGATGACTCCTCAACCAGACAAGGTAGCAGAATTGGTGTTCTTCTTATATCTCCAAGGGAAGACAGACTCCAACTTTCTATCAGATTGAATTATAGAGTTACTAACAATGAGGCGGAATATGAAGCCTTGATAGCTGGATTGTAAGCTGCTCGGCATATAGGAGCAGCTCGGGTCCTCATCTATTCTGATTCTCAATTAGCAGGCCAACAACTATCAGGTAACTTTGAAATTAATAACGACATGCTCAAGTTATATGCTGAGGCATTTGATAAGTTGAAGTCCCAGTTTCTAGAGGTAAATATATAAAAGGTTTCTCGGTCTGAAAATCAGGTAGCAGATGAATTGGCTAACCTGGCCTCCGCTATAACACCATGGAATTTGGATCGGCCAGTGGAACAAACTCTATTAATATCTTGTATCGAAAGATAAGTTGACGTAGAAATACAAGGCGACTGGAGAGCACAAATTATATTGTATTTACAGCAAGACATTCTTCCTAGAGAGGCAGAACAAGCAAGGATATTTAAGAAGAGAGCTGCTCAGTATACTATGATAGGGGGAACAATTATATAAAAGAGTTTTCTCAGACCTTTGCTAAAGTGTGTTGGCACAAAAGATATACAATTTATTTTACAGGAGGTTTATCAAGGCTCGTGTGGTAGTCATATAGGAGGGAGATCCTTGGCTCGCAAAATTTTATTAGCAGGATATTTATGGCCTACTCTACACGAGGATGCCCACAAATTGGTAAGAACTTGTATTTCTTGTCAGAAACATCAAAATATTCCACATCATCCTACACAGTTATTGAGGACCTCTATAGTCTCTTGTCCCTTTGATCAGTGGGGCATGAATATAGTAGGCTCATTTCCTATGACAGCTGCACAAAGAAGGTTTCTATTAGTAGCAGTAGACTATTTCTCTAAATGGGTAGAAGCGGAACCACTTGCTCGGATTACTGAAGATGCAGTTATTAAATTTCTATGGAAAAATATCATATGCAGATTCAGTATCCCTCATAAGTTAGTTTCTGATAATGGAAGACAATTTCAAGGAGATAGAATCTTAAATTGGTGCAACAGTTATGGCATTATTCAAGCATTCACCTCCGTGGCGTATCCGCAAAGTAATGGTCAAGCAGAGGTAACCAATAGAGAAATTATAAGGGGCTTCAAAACCAAACTGGATCATGTTGGAGGTAGCTGGGTAGATGAACTATCCAGTGTTCTCTGGGCTTATCGTACTACACCTCAAGAAGCAACAGGAATTACTCCTTTCTAATTAGTTTATGGAGGAGAAGCAATAATTCCCATCGAAGTGGGAGTAGAATCTGATAGAAAACGACTATATGATGAAGACAATGCTGGTCGACGGCTCATGGAGCTAGACTTGATAGAAGAAATTAGAGACAAGGATGCAGCTCGACTCACCTTATATCGACAATGAATGAGGTAAAATTATAACAAAAGAGTTATCCCGAGATTTTTCCAAGTGGGAGATCTGGTATGGAAGCGTGTTAAACCCGTTGGAGATGTCAGCAAGTTAGCACCACAATGGGGAGGACCTTACAAAGTAATAGAGAAACTCGCATCGGGTTCATATTATATTTAGGATATTGAAGGAAGAATTCTTGAGTGTCACTGGAGTGCAAATCACTTACAGTCTTACCCAATCTAACGAGATTACATTATTCAAGAGTATATATGGAAGAACAAATATGAATCAGTTGAAGCAAGATTCCCGACGAACTGAAGACAAGCATGTTTATAGAATGTACTCTATTTCTTTCAATAGATACAATGCAAGACAAATATCGTCCAAGAAATAAATGCAGTTTAAACAGTTTGACAATCATTGACCGAACTTTTATAATCTATTCGAGCGGTCAACAGTTGGGAACCCTAAGGGCCTACCCAACTTCCTTAAGAAAAACTCAGAATCTTTAAAACCATTACAAGGTCAGTGCAAGCATTACAATTTTGCATTAGAACATAGTCGATCGAGAAATCTTATGAAGTAACTCGGACGAGTCTTCATGGGAGGAACCGGAGACTTTAAACCATCACAGAACATAGTCGATCGGGAAATCTCATGAAGTAAGTCGGACGGGTCTTCATGGGAGGAGCCGGAGACTTTAAACCACCACAGAACATAGTCGATCGGGAAATCTCATGAAGTAACTCGGACGGGTCTTCATGAGAGGGACCGGAGACTTTAAACCATCACAGAACATAGTCGATCGGGAAACTCATGAAGTAACTCGGGCGGGTCTTCATAGGAGGGACCGGAGACTTTAAACCACCACAGAATATAGTCGATCGGGAAATCTCATGACAGAACATAGTCGATCAGGAAATCTCATGAAGTAACTCGGGCGGGCCTTCATGGGAGGGACCGGAGACTTTAAACCATCACAGAGCATAGTCGATCGGGAAATCTCATGAAGTAACTCGGACGGGTCTTCATGGGAGGAGCCGGAGACTTTAAACCATCACAGAGCATAGTCGATCGGGAAATCTCATGAAGTAACTCGGACGGATCTTCATGGGAGGAGCCGGAGACTTTAAACCATCACAGAAAATAGTCGATCAGGAAATCTCATGAAGTAACTCGGACGGGTCTTCATTGGAGGAGACGGAGACTTTAAACCATCACAGAGCATAGTCAATCGGGAAATCTCATGAAGTAACTCGGACGGGTCTTCATGGGAGGAACCGGAGACTTTAAACCATCACAGAACATAGTCGATCGGGAAATCTCATTAAGTAACTCAGACGGGTCTTCATGGGAGGAACCGAAGACTTTAAACCATCATAGAGCATAGTCAATCGAGAAATCTCATGAAGTAACTCAGACGGGTCTTCATGGGAGGGACTGGAGACTTTAAACCATCATAGAACATAGTCGATCGGGAAATCTCATGAAGTAACTCGGACCGGTCTTCATGGGAGGAACCGGAGACTTTAAGCCATCACAAAACATAGTCGATCGGGAAATCTCATGAGGTAACTCGGACGGGTCTTCATGGGAGGAACTGGAGACTTTAAACTCTCACAAAACATAATCGATCGGGATCATATTGTCAAGGTAAATACAAAGTTATACAGATTTCTTCACAAAAATCATTTAACATTCCACGCTGAATCAAAAGCCAAGGTTCGAGGGGGATTCTGTACATATATACATACGTTACATTTCCTATTTGGAGGCCCGTTTATATAAAACTCTTTATTTAAAATCGCCTGGAGTATTATACCCAGCTCAAAGCTCAGGAGTCTCATAAACTTCCTTATATGAAATCGTTCCGGATTAATCGTTCTTTTGAAGTATGAGGCATACTCGGCACATGCCTACCTGAGTAAAATTCAGGGAAATTGTGAGAAATTTTACTGCTCAAAATTACATGGTCAAGGAAGATATTATTGGCAAAGGAGTTTATTAGAACAAAAATTAATTCCAAGGATTAAGCTAGGAATTCTTGAGTAAAGTAGTCCTTATGCTTAGTTTCCGGAAGCATTTCAAAGGAAGTAATCTCAAGCTAACACAAAATGGAAAAAGAAACAGGTAAGTATCAAACTTTCCCCTATATTTCAATCACATAATTACAAAGTTTTCAGTTACGATTCCTTTCATTACAAGTCTTTTCATTGCAAGTTCTTTCATTGCCAATCTTTTTGAATACATAGCCATACTTACTTAAAATGACTCGTTAAATCCTCGGGTAGTTCTTTGTTGAGTCTGCGGCGACTTATGAATGAAGAAGGAGGTTCCTTAGGTAGATAACCAACCTCTCTCAGTTGTTGAAGAATTCCCGACACAGAATGATTTAAAGCTCCTACCATTCGACGAACATATTCTTTAACAAAGGCCGGAGACTTTAGATAAGCTAGTCGCCACTCTTCCCATCGGTTCTTCTCCTGCTCCTTATAACTCTGAAAATCAGCTTGTAGTTTAGTGTGTTGATCCTTTAAAGCATCTTTCTCCAATTTGAGTTGTTCCAGTTCCTTTTGGAGCAGTGACAGCTCGGCATCTTGAGTCTTTCTTTGCTCTTGTTCCTGTAGGATAGCAAAATCATGAGAGGCTAGGTCTTGAGCTTGTTCAAAAAGACAGACATTATGAAGCCTCTCTATTTTATCTAAAACAAAACTTTTATGAGAAGCGTCTGAGAGAGCTTTTTCCTTTAAAGCAATTTCCAGTTGAAGACCAAAATGTAATCGGTCCACCTGTAGCTCCAAAGTTCTCCTTGCAAGCTCTTTGTCTTTCAATAATTGTTGCGACTCCTATAATTCCTGCCTCAATACCCTTAGTTGTTGATCTTGTAAGACCACTTTCTCTTGCAACTGAGTCAGGTCATCATGAGAAGGAGGTAAAGTGGCTTTCAATGTTTCTATTTGAGCTTTTAGCTTATTGTTCTCCCGGTCCCGAGCCATAAGTAGCTGGTCTATGTGGATACTTGAAGCAAGAAACTAAACAGAACAATAATGAGGATTAGGAAAAATGACAGGTAGATAGTAACCTATAACTAAGAATACGTACGATGATAGCTTGACGACTGTGACTGTCAACCCGATCTGAAATATTGATGCTCCTTAATTGCTCTTGGTTGTGTAGCCAAGATTCAGCTAACAGACCTTGTAACTGGAGAGAACCATAACTAGGGGGATCAGAGGTCTACCCCATTTGAGAAGGTAGACCCAAGGCTTGTCTGAATAAAGGTGAGGGAACTGAAGAAGAAGAAGGTGAGGAGGAGGAAGACGCAATAGGAGGGAAAGAAGTGCTAGAAACAAGGGCGGCATAAGAAGAACTAGAGGGGATGGAAGGTGGCAATGCAAGGGGTGTTGACTCAATCGTTGAAACATGAATCGCTGAGGGCACTGCACTGGGAGAAGATCTCCGACAAGGTGTTCGTTTTGCTCGCGACCTAGAAGCCAAAGGAGGTAAGGACAATGCAAGAGGTTGAGAAGACATAGAAGGGATAACGGTCATCTCAGAAGCAGAAGCAAAAGGAGCTGAAACAATAGCAGAAGAAGAGGGAATGAGCAGAGCAGGTCTCATCATCCTAAGAGTAGGATTGGAGATAATATGGGTAGGGGGCATCGGTGCCTTACCTCTCTCAAGAGAAATAGGCGCCGGAACAAGGGGAGCTTGCACAAAAGTACCAAAAAGATCGCCAAAGGGAACATCCTCAGTAAGCTTGGGCTTTTTGACTAAGGCAATGAAAGGTTGTTCTTCTTCCTCTTCTATGGCTGTAACAACTTCTGCTTGTTGCTCTTCTTTAGACAACAGACCCAAGGTAGAGGAATTAGGATTAGCTCGACGAGCTCGCAGCCATTCTTCTCCGAGATTATTCACAAGAGACTTAGTCATAGTAGTGTTCTTGTACAAGAAATATGGAAGAAGAGCATCAACTAAAATGCAAGAATTAAGCACCATTATAAAGGAGATATACCAATCAGTAAATATGGTGTGAAATGTTGATATATACCGAAAGAGTCATCCAAGGGAGTGTCAATGTTGCTTATCCCAAAAGAGAACATCAAACCCTCTACAATCAAATGCGGCAAGCTAATTTTGCCCCCTTTAATTTAGATAAAGCAAAAGCAATAGAGGGGGTCATTGAGGAGATTATTGGTACTAGGAACTGGAGGTAAATCGTATATCCATTGGATAGGAAAAGGAGGAGGAGAAGGGAGACGCATACAGAAAAATTTATGACGTCATTCCCCTTGAGGGGGAATTCGGTTGAACAAAATGACCTTAGGACGATATTAAAATTTGAAAACACCAATATCTACTTGACGAGGAACGAAGAAGTGGTGAAAAAGACGAGGGGATAAAGGAAAATCTAGCAGTTTAGACACCCCAACAAAACTCATAAGGATAGAAAAAGACTGAGGGACAAACTGATTAAGGGGAATGTTAAAATAGATGCTAACATCAGGAAAAAAGGGATGAAGAGGGAATCGAAAACCTTGTAGGACTTGGTCCCGGAAGATAAATATACACCCTAAAGGAGGAAGATGTGGACTATCCAGTGGAGTAGGGCGAACTATATAAGAAGGAAAACCATAACTCGCCTTTAAATCCACTTCCTCTGTCTCTGTGAGGTCAGACACACATGAAAGAAACCACGCAAGAGGAGAAGTAGCCATGATGAAACAGTAGAAGGGAGATGAATCGAGGAAGGCAAGAAGAAAGTCAGGAAGCGGAAGAGAACTTCTTAAACCCTTGTTTTTCCACTCGACCCTATGCCAAAATCCCCAAATAAAGACAGCAGGAGGAGTAGAAAAAGGAAAAATACTCGGAATCCTAATCGTCATAAATATGATAAAATCGAATTCAAAAAGAAGGATGAATCCCAAGAAAAAGATGTTAAGGTGGGCAATCTTCCTCGGAAAACGCGACCAAGTTTCTCTCGATATGGGCTTGATTCTTAAGAGAATCAAACAAATACGGGGAAAATCGGTCGGGTGCTATAAGTTCAGATTATCTGTTTAATAAAACAATAAACCCGGATGAGCATAATAGACCGGGTGAAAATTGAATATGAGGCACCAGATATAGTAAACCAATGGATGTCGAAATTAGCACAACGAATGGAACTTGGTTAGAAACTACCGGACGAGACTCATAAATATAAGTATGAATCGGTCGGTCACAATAGATCGGCCGAGATGAATATTATTTTAATATGTCAATCAGAGGTTTATAATGGTAAGTCAGGTGACATCCACCATAATGAACTATATGAAATTTAGTTAAGTATAATACATTAGATGATATTCATAAATACAAGTATAAATTAATCGAGTATAATAAATTGACCGATGTTGAGAATATTGTAATAGGACTGTACTAAATTGAACGGGACTTAATCAACTGCAAAGTACCGGACGATATTGGTCCATACTAGCATGCATCGACCGGTCATAGCGGAACGGTCGAAATGCAGGATACTATAATATGTTGAGCGAAGTTTTATGGTGGTCGACCAGGCGACATTCAACATACTTAAACAAAATGAACAATTACCATGAGGAGGAACAGGTTTAACAATAAAGAGGGAAGTTCAACTTTAAATAAATTTACTAGGTTGTCATCATAAAATCCCAGTCCACCTTACAAGGATTTGAATTCAAGTAAGAAAATCATTCTATGGCCAGCTGAGGAAATAGATCAGGAGACCTGTTATCGATAAGTTTGCCACGATTCAAGAAGTTGGAAGGGGGATCGCGAGATAAGAAGTTTTCCTCTCGCAATTGTTGCACCGCCCCTTCAGCTCCAGCAGTGAAGGCTGCTAGGATCGACTTCACGATCGGCCTGTTGAACTCAGTAGATTTAATCATGATCGTGGCCCTATCCTTGAAGCGAGTGTCTTCATTAGCCTTCTAAACAACCAAAGCCATCTGGGAAGTTTTCAGTTCGGCTTCTTTGGTGGAGACCTTGGTTTTAACTGAATTTAGGGAAGTATTCAAAGAAGTTATTTCATCATCCTTCAGCTGTAAGGCCTTAAGTTTATCAGCCAATGCCGACTCATAATCAACCTTTAACTTGCCAAGCTCAGCTGTCCGTTTCTCCAAATTGGAAGTTAATTCTTTGTTGAGATACGTTGCTGATTTGAACTGCGACTGGAGACTTTCAATCTGGACTTCAAGTTATTTCTTGGAGGCAGCGGAAAGTGTGGCAGAAGATAACTCAATAACTTGTTGTTTCAGCTTGTCGTTCTCGGATCTCAGCTTCTTGTTCTCGTTATATAAATTGTGCATCAGTCGAGACAAGCCCATATTTTCTATCCATCGCTAGAAATATAATAAAGGGTTATGACATAGTCACTGATGAATAATAAGTAGATACTAATAAACATACCTGATTTTCACTATGGGAAAAGTGATCAATTGTTTCGGAAGTGGTAAGTTCTTCAAAAATAGGATGAACTTTATCCCAAGCATTAGCAAAGGAACCTCCTAGCAATATGGGGAGGACGGGAATGGCAGAAGAACCCGCGGAGAAAGAGGAAGTAGGAATAAAAGGAGGAGCAAAAACTAAATAAGAAGAGGATGAGGAAGGTAAGGATCCGGATTCTGGAATAGACAATGGAAAGGTGAAAGAAACATCACCAGGGGCACTAGTGTTGGAAGAAGGTGCGACAGGGAAGGTGAGAGAAGGATAGAGCTCAGCCAAAGTAGGTTTGTCGGAAGGAAGGTCGGCAGGAACAAAACCTTCTGAGACAAGTTCATCGGTGGGAAGGATAAGTCTCCTTTTGGGAGGAGGAGCCCTAGTAAGTTTGCGCCTCGGGTGTTTGTCGGTAGCAACTTCAGCTATCGATTTATCGGAGCTCCCAGGAGACGTGAGTTCAATGATAAAAGGGGGGGGGCTGATGAGGAAGCAGCAGCTACTAGTGAAGGGATAGTCGGCAAAGAAACAACAGGAATTTCTACGGGAAGGCCTTCGGGAGCCTCAAGAACCACCTGAGAGCTGGAAATTTCAACCAGAGGAGTCGGATCTTCAACTGGAGGCGACGGAGTAACGGCAGCAAGAAGCTCTTGTTCTTTTGCACGAATTGCATCCTCTTTTAGACGCAGTTCTTCATCAATTAAAGCGGAATAAAAATTGTCCACTACAAAGATAGAAAGAATGGTTTAGTTAATAAAAATCAATAAGGAAGAAGCAGAATTTTACCTAAAGAGCCTTGTGTAGCAGGTTTGACGGGGCTTAGACCAAATAAGTATAGAAGATCGACCTTCAGCCACTTAGGGATAGAGAGCCGACGACATAACAGTTTTTCACAGTAAATAGGAAAAGAAGGATGAAGATGAAACTCTCTGACGTCAGGTAAAGGAGGTAAGGAGGATTTCCAGGCATGAGACCAAGGAATGGGTCCTGGAAACTTTATGAAGAAGAAACGAGATTTCCAAGCTTTAAGAAACGAGGGCATATCCTCAAAAAGGACCATCTTAGTCCGGGATTGGAACAGGAAAACACCAGGTTCCGAACACTTGGGGTAAGAAAACATGAAGAAATTTTGAGGAGTAGGGGGATATCTAATAAACGAAATAGCATGTAGGTTCCACACAGATAACTAAAGGCGTTAGGGGCAAATTACTATAAAGGAATATCAAAATACTGACTCACTTCGATTAGGAAAGGGGGAATGGGAAACCTTAAACCCCCTATCAATTGGTCCTTGAAAAATGTCACGCAATTAGCAAGGGGACGATGAGGATGATCATCTGGTTTCGGGATTAAGATACTATATTCCTTGGGGATTTCATATTGACGGCGGATGGCAAGCCTAGCATTTTTATCAAAGGAGGAAGACATTTGGACATACCAAGGAGCAATCATTTCCTCAGCCATAGACAGAAGTAAAGGTTGGGGGAACAACAGATTACTTACTGGAAGCAAGAAAGAAGATCGCCGGAAAGCGGTGAGCGTGAGATTTGATCAAAGACTGCAGCGAGAAAAGAACGCTAAAGCAAGAAAGAAAGGGACAAAGTTGATAAGAAGACGAAGGGTTTAGGGTTTAGAAGATACACAACCGTCGTTAGATCAGAATACCTTCTTCTCAATAGACGTTGAGAATTATAGAAAGAGGGCAAACACTCATGTGACGTGGCAGAGAGAGAGAAGATATGTGTTATATAATCATAAAGGAGCATTTATGTTGGACGCGATAAATCGAATCATGCTGCGGTTGGTAACACCTCGTCATGCACCTCCTACATTCTCTTACCACGGGAAAAGTCAATCACAAGTAAGGAAATTTTGAAAAAAGACGTAGTTTACTAGGCATAATAAAGGAAGAGGGATTGAGTTTGACTAAATCCAAGTTAAGGATAAGAAAAACTAAGGAGAGTTATTTAGGCATAAAGCATGGTCCAAATTAATGTTATTTTAAAACATAAACTAGCGTCGAGCGAAGTAATTTTACTTATCGGTTGGTATAACTTTAGCTACAGTAGATAAGTATAACGTTAGCCATAAGAGGTAAGTATAACATTGATCTAGATAACCTCGACTATAATAAACAAGAGAATACTTGTTGAAATGACAATGTTTATGATATACAAGTGGATATTGGGCAAAACATCACGTCTATTATTATGAATTAGAAGGATTCAATAAAGTTACCCAATTCAATATAAAAGATTATTTAAATTTACACTTAGAATCTGATCAGATGCATAACATTACATTTTCCTCTCAAAACATTAAACCTCAAAAGGTTGACAAAAATTACAGACATAAGCTCTCGGGATGTTTAGAAAATTTTAGTCCCACCGGAGTCAAACTTGCCATGGAGCAGAAGTGGAAATATTTTACCCGGCACGAAGGAAGCTTACCCAGGCGACAGAAGTGACAATATTTTGCCCGGGACGAAGAAAACTATGAAGAAGGGTGATCTCAAGGGCAAGGGGAAGGGGACAAAGCTATTCAGGCCATGGTGCAAAGGTGACTGAAAGAGCCTCTCCCCTGTTCGAGCCCTAGAGCTCTGCTTCCAAAGCAACCAATCCTAGCCCGAGGGTAACATGGGCTACGCGTTTGTAGCGACATCCCTGAGCTATTGAGTTGGTCCTCCGTAAGTAAGGATAATTCCTCTGAAGCTAGTTGAGTCTCCAGAGTAGTTGCGCCTTCAGTTGGAGATTCTAAATCTTGAGAAACGTCATTTTTTAGGATGGTTTCTCGAACCATGGAGTTAGCTAAAGCAAAAACTTGAATAAACTCATGTATAGATCTCGCCTTGTCCAACAAGAATCGTCCCCAAAGAGGGGGATCTAAGGTCATACTCTCAGCAAGAAAAGATAGCGAGGAGGAAGAAGAACTGAGGTAGGTGATGAACGAAAAGAGGGTGGTAGCCCTATTTAAAGGATCAAATGACCTACGGAATCACTGTACTAAGGTTCACCGGATCACTGTACTCAGGTTCACAAGATAGCTGTACAAAAATCGTAAGGTCATTTCAGAACCCGTGGCAAAGTCACGGGTAAAGAAAAAATAAAATCAGACCTATGTCTAGTCAGTCAGCCACACCTCCTTCGACTAGACTTGAAGGGAAGGCTAGTGATATGGGTTAGGTTTCATGGATCCCAGGTGAGGAAGGGAAAGGAGATAACCGAGTTGAGAATATAGATCAATATCGGTCGGGATATACCTCAAAGGAGGTAGGCCAATATCGATCAGGATATACCTCTGGAGAGGAAGGCCAATATCGGTCGGGATATACCTCAAAGGGGGCAGGCCAATATCGAGCGGTATATGCAGCCGGGGAGGTAGACCAATATCGATCGAAATACACCTTCAGGAAGGCAGGCTTGCCAGTATATGCCTCCAGGGAGGCAGGCCAATATCGACCGAGACATACCTTCAGGAATGAAGGCCAATATCGGCCAGGATATGCCTCCAAGGAGGTAGACCCATATCGATCAAGATATACCTCCAAGGAGATTGGCTAAGATCAACCGGGATATACCTCAAAAGAGGAAGGCTAAGATCAGCCGGGATCTACCTCAAAAGAGGAAGGCCAATATCGGCCAGGATATACTTCCAAGTGAGCAGGCCAATATCAACCGAGACATACCTTCAGGAAGGAAGGCCAATATCGACCGGGATATGCCTCCAAGGAGGCAGACCCATATCGATCAAGATATACCTCCAGGTAGGTTAGCTAAGATCAGCAGGGATATACCTCAAAAGAGGAAGGCCAATATCGACCGGGATATACCTCAAAAGAGGAAGACCAATATCGGCCGGGATATACTTCCAAGTGAGCAGGCCAATACCGACCGAGACATACCTTCAGGAAGAAAGGCCAATATCGGCTGGGTTGAATAATACCTTGAAAAGATATACCAATATTGATCAAGATTACATACTTGATAAAATATAGCCCAGCATTAGCTGGGATAATAAACCTAGAGGGGCACGGACAGGCATTGCCTAAGGAGCCTCATGAGAGGTAATAATAATTGACCAAACCTAGTTAAATTCAGCTTCGACCGATACAAGGAACACTGTTATATTAAGCTATCTATGATATAGCAAAAATAGGAGAGGCAAGTAGGAACGATAGAAACACTTTAAAAAGACTTGTGAAACAGGATAGAAGTAAATATTTCAAATAAAGTAGTTAATGAAGATATTTGCAGTATGTGATTGTATAACAGATGTTATATATTTGGCGGGAAATGTGTTTTTAGACTATTTTGTAGGTACTAGACGACAAAGAAGGTACATCTGGGGTACAAAAAAGATTCCTTAAAAGTCATTTACCACAAGTATGCAGCTCACGTCATCTCATAACAAACTCTAACAAACCGGGGTCCACTTCATGACTACGGAGGTTATATGAAGTGATATAAAAAGGGGAATCCTCTCCATTGGCAAGGTAAGTTCACATCACTGCGTACATTCAGGACCCTAATTTCCAGCTACTGTTCATCTTCTTTTGTTTTCTTCCTTCTTCCACACTGAGAGAGATCATTGACTTGAGCGTCGGAGGGCCTAGCCAGGGATTCCCACCCCGATCTTAGGTCACTGACGATTGTGCTGGTTGGTCTCTTGTGCGCAGGAAGCCTTGGAAGCTCCGGATCTGGGTGTTCTTCGGTCAGGATCTCTTTATCACCATTGGTACTTTGCATCGGAAGGACATCCCGGGGTTTCATCTTCTTGGATCTGCTTTGGGTTTCTCGGATCGGCGTTCCATAGGTATTATTCTTCACCAGCAGTAGGTTTTTTCTACCAACTCTCTGTTGTTTCTTTTGGTTAAACCTAATGTTATTTTAGGAAATTAAATATTTAATTTCGTTAAGAGGTTTTGTCGAGGCAGTGGTGGATGCTCCCATACCCAAGAAGGTCATGTGCCTCGCCATGTTTGTCCTGGGAACCGATTTTCGAAATAGATATTTAATTGAATTAGTAACATAGGTTGATTTGGAACAATAGTGTTAAATTCTGCTTGCGATCCAAATCTAAACTATTAAAAACAGATAAGTTAAATTTGGAATCAATAATGTTAAGTTCTGTTTGTGATTCCTAATTTAATTTCTAAAGAACACAATAGAATGTTTAGGAAATGTTCGACACTTGTACAAAATTTTTGTACAGTGGAACCGGTATGATCTTCCTAGGACCAACCAACAATTGGTATCAGAGCTAGGGTTTGCCTCTGTGTGTTTTGGTTTTCAGTTAATTATGCACATGTCATACATAATTTAGGCAGGATAATAGTAGGATGTGCTAACTCTTTGGTTGCAAGTTCCAACTATTATGGCTTATAGATGTTGTGTGTGATTGGACCCTTGGACATGTCAAGGGCATTATTTTTGTGTGTGCATGATTGTAATATTAAATACAGCAGGAGCTGTATTAGTTTTTAGGACCTTACATTTTTGTTTCGATCTAGATTACATGTACATTCCCTTGTGAAATATAGGATTGATAAATGTAAAATTCTATTTTTTTTCGCGGATCGAATCCTTACGAAGCGTGGTACTATTGGAGGACCAGAGGCGTAGCGGAATAAGAAGCATGATAGATGCGACGACTGGACCCGATGACGGTGGCTAAAGATGACAGCAGCTAGGGTTGGAGCATACGGAGAGCAGTGATGGAAAAGACCATAATAGTTAGAAAATTAATTTTCAAATTTATTGCTTTTATTTACTGTGATGTGTGTGTGTGTATGTGATGTATGCTTCCATAGGTTAAAATTCCTCACCTTAAATAACTAAGTGGGAGAGAGACTTTTAAATAAATTTCACAGTCTCCATTACTGGTTTGTAAGTGATGCAAATAAACTTGCGCGTTGGCTCTGAGTACCTTCCTCCATATCGGATGAGTTTGTTTGCGGATCACTAGATCAAACTTCCATTTTGGATGGTTATAGGAAATTAATTAAGAGCGTGTGATCTTCCCCATCGGAAGGGGCATAATCTTATTTAATGGACTAAGTATCAAGTAATGGTATACTCTTAGGCATATTTAATAGTATCATCCCCATCGGAGTCACTGCTATTATTTGTGTGACCGAAGGAAAAACCTACTATTAATTTGTCACAAAGATAGGTTAATAAGATAATAAAATTAAAACCCCCTCTTACAAATGTTGAGATTTTGTATACGTCCACACTATCGTGACATACAAAATTCATGGTGTTTGAGGTAATTTTATTTGTCAGGTTGATAAGATAATAAAATTAATGGGTAAACCCCCTCTTACAAATGTTTGAATTTGTATACATCCACACTATCGTGACATTCAATATTCACGGTGTTTGAGGTAATTTTATTTGTCATAAAGATAGGTTGATAAGGTTATTAATGGGTATAACCCTTCTCTTACAAATGTTCAATTTTGTATACGTTCACACTATTGTGGCATGCAAAATTCACGGTATTTGAGGTGTTGGTGAATTTAAATGATATTGTTTTGAGGAATCAATATTATTTTAAATTCAAAGTTTTGACCAAATATTTGACCAAAGATAGACCAACTATTAATTTTATTTGTCATAAAGTTAGGTTGACAAGATAATAAAATTAATGGATAAAATCTTTGAATTTGTATACGTCTACACTATCGTGACATACAAAATTCACAGGGATTTTAAGGTGTTGGTCTTGACCAAATATTTTTGTGATTCTTAGAATTTCAAATGTTTGTCAATCCCCTAGTTGTTATACTATAGAATAGACTTAGTAGTCCTAATTAGGATTGGAAGCAAAATTTGGACTCTAAGGTGGACTGTCCTCTCAGAAATGAGATCAATAAAAGTGTATTTTATTCATTAGTTGTTGAAACATATTTAGTGGTGTTATCTACCGGTACCTGATGTGTAGATACGGGAGCCACTGATCATGTCTGCAATTCATTGCAGGGATTCTAGGAAACCTGACAACTATATGAAAGGGAAAATACCATCTACATGTGCACCGCTACAAAAGTAGTAGCTGTTGCAGTGGGAGATGTTTATCCTTTGAAAGGAATAAAACATTGATTGTCTTGACGTACTAAGTTTTAGAAAGAACTTGATCTCAGTTTCTAAAACTATTTAAGGATTGATATACTGTCTCTTTTGATAACAAAGTTGTTATCAAGAAAAGAGGGAAGTTATATGTTCTGGTACGTTGGTTGACAATTTATAACTTCCACGATGCAACAAATTGGAAATTAATAACACATCTTCTAACTATAATAAGAGAAAGTAACTTTCAGAAATGAACCAATCATATCTTTGGCATCTAAGGCTAGGTTATATTAACTTAAGTAGGATTCAAAGGATAATAGTCGATGAACTCTTGGATTCATTGGTAGTGGAAACCTTTCCAACCTACGAGTCTTACTTGGAAGGAAGAATAACCAAGAAGCTTTTAAGTCTAAGGGGTATAGAGCCAAAGATGTGTTGGAATTGGTTCATTCTGATTTGTGTGGATATATGACTATCCAGGAAAGAGGTGGTTTCGAATATTTCGTCTATTTTATAGACAACTATTCAAAATACGGGTACATTTACTTGATGCGCCGCAAGTCTAAGTGCTTTGATAAATTCAAAGAGTATTAGGCTGATGTGGAGTAACGTCAAGGTAAAAGTATTAAGACACTACGCTGAGATCGTAGTGGCAAGTACATCTTGGGAGAGTTTAGGAGTCACTTATCAGAAGTCGGGATTCAATCTCAACTAACTGTACCTGGTATACCCCAATAGAATGATGTAGTAAGAATGTATAGGACTTTTATGAAAATGATTAGATCGATGAGTCATTCAGAAAATTACCAAATTCATTTTAAGGATATATTCTGAAAACGGAAGTGAGCATAGTACCTCCTAAGTTAGAACTATCTACTCACATAGAATTGCATAATAGGCGTAAGCCTAATTTGAAGCATATTCGAATTCAGGGTAGTCCAGCACATGTGCTGAAGGGAGACACTAATAAGATGGACAGGAGTTCACTTGTTTGAGGGTTATCCTAGAGAAACGAAAGAAGGTTTATAGTCCTAAAAATCAGAAGGTCATGGTTAGCACTAATGCTCAATTTTTCAGAAGAGGACTATGTAATGAACCACAAGCCCATAAGTAAATTTGCTCTTAAAGAAATAATAAAGGACACGTCTAATCTAGTACCAACTATATAAGATGAAATATCACAAGAAACTGCAACACGTATCACAAATGATACATAATTACAGGCAATGCTTTATCGTAGTGGGAGGGTTGTTAGGAAACCTGAAAGATTCATGTTTTGGGAAAGTCTTTTGACTTGATCCCTAGCGAACATGAACCTGATCCCCGGACATATGATGAAGCACTCCAAGATAAAGATGCAGCATCTTGGCAAAAGTACAATGAACTCTGAAATAGAATCTACGTATTCTAATAAAATCTGGGAGCTTGTAGAACCACCAGATGATGTAAAAGTCATTGGGTGTAAAGAGGTCTACAATAGGAAAAGAGGGATAGACGGGAAGGTGGAAACTTTCAAAGCAAGGCTTGTTGAAAAAGGAAACTTTTTCACCGGTAGCCATGCCCAAGTCCATCTAGATTCTTTTGCTGCTCATATGGATTATGAGATTTGGCAAGTGGATTTCAAGACAGCCTTCCTTAATGGAAGTCTTGAAGAAAGCATCTATATAAAGCAAGAAGAGGGGTTCATTGCAAAAGGGCAAAGAGCATCTAGTATGTAAGCTCAATCGGTCTTCTTACGGACTGAGGCAAAGCTTCAAGGTCTTGGACATCTGGTCTAATGAAGTAATCTAGACCTATAGATTTATTTAGTGGCCCGATGAGTCTTGTGTATACAAGAAGTGTGATGGAAACATGGTGGTATTTCTTATACTATACGTAGATGACATTTTTGGTAGTTGGAAACAATATCAAAGTGTTGTCGGAAGTAAGGGTATGGTTGTCTAAGTAATTCGATATGAAAGACTTGGGAGAATGCGCACATATTCTCGGGATCAAAGTGATCACAAGAAAAGAATGTTGTGCTTATCCCGAGCTTCATACTATTCTAGCTCGTTTTAGCATGTAAAATTCCAAGAAAGGTTTCTTACCTTTTCAGCACGGAGTAGCTTTATCTAAAGAGATGTCTCTGAAGACATCAAAGGAGATAGAGGACATGAAGGCGGTTCCTTATGCTTCAGCTGTCGGAAGCCTAATGTATGCTATGTTATTAACAAGACCGGATATCTGTTTTGCCGTGGGCATGGTTGACAGATATCGAAGTAACCCAGGACCGGGACACTAGACTGCCGTAAAACATATATTAAAGTACCTTAGAGGGACTAGAGATTATATGCTAGGTAGATGATTTGATTCCTATGGGCTACATGGATTTTGACTTCAAATCAGAAGGGACAATAGTAAGTCAACCTCCGGGTTTTGTGTTTACTTTAGGAGGTGAAGTCATAACTATGGAGGAGTGTTAAGCATAGGTGTTTTTCGGAATCCACCATAGAAGCTGAGAATATGGCAGCCTCTGAGGCAGCCATAGAAGCTGGATGGCTCAGAAACTTCATGATGGGCTTAGACATGATTTCTGGTTTGGCCAAAGATTATTACAATTTATTGTAATAATAGTGGCGCAGTAGCAAACTCGAAGAAACCATAAGTCCATAAGGCAAGTAAACACAATAGAGCGCAAGTACCACCCAATATGAGACATCGTATAACGAGGAGAAGTTGTTGCCGCCTAGATTGCATCAAGTGATAACCTGGAAGATCTTTTCACTAAGGCCCTTAAGGCAAGAGCTTTTGATGGGCATGTTGAAGGGTAGGGAATTAGATGTATGACAGGCTATATGGCAGCATAGTCTTTTAGTATAAGTGGGAGATTGTTGGAGTGTATACTAAAAGTCTAGTTTTTTGTATAAACATATAAGAATCACATTGGTCAAATGTCTACATTTATTTATTAAGTGTAGTTGTTCAATTAATTTATATTGTAGATAACATGGTGTGTGGTGTCACACACAGAAGATCATGTTATCAGTTCTTTATAAATTACAAATAGTTGCTCACGACTAAGATGGAAAGGAGCAAATCATTGGAATAGTCATAGTGTAATTAGGTATTAGTTTATCTTGACTAATAAATTGTACTAGTACACTCTAAGTGTATTGAGTAGGATCATTTTAGGTAAGTTCTTTTTATACTGACTTAATAAAAGAATTAGACCTTAGTTATTATGGAAGTGTGTGCTTTTAATCCTAATATAATAACAAGCATATATATTTAGTATTTATTTCTTTAACTTATCAAAGGGTGAGATTTAGCTCGATAAATCAATAGGCCCGATAAGTTGGGAAATGATATTACTTATAGTGTGTGTTGTTGATTATAGAAGGAAACTGTGTCTTAGTAATCTAGGTTGAGAATGTCTCCAAGAGGAGCTCATAAGGATTGTCATGTTAAACCCTGCAGGTGGACTTAGTCCGACATGACAATGAGGTTGAGTGACACTACTTTTGGACTAAGACATTAATTAAAGTGAGTTGTCAATAACTCAATTAAATTAATGGACATTCGATATCTTAAACACAGGGAGACTAACACACTTATGATAAGAAGAAGCTCATAATGTAATTTGGGATTGGTACAGTAGTGCAATAATAGCTCTCTAGTGGAATGAGTTATTATTGATGAACTTGAGTTGTGTTCGGGGCGAACACGGGATACTCAAGCTCGTCGGAAGGCCAAAACCAATTTCTCCTCTAGGTCCCTGTTGTAGCCTCATTAAAGTCTCAAGTCCATCCATATAAAGCTCATCTTGGTGTCTAAGAGGGGGCTGACCCAAGGCTTGGTGACCAAGCCAAGGGCCGGCCATTACATTTCAAAGGGGGCCAGCCACTAGCATAATTAAGGGGGCCGACCACATAATTCAAATTAGGAGGGGTGTTTTGATTTTTTAAAATCTTCTCTTTGCAGATATATACAAGTTTTAAAAGAGAAATTTTAAAATATAAAACTTTCCTTATTTGAATTAAGCCACATGGTTTAAAAGAAAATTTAAAAGTTTTAAAACCTTTCCTTTTTTAACCATCCTCATGGTTTTAGAAAAAAGGAAGAGAAGTTTAAATTTGAAATTTTCTATTTTTGTAACCATGTTAAAAAATAAAATTTTAGAAGAGAAGTTTTAAAATTTAAAACTTGATTTTAATTTTTAAAAACTTTCCTTTTTTAACATCCACATTAGGAAATTAAAAGAGAGCTTGTAAAATTTTATAAGATTTTTTCTTCTTTACTTATAAAATTTTTACAAGATTTTTTCTTTCTTCTTTGCTTATAAATCTTCTTGATGACTGAATCAATCAAGAGGAAAGAAAAGGAAAAATAAAAGGGGAAAAGGAAAAACAAGAGGAAGATTTTAATTTTTTGAAAAAAGCTTTCCTTATTTGTCTTGGGCAAGTATTATAAAAGAAGGGGAGGAGAGGTCTCATGATGGATTTGATTCTTTTCTCTCTTCTCTCTAGTTTTCTCCTAAGGGTCGGCCCTTGCTTCTCTTCATGCTAGGGCCGGCCACCTCTTGTGGTTGTTTCTTATGGCCGGATACAAAGAGAAGGAGAAGAAGAGGAGAAGTAGGGACTGCATCAATTCTTATTCCCTTGTTGGAGCTCTACATTATGGCCAACCCCCTCTCTTCTTTCTTTTCCCTTTACTCTCTTTTGTTCCTTGGTGGTGGTGGTGGCCGAATACTAGAGAAGAAGGAGGAGCTTTGGGTGGTATTCATCTTGGAGGATCGTCGCCCACACGACGTCCAAGAGGAGGCGAGGAATATGGCAGAAGATCTCGAGGTTATTAGCATACAAAGAAGAGGTATAACTAGTATTTAATTTCCGCATTATGCTAGTTCTTCTTTATATGAATTCCAAACACAAGAGGCATATGATTCTAGAGTTTCGAATTTGTGATTTGATTGCTCTTTTTGGTTAAACCTAATGTTATTTTAGGAAATTAAATATTTAATGTCGTTAAGAGGTTTTGTCGAGGCAGTGGTGGATGCTCCCATACCCAAGAAGGTGATGTGCCTCGCTATGTTTGTCCTGGGAACCGATTTTCGAAATAAATATTTAATTGAATTTGTAACATAGGTTGATTTGGATCAATAGTGTTAAGTTCTGCTTGCGATCCAAATCTAAACCATTAAGAACAGATAAGTAAAATTTGGAATCAATAATATTAAGTTCCGTTTGCAATTCCTAATTTAATTTCTAAAGAACACAATAGGTTGTTTAGGAAAGGTTCGACACTTGTACAAAATTTTTGTATAGTGAACCAGTACGATCTTCCTAGCACCAATCAACAATTGGTATCAGAGATAGGGTTTGCCTCTGTGTGTTTTAGTTTTCAAATAGATTATGCACATGTCATACATAATTTAGGCAGGATAATAGCAGGATGTTCTAACTTTGTGGTTGCAAGCTCCAACTATTATGTCATATAGATATTGTGTGTGATTAGACCCTTGGACATGTCAAGGGCATTATTTTTATGTGTGCATGATTGTATGTAACTAATACAGCAGGAGCTGTATTAGTCCTAGGATTTTAGAATTTTATTTTCGATCTAGATTACATGTATATTTCTTCGTGGAATATATGATCGATATATGTAAAATTCTATTTTTGTCACGGATCGTATTCTTGCGAGGCGTGGTGCTATTGAAGGACCAGAGGTGCAGTGGAATAAGAAGCAAGATAGATGGACGACTGGACTCGGTGGCGGTGGCTAAAGATTGCAGCAGCTAAGGTTGGAACACACGGAGGACAGTGATGGAAAAGGCCATAATAGTTGGAAAATTAATTTCTAAATTTATTACTTTTATTTACTGTGATGTGTATATATGCATGTGTTGTATGCTTGCATAGGTTAAAATTCCTCACCTTAAATAACTAAGTGGGAGAGAGATTTTTAAATAAATTCCATGGTCTCCATTACTGGTTTGTAAGTAATGCAAACAAACTTGCGCGTTGGCTCTGAGTACCTTCCTCTAAATCGGATGAAAAGAAGGAAAACCAACTATTAATTTTATTTGTCATAAAGTTAGAATGACAAGAATACAATTAATGGGTAAAACCTCCTCTTACAAATGCTCGATTTTGTATACGTCAACACTATCGTGGCATGTAAAATTCACGGTGATTTGAAGTGTTGGTTAATTTAAATAGTATTGTTTGAGAAATCAATATTATTCTAAATTTAGAGTCTTGACCAAAGTTTATTTTTGTGATTCTTAGGATGACTTTCAACCCACTGGCCATTATTCTGAAAGAAAATAGACTTATTGGTCCAAATTATATAGATTGGAAAAGAAATCTGGATATTATCTTAACTGCTGAAAGCTATAAGTTTGTACTGTCAGAAGTATGCCCAGATACACCTAACAGTGATTCTAGCCCAGAGGAGATTGAGTATCATAAGAAATGGGTAAAAGCAGATGAAATGGCGCGATGTTACATTTTGGATTCAATGTCAAATGTATTGCAACATCAGCATCAAGATTTACCAACTGCTTATGATATGGCAATCTCAAAAAACTCTTTGGACACTAGAGTCGGACTTCTAGGCAAGAGGCAATGAAAAAGTTAATGACAGCCACCATGTCAGAGGGGACACCCGTAAGAGATTATATCCTCAAAATGATGGTTTATCTGAACGAAATACAAGTCCTTGGAGGTGAAATCGATAGGGAAACCCAGGTCGATATTATTCTCCAAACGCCACCTAGAAGTTTTGAGCAGTTCCGCTTGAACTATAGCATGAACAAAAGGGAGTATACGTTGCGGAACTTCTGACAGAACTACAGGCAGCAAAAGGTATATTTCATCATAGTTCTCAGATTCACTATGCTGAAAATGGTTCTACTTCTAAGTCGAAAGGCAAAAAAAAGAAGAAACAGGTTCTTTCAGTAAAGAAAGTGAATAAACCTCAGGGTACAAGACAAATAGCTGGAATGAAGAAGCCGAAGGGCAAGTGCTTCATCTGCAAGTAGTCAGGACATTGGAAGGCAGATTATCCTCGTAGGAATCATAACAATAAAGGTATATCTCATTCTCTAGTAGTTGAAACATGTTTAGCGGTGTTATCTACCAGTACCTGGTGTGTAGATACGAGAGCCACTAATCATGTCTGCAACTCTTTGCAGGGGTTCCAGGAAACCCGACGACTATTTGAAGGAGAGATAATTGTTTACATGGGCAATGCTACTAAGGTGGTGGCTGTTGTAGTGGGAGACGTCTACTTATCTTTTGATAGGAATAGAAGTTTGGTTTTAAGAAATTATCTTTATGTACCCAGTTTTAGAAAGAATTTAATTTCAGTTTATAAACTGTATTTGGATGGATATTCTATTTCCTTTAATAACAATGTGGTTATAAAAAGAAATAGAGTTATTATCTGTTTTGGTGCATTGGTTGGTAATTTATACACTTTAAATCCAATTTCTTCCACAAAGTAACAAATGGAAATTAATAACACATCTTTTAAATCCAATAAGAGAAAAGAACTTTCAGAAATGAACCAAACATATCTTTGGCATCTAAGTCTTGGTCATATTAACTTAAGTAGGATTCAAAGGCTTATAGCTGATGGACTCTTGGGTTCATTAGAATTGGAAAACTTTCCAACCTGTGAATCTTACTTCGAAGGTAAAATGACCAAGAGACCTTTTAAGGCCAAGGGATATAGAGCCAAAGATGTGTTAGAACTGGTTCATTCTGATTTGTGTGGTCTTATGTCTATCCAGGCAAGAGGTGGTTTCGAATACTTTATCTCTTTTATAGACGATTATTTGAGATATGGATACATTTACTTGATGCGCCACATGTCTGAGTGCTTTGATAAGTTTAAAGAGTACAAGGCTGATGTGGAGAAACGTCTTGGTAAAAGTATCAAAACACTACGATTTGATCGTGGAGGCGAATACCTCTTAGGAGAGTTTAGGAATTATTTATCAGAGGCCGAAATTCAATCCCAGTTGTCCACACCTGGTACACCCCAACAGAATGGTGTGGTAGAACGAAGGAATAGGACTCTTATGGAGATGGTTAGATCGATGATGAGTTATTCTACCAAATTTATTTTGGGGATACACTCTGGAAACAACAGCGCACATTCTGAACTTAGTACCTTCTAAATCAGTACCCTCTACTCCCACAAAATTATGGAATGGGTGAAAGCCCAGTCTAAGACATATTCGGATTTGGGGTAGTCCAACACATGTGCTGAAGCAGATGCTGATAAGTTAGAATCTCGTACAGAAGTTCACGTGTTTGTGGGTTATCCTAGAGGAACGAAAGGTAGTTTATTTTATAGTCCTAAAGACCAGAAGGTCATTGTTAGCACCAATGCCCAGTTTTTAGAAGAAAACTATATAGTGAACCACAAGCCCAAAAGTAAAATTATTCTAGAAGAAATAAGAGAGCACACGTCTACTTCAGTACCAACAGTACAAGATGAAGTACTACAAGAAACTGCAATATATGTCACACATAATACACAACCGCAGATAGTGTCTCGTCGTAGTGGGAGGGTTGTGAGGCAACCAGAGAGATTTATGTTTTTGGGAGTCTTCGTACTTGATTCCGGATAAACATGAACCTAATCCCCGGACATATGACGAAGCACTCCAAGATATAGATGCAGTATCTTGGCAAAAGGCAATGAATTCTGAAATAGAATCTATGTATTCTAATAAGGTCTGAGAGCTTGTAGAACCACCAGATGGTGTAAAAGACGTTGGATGCAAGTGGATCTACAAAAGGAAAAGAGGAACAGACGGGAAGGTAGAAACTTCAAAGCAAGGCTTGTTGCGAAAGGGTATACTCAGAAAGAGGGAATCGATTATGAGAAGACCTTTTCACCAGTAGATATGCTTAAGTCTAACCAGATACTCTTATCCATTGCCGCTCATATGGATTATGAGATTTGGTAAATGGATGTCAATACAGCTTTCCTTAACGGAAGTCTTGAAGAAAACATCCATATGAAGCAACCAGAGGGATTCA
This sequence comes from Zingiber officinale, assembly GCF_018446385.1. Classification (NCBI taxonomy): domain Eukaryota; kingdom Viridiplantae; phylum Streptophyta; class Magnoliopsida; order Zingiberales; family Zingiberaceae; genus Zingiber; species Zingiber officinale. The sequence goes on from NC_055997.1 coordinate 67,129,551, forward strand.
TTGAAAAAGGCAAAGAGCATCTAGTATGCAAGCTGAATCAGTCCATTTATGGACTGAAGCAAGCTTCAAGATCTTGGAACATCCGATTTAACGAAGTAATCAAGTCATATGGATTTATTCAGTGTCTGGATGAGTCTTGTGTATACAAGAAGTGTAACGGAAACATGATGGTATTTCTTGTACTATACGTAGATGATATTTTGTTAATTGGTAACAATATCAAAGTGTTATCGGACGTAAGGGTATGGTTATCCAAACAATTTGATATGAAGGACTTAAGAGAATGCACACACATTCTTGGGATCAAAGTCATAAGGGATCCAAGAAAAGGATGTTGTACCTATCTCAAGCTTTATATATAGATACAATCCTTGCTCGTTTTAGCATGCAAAACTCTAAGAAAGGTTTCTTACCTTTTAGGCATGGAGTAGCTTTATCTAAAGAGATGTCTCTGAAGACATCAAAGGAGATAAAGGACATAAAGGCAGTTCCTTATGCTTCGGCTGTGGGAAGCTTAATGTATGCAATGCTGTGTACGAGACCGGATATCTATTTTGTCATGGGCATGGTTAGCAGATATCATAATAACCCTAGACAAGAACATTGGACTGCTGTAAAGCATAAATTAAAGTACCTGAGAAGGACTAGAGGTTATATGCTAGTTTACCAAGCAGACGATTTGCTCCCTGTGGGTTACACGGATTCAGATTTTCAATCAAATAGGGACAATAGTAAGTCTACATCAGGCTATGTATTTACTTTAGGAGGTAGAGCCATTGCATGGAGGAGTGTCAAGCAGAAATGCATTTCAGACTCAACCATGGAAGTTGAGTATGTCGCAACCTCTGAGGCAGCTAAAGAAGCTGTATGGCTTAGGAACTTCCTAATGGACTTAGATGTGATTCCTGATTTGCCCAAAATCATCACAATTTATTGTGATAATAGCGGTGCAGTTGCAAACTCGAAGGAACCACGAGCCCATAAGGCGAGTAAACATATAGAGCGCAAGTACCACCTGATACGAGACATCGTCAAATGAGGAGAAGTTGTCGTCGCCAAGATTACATCAGCAGATAACCTGGCAAATCCTTTCACTAAGGCCCTTCCGTCAAAAGCTTTTGATCGGCATGTAGAGGAGATGGGAATAAGATGTATGACAGCGGATATGGAAGCTTAATCTTTTAGTATAAGTGGGAGATTGTTAGAGTGTATACTAAAAGCCTAGCTTTTGTAAACATTTATTTTTTAAATAAATGAATCATATTGATCAAATGTCTACATTTATTTGTTAAGTGTAGTTGTTCAAATAATTTATATTATAGATAACATGGTGTGTGGGGTCACACACAAAAGATCATGTTATCAGTTCTTTATAAATTATAAACAGTTGTTCACGACTAAGATCGAAAGGAACAAACCATTGGAATAGTCGTAGTGTAATTAGGTATTAGTTTATCTTGACTAATAAATTACACTGGTACACTCTAAGTGTATTGAGTAGGACCATTTTAGGTAAGTTGTTTTTATACTGACTTAATAAAAGAACTAGAGCTTAGTTATTATGGAAGTGTGTGCTCTTAATCCTAATATAATAACAAATATATATATTTAGTATTTATTTTTTTAACTTATCAAAGGGTGAGATTTAGCTCGATAAATCAATAGGCCCGATAAGTTGGGAAACGATATTACTTATAGTGTGTGTTGTTGATTATAAAAGGGAACTGTGTCCTAGTGTAACGACCCGCCTTCTACTGCTAGGCTGTAAGGCGAATCGTCACAATAATGCTAAACTATGCTGTGCGGAAGGCTGGGCTAATTAAAATTTTTTCTACTAAACTGATCAAAACATAATGCTCTGGGTGTACCTAGGAGTTGTACACTTGCTAGGGGAGACAACCTATGCCTCCCGAATGACCTGCTAGCTGTAGTCAGGCATTTCAATCGATCCACAGGTCGATTGGGCTGTCGGATTGATCACGGGATCGATCCGATATCGCACGGTAGAAGTCTCCGGATCGGCGGACGATCTCGACACCCACGCTGAACATCGGGCCGGATCGGTTCCGCCGACCGATCCCACCGATCGGTCGATGAGACCGATCAAGGCTCACCGATCACCGGCCGACCGATCGCTGATCGCAGATTTCCCGAACTCTCGTTACGGATGGATCGGCCGGTGACCGATCTCGGGAGATACTTATCAGATTCATCCATCGGATCGGTCGACCGATCCAGAAGAGGATAACCGGATCGGTCCGCCGACCGATCCATGTTCGAACAGAAAGCACAGAGTTTCGATTTCCAGCACTGATTCGTGCCAAAAATCGCATACACCAGTTCTAGATACATGAGAACACTCTAGCATGCAAATACTAACATCCTAACATCATATATTTAACATTTTAAGCATAATCTAAAGCATGGTTCGTTAACTCATGTCAAACATGGAGATACTAAAGTTAATATGCTGAATTGAAATTACTAAAGAGTTCAAATGCGTAATTTAAAGCTTGTTAGATCCCTAAAATCTTTCATTTCCAGTTCCACACACACACATCTTGATCTGCATTGCCCTCCAGCTTCCTCTGCTAGTCCACTTTTCCTTTACCTTTATCTGCAGTATAAGAAAAGTAGGATCTGTAAGCTTAAAGCTTAGTAAGAAACCATCTACCTCACAAAATCATGCATTCGATGCAATATGCTTTTAAATCATGCTATTTGAAAATATGCGCTGAACTTGCTAAGATATGGCATACTGAAATCATAAGTCATAACATGTAAGCATGGCATAAGCACTGAATCATGGCAAAGCAACCAAATAAACACTGAACTGAGTACAGGCTAAACTAACTGAAACTAAATCTGTAACTGGAAACAAACTCAACTAGCACAATTGATTTTGATTTTTGAAATCTAATACATAATAGGTGAAAATACTAAGCATGCTGTTGGGCCCGGCAACTGTACTTGCTGTGCACGCACCCCTACTAGACCCGGGGTTGCAAGTCCCGAATTTAGCAGGGTTGTCTAGGCTATCTGAACCTAGGGACGACTGTGGGAGTCCAACCCAATGGATATCTAATCCAGTACAGTGCCACTAAAAATAAAATACTGATATCTGTAGCTAACTGATATAACATGCTGTTTCTAGGTTATCTGAACCTAGAGCTAGGTTATCTGAACCTAGAGGCGACTGTGGGAGCCCACCCATTGGACCGTAGTCCCATATAGCTAAAATAAACTGATTTACTATTTTAAACGCTTCTAATGCATTTAACTGTACTATTAAAATGCCTAAGTTGCATTTTTACTGATCTAATTATTTTGTCGAGCACTTAGTGTGCCCCAACTCTCCTCTTTATTAGGGAGATCACCTTTAGGCACCCGACAACGTCTACAACCCCAACTGAAGAGGGTAAGCGTGTCCGGCCCATCTAAAGGTGCTCAACTAAAATCCCTAAATCTAAGAGGAGGGTTAAAACACCCTACATGTCAACAAAATCTGCATATTACTAAGCTAATGCATAGAAAATCCAAACGGAGCTATTATACTGCAGGTGAGGGGTTTCTTACCTCTTGATCGTAATTTCTTACGATTCTATTCGCTAGAGTTCCGGTGGAGGTGATCCTCTCGACGATCCGATCACGTCTTCGCGTTCCTCTCGCGGAGAAGAACCTCTTTCGTGTTGGAGTCGTCGCCGGAAGGTGAACCGATGGACCTTGGGCTTGGTGTGCCGTGCGTGAGGAAGAGGAGAAGAAGAGGGGCGCCGGCATGAGGGTTTGAGAGGAGAAGGTGCCGAATCAAAATAAAAATAACCCAACTCCAACTTAAGTTTATTATTTATATTAAGTGGTCTAATGAACCCAACTCTAATATAAATATATTTGGTTCTCCTTTCTTTCAACACGGCCCTCATTGGGTTCACCGATTACTAATCTTATCCGTAAACCATAGGTCTCGGGTTCGATTCCCGCCTAAGCTATTTTACGGTTCTACTTATTTTTGCTACTTCGATACTCAGTTTCCGGAAAAATATCTAAAATTCCAAAAATCATAGAATAATTCTAAAATAGTTTTGAGAATTTTCTGCTATAATCCCCATACCTTATAAAAGTTCATCCTCGAACTTAGAACAATTCCGGTACTTCTGCCTCATACTGGCCTCTCGTCTCCCAAGTGCTGTGTGATTTTGCCACTGACTTTGAGTAATGGTACTTCCTTGTTCCGTAATTTCTTTACCGCCGGTCTATTATCTGAATAGGCCGATTGTCATAGCTGAGGTCTGCTCAATCAACGGGTGGCGTCTGGGATATGCTTCTTCAGCATGGAGACATGAAATACGTTGTGGACGGCTGACATCTCCTGAGGTAGCTCTAGCTCATATGCTACCTTGCCCACTCTCTTCGTGATAAGGTATGGTCCCACATATCTGGGAGCTAGCTTGCCCTTCTTCCCAAAACGCATGACTCCCTTCATGGGAGCTACTCTGAGGAAAACTGTATCCCCAACTGAAAACTCTAGGGGTCTGCGTCGTGTATCTGTGCTGTCTCTATCCTCTGGCGGATCTGCTGGATGGCTGCTGTGGTATCTGCCACTAGATCTGTCTGAAGCTCTAGTTCCTTCTGTTCACCACTCTCATACCAACAGATTGGTGATCTGCACCTCCGCCCATAGAGTGCCTCATAAGGTGTCATGCCGATAGTGGCCTGATAACTGTTGTTGTATGCAAATTCTGCTAAGCTCAGATATTTGCACCAACTTCCCTTGAAGTCTAGGGCACACGCTCGGAGCATATCTTGAGCACCAGTTTACACGCTCCGTCTGACCATCTGTCTGAGGATGGAATGCTGTGCTGAACTTTAACTTGGTGCCCAATGCTGACTGTACACACTCCCAGAAGTGTGATGTGAATCTGCTGTCTCTGTCTGAAATGATGGTTCGTGGGACTCCATGTAGTCTGACGATCTCCTGGAGATACAACTGAGCTAGCTTCTCCATGGAGTAGGATATCTTGATAGCTAAAAGTGGGGTGATTTAGTCAACCTGTCGATTACCCGGATGGCATCAAAACCATTCGTGGTTCTGGTAGCCCCACTATGAAGTCCATCGAGATATCCTCCCACTTCCATTCTGGAATCAGGCTGCAGAACTCCTCCTGGTCGCCGATGTTCCGCCTTGACCCTCGACAGGTGAGGCGGATGCTAACATATCTGGCGATGTCTCGCTTCATCCCGGGCCACCAAAGGTTTCTTCGTGTCTTGATACATTTTGGTGGAGCTCGGATGCATCGTAAAGAGTCCTGTGAGCCTCATCTAAAATCATCTCCGTAGCTCCTCCCGATCTGGAATACAAAGTCTATCACCAAAATACAACACCCCACTATCGACACTCAATTTCTACTTTCGATTGGCCCTTGCTTGATTTTTCTCGAATTTCGTGGTCCCGATCCCGGTGGCAATATCACCAAGCAAGGTAGACTCTAAGGTCATAGTAGAGAGCTGTCCGACAATGAGTTCGAGACCAAAATCCGCGATCTCTGTAGGGGTGGTGACATGGCTGCTAGAGATAATAAGGTAGCGCCGGATTTTCTTCTAAGTGCATCTGCTACCCTATTGGCTTTCCTGGTGGTAGAGGATATCTATGTCATAATCTTTGACCAGCTCTAGCCACTGCTACTGTCGCATATTCAGATCCTTCGAGTGAAGAAGTACTTGACTGATGATTTGTATACACTCCGAGCTCCATACAAGTAATGTCTCCAAATTTTGAGAGCGAACACCATTGCCGCAAGCTCAAGATCATGAGTAGGGTAGTTCTTCTCATAATCCTTGAGTCTGGAGGCATAGGCGATTACCTTGCCATCTTGCATCAAGACCGCTCCTAATCCCAATTTAGAGGCGTCACTATATATATCAAGCTATGTATTTTCTGGCAGTGTCGGATAGGTGCACTAGTCAATCTCCTCTTGAGTTCACTGAAGCTGTGCAGTCCTCCGTCCACCGAAATTTCTTGTTCTTCCCGGTGAGAGTCGCTGTGGGAGGCTATTCGGAGAAGTCCTCACAAACTTTCTCAGAATATCCTGCTAATCCCGTAAGCTCCCGATCTCACTGGCGTTCTTAGGTCTCCTCCATTACTCACCGCTTCTATCTTGCTTGGGATCTACCATAATACCATCCTTTGAGATGACGTGACCCAGGAAGGACACTGATTTAGCCAAAACTCACATTTCGTGAACTTGGCGTATAGCTGGTTCTCTGAAGGGTCTGCAATACTAGTTTCAGGTGCTCTGAGTGTTCTTCCCGAGTTCTTGAGTAGATAAGAATGTCATCGATAAACACGATCACAAACTTATCTAAATACTCCCAGAACTGTTCATAAGGTCCATGAATGTAGGAGCATTTGTCACGCCAAAGGCATGACTACGAACTCGTAATGTCCGTATCCGTCCTGAATCTTCTTGATATCACCCTCCTTGACTCGACTTGGTGATATCCACGATCCGAGGTCAATTTTGAGAACACTGCTCCCTTTAATCGGTCGAGCAGTCATCTATTCGGGAAGAGGATACCGTTTGATCGTGACCGATTCAGTGCTCGTAGTCTATACATAGCCGCATGCTTCCATCCTTCTTCTTCACGAAGCACAGCGCTCCCCATGGTGAGTGACTAGGGCGTATAAGCCCTTGTCAAGTAGCTCCTGTAGCTGCTCATGAAGTTCCTTCTTCTGCTGGAGCCATGCGGTAGGGCGCTTTGGAAATAGGATTGGTGCTGGGAAGAGCTCTATCTCAAATTCAATCTCCCCGGTGCTAGGCCCGGTAACTCTTCAGCTAGGTAGTCACATACAACTCGGACCTCTGCTAGCTGTTCGTCCTGGCTGGTAGTGACTACATGTGCTAGGTACCCGTACATCCCGAATCCATCAACTCGTGCCTTCATAGAGAGAAATTTTACGGCTTTTCTCTTTGGTTCTCCGATGTACTCGAACTGTTTCTGCTTTGGGTTGGAATATGACTTTCCATTTACGGCACTCTATGGAAGCACCGTAAGGAAGTACATTCCAAGGATGACGTCGTAGTCGGTCATTTCCAGCAGGATCGGATCACAAAAGAGTTCCTGCCGCTATAATGACCGGCACTGCTCGAGCCAGTGCGTCGATGCCATGACCTCTCCCGAAGGTAGTGCCGTCGAAACCGACCACCGAGTACTTCGGGGTATTCCTAATTTCTGGAGAACATCCGGCTATATATGAATGGGTTGCCCCAGAATAAGACAGTTGTACTATACTGAAAAAATGCTAATCGACCTGTGACGACTGTCGAGGCATTTGCTACGTCCTCTCGGTGAGTGAGTAGATCTCGATTCGCCATAGGAGGGGCTTCTAATCGCCCCGGTGATGGTGGACCTTCTAGGCGGCCCGTATGATGTAATCGAGCGGTGGCTGCATCCGGATCTCTGGTGAGGAAGACCGGTCTTGTTCGAGCCTGGCCATGTGCCCTTCTTGTCCACATTCAAAGCATCCTCGTGTGCCCTTGCGACAAACCCAGGTGGAATCTCCCACAAGTGGCACACTTTGGATAACGGGTCGCTTGCTAGATGGCCTCCTTTTGAGTCACTCCACGATTTGCGCTTCTTTGGAGTTCCCTTTCCGTTAGAGTGGCCTTCTTTGTTTTGAGTGTGAGAGTTTCCTTGGCCCTTGGACTCGAGGAGACTTGCATGCTGTTCTGGTAATGCTCTGTGGTCAAGGCACTACTCACTAACTCCTCTGTGGTTTGTGGCCTATGTATGCCACCCGCCACGTTCACTGCTATCTCTGGCCTCAGCATCTTGAGCATCAACCTGATCCGTTCCTTTTCCGTGCTGACTAGCTCTGGGCATAGACGAGCCAACCTGTTGAATTTCTTCACGGCTTCCTCAACTGAGAGGTTGCCCTGACGAAACTCAGTGAACTCGTCATAGTGGCGGTTTGTAACCCGCATATGAAAGAACTCCTCAAAGAATTCCTTCTCGAAGTCAGCCCATGTCATCTGGCTCACTGGGCGCTTCGTTCTGATTCTTTCCCACCACATGCGTGCGTCTCCTGTCAGGCAGAAGGAGGCACACTTCACCTTCTCGTGTTCTGGCCAGTCCAGAAGCTCCATCGTGCTCTCCAGTGTTTTGAACCAGGCTTGTGCATCCCATGGTTCACTAGCGCCTGAGAAGTTCTCTGGCTTGACTCGCTGCCACTGGATCAGATAGGCTTCCTTTCTTGGCTCAGCTGCTGGGCCTGGCTGAGCTGGGGGAACCTCTAAGACTTCTGGAGTCGTCAGATTCGGTTCCGGGGTGACTGTGGGGGTATTCTGCTGATTAGCCTTTAAGGTGGCTATCTCCTGTTGCTGTTCAGCGAGCTGCTGCTGTAACTGAGCCACTAGTGCTGTAAGGTCTGGAGGAGGCACTGAACTGCCTGCCTCTTGCTGGGGCTCAGTAGCTAGTGCCCTCCTAGCTGGGCGTCCTCGTGCCATTTCTAAAGACATAGAGAACATAGGTATAACTAACACTATCACAGTTATCTAACTACTGATATCATGTTTAAACTATCACATACTAACAAGCAGTAGGTATATAAACATGAACTGTAATAATAAACAAGAAACATAAATAAGGTAGAGGTGTTCTTACTTGGAAGCTGCAGGTACAATGCTGATGTGTGTGTAGGAAGTATGGAACACTGCTCTGATACCACTCTGTAACGACCCGCCTTCTACTGCTAGGCTGTAAGGCGAATCGTCACAATAATGCTAAACTATGCTGTGCGGAAGGCTGGGCTAATTAAAAAATTTTCTACTAAACTAATCAAAACATAATGCTCTGGGTGTACCTAGGAGTTGTACACTTGCTAGGGGAGACAACCTATGCCTCCCCAATGACCTGCTAGCTGTACTCAGGCATTTCAATCGATCCACAGATCGATTGGGCTGTCGGATTGATCACGGGATCGATCCAGCTTGATACTGGCACGGTAGAAGTCTCTGGATCGGTCGGCGGACCGATCTACTGACACCGCGAACATCGCCAAGGCGGTACTGACGCTGACGGCGAGCGCCGATAGCAAGATCTATGACGGAACGCGCAGCTCGACCGGTGTGGTCGGGATCACCGGGCTGGTCGGCAGCGACACCGCAGAAGCGACCGATCCTGGGAGATACAGTAGCTACTGTATCCATCTGGATCGGTCGGCTGACCGATCCAGGAAGAGGAATGGCACTGGATCGGTCTGCTGACCGATCCAGGTTCTGAAAGTCTGAAACGAAATCAGAGTTTCTGATTTCCAGCACTGATTCGTGCCAAAAATCGCATACGCCAGTTCTAGATACATGAGAACACTCTAGCATGCAAATACTAACATCCTAACATCATATATTTAACATTTTAAGCATAATCTAAAGCATGGTTCGTTAACTCATGTCAAACATGGAGATACTAAAGTTAATATGCTGAATTGAAATTACTAAAGAGTTCAAATGCGTAATTTAAAGCTTGTTAGATCCCTAAAATCTTTCATTTCCAGTTCCACACACACACATCTTGATCTGCATTGCCCTCTAGCTTCCTCTGCTAGTCCACTTTTCCTTTACCTTTATCTGCAGTATAAGAAAAGTAGGATCTGTAAGCTTAAAGCTTAGTAAGAAATCATCTACCTCACAAAATCATGCATTCGATGCAATATGCTTTTAAATCATGCTATTTGAAAATATGCGCTGAACTTGCTAAGATATGGCATACTGAAATCATAAGTCATAACATGTAAGCATGGCATAAGCACTGAATCATGGCAAAGCAACCAAATAAACACTGAACTGAGTACAGGCTAAACTAACTGAAACTAAATCTGTAACTGGAAACAAACTCAACTAGCACAATTGATTTTGAGTTTTGAAATCTAATACATAATAGGTGAAAATACTAAGCATGCTGTTGGGCCCGGCAACTGTACTTGCTGTGCGCGCATCCCTACTAGACCCGGGGTTGCAAGTCTCGAATTTAGCAGGGTTGTCTAGGCTATCTGAACCTAGGGACGACTGTGGGAGTCCAACCCAATGAATATCTAATCCAGTACAGTGCCACTGAAAATAAAATACTGATATCTGTAGCTAACTGATATAACATGCTGTTTCTAGGTTATCTGAACCTAGAGCTAGGTTATCTGAACCTAGAGGCGACTGTGGGAGCCCACCCATTGGACCGTAGTCCCATATAGCTAAAATAAACTGATTTACTGTTTTAAACGCTTCTAATGTATTTAACTGTACTATTAAAATGCCTAAGTTGCATTTTTACTGATCTAATTATTTTGTCGAGCACTTAGTGTGCCCCAACTCTCCTCTTTATTAGGGAGATCACCTTTAGGCACCCGACAACGTCTACAACCCCAACTGAAGAGGGTAAGCGTGTCCGGCCCATCTAAAGGTGCTCAACTAAAATCCCTAAATCTAAGAGGAGGGTTAAAACACCCTACATGTCAACAAAATCTGCATATTACTAAGCTAATGCATAGAAAATCCAAACGGAGCTATTATACTGCAGGTGAGGGGTTTCTTACCTCTTGATCGTAATTTCTTACGATTCTATTCGCTAGAGTTCCGGTGGAGGTGATCCTCTCGACGATCCGATCACGTCTTCGCGTTCCTCTCCCGGAGAAGAACCTCTTTCGTGTTGGAGTCGTCGCCGGAAGGTGAACCGATGGACCTTGGGCTTGGTGTGCCGTGCGTGAGGAAGAGGAGAAGAAGAGGGGCGCCGGCGTGAGGGTTTGAGAGGAGAAGGTGCCGAATCAAAATAAAAATAACCCAACTCCAACTTAAGTTTATTATTTATATTAAGTGGTCTAATGAACCCAACTCTAATATAAATATATTTGGTTCTCCTTTCTTTCAGCACGGCCCTGCTGGATTCACCGGTTACTAATCTTATCCGTAAACCATAGGTCTCGGGTTCGATTCCCGCCTAAGCTATTTTACGGTTCTACTTATTTTTGCTACTTCCGATACTCCGATTTTTCCGGAAAAATATCTAAAAATTCCAGAAAAATCATAGAATAATTCTAAAATAGTTTTGAGAATTTTCGGGCGTTACACCTAGTAATCTAGGTTGAGAATGTCCCAAAGAGGAGCTCATAAGGATTGTCATGATAAACCCTACGGATGGACTTAGTCCGACATGACAATAAGGTTAAGTGGTACTACTCTTGGACTAAGACATTAATTAAAGTGAGTTGTCAATAACTCAATTAAATTAATGGACATTCGATATCTTAAACACAGAGAGACTAACACACTCATGATAAGAATGAGCTCATAATGTAATTTGGGATTGGTGCGGTAGTGCAATAATAACTCTCTAGTGGAATGAGTTATTATTAATGAACTTGAGTTGTGTGTTCGGGGCGAACACGGGATACTCAAGCTCGTCGGAAGGCCAAAACCAATTTCTCCTCTAGGTCCCTATCGTAGCCTCATTAAAGCCTCAATTCCATCCATATAAAAGCCCATCTTGGTGTCCAAGAAGAGGGTCGGCCCAAGGCTTGGTGACCAAGCCAAGGGCCAGCCACTATCTCCTCAAAAGAGGGCCGACCCTTTGCTTGGTGCCCAAGCAATGAGAGGCCACCATAATCTAAATAAGGAGGGGTATTTTGAATTTTTAAAATCTTCTCTTTATAGATATCTACAAGTTTTAAAAGAGAGATTTTAAAATATAAAACTTTCCTTATTTGAATTAAGTCACATGGTTTAAAAGAAAGTTTAAAAGTTTTAAAAATTTCCTTTTTTAACCATCCTCATGGTTTTTAGAAAAAAGGAAGAGAAGTTTTAAATTTGAAACTTTCTATTTTTGTAACTATGTTAAAAATGAAAATCTAAGAAGAGAAATTTTAAAACTTGGTTTTAATTTTTAAAACTTTCCTTTTTTAACATCCACAATAGGAAAGAGAGCTTGTAAAATTTTATAAGAGGATTTTTTCTTTTATAAAATTTTATAAAATATTTTTTTCTTCATGGTGATGTGGCCGGCCACCCTTGCTTGGTGCCCAAGCAAGGGGTCGGCCAATCAATGATTGAATCAATCAAGAGGAAGGAAAAGAAAAAATAAAAAGGAAAAAGGAAAAAACAAGAGGAAAATTTTAATTTTTGTAAAAATCTTTTCCTTATTTGTCTTGGGCAAGTAATGTAAAAAGAAGGGGAAAGGAGGCCTCATGACAAATCAATTCTTATTCTCTTGTTGAAGCTCCCTCTTGTGGTCGGCCCTCTCTCCCTTCCCTTTCCCTTTACTCTCTTTTGTTCCTTGGTAGTGGTGGTGGCCGAGTACTAGAGGAAGAGGAGGAGCTTTGCGTGGTGTTCATCTTGGAGGATCGTCGCCCACACGATGTCCAAGAGGAGGCGAGGAATAGGCAGAAGATCTCGAGGTTATTAGCATACAAATAAGAGGTATAACTAGTAATTATTTTCCACATTATACTAGTTCTTCTTTGTTAGAATTCCAAACACAAGAGGTATATGATTCTAGAGTTTCAGATTTGTTTCGAAATTGTGTTTTTTGTTTGTTTTTCGAATTTATGATTCGATTGTTTTTTTTTGTTAAACCTAATGTTATTTTAGGAAATTAAATATTTAATTTTGTTAAAAGGTTTTATCGAGGCAGTGGTGGATGCTCCCATACCCAAGAAGGCCATGTGCCTCGCCATGTTTGTCCTGGGAACCGATTTTTGAAATAAATATTTAATTGAATTTGTAACATAGGTTGATTTGGATCAATAGTGTTAAGTTCTGCTTGCGATCCAAATCTAAACTATTAAGAACAGATAAGTTAAATTTGGAATCAATAATGTTAAGTTCCGTTTGCGATTCTTAATTTAATTTCTAAAGAACACAATAGGTTGTTTAGGAAAGATTCGACACTTGTACAAAATTTTTGTACAGTGAAACCGGTACAATCTTCCTAGGACCAACCAATAATTGGTATCAAAGCTAGGGTTTGCCTCTGTGTGTTTTGGTTTTCAGTTAATTATGCACATGTCATACATAATTTAGGCAGGATAATAGTAGGATGTGCTAACTTTGTGGTTGCAGACTCTAACTATTATGGCTTATGGTTGTTGTGTGTGATTGGACCCTTGGACATGTCAAGGGCATTATTTTGTGTGCGCTTGATTGTATGTATAAAATATAACAGGAGCTGTATTAGTTTTAGAATTTTACTTTTTTGTTCGATCTAGAATATATATACATTCCTTTGTGAAATATAGTATCGATATATGTAAAATTCTATTTTTGTCGCGGATCGTATCCTTATGAGGCGTGGTACTATTGGAGCACCAGAGACGCAGCGGAATAGGAAGCAAGATTGATGTGGCGATGGGACCCGATTGTGGTGGCTAAAGATGGCAGTCGCTAGGATTGGCAGCACATAGAGGACAGTGATAGAAAATGCCATAATAGTTGGAAAAATATTTTTCTTTTAAAACCATGTTGCTTTATTAGCTAGGTTGAAGTTTTCTAAGAAGTTTGAGAGCCCATGTTTCAGCGGGCTTCCTTTCAAGTCTAGCCGAAGGAGGTGTCAGCCGACTGACTAGACATGAGTTTTTGTTTAGTTGAGTTACATAATTTGAGCAATATTACGTGCTCGATCAGGCTTTGCCTATTGAGTATATGTGAAACTTATTTGTTTTTTTTACTTAATTGATGATATATTTTGAGCTATATAAGGCTAAATGCCTCAAATGCAGTCGATATGTTATACTCAATCAAACCCTTTTGACCTTGGTTGATATTAACATGTCTATGGTAAACATATTATCCCGGTCGATATTAGCCTGTCTATTACAGACATGTTATCCCGGTCGATATTAGCCTGTCTATTATAGACGTGTTATCCCGACTAATGTTAGCCTGTGCTTTATAGTTATATTAATTCAGATAGTGCTTCACGCATGACTGACTATTATTATTTCTAATTTTCTATCTTCGACCCGGGATCTGTCAAACTCAATCCATCCTCCTTTATTACACATAGTAAACTACGCCCTTTTCCAGAATTTCCTTGATTATGATTGACTTTTCAATGGTAAGAGAATGTTGGAGGTGCGCGACGAGGTGCTACCAAACCCTACATGATTCGATTTGTAGCGTCCATTATAAATGTCCATTTATGGTCATATGACGTGTTTCTTTTCTCATCTTCTGTGTAACACCAGCGTCTGCACGCTTCTATAATCAACGGTGTTTGTTGCAAAAAGGTATTCTAATCTGACGGTTATTATATGTTCTTTCAACCGTAAACCCTTCATCTTCTTGTCGACTTTGTTCCTTTTTCCTTACCTTAGCGTTTCTTCTTTGCTGCAATCTTTGATCAATCCTCGCGCTCACCATCTTCCAGTGATATTCTCTCTTAACTCTCAGTAAGTAACCTGTTGTTCTATTAACCCCTTACTTCTATCTATAACTGAAGAAACGATTGCCCCCTGGTATACTCAAATTTCATCCTCTTTCAACAAGGATGCTCAGCTTGCTATTCGTAGGGAATATGACATCATAATTCCTAAACCAGATGCGCATCCTCACCATCCTCCTGCTAACTGTGTAACTTTCTTTAGGGATCAGTTGATAGGGGGTTTAAGGTTTCCTATTCCTCCTTTTCTGATCGATGTAAGCCAATACTTTAACATTCCTCTTTAACAATTTATGTCTAATGTCTTTCGTTATTTGTGTGGCATATACATGTTGTTTCGTACATTTGATATTCCTCCTACTCCTCAAAATGTTTTCATGTTTTCCTATCCAAAGGTAGCAGAGCCAGGTGTTTTTCTTTTCCAATCTCGGACTAAGATGGTCCTTTTTGATGATATGCCTTCTTCTCTTAAAGCTTGGAAATCTCGCTTCTTCTTTATAAAGTTTCCGGGACCTATTCCTTGGTCCCATGCTTGGAGATCTTCTTTACCTCCTTTACCTGATATCAAGGAGTTTCATCTTCACCCTTCTTTTCCTCTTTATTGTGAAAAGTTGCTATGTCATCGTCTTTCTATCACTAAATGGCTGCGGAGCAATCTTCTGTATCTGTTTGGTTTGAGCCCAGTTAAATATAAGATACTCGACTCCTTAGGTAAAATTTTATTTCTTCTTCTATCAATTTTTACTAACTAAAACATTTTCTTCCATTTTGTGTAGTGGCTGGTTTTTATGCTGCTCTAATTGATGAAGAACTACGTCTGGAAGAGGCCAAACTTCATGCTAAAGAGCAAGAGCTTCTTGCTGCAATTAATCTGCCATCTTTAATTGGAGTTTCGGTTCCTCTAGTTGAAGCTTCTAGCTCTCAAGTGGCTCCTAAAGTTCTTGAGGTTCTTTCGACAGGAACTCTTACTGTCCCTTTGCCAACTGTTTCTTCATCAGTGGTTGTTGCTTCTTCACCAGTCACTCCCCTTCCCGTTATCGAGCTTACATCCCCTGTATGCTCAGGAAAATCCCTTACTGAAATTGCCCCTAACAAACGCCCAGGACACAAACTCACCAGAGCTCCCCCCTCTAAAAAGAGACTCATTCTTCTTGCTGAGGAATTACCTTCAGAAGATTTTGCTTCTGCTACCCTTTCTTCTGCCAAGCCTACTCTGGCTGGTCTCTATCCTTCCCTTCTTTTTTCTTCCTCTCCTTCTTCCAGCAGTACTGCTCCTGGTAGTGCTTCTTTTACTTTTCCCCTATCTCTTCCAGAATCGGGGTCTGTACCTATTTCATCCTCTTTTTATTTGATTTTTGCTCCCCCTTCTATTCCAACTTCCTCTTTTTCCACAACTTCATCTTCTATCCCCGTTCTTCCTATATTGTTGGGAGGTTCTTTCACCACTTCTCGGGAGGAAATTCACCCTCTCTTTGGAGAGCTTACCCCTCCCGAGACAATCGATCAATTCTCTCATGAGGAAACCAAGGTATGTTTGCTATTACTTATTTATTATTTATCCTTGACTATTTTATGACCCCTTATTATATTCTTAGCGATGGATAGCCAATATGGGTCTGGCTCGACTAATGCATAACTTATATTATGAGAATGAGAAGTTGAAACAACATGTTGCTGAGATGTCCTTTACCACATTTTTAGAAGAATCTAAGAAACAATATGAAGCCCAACTTGAGATCCTTCAGTCTCAATTTAAATCGGCTACAGACCTCAACACTGAATTATCTTCCAAATTAGAGAAGCAGATTGCTGAGACTAACAAACTGAAGTCTGATTACGAGTCCACCTTGGCTGACAAACTCAAAGCTCTATAGTTGAAGGATGATGAAATAGCTTCTCTAAACACTTCCTTGAATACAGCTAAAACAAAGGCCTCCACAAAAGATGCTAAACTGAGGTCTTTCCAGACAGCTCTGGTTGAGTACAAAGCTGGTGAAGATGATCGGTTTAAGGATCTGGCCACGACCCTAATCAGATCTACTGATTAACAGGCCTATTGTAAAATCTATTTTGGCAGCTTATACTACCGGAGCTGAGGGAGCTATTAAGCAGTTACAGGAGCAGAGCTTCCTATCTCGTGATCCTCCTCCTAACTTTTCGGATCGACGCAAGCTAATTGCTAATAGGCCTGACGATCTATTTCCTCAACTATCTATAGAGTAACTTTTTTACTTTAATTCTGATTATTGTAAAGTTAACTATGACTTGTTATGACAATTCTTATCAGAAACTGGTTTATTTGTGAAAGGTTAATCTTTTTGTGTTAATGAATTCATCTGACCAATTGGTTTGTATGCTTATTTCATACTTTTATTTTTTTTTATTTATATGTTAAAATTATTCTTCCTCTACTATTAAACCTATTTTTTTCATTTACGATGGTTTGCTGCCCCCTTCCTAAATTTATCCCCTTTTCATAACTGGCTTCTCATCCTTATCCTTATCATATTTACCAATCTATTACTATTTACACAAGGACCTAATTTTTACCAGTATATTATAACATCATCAATCTTGATCGATTTACTATAGCATCACCAATCTCGACCGATTTACTATAGCATCATCAATCTCGATCGATCTACTATAGTATCATCAATCTCGATCGATTTATTATAATATTCTCAATCTCGACCAGTCTATTATAACCAACCGATTTACTGTAGCATCAACAATCTCGACCGATTTACTATAGCATCATCAATCTTGACTGGTTTATTATAACCAGTCGATTTACCCTTATGTTTACAAAATTTGTTCGGTATTTTATATTTAACCAGATTTCGTCCGATCTGGTATACTTGTACGGGATTATTATTTAGTCAAACAAATAGTCTTGAGCTATTTGATCGTCGTTATACCCGACCAATTTTCCTCGTACTTTTTTTATTTTTTTTAAAATCAAGTACAGCGAGAGAGAAAAACTTGTCACATTTTCCGAGGATGATTGCTAAGCTTACCTTCCTTTCCTTGGGATTCGGCCTTCTTTTTTGAATTTGATCCCCTTCTTTTTTGTACCTAAGTTTTTCACAAATTATTATTGATTTTTGAGTTTCTTCTCTTTCTAGTTTTTCCCTTATCTTTTTAAGGGTTTTTGGTATAGGGCACAGAAGAAAAGCAAAGGTTTAAGACGCTCTCTTCTGCTCCCCGACTATTCCTTCTTCTTCCTCTCCCTCTGGTCATCTTCCTTCTTTTATTCCACCATGGCCACTCCTTCCCTAGCGTGGTTTCTTTCGTGCGCTTCTAGTCTTATCGATTCAGAAGAGGTGGAGTTACAAATGAATTATGGTTTTCCTTCCTATATAGTTCGCCCTACCTCTCAGAGTGGTCCACATCTTCCTCCTCTAAAAAGTATATCTATCTTTTGGGATCAAGCTTTACAAGGTTTCTGATTCCCTCTTCATCCCTTTTTCGTTGATGTTAGTATCTACTTTGAGATTCCTCTTAATCAGCTTACTCGTCAATCTTTTTCTATCCTTGTGGGTTTTGTTGGGGTATCTAAACTACTAGATTTTCCTCTGTCCCCTTTCCTTTTTCACTACTTCTTCATTCCCCGCCAAGTAGACATTGGTGTCTTTAAATTTCAGTCTCCCCCTAAGGCTATTTTGTTTAGTAGGATTCCTCCTCAAGAGGAATGACGTCACAAATTTTTCTATATGCGTCTTCCTTCTCCTCCTCCTTTTCCTACCAACTGGATATATGACCTTCCTCCAGTTCCTAGCACTGATGGCTTCCTTACTGATCCCTCAGTTTCTTCTGCCTTACCCAAGTTAAAGGGGGCTAAATTTTGCTTATCGGCTTTGATTGTGGAAGGTCTAATGTTTTCCTTTGGAATAAGCTCCATCGAAACCCCCTTGGAGGTCTCTTTTGGTATGTTCAGACATTCTCGACTATGTTTATTAGCCATTTGTTAATTATTTTCTATAATAATGCCTAATTCTTATATTTCAGCTGATGCTCTTCTACCTGCTTTCATGTACAAGAACACAACTATGACCAAGTCTTTTTTGAATAAACTTGGAGAAAAATTGCTACAGGCTCGTCGAGTTAATCCTACTACTTCTACTCTGGGTTTATTATCTAAGGAAGAACAAGTAGAGGAAGCTATTGCTTCCTTGGAAGAGGAAGAAGAACAACCTTTTGTTGCCATACACAAGAAACCCAGGCTTACTGAGGAAGTTCCCTTTCGTGACACTTTTGGTACTTTTGTGCAGATCCCCATTGTTCCTTCACCTATTTCTTTTGAGAGAGGTAAAGAACTAATGCCGCCTACTCACATTGTCTCCAGCCTTTCTCTTAATATGATAAGACCGGGTCTACTTATTCCTCCTCTTTTGTTATTATTTTAGCTACTTCTGCTTCTCAGATGGCTACTACTACTTCTGCATCCTCTCAACCTCTTTCCTTGGCCTTACCTCCTCTGGCTTCTGGACCACGAGCTAAAAGAACACCTTGCAGGAGATCTTCTCTGAGTCCAGGACCATCAGCTATCCATGCCTCAACAACTGAATCAACTTTCATTGCTTTGCCATCTTCCATCCCCTCTAGCTCTTCCTCTGTTGTTCCCATTTCTACCACTTCCTCTCCTTCTCTTCCTTCTTCTTCCACCCGGCCTTCTTCTCCTTCTGTCCCCCCACCTCTGTTTAGACAAGCTATGGGTCTGCCCTCTCAAATGGGACAAGTTTCGGATCCTCCTAGTTACGATTTTCTACAGCTACAAGGCTCGTTGGCTGAGTCTTGGCTACATAGCCAAGAGCTGTTAAGGGGCACCAGTATTTCAAACCGCGTTGACAGTCATAGTCGTCAAGCTGTTGCCGTAAGTTTTTTTCATTATATATTGTTAACGTCTTATTATTTCCCTCTAACTGCATTATTATTT
Source organism: Zingiber officinale (assembly GCF_018446385.1). Taxonomy (NCBI): domain Eukaryota; kingdom Viridiplantae; phylum Streptophyta; class Magnoliopsida; order Zingiberales; family Zingiberaceae; genus Zingiber; species Zingiber officinale. Next base: position 67,148,905 of record NC_055997.1, read on the forward strand.
TAGTTCCTTGCCTCAAGTCTTCATTTAGACCAGCTACTCATTGCTCTGGGAAGGGACAATAGCAAGTTAAAAGCTCAAGTAGAGGCACTGAAGGCCAATCTTCCTCCTCCCCACATTGAGCTTACTCAATTACAAGAGAAGATAGATTTATAGACTCAACAAATAGAGGCTATGAAAAAGGAATTGTAGCATCAACAACAGTTATTGAAAAACAAAGAGCTTGAAAGGAAAACCTAGAGCTATAGGTGGATCGGTTAAATTCTAGCCTCCAGGTGGAAACTGCTTTGAAAGACAAAGCTATTTCAGATGTTTCTCATAAGAACACTGTTTTAGAGAAAGTAGAGAGGCTTCACAATATCTTTTTTTCTGAGCAGGCTCAAGATTCAGCATCAAAAGAGTTTGCTCTTCTACAAGAGCAAGAACAGAGAAAGGCTCAAGATGCAGAGATATCCTCACTCCGAAAGGAACTAGAGCAGCTTAAATTAGAAAGAAACACTTTCAAAGACCAAACTGCTAAACTACAAACTGAATTTCAAAGTTATAAGGAGCATGAGGAAGATCGATGGGAAGATAGGCGCTTAACTTATCTGAGGTCCTCGGAATTTACTAACGAATATGTCCGCCGTATCATTGGAACTTTGAATCATTGCGTGGCCGGGGTTATTCAACAATTAAGGGAAGGTGGTTATCTATCTCGCGAACCCACTTTTCTATTCATAAACCGTCGTAAACTTAACAAAGAATTGCCTGAAAATTTGACAAGCAACTTTAAGTGAGCATGATGGTGTATTTATAAAAGACTTGTAATTAAGTACCTGTAATTTTTGTAAAAATATGTACTTACCTGTTTTTCCGACCTTGATTATCTGGCTACTGCTTCCTGAGAATAAGTACTATCTTGCTTAAAAGCTTTTCCTGTTGTGATATCTTAATTGATCATATGGCTCTGAACAATAAGGCTTTCCATAAACCCCTTGATTTTTATTCGGGCATGACTGTATATAAAGAATTCCAAAAGACCTCCGTGTTTCCGAGGGATGTGTAATCCCGAGCAACTTTATATGAAGAACTTCATAGGATTTATAAGTTCTTGGTCGGGCGTACAATCCCGAGTGATTTTAAATAGAGAACTTCATATGATTGTGACTTCTGATGGAGAATGTCATTTTGAAAGATTATATATATAAAGAATTCCCTCTGAACTTTGAATCCTAGTCGGGAGTGTAATACCGAGTGATCTTTATAAACAAATCCAGATGACTTTGAGTCTAGGCCAAGCGTATAATCCCTAACTATTTACTATGAAGAATTTCATCAACTTTTGAGTTTTCGATCGGGCGTGTAATCCCGATCGATTTAATATGAAGAATTTCATCAACCTTTGAGTTTTCTGTCGGGCGTGTAATCCCGATCGATTTAATATGAAGAATTTCATCAACCTTTGAGTTTTCGGTTGGGCGTGTAATCCCGATCGATTTAATATGAAGAATTTCATCAACCTTTAAGTTTTCGGTCGGGCGTGTAATCCCGATTAATTTGAGTCAATAGAGTCCTGTGCTCTATCATATTTTGATCATGTACTCAATCCTGCATGACTTTGCTCATGATAGTTTAAAGTCTCCGGTTCCTCCCAAGAAGACCCGTCCGGGTTACTTCAAGAGATTTCCCGATCGACTGTGTTCCTGATAGTTTAGAGTCTCCGGTTCCTCTCAAAAAGATCCGTCCGGGTTACTTCAAGAGATTTCCCGATCGATTGTGTTTTTGCTAGTTTAAAGTCTCCTGTTCCTCTCCAGAAGACCCATCCGGATTACTTCAAGAGATTTCCCGATCGACTGTGTTTATGCTAGTTTAAAGTCTCTGGTTCCTCTCAAGAAGACCCGTCCGTGTTTTTTCAAGAGATTTCCCGATCGACTATGTTTATGCTAGTTTAAAGTCTCCGGTTCCTCTCCAGAAGACCCGTCCGGGTTACTTCAAGAGATTTCCCGATCGACTGTGTTTATGCTAGTTTAAAGTCTCCAGTTCCTCTCAAGAAGACCCGTCCGGGTTTATTCAAGAGATTTCCCGATCGACTGTGTTTATGCTAGTTTAAAGTCTCCGGTTCCTCACAAGAAGACTCGTCCGGGTTTATTCAAGAGATTTCCCGATCGGCTGTGTTTATGCTAGTTTAAAGTCTCTGATTCCTCTCAAGAAGACCCGTCCGGGTTTATTCAAGAGATTTCCCGATCGACTGTGTTTATGCTAGTTTAAAGTCTCCGATTCCTCTCAAGAAGGCCTGTCCGGGTTTCTTCATGAGATTTCCCGATCGACTATGTTTATGCTAGTTTAAAGTCTCCGGTTCCTCTCAAGAAGGCCCGTCCGGGTTTCTTCAAGATATTTCCAGATCGACTATGTTTATGCTAGTTTAAAGTCTTCGGTTCCTCTCAAGAAGACCCGTCCGGGTTTCTTTAAGAGATTTCCCGATCGACTATGTTTTGAGTGAAACTAAAAATGCTTTCACTAACCTTGTGATGGTTTAACGTTTTCGAGATTCCTTAAGGAAACCTGATCAGTCATTCCTTAAAGCTCCCAATTGACGACCGCTTGAGCAGAATAAAAATGTTTGTCCGGTAATCACCACGCTGTTTAAACCGTGTCTATTTTTCGGGCGATACTTGGCCTGCATTGTATTTACCAAATTAAATGAAGTACATAAATTATGAGCATACTTGTTATTTATTCGCAGGGCCGAACAGAGAGAAATTGCTTAGAGTAAACTTGATTTGTTCTTTTGGGCATGCTAAGCTTCACATGATTGGATGATTGGAATATACTGAGGAGGCGTTAGTCCGCTCATTCAGGGATATCTATATTTTTCGAGCGATATAAGCTTGTTAAGTTCGGTAGGGTTGTAAATGATTTGCACTCCATGAGCGCCTGAGAATTCTTCCTTCTATGTCTTGGAGATAATATGAGCCTGATGCCAACTTTTCTACCACCTTGTAGGGTCCTTCCCATTGTGGTGCTAATTTGTTAACATCCCCAGTGGGCTTGACACGCTTCCATACTAGATCCCCCACATGGAAGAATCTCAGGATGACTCTTTTGTTATAATTTTGTCTCATTCGTTGTCGGTATAATATAGACGAGTTGTAGCTTTGTCTCAAATTTCATCTATCAGATCTAGCTCCATAAGTCTTCTACCTGCATTGTCATTATCATATAGTTGTCTTCTGTCGGATTCTACTCCCACCTCGATAGGAATTACAGCTTCTCCTCCATAAATCAGTTGGAAGGGAGTAATCCCTGTAGCTTCTCGGGGTATAGTACAATATGCCCAAAGAACACTAGGCAATTCATCTACCCAGCTGCCTCCGACATGATCCAGTTTGATTTTTAGACTTCTTATAATCTCTCTGTTGGTTACTTCTTCTTGACCATTACTCTGCGGATATGCCACAGAGGTGCATGCTTGAGTAATACCGTAGCTTTTACACCAATTTAAGATTCTGTCTCCTTGAAATTGCCTTCCATTATCAAAGACTAATTTATGGGGAATACCGAATCTGCAAACAATATTTTTCCACAAGAATTTAATAACCGCATCTTCAGTAATCCGAGCAAGTGGTTCTTCTTCTACCCATTTAGAGAAATAGTCTACTGCTACTAATAAAAATCTTCTTTGTACAGTCTCCATAAGAAATGGACCAACAATATCCATGCCCCATTGATCAAAGGGACAAGAAACTATAGAGGTTCTTAATAATTATGTAGGATGATGTGGAATATTCTAATGTTTCTGACAAGAAATGCAAGTTCTTACAAATTTGACAGCATCTTCATGTAAAGTAGGCCAGAAATATCCTGCTAATAAAATTCTGCGAGCTAAGGATCTTCCTCCTATATGACTGCCACATGAGCCCTGATGAACCTCTTACAAGATAAATTGTATATCTTCTATTCCAATACATTTAAACAAAGGTCTAGAGAAAGTCCTTTTATATAACTGTTCCCCTATCATAGTGTATTGGGAAACTCTCTTCTTAAATATCCTTGCTTCTTTTGCATCAATCGGAAGAATGCCCTACTGCAAATATAATATGATTTGTGCTCTCCAATCACCTTGTATCTCTATTTCAGCCTATCTCTCAATACAAGATATTAATAATGTCTGCTCAACTGGTCGATCTAAGCTCCATGGTGTTATAGAAGAGGCTAATTTAGCTAATTCATCCACTGCCTGATTCCTCGATCGAGGAATTGTTTGTATATTTACTTCTTGAAACTGAGCCTTTAATTTATCAAATGCCTCAGCATATAACCTGAGTCTATCATTATTGATTTCGAAGTTACCTGATAATTATTGAGCTGCTAACTGAGAGTTAGAATAAATATAAACCCAGGATGCTCCCACATGCCGAGCAGCCTGTAACCCTGCTTCAATGCTTCATATTCTGCTTCATTATTAGCGGCCCTATAATTCAGCCTGACAGAAAGTTGAAGCTTATCTTCCCTTGGAGATATAAGGAGAATATCAATTCCACTACCTTGTCTGGTTGAAGATCCATCCACATAAACTTTCCAAGTACTCTCTTCTTCAGGACCTTGAACTTCTATGATGAAATCTGCTAGAGCTTATGCTTTGATGGCCGAGCGAGGTTGGTATTGTATGTCATACTCACTAAGTTCGGTCGTCCATTTGATCAATCGACCAGATACCTCTGGGTTAAGCAACACCCGCCCGAGAGTACTGTTGGTCAATATAATGATTGCATGTGCTAAAAAAATATGGACGCAACCTCCGAGCAGTTAACACTAATGCATAGGCCAACTTTTCGAGTGTATTATATCTACACTCAACTCCTTTCAATAAATGGCTAGAAAAATATACAGGTTGTTTCTCTTTCCCTTCCTGTTTAACTAACACAGAGCCTACAACATTTTCATTAGCTGACAAATATACCCATAAGATTTCTCCTACAATAGGCTTAGCCAACACGGGAAGGGTGCACAAGTAATCTTTCAATTCCTGGAAGGCTTTGTCACATTCTTCATCTCATTGAAATTTGTTAGCCTTCTGGAGTATTTTGAAGAAATAGAAGCTACGATCGGCCGATCTTGAAATAAATCTGGACAAGGCTGTGATCCGACTGGTGAGTATTTGAGCTTCCCTCATATTGCATGGTGGCTCCATGTTTTGGAGTGCTTTGAATTTGCTTGGGCTGGCCTCTATTCCCCGTTCGGACACCATATAGCCCAGGAACTTTCCACCTTTTGCTCCAAACAGACATTTGCCCCGGTTCAACTTGAGACCATACTGCCTCAATGTTCCGCAAACTTCTTCTATATCCCTGCAGAGATCAGTAGCCTGAAGAGACTTAATTAAAATATCATTTACATATACTTCCATATTTCTTCCAATCTGTTTCTGAAAGACCTTATTCATAAGTCTTTGATAAGTTACTCTTGCATTTTTTTAGTCCGAAAGGCATAACATTATAACAATAAGTACCTTCAGATGTCACAAAACTGACCTTCTCTTGATCCTCCTTAGCCAGAGAGACCTGATGATAGCCTTGATAAGTGTCCAGCATAGAAATATATTCACACCCGGCCGTGGAATCTACTAATTGATCGATCCGGGGCAAGGGATAATAATCTTTTGGGCAGACCTTGTTAAGATCACGGAAATCAATACATACCCTCCATTTATTTCCTAGTTTAGAGACCAGAACGACATTACCTAACCAGCTAGGGAATTGTACTTCCCTGATGTAACCGGCCTCCATCAGTTTAGCCACTTCTTCTTTAATGATTTGATTTTGCTCCATATTGAAATTCCTCTTTCTTTGCATGATAGACCGAGCGTCTGGGAAGACATGTAAAGAATGTTCCATTATTGAAGGAGAAACGCCCGTGACTTCCTTGGTCATCCAAGCAAAGACATCATTATTTTTCTGCAAGCATTGAACCAGCTCTGTTTTCAGCATAGGATTAAGATCGGACGCGACATAAGTGATGGCTTCAGGTCAACTGGTCTGTATCTGGACTTCTTCCTTCTCCTCATAAACCAGGACAGGTGACTTCTCTCGAATGGCATTGACCTCCATTCTTTGCATTTTTCGGGCGGCACTAGCTTCAGTTCTGATAATCTCCACATAACATTTACGAGCCATCTTTTGATCACCACGTACTTCCCCGACCTAGTCATCAACAGGAAATTTAATTTTCTGGCAAAAAGTAGAAATGACCGCCCTAAACTCATTCAAGGCTGGTCGACCCAGTATCACATTATAGGCGGACGGAGCATTCACCACCATAAAATGAGATCTCCTTGTTCTCATTAAAGGCTCCTCTCCCAAGGATATGGCCAACTTTATTTGGCCGAGCGGTTGTACCTCATTACCAGTGAATCCATACAGAGGAGTCACCATCTATTGAAGTTCACTTGGGTCAATCTGCAGTTGATCAAAAACCTTTTTGAAAATAATATTTACAGAACTACCAGTGTCTATAAAGGAATGAGAAATAGTGTAATTGGCTATGACAGCCTTAATTATTAATGCATCATCATGGGGTATTTCTACCCCTTCAAGATCTTTGGGCCCAAAATTGATTTCTGACCCTGCTGCTCTTTCCATGCTGCATCCCACAGCATGGATCTCAAGTCTTCTTGCGTGTGCCTTCCTGGCCTTGTTGGAGTCTCCATCAGTGGGCCCGCCCGCGATCATATTATTGCTACCCCGAGTGGTATTACTTCTGATCTCTGTTAGGACCAAAAGTAGCTACAGGGGGGGGTGAATAGCTCGTCGCGTGCCCGGTGTTCGGCGTTGCTTGTTTCTTGAAAGATATGCAGCGGAAAATACTGAAACAAATCACACAACGCTAATAAGGTTGGTTTACTTGGTATCCACCTCACAAGAGGTGACTAGTCCAAGGATCCACACCTACACACACACCCTCCACTAATAAAACTCTCCTTTATGGTAACTACCAAGGGCGGAGAAGCTCTACAAGACTCAATACAAGAAGAAAGGGAAAGGTAATGAAATACAAGCTTACAAGCTTACAATGAGAGCAAAAACCCTAACCCTAGTTTCTTCTTCTTGCTTTGATCCGCCTCTTGACTTGGAAGAACCTCCAAGAGCCTTCAAGAACTGGCGATCTCGAGCTTGAGAAGAGCTGTGGAGAAGCTGGTGAAGATCTGAAATGAATCGGTGAAAAGATTGCCGCAGCCATCGCACGCCTGCAGCTCAAATACGACGCAACGGTCGGATCCCGATCGATTCAAAAACTCCCAATCGATCGGGGAGGCTTTGGATCAATCCATTGATCGATCCAGAGCGCCTCTGTGCTCTGGAGAAAACGCCTGGATCGATCCACGGATCGATCCAGCGCTTATCGTGAGAACCAGCATCGTCTCAATCGATCCAGCTCTTGGTTTTTGCCCAAAACCAAGTCCTAAGCCTCTCAAACCAACATCCGGTCAACCTTGACCTATTGGTACATCATGCCTAGCATCTGGTCACTCCTTTGACCTGCTAGGACTTCCCACCAAGTGTCCAGTCAATCCCTTTGACCCACTTGGACTTTTCTCTTTGTGCCAAGTATCTGGTCACTCCCTTGACCTACTTGGACTTTTCTCTTCGTGCCAAGTATCCGGTCACTCCCTTGACCTACTTGGACTTCCCAACACCAGATGTCCGATCTGGATTTTCCCTTGCCTGGCTTCACTCACCAGGATTTCCTTCTGCCTAGCTTCACTCACTAGGACTTTCACCTGGCTTCACTCACCAGGATTTCCTTCTGCCTAGCTTCACTCACTAGGACTTTCACCTGGCTTCACTCACCAGGACTTTCAATCTGCCTAGCTTCACTCACTAGGTCTTTCACCTGGCTTCACTCACCAGGATTTTCCTCCTGCCTAGCGTCACTCACTAGGTCTTTCACCTGGCTTCACTCACCAGGATTTTCCTCCTGCCTAGCTTCACTCACTAGGTCTTTCCTTCTGCCTAACATCCCAGTTAGGACTTCCCAGTCAAGTATCTGGTCATCCTTGACCTACTTGACTCTTCTTCAATCAACCTTGCATTGTTAAACATCGAAACCCAAACCAAGACTCAAGCTTGGTCAACCAGGTCAACCTTGACCTGAGAGATGTTGCACCAACAATCTCTTCCTGTCGGGCTGTCGTGGCCTCAGGCTGAGTTTTCTCAGGCACCTGATTTATACCGGCCGAGTTTGGTAATACACCTTGCTAAGATTCTACCGAACGGTATTCTATCTTGAGTGGACTCTGATGCCTGGGATATTACTGTTGATAGTAGTTTCACCTTTGATAATGATCCCTATTTGCTTTCTTATTTTTCAAAACAAAACAGTCTTCTGTATGATGACTACTGGTCTTGTGATAAGTGCACCATCTTCTTGGTGCCTCTTGTTGCATCTCCACATGCTGTACGGCCTGTGGACGATACTCTATATGACGATGGGGTGGAGGGGTTACTCGAGGCCCCCTCAGTGGATGAATGAGAGCGGGAGCTTTCTCCTTAACAAGAGCAGGAGAAAAGGTAGTATCTTCTTTTCTGTGTGCAGCCTGAGCTTCTGTAACACCCCGCCACCTACTGTCTAGCCTGTAAGGTCGGGGGTTACAATCATCCATGCTAAACTGAATATTAAGGTGCGGAAAGCTGAAATAATTAAAACCCTCTGCTAATTGCTATGAAATCTGGATTTTATATTTAGAATACACTTCTGAAGTTGTACATATGCTAAAGAAAGGAACCTAAACTTCCTATTTGATCAAAAAGCTTAGATCAGGCACTTCTAGCTAAAATTAGACCTTCCAATCGATCGGCTGATCAATTGGAGTTGTTTGATCGATCTACTGATCGATTCAACGTGCTACTATGCACGGAGGTCAATTCTGAATCGATCGGCTGATCGATCCAGCCGGCCAATCGATCCAATAATCGATTCAGAGACTTTCTGTTCGCGGAAATTAAATTCCTGATTGATCGGCTGATTGATCCATGGCCGATCGATCAGCTGATTGATTCATCAGCTCTCTGTATGTGGCAGATCACTTCCCAATCGATCGGCTGATCGATTAGGGACCCTCCAATAGATTGACCGATCGATTGGAGCTTTGATTTCTGCTGCAGTTCAGTAATTTCATGTACAACTCGAAATGTATCAACTAAATAACATTGTACTATTACTAAGCATGTCATGATTCATAATTTACCGACTAACATCAAGTAACTGGAAGTCTAGGCATACTTAGTGCTTACTTTCACGATTCATAACATTTAGATAAGTAAAGGTGCGGAAAATAAACTATAAATGTAATACCCACTAAGCTTGTAAGATAAATATATGAATGTGGGATTTTTCCTTAGAAAAATAATAGGAAGTGAGTTGAAGCAAAAAGAAATAAAATGAAATAAAAATAGGGAGAGGTCAAGGATTGAACCTTGAACCTCTTATATTATATTTCATAGAATTAATGGGTAATAACCAGTTGGGATAGGAACAATATGTTGATAGCAAAGGAGGGAAACTCATGATAAAGGTAAGAGTAAAAGCTAGCCAAAAGAAAACAAGTAAAGAGCAAGAGAAAGGCAATTTGCCTTCCTCCTTTCCTCTCCCTCTTCCTCTTTGGTTTTGCCGAAATGTTTAAAGAGGGATTAAGGGGATTCATTCCCCCTTATTTCACCATGAATGATGAGGATAAATAAACAAATAAAAATAAAAATAAAATAGAAAAAAAGGCTAAGGGAGAAGGAAAGCAAAAACTAAGTTTGTTACCTCTTCCCCCTTAACATAAAAGAGAATATGTAAAGGGAAAATTCTATTTTCTCTCATTTTTCTCATTCTCTCCTCTCCCTCACCGAAACCTCAGTTCCCCCTCTCCTCCATTTTCGGCCCCAAGCCAAGGTTTTCTCTTAAGAAAACCTAAGATACAAGGAGGACTTAGCAAGGGAATCAAGGGAAAGGAACTAGAAGAAGAGGCTACTTCTTCTTCACCATACCTTAGATCCACAAGCGAAAAGGATGTAAGCTTCCCCTCACCTGTGGTACAAGGATTTTATGTGCTTTTTGGATTTTATGAAGATTTTAAAACCTAGAAACAAGTTTGAGAAAATTCGGCCAAGAAGAGCTTTCAAAATCTAATGGTGTTTAAACTAGTCTTCACTACATGATAGATTTTTCTATGCTATGTAAAGGGGTTCTTCTTCATGCTTTTATACCTATATGATGCTTGATCAGAGGAGTATTGAACCCTAGAATTTCGGCCAAAAATATTCTTAAGAGGCTAGGGAAATTTATTATTTTACCCAACTAGTACAAGGTTCTCCCTATGAAATATTAAGGATCATGTATTAGTTTTTCTTCCTTAGAAGATATTTGAAACTAAGAGAAAACCCACTCATATGATTCGGTCAAGAAAGGGTTTAGGGTTAGGAAGACCTTGAAATTTAAATAACCATGCTCATGTGATAGATTACAAAGATCTTAAAGGATTGGTATGCTTGAATATTGCTAGAATTTCATGAACTCCTTCTTAGGGTTTTTCGGCCATGATGAGATGGATAGCTTAGAAAAGCTTAAACAAAATATTAATATGCTCAAGACCTCTGTACTATTTAGATATGAAAGTTGTTTAATGCCCTCATGCTTAATTAGGGTGTAGAAAAATTAGTTGCATGACATATAACATGTATGACCACAAGGGGTCCTAGCTTATTCATGAACCAATTTGTATATATGTTTCTTAGTAACTTTTTCCATGAAACTTACTTAGGTTTTTCATGCTTTAGGACACTTAAAAACCTAGCTAAGGAATGGTAGGTTTCGGCCATGAGAAAAAAATAAAAGAAAAAGAGAAAAAGAAACCTAGAAAGCCTAAGACACAATTCATATGTATACTCATTATGCTTGTCCTTATACATGCTATGAAACTTGTATAAATTCTCATGCTTTTAGGCTATTTGAAGCAAGTTTATATTCTGTGAGTTTCGGCCAAGTAGGGTTTAAAAGACCTAGAGGCCTTAGAAATGAAACCAAATGTGTTAAAAGTACTTCTTATGAAAATAGGATAATGTGTTGATTGTTTCACATGCTTGTATAATTTTTCCATGACCTAAATGAACCCTTGAATGTTTCGGTCATGAAGGAATAGATGCCCTAGAAACCCTAGGACTTAAATTAAATATGCTCATGTCACTCTACATGAAATATGATAAGTAGAAAGCCAAGGTTCAATTGCTATATGTTGTTTTATGACCTAAAATGATGCTAGGGTATGTTTCGGCCATAACTATTGGATGATGCCTTGTATGAATTTATACATAATGTTAGTCCAAGTTCACATGCTTGTATGCTTGTTTGTAGCCCTAATGAGAACTTGTTAAATTTCGGCCATGACATATGATAAGGGCTTAAAGAACTTAGGAACTAATTCAAATGTGTCAAATGTGTTTACCTTGTTCCTTGGTAAAAATGTTATAAATATGATTTAAAGTTGTCCATACTTTTATATCATATGGAACCTTGTTTCACACCTTAAGGTTTCGGCCATATGAAATTAGGGACTTGAGGAACTTAGAAACTAAGTTAATCATGTTTATAATGCTTCCTATGAAAATGTTATGATGATAATTTAGGTGCCACATGATTGGATGTTGTGTTTAACCTAAATTGAGCTCTAAAGGGTTTCGGCCACAAGGGTTTAGGAAACTTAAAACCAAGATAAATATGATACCATGTTTCCTATGATAGGATAATCACAAGATACACCCTTATGCTTAAAATGTATGCTTGTGATTTATGACTTATGATATGATATGCATGCTTTTATGATATGATATGCTTTGTGCTTAAAATATGCATGCTTATGTTATGATATATGGTTGAATTATGCATGCTTTGATGCCATGTTTAGTGCTTAAAATATGCATGCTTCCATGATATGCTATGTGGTTAAATCATGCATGCTTGATGATATGCTTTATGCTTAAGATATGCATGTTTTTATGATCTATGCCTAAGTGATGCATATTGTTATGACATGATGTATGCCTAAGTGATGCATGCCTTTATGATGAGATGTATGCCTAAGTGATGCATACCTTTATGACATGATGTATGCCTAAGTGATGCATACCTTTATGATATGATGTATGCCTAAGTGATGCATACTTTTATGACATGATGTATGCCTAAGTGATGCATACCTTTATGATATGATGTATGCCTAAGTGATGCATACTTTTATGACATGATGTATGCCTAAGTGATGTATACTTTTATGATATGATGTGTGCCTAAGTGATGCATGCTTTTATGATACATGATATATATGACATGTACTTTACTTTATGTGTGAGTGGCTTGTACCAAGGGTGGGCTCCATAAGCGCCCCGGGGACTAAGGACCTCGTTAGGGATGGGCTCCTAAGTGCCCCTAGGACTAAGGGCCTAGTATGTTTGCCTCGTAGGGTTCAAGACTTGCTACCTTGGACCTACAAGGTTGCGCGCAATATGTAAGTGGTACATAGCCGGGATCCCCCTTATGTTGAGATTACTTTCAAGTATATATGTAAAAGAAAATGGTTTTAAAGATCATGAGACATACACATGTTTTTCGGATACATGTTTTCCAAAATTATATTGCATACACCTTATGATTATGCTATGTTTCATGTTATGCTCTTGATTATGATATGCCATGATAAGGTATGATTATGTTATGTTCATGCTATACCTTATAGACATGTTTCGGCCATGGATTTGTTGATGCTTGATATATAGATTTCGGCCATAGATATGATGATGCCTTGATGTACATGTTTCGGCCATAGTATGATACTTTGATATACATGTTTCGGCCATGCTTTGATGTACCATAATACTTGTTTGTTATGCCATGTCTAGCTATGTTTTATGCAATGCACTATGTATATATTTCGGCCATGGTGATGCTTGATATGCTATGACTAGTTGTGATTATATTATGATGCATGATATGCTTGAATAGAATGCTATGTTATGCCATGATTAGTTGAGATTATGACTTGTTGATGCATTCTTGATTATGTGCTGATTTTTGGCTTTAGTGAGTAGGAAAGGAACTTACTGAGCCATGAGTGCTCACAGCTTACTTTCCTTGTACCACAGATAAAGGGAAAAGCTGGATGAGCTAAAGGAGCAGCAGGAGGGGCAACGAAGATGTGTGTGGCGGTGGCTAGGCAACTAATTAAGAACCTGCTTAAAGTTTCTTTAAAGAACTATGCATTGGTATTTTATGACTTGTGATACCTAAACATGTGTGGCTTGACATTATGGTTCCACTGGATTTGATGTTATGATTTTGATGCCATGTGATAGTATAGTTCAAAAGAAATTTAAAAGAAAAGTTTTTATTAAAACTATGAAAATTATTTTAAGTCTTCCGTTGTTTTAAAAAGAAAAATTTATACGTAGAGTATCGTAGCCCCGTCCCTTAGGGTAGCAGGGAGGGCGGGCGTTACAATAAAGAGTTCTAATTCTTTAGACTTGCTAGCCACCAAGATCTTTATTCCAAGTTCCTTCTCACACACATCTGGTTGCATTGCCCTCCAGCCTCCGTTATTCCATCTTCCCTTTACCTTTATCTGCAGCATAAGGAAAAAAAGAAAACTATAAGCTTGGGAGCTTAGTAAGAAACCATCTACCTCACAAAACATGCATTCGATGAAATCATGCTTTCAAAAGATGCATTTTGAAATACATGCTAATGATCATGCTGAAAATGCTAAGACATGGAATATGGACATACAACTCGTACTAATCAAATATTGAACATAAAACCATTCATTGTATCAACAAGCAAGCTAAACCGATACATAAGCTAATCTATTTGTTATATCAGTAAGAAGACTAAACTAAAGCTAAGCTGTATTCACATATCTGGTTTGTGAAGTTTGGAAACTATTTTCATAAATAGATAAAAATAATAAACATGATGCTGATGGGACCGACAACTGTACTTGCTATGCGCGCATCCCTAACTAGGCCCGAGGTAGCAAGTCCCGATTCTAGTAGGGTTACTAGGTTATCTAAACCTAGGGACGACTATGGGAGCCCAACCCAAGGACAACTGAGAGTCCAGTACAGTGCCACTGATAAAAGTAAAATACTATTTATAAACTGATTTATCTTATCATGCTTCTACTAGGTTATATGAACCTAGAGCTAGGTTATCTGAACCTAGAGGCGACTAAGGGAGCCCACCCATTGGACCGTAGTCCCATATCAACTGAAGCAAGGCTAAGTATACTATTTAAAATGCATCTATGGCATTTAATTGAATTATTAAAACGCCTACTGTAGCATATAACTGTACTAGGCATTTTATCGAGCACCTGGTGTGCTCTAACTCTGCATATGGCTGCACTAAGAACATAAGAGCGAACTAAGGACATAAAAATATACGATTAGCTACTTATACTAAAGGTGAGGGGTTACTTATCTCCTGCGCTAGGTTTTCTTACAATCTGATCGCTAGGTTCCCGGAGAAGAAGATCGTTTCGGCGATCCTCTTACGTCTACGCTTCCTTCTCTCGGAGGGGAGCGTCCTCGTATCGGAGACGTCGACGGAAGGTGCTCCTACGACCCTAGGGTGGAACCCTAGGTTTTCTTGGGCTTGTGCGCCGAGAGGGTGAAGGAGAGAGAGGTTCGGCGATGAGGGTTTGAGGGTGAGGAGAAGTTGTCGTTCAGAAAATAAAATCTCCCACTTAATTTCCTTATTTATATTAAGTGATAAATACAACCCAACTAGACCTTAAATATAATTTCTCTCCTTTCCTTTCAGCACACCCCTGTTGGGGCCCCTTGGTTACTAAAGTCACCCTATAAGTCATAGGGTCCATAGGTCTCAGGTTCAATTCCCGCTTAGGCTATTTTACGTTTTTATTTAATTTTGCTACTTCGGCTATTCTAAAAATTCCATAAAAATATTCTAAAATTCCAGAAAAATAATAGAATATTTCTAAAATTAATTTGAGAATTTTCGGGTGTTACAATCCCCATACCTTATAAAAAATTCGCCTTCGAACTTAAAATAACTCTGGGTACTTCTGCCTCATACTAGCTTCTGTCTCCCAAGTTGCCTCTTCTGTTTTGTGATTTTGCCAAATAACTTCTACTAATGGTACCTCCTTATTCCGTAATTTCTTAACTGCTCGGTCTATTATCTGAATAGGTCGACTGTCATAGCTGAGGTCTTCGCGAACTTGTACCGACTGGGGCTCAATCACCTGGGTAGCATCTGGGATATGCTTCTTCAGCATAGAGACATGAAATACGTTATGGATAGCTGACATCTCCTGGGGTAGCTCTAGCTCATATGCTACCTTGCCAACTCTTCTGGTGATAAGGTATGGTCCCACATATTTGGGACTTAATTTGCCCTTCTTCCCAAAATGCATTACTCCCTTCATGGGAGCCACTCGGAGAAATACTGTATCCCCAACTGCAAACTCTAAGGGTCGACGCCGTGTAACAACATAGCTTTTCTGGTGGCTCTGAGCTGTTTCTATCCTCTGGCGGATCTACTGTATAGCTGATGTGGTGTCTGCTACTAGATCTGTCTGATGTTCTAGTTCTTTCTGTTCACCACTTTCATACCAGCAGATTGGAGATCTACACCTCCGCCCATAGAGAGTCTCGTAGGGTGTCATACCGATAGTGGCCTGATAGTTATTGTTGTATGAAAATTTTGCTAAACACAGATATTTGCACCAACTTCCCTTGAAGTCTAGGGCACATACTCGGAGCATATCTTTGAGTACCTAATTTACTCGCTCCGTGTGACCATCTGTCTGAGGATGGAAGGCTGTGCTAAACTTTAACCTGGTGCCCAGTGCTGACTGTACACACTCCCAGAAGTGTGACGTGAATATACTGTCTCTGTCTGAAATAATGGTCTGTGGGACTCTATGCAGTCTGCCGATCTCCTTGAGATAAAACTGAGCTAACTGCTCCATGGAGTAGGATATCCTGATAGCTAAGAAGTGGGTTGATTTAGTCAACCTGTCGACTATTACCCAGATAGCATCAAAACCATTCGTGGTTCTGGGTAGTCCCACTATGAAATCCATGGAGATATCCTCCCACTTCCATTCTGGAATCTGAATAGGCTGCAGAACTCCTCCTGGTCTCTGGTGTTCTGTCTTGACTCTCTGATAGGTCAAACAGATACTAACATATCTAGCGATGTCTCTTTTCATCCCAGGCCACCAAAAATGTCTCTTTAGGTCTTGGTATATCTTGGTGGAACCAGGATGCATAGCGTAAGGAGTCCTGTGTGCCTCGTCTAGGATCTTCCTCCGTAGTTCCTCCTGATCCGGAACGCATAGTCGGTCACCAAAATACAATGCCCCACTATCAGATACTCTGAACTCTCAACTTTCTGATTCTGCTAATCCTTGCTTGATTTTCTAGATTTCAGGGTCCTGATCTTGAGCTGTCTGGATGTCTCCAAGCAGGGTAGATGCTAATGTCATAGTAGAGAGTTGCCCAACTATAAGCTCGAGATTGAAATCTGTAATCTTCTTTTGTAGGGGCGGTGACATAGGTGACATGGCTGCTAGGGATAGTAAGGTGGCACTGGACTTCCTGCTAAGTGCGTCTGCCACCTTATTGGTCTTTCCTGGGTGGTAGAGGATGTCCATATCGTAGTTTTTGACCAGCTCGAGTCATCTGTGCTGTCGCATATTCAGATCCTTCTGAGTGAAGAAATACTTCAAACTCTGATGATCTATATACACTCTGCACTGAGCTCCATACAAGTAATGTCTCCAAATTTTGAGGGCGAAGACAACTGTTGCAAGCTCAAGGTCGTGAGTAGGGTAGTTCCTCTCATAGTCCTTGAGTTGTCTGGAGGTGTAGGCGATCACCTTGCCATTTTGCATCAGTACTGCTCCTAGTCCCAATTTAGAGGCATCGCTGTAAATATCAAAGTTGTCTGTGATTTCTGGCAGAGTCAGAATGGGTGCACTGGTCAATCTACTTTTGAGCTCCATGAAGCTGTTCTTACAATCCTCTGTCCACTGAAATTTTCTGTTCTTTCTGGTGAGAGCTATCAGTGGGGAGGCTATCTTGGAGAAATCCTCTACAAATTTTCTGTAATAGCCTGCTAGTCCCAGAAAACTTCTAATTTCACTGGCATTCTTAGTTCTCCTCTAGTTACTCACAGCTTCTATCTTACTGGGGTCTACCATGATACTATCCTTGGAGATGATGTGACCTAGAAAGGATACCTGATCGAACCAGAATTCACATTTCGTGAACTTGGCGTACAGCTGGTTCTGTTGAAGGTGTTGGGGTTGCAAGGTTGCAAACATAGTCCCATATTGAAAACACATGAAAAAGATCATGGGTTTATAAGAGAAAGATATCTCCATTGGCATGAGGCCTTTTGGGTAGAGCCCAAGAGCAAAACCATGAGGGCTTAGGCCCAAAGTGGACAATATCATGTCATTGTGGAGATATCTAAGTTCTTTTTTCGATCCAACAATTGGTATCAGAGCCCAGACTGCCAGAAGGTTTAACCGCCGACTGTGCACAAGAGCTATGGTCTGATTGAACCATGTGAGTATAATATTAACCTCGAACAAAGAAAGTGGGGGCTCCTATGTTCGGATCAAGAGGACCAGACACCAGGCAGGAAGTCCTAGTAGGTCGGGTGGACCGAGGGGCAGGAAGTCCTAGTTGCGGCTAGGCAAGGAAGTCCTAGTAGGTCGGGTAGACCGAGAGGCAGGAAGTCCTAGTAGGTCGGGTAGACCGAGGGGCAGGAAGACCTGGTGGGTCGAGGATCGAACGTGGGAAGCCCATGGTCCTTTGTTTGAGGGGGGAATTGTTGGGGTTGCAAGGTTGCAAACATAGTACCATATTGAAAACACATGGAAAAGATCATGGGTTTATAAGAGAAAGATATCTCCATTGGCATGAGGCCTTTTGGGTAGAGCCCAAGAGCAAAACCATGAGGGCTTAGGCCCAAAGTGGATAATATCATGTCATTGTGGAGATATCTAAGTTCTTTTTTCGATCCAACAGAAGGGTCTGCAGTACTATCTTCAGGTGCTCTGCATGTTCTTCCTGAGTTTTGGAATAAATAAGAATGTCGTCGATAAACACGATAACAAACTTATCTAAGTATTCTCTGAATACTCTGTTCATGAGGTTCATAAAGGTAGCTGGAGCATTCGTCACGCCAAAGGGCATGACTACGAACTCGTAATGTCCGTATCTGGTCCTGAAAGCTGTCTTGGGTATATCACCTTCTTTAACTCTCACCTGGTGATATCCCGATCTGAGGTCTATTTTAGAGAACACTGCTGCTCCCTTTAGCTGATCAAACAGGTCATCTATCCTGGGCAGAGGATACCTGTTCTTAATCGTGACCTGGTTTAATGCCCAGTAGTATATACACAGGCGCATGCTCCCGTCCTTCTTCTTCACGAACAATACAGGCGCTCCCCATGGTGAGTGACTAGAGCGTATGAAGCCCTTGTCAAGCAACTCTTGTAGTTGCTCCTGAAGTTCCTTCAGTTCTGCTGGAGCCATGCGGTAGGATGCTTTGGAGATGGGATTTGTATCGGGGATAAGTTCTATCTCAAATTCAATCTCCCTGTCTGGTGCTAAGCCTGGTAACTCCTCAGGGAAAACTACTGGGTAGTCACTTATAACTCGGACCTCCTCTAGCTTTCAGTCCTTGTCCTGACTGGTACTGACTACATGTGCTAGGAATCCCGTACATCCTGAATCAAGTAGTTTCTGTGCTTTCAGAGCTGAGAGAAACTTCTTGGCCTTTCTCTTTGGTTCTTCGATGTACCCAAACTGCACTCCTGTTTCAGGTTGGAATACCACTTTCTGTTTACGGCACTCTATAGAGGCACCATACTTGATCAGAAAGTCCATTTCCAAGATGACATCGTAGTCAGTCATATCTAGCACTATTAGATCACCAAAAAGCTCTCTGTCTGCTATAATTACTAGCACCACTCGAAGCCAATGCGTGGATGCCATGATTTCTCCTGAAGGTAGTGTTGTCAAAAACTGACCACTGAGTACCTCTGGAGATATTGCCAACTTTTCGGCGAATGTCCTAGATATATAAGAATGGGTTGTCCCAGTATCGAATAAGACAGTTGCACTTTGTTGTAAAATACTGATCTGACCTGTAACAACTGTCGAGGCATTCGCTACGTCTTCTCTAGTGAGTGAGTAGATCCTCGCGTTCGTCGTGGCTGAGGGGGCTTCTAGTCTGCCTTGGCTGATGTGTGGACCATCTAAAGCAGCCTGCATCTGGTGCAACTGGGCTGGTTTGTCTCCGTACTGAATCGACTGCGGTGGGGGAAAACTGGTCTTGTTCGGGCATTGCTTAGCCATATGCCCTTCCTAGCCACATTTAAAACATCCTCGTGTGCCCTTGCGACAAACTCCGGGGTGGAATTTCCCACAAGTAGAACACTTGGGATAGCTAGGTTGTTTACTAGTTGGTCCTCCTTTTGGGTAACTCCCTGGTTTACATTTGTTATTGGAGTTCCCTTTCCAGTTAGAGTTGTGGCCCTGGTGTTTCTGAGTACCTGAGCCTCCTTGGCCTTTGGACTCTGAAAAGGCTTGCTTCTGCTGCTTGATGCTGTTCTGGTAATGCTCGGTGATCGGAGCACTACATACCAGTTCTTCAGTAGTTTATGGCCTATGAACGCCGCTGGCCACATTCATTGTTATTTTCGGCCTTAGCATTTTGAGTATCAGCTGAACTCGTTCTCTTTCGGTGTTGACTAGTTCGGGGCATAGACGAGCCAGTCTGTTGAATTTCTTCACGGCCTCCCCAACTAAAAGGTTGCCCTAGCGAAATTCAGTGAACTCGTCGTAGTGGCAGTTCGTGACCCGCATGTGAAAGAACTCCTCAAAGAATTCTCTCTCGAAGTTTGCCCATGTCATCTGGTTCACCGGGCGCTTCGCTTTGATCCGCTCCCACCACATGCGTGCGTCTCCTGCCAGGCAGAAGGAGGTGCATTTCACCTTCTCATACTCTGGCCAGTCCAGAAGCTCCATCGTACTCTCCAGTGTTTTGAATCAGGGTTGGGCATCCCATGGTTCACTGGTGCCTAAGAAATTCTCTGGTTTGATTTTCTGCCACTAGATCAGATAGGCTTCTCTCCTTGCCCCTGCTGCTGGGGCTACTGATGCTGCAGGTTAGAATGGTGGAATCTCTATCACCACTGGGGTTGGAAAGTTAGGTTCTGGAGTGACAGTGGGAGTGTTCTGCTGATTAGCCCTTAGGGTGGCTATCTCCTGATGCTGTTCAGCTAGTTGCTTCTGTAACTGAGCCACTAACTTTGCAAGGTCTGCAGGAGGCACTGAGCTGCCTGCCTCATGCTAAGGCTCAGTAGCTGGTGCTTTTCTAGCTGGACGTCCTCGTACCATTTTCTAGAGGAATAAAGGACATACATAACTAATACAATCAGAGGTACATGACTACCATTATCATGTTAAATGTTGTCATATATAACAAGCTTTAGTTCTCTATAAACATAAAAGCAAACAAAACATAAATAAAGTGAGAGGTATTCTTACTTGGAAGCTGCAGGTTCAATGCTGATGTGTGTGTGGAGGAAGTATGGAACTTGCTCTGATACCACTCTGTAACACCCCGCCTCCTACTGTCTAAGCTGTAAGGTCAGGGGTTACAATCATCCATGCTAAACTGAATATTAAGGTGCGGAAAGCTGAACTAATTAAAACCCTCTGCTAATTGCTATGAAATCTGGATTTTATATTCAGAATACACTTCTGAAGTTGTACATAAGCTAAAGAAAGGAACCTAAACTTCCTATTTGATCAAAAAGCTTAGATCAGGCACTTCTAGCTGAAATCAGACCTTCCGGTCGATCGGCTGATCGATTGGAGTTGTTTGATCGATCCACTGATCGATTCAACGTGCTACTATGCACAGAGGTCAATTCTGGATCGATCGGCTAATCGATCCAGCCTGGCCAATCGATCCAATAATCGATTCAGAGGCTTTCTGTTCGCGGAAATTAAATTTCCGATCGATCGGCTGATCGATCCATGGCCGATCGATCAGCTGATCAATTCATCAGCTCTCTGTACGCGGCTGATCACTTCCCAATCGATCGGCTGATCGATTAGGGACCCTCCAATCGATCGGCCGATCGATTGGAGCTCTGATTTCTGCTACAATTCAATAATTTCATGTACAACTCGAAATGTATCAACTAAATAACATTGTACTATTACAAAGCATGTCATGATTCATAATTTACCGACTAACATCAAGTAACTGGAAGTCTAGGCATACTTAGTGCTTACTTTTACGATTCATAACATTTAGATAAGTAAAGGTGCGGAAAATAAACTATAAAGAGTTCTAATTCTTTAGACTTGCTAGCCACCAAGATCTTTATTCCAAGTTCCTTCTCACACACATCTGGTTGCATTGCCCTCCAGCCTCCGCTATTCCATCTTCCCTTTACCTTTATCTGCAGCATAAGAAAAAAAGGAAAAACTATAAGCTTGGGAGCTTAGTATGAAACCATCTACCTCACAAAACATGCATTCGATGAAATCATGCTTTCAAAAGATGCTTTTTGAAATACATGCTGATGATCATGCTGAAAATGTTAAGACATGGCATATGGACATACAAGTCGTAAATACTGAACATAAAGCTATTCATTGTATCAACAAGCAAGCTAAACCGATACATAAGCTAAGCTATTTGTTATATCAGTAAGAAGACTAAACTAAAGCTAAGTTGTATTCACATATCTGGATTTTGAAGTTTGAAAACTATTTTCATAAATAGATAAAAATAATAAACATGTTGTTGATGGGACCGACAACTGTACTTGCTGTGCACGCATCCCTAACTAGGCCCGAGGTAGCAAGTCCCGAATCTAGTAGGGTTACTAGGTTATCTAAACCTAGGGACGACTATGGGAGCCCAACCCAAGAATAACTGAGAGTCCAGTACAGTGTCACTGATAAAAGTAAAATACTGTTTATAAACTGATTTATCTTATCTTGCTTCTACTAGGTTATCTGAACCTAGAGCTAGGTTATCTGAACCTAGAGGCGACTACGACTATGGGAGCCCACCCATTGGACCGTAGTCCCATATCAACTGAAGCAAGGCTAAGTATACTATTTAAAATGCATCTATGGCATTTAACTGAACTATTAAAACGCCTACTGTAGCATATAATTGTACTAGGCATTTTATCGAGCACCTGGTGTGCTCTAACTCTGCATATGGCTGCACTAAGAACATAAGAGCGAACTAAGGACATAAAAACATACGATTAGCTACTTATACTGCAGGTGAGGGGTTACTTACCTCCTGCGCTAGGTTTTCTTACAATCCGATCACTAGGTTCCCGGAGAAGAAGATCGTTTCGGGCATCCTCTTATGTCTATGCTTCCTTCTCGTGGAGGGGAGTGTCCTCGTATCGGAGACGTTGCTGGAAGGTGCTCCTATGACCCTAGGGTGGGACCCTAGGTTTTCTTGGGCTTGTGCGCCGAGAGGGTGAAGGAGAGAGAGGTTCGGTGGTAAGGGTTTGAGGGTGAGGAGAAGTTGTCGTTCAGAAAATAAAATCTCCCACTTAATTTCCTTATTTATATTAAGTGATAAATACAACCCAACTAGACCTTAAATATAATTGCTCTCCTTTCCTTTCAGCATACCCCTGCTGGGGCCCCTTGGTTACTAAAGTCACCCTATAAGTCATAGGGTCCATAAGTCTCGGGTTCAATTCCTGCTTAGGCTATTTTACGTTTTTATTTAATTTTGATACTTCGGCTATTCTAAAAATTCCATAAAAATATTCTAAAATTCCAGAAAAATAATAGAATATTTCTAAAATTAATTTGAGAATTTTCGGGCATTACAATCCCCCAAACCTTATAAAAAGTTCGTCTTCGAACATAAAATAACTCTGGGTACTTCTGTCTCATACTAGCTTCTGTCTCCCAAGTTCCCTCTTCTGTTGTGTGATTTTGCCAAATAACTTTTACTAATGGTACCTCCTTATTCCGTAATTTCTTAAATGCACGATTTATTATCTGAATAGGTCGACTGTCATAGATGAGGTCTTCGCGGACTTGTACCGACTGGGGCTCAATCACCTGAGTGGCATCTGGGATATGCTTCTTCAGCATAGAGACATGAAATACGTTATGGATAGATGACATCTCCTGGGGTAGCTCTAGCTCATATGCTACCTTGCCAACTCTTCTGGTGATAAGGTATGGTCCCACATATCTGGGACTTAATTTGCCCTTCTTCCCAAAACACATTACTCCCTTCATGGGAGTCACTCGGAGAAATACTGTATCCCCAACTGCAAACTCTAAGGGTCGACGTTCTATATCAGCATAGCTTTTCTGGAGGCTCTGAGCTGTTTCTATCCTCTGGCGGATATACTGTATAGCATTTATGGTATCTGCTACTAGATCTGTCTGATGTTCTAGTTCTTTCTGTTCACCCCTTTCATACCAGCAGATTGGAGATCTACACCTCCGCCCATAGAGAGCCTCGTAGGGTGTCATACCGATAGTGGCCTGATAGCTATTGTTGTATGCAAATTCTGCTAAACACAGATATTTGCACCAACTTCCCTTGAAGTCTAGGGCACATGCTCGGAGCATATCTTCGAGTACCTGATTTACTCGCTCCATCTGACCATCTGTCTGAGGATGAAAGGCTATGCTAAACTTTAACCTGGTGCCCAATGTTGACTGTACACACTCCCAGAAGTGTAACGTGAATATTCTGTCTCTGTCTGAAATAATGGTCCGTGGGACTCCATGCAGTCTAACGATCTCCTTAAGATAAAACTGAGCTAACTGCTCCATGGAGTAGGATATCCTGATAGCTAAGAAGTGGGCTGATTTAGTCAACCTGTCGACTATTACCCAGATGGCATCAAAACCATTCGTGGTTCTGGGTAGTCTCACTATGAAATCCATGGAGATATCCTCTCACTTCCATTCTGGAATCTGAATAGGCTGCAGAACTCCTCCTGGTCTCTGGTGTTCTGCCTTGACTCTCTGACAGGTCAGATAGATACTAACATATCTAGCGATGTCTCTTTTCATCCCAGGCCACCAAAAACGTCTCTTTAGGTCTTGGTATATCTTGGTGGAACCAGGATGCATCCCAGGTCAAACAGATACTAACATATCTAGTGATGTCTCTTTTCATCCCAGGCCACCAAAAACATCTCTTTAGGTCTTGGTATATCTTGGTGGAACCAGGATGCATCGCGTAAGGAGTCCTGTGGGCCTCTTCTAGGATCTTCCTCCGTAGTTCCTCCTGATCTGGAACGCATAGTCGGTCACCAAAATACAATACCCCACTATCAGATACTCTGAACTCTCCACTTTCTGATTCTGCTAATCCTTGCTTGATTTTCTGGATTTCAGGATCCTGATCCTGAGCTGTCTGGATGTCACCAAGCAGGGTAGATGCTAATGTCATAGTAGAGAGTTGCCCAACTATAAGCTCGAGATCGAAATCTGTAATCTCCTTTTGTAGGGGCGGTGATATAGGGGACATGGCTGCTAGGGATAGTAAGGTGGCACTGGACTTCCTGCTAAGTGTGTCTGCCACCTTATTGGCCTTTCCTGGGTGGTAGAGGATGTCCATGTCGTAGTCTTTGACCAACTCGAGCCATCCGCGCTATCGCATATTCAGATCCTTCTTAGTGAAGAAATACTTCAGACTCTGATGATCTGTATATACACACGATCTTCCTCCTCTAACTCTTTTCCCTTTCGATGATCAGTAGTCAAGATTGCCGGATTATGAGCTACTGGCAGAGTAGCTCCAATATGAGCTTGTTGTTGTTGTTGTTGTTGTTATTGTTGTTGTTGTTGTTGTAGAGTCTTCTGCACATGAGTGCTAATAAGGAAATCCAAATCCTCACGACTAATAATGAGTAGGTTCGATTTTCCAGCGTCTTCCATCTTGCAATCTCAGATTCAGGTGAAGTTCCCACAGACGGCGCCAAATTTGATCCTGTCTGAAAAGCTTGACAAAATGAAAAGCTGGGAAGAGAACTTACTGCTGATGAAGAAGAGCACCTAAGAACTTCCGATCCGAGAAAACCAAAGCGGATCTGGAAAATAAAGTCACCGAACACCCTCCTTATATGAAGACTTAAGGACGAAAGGAGGGATCCAATGAAGAACACCAAGATCTCGAGCTTCCTTGATTTCTTGCGCACAAGAGACCAAACAACACTATTGTCAGTGACCTAAGACCAAGGTGGGAATCCCTGGCTAGGCCCTCCGACGCTCAAGTCAGTGATCTCTCTTAGTGTGGAAGGAAGGAAGAAGATGAACAGTGATTGAAATTAGGGTTTGTAATAAATAGTTGTGAGTGTGGTGAGCGTAAGCATACCTGGCCAACGGAGAGGATTCCCCTTTTTATACCACTTCATATAACCTCCGTAGTCATGAAGTGGACCTCGGTTTGTTAAAGTTTGTTATGAGATGACGTAAGCCATGTACTTGCAGAAAATAACCTTTAAGGAATCTTTTTTGTACCCCAGATGTACCTTCTTTATCGCCTAGTGTCTGTAGAAGAGTCTAGAAACATTCTTCCCGCCAAATTAGCAAACCTGTTATACAATCACATACTACAGATATCTTCATTAAGCTATTTATGAATATTCTTGAAATATTTGTTCTCGCCCTGTCTTATACGCTATATGGAAATATATTTATCGTCCATACTTGTTTACCCTATTTTTATTATGTTACAGACAATCCGATCTTAAACTATGATCTGTATCGGACGGACTTGAACCTAAGTTATGTCCGAGCGAGTTACTACTATTGTTCAACATACGTCCTAATCATCCGATAATATATTATAGATCTTGTAAGGCCTTGTTACTTTGCACACCCAGGCGATCATATAAGCCCGCCCTATGCTAATATACATCCAGATGTACTAATTTAAACAATCTTGATTTATCTATCTTAAACGTGTAAACCTGATCGATACTTGATCCATCTTTCTTAAGGTCTTATCCCGGTCGATATTGACCTATTTTCCTTAAACATATTATCCCGACCGATATTGGCCTATTTTCCTTAAGCATATTATCCCGACCGATATTGGCCCATTTTCCTTAAGCCTGTTATCCCGGCCGATATTCATACTTGCTTAATTCTGCTATCTCTTTTCCCTTTTTCACCAGGGACCTACCAAACCTAACCCATATCAACCTGCATTAGGATGAAGTTTGTATGTATCCAATACACACATAAATCCATTACATAATGATTTCTTCAACATGGCAGATACTTACAGAATTTTGAAACTTTGATGTGTAGAGTTCTGAGACTCCAAAGGAGTTATAATGCATATAGTGACCTTCTAGGAGGTCTATGATCAGTAGGTGTCAGTGATAGTCTGCATTATTTAATGGACAGAATATATATCTGACTGGCTTGTCAGTGCCAGTACTTGCTGATAGACCAAATGCCTCATAGCTTACCATTGCAAACAAATCCTGTGTATACACAAACTTTGTTGGAGGAATATATGGAGAATAAAAAACTAGGTAGTAGGAGTTGATGTTATACTTACAACAAAACCAGCAGGACAAAATATAGATGACTAATAAGATATGCCGGGAGATTTGGCTTCCTCTACAATAATTACAAAATATGCATTTATGCAATCACCATCTCTGCCGACAGTTCAATAAAAAATACACAGGAAAGATGACATATTCAATGAAATCGTTCTGTAGGACCATAAAGACTTTGTCGTATCCCTACATAAACCAAAAATAAAACATGCTCATAAATTATGCTTTACATCAATAGTGCCTATTACTGCTACAATTGGAGCAGTTACATAAATTATATGTGTTATAGCAACTTCCAAATCAGCCATGGTTGATTTTATTCAACAATATGACTGAACTGTTTGACTATACAATAAGAAGATGATTCTAATGTAATTTATCCTTGTGTTCACAATAGAAGTATTAACATGATTCATCATATATTTGCATTACAGTAAGTGAATAACTCAAGAAACATTTGACTTACTTTAGCTGACTCAGTTTCAACAATGTCTCTACCACCACATCATCTTTAGTTTTCTTAAAATATGACTTCGCTTGCTGAACAAATACATAGAGACAAGTATTCTGTGTGAGTAATTATATGTGAATTAGGAATAAAAGACAAAACATTTAACCAACCAAAATCGTATCTTAATGATTTTGGATTTTAGTTTGACAAGTGTATACAAGATTTTAGTTGATGAAGATGTGGCAGCTACATCAGTAGATGAGACAAGGGCATCTGGTACTTTAACAGGAGGCTCAACATTTTCCTCTCCTTTGCCCTTGGCCATCTTTGTCTCCTACTCATTTTGGAAAGTTACTCTTTTACTCCTTTTGGTCAAGGGCACTCCCTTAATCTCTTTGGCAGTTGCGGGTGTCCTTCTCTTTGTAGCACACCTCTTTGACCTTGTTAATGGCCGATTGGCAGGTAATGACACTATATCCTTAACAAACAATTGATTTTGAAGATCTTTAATTTTTCTATCTTGCTCTGTTACAATTTGATCTTTTACATCTATAATTTTGTCATTCTTATCAATTGTTTTGTCCTTGGAAGCTAATGAAGTTTCTACATCACTGACACATAATTGAATCTCAACAATTAACTCAATAATTCTGACCTCCATCTGGGCAATGAGTCGATCCTTGCCCTCAACCACAGACTCCAAATGCACAATTTCGGCCTCCCTTACTTGACAATTTGTACAAGCCTCTTTCTTCTGCTCAAACCATGCTTGGGGGTTTTCCTGAGCGTCGGCTGTCTGTTTAGGAAATTGCTCAGGAACTTGTTCAGGATGTTGCTCAGCAGCTGATTGTAGAAACCCCTCAGTAATTTGTTAATCTATATGCTCTACAACATCGTCTAGAGAATCGTTTGAGAGAAGATGTGTCTCTAGGTTTGATGGACTTAAATCAATAATTATTTTGGCAGCAGGTAATTATGTGATCCTAAACTTTATTGTCTACACACGGGAGCCTGACCACTTCCATCTGCATATTCTTGGAAGGGCATGCTGTCTGTAAGGATCCATTATTCTGACATGTTCACACATCCACACCTGCAATACAATACAAATGGTTAAATATGAAATTTTCTGTATAAATCTTATGAGTTTATCATAAAATTGAAGCACTTACAGCGAAGAGATGTGTGAACCCTTTGAGCATGGGAGCTTGATTTCCCGTAAGGCCCTTTGGTTTCGGCCTCTGGGAAAGCATCACACCAAGCGCCCCCAACTATGGGCTCATATAGTCATATACAACCTTACACCAATTATACCTACCTAAATTAGCAAAATCATCTACACAATCTATTAATGACTGTACTGGTAATCTAGATATATTGCTAGTAGTAGTAAATAAAACATAAACAAAGAAATACAATATTAAAAATTGGCAAAATAGAGTATCAGATTCAGCAGATGAAGGTTGTTTGCTGAGGCTGATCATCTTGCTCTCTAACTCGTTCTGTGTACACTCCACATTATTGAAGTTTTGAAGAAATAGTGGGGTGGTGGCAGCCTGCTGCTGTAAATTTACTTCATCATCTTGGTCTGAGAGTCCTAGAATCAATGAAACATCTTTCCTTGTGAAACTGATCTCCTTATTATGAAAGATGAAACATCTGGCTTCAATGTCCCAATTGTCAAACATATTTTGTATAAGGCTTCGGATATTTACAATTTTAGGCATGACTACTGCCCAAGCAAATGACCTTCCATTGATCATCTCCATCTGTCGGTCGTTTATGTGTAGTGATGATAAAAAATCCTTGAAGTGTGGGTAATTACTTTTCCAATGTACTTTCTTACGGTATGCCCGGGAAGCAGCAGTTCTCTAGCTCGTCATTTAATTCTGTCAAATAAATACATACGATCTTAGTGAGTAGTTGCTGCTAAACATGAGTTGTTGCTACACGTTGTCGCAGTTAGGGTCAAGTAGTTGCTATAATAGCGAGAAGCTAATCGGGACTGTAGGGTTTAACCATGTTATATCAATCAATAGGGTACAACTACACTAGCTGTTACAACAAAGATAATTTTTTTTTAAAACACTCTATTCCATCAACCATAATCTTAAACCCGAAAGTCCTAAAATCATTAATCCCCATTGTAGCAGCTAGGAAATGAATCAAAACCCTAAAAATTCAAACCCTTAAATAAAACAAGATGACTCAAAACTTTCACCCCTAACAGAATACTTATGATGGAGGCGAAGATTTGGATGAGAAACAAGACGTGGCGGTGAGATTGATTGATGAAGACACCGTGTGGGCACTGATTTACTATGATTGAAATTCTTTTGAAGTGTTTGTCACATGGCGAGTTTAGGGGTTAAACCTTTGGCCAATGAGGGTAAAAATGTAATTACACAATAATTGTAAAAATGAAATTGGTGAGAAAAGGTTATTTGGAGATCAGGGGTACCTACTACGCGTTGTAGTAGTTATTCTTGAGTAGCTGCTACAAAGTGTAGTAGCTAATCAGAAGTAACTACTACACAGTATAGTAGCCACTCTTGACAAGCTGCTACACTGTGTAGCAGCTTCTAACGACTAGCTGGTTCAACGTGCTGCAGTTGCTTCTACAATGTGTAGAATCTCATTTAATTGATCTAAATAAAAAATTGAGATTGCTATGATCTATTTATTTGTCACGCCCAGAGGAGTCCCTGCCAGACAAAAATTCGGCAGCATCTCCCCTGTACCGATGACAATTGGGACCAATATACATACACACAACATATAACATATTCAACAGCCCATACGGCTGGATATAAACACAACCACACAATATAATAAGCCCACACGAATGAAAGTAAACACACAACCACGCAGTATAATAAGCTCACACGGCTAAAAGTAAACACACAACCATGCAGTATAATAACAACCCACACGGATGGAAGTAAACACAGCGAAAAATCACAAAGAAATACGAATATAAGACCAACCAAGTCACTAACTAAAATACCTGCAACCACCAGACTAGACTCCAAAATCCACATCAACTTATTCAAAAGCAAAATACGTAAAATTAACATACCACCAAACAGTAACAAAACCAAAAAGAAAACTATTCTCGAGTGTGACATGAGACTGGTAGCCGGGACTCTCCAAGTATCCATAATTCATCTACTTGCTACCGTGCGAAAGAAAAATCAGTTTGTGGGTTGGTGAGTATTAAAACTCAGCGGGTAATGGAAAGATAGTGCATGCACATAAAATATAACTAGAAAGTGAGCCAAAGAGTATACAGTCTCATAAAGAAAATAACATATACTAAAATAAAACCACAATAAATGCTCATACCTGAAACCATATCCTAGGCTAGTAATAGAAGGTCAGAAGCAATACTAATCTGCTACCGTACTGCTCATAACTACAGAGGTAACATGTAATGTATACAAACATTTCTAATAAAAAACCAATGTCTAAACACCTAAAATAAGAACATATCTCAACATAAGGAAACATATCAGCATAAGTGAACCATAGTAAGTAAGCAATAACAACATATGTAAATAGCAGCAGCTAAACCAAGTATAATAACAGCGTATGCACGGATGGTCACTCCCGCCCACCTCTCTGCACCATGACCCCTGTATGGTAGAGAGGTCGGGTCAGTGACAGATTGTATGTCACTCCAGCTACCACTCTCTCGAGTGGCCGAGGGGACAGTTGCATAGTAGCTAACTAGCTACATCTGCGATGGGGGTCCTTGCTTCTCGCAACTCCAGCTATCACAACCTATGAGTGACCGAGTGGAAGCATGATAGGACAAGCGACATCAACTCCAGCTACCACTCTCTCGAGTGGCCAAGGATGCGGCCCTGGTCAACGACTCTCTCAACCGCAATGGAGGATTTGTCATTGATATGCATGCCATGATATGATGCGCCAAATGCAACAGTCATCATACAAATATAATCAGAAATTAGGTATGCTATATGAAGCCAGCATGCTCAATACGGTACATAAATAAACAACAGTCATCATACCAATATAAGCAAAAATTAGGTATGCCACATGAAACCAGCATGCTCAATATAGTACATAAATAAACAACAGTCAAAGCATACAACCATGGTATCTAGTATCTGCTACCTGTCATGAACAACAACGAGAGACTATATAGATATGGAAACGAGTTTCTCAAAGATCGCGTGGAAGTATCAAGTGCAGGAAAATATGAGTGGAGTCAAGGTAAAAATAGTTTCTATCCAAAGATAGCTCATGCACCAAGTTCAAAGAACTACAGAATCAAGGTAAGAAGTACCTACCTTTATACGTAGATCGTATTAGACAATCTCCATGTCAAGCGGCTCGTCTCAAATCCAAAATCCTACGATCACATAATGTATGATATAACTAATCAAGTATGAACTAGTTAGCTAAATTTATCATGAACCAAATAGCTAACTGAACCCTAATTAATCTGATTAGGAATCTATACATTAATTTCATTTCAATCATTAACTCCAAATCTGATAGTTAACCAATCTCATTAATCCTGCAATAAGAAGTACCATTTAGGAAATTTCATCATATATCCAACATTTCTTTCACAACTATTCTCCTTAAAAATTAATCCAGTTAAATTAGTTAACCATTCTTGTTTACATACTCCAATTATCCAATCTAAACATGAAACTGGCAATCCAACTAATCCATTAGCTCTTATCACTATAATTAATAATCCTATCAATAAGAATGAGCTAACAATCCAACTAGCGATCATGAACATGGATAACCAATTAATCAAAATAATCTTCTGTTAATACACCTAATGATCCAAATCAAATCTATCATGATCAATTGTCAACCATCCCAATCTGATAACAAATCTCCATTTATAAATTCCCAATCAATCTGAGGTTATCAATGAGATGTAGATTAATCAACTAATTAATCTATTCAGATTTAGTTTGTTACCTAAATCAAACATCGAACTTCCTCTACAGTGGCAGCCCATGATGATCAGCTGAGATACCCATCTGGACTAGCTGCTGGTGAAGCTACTATGGCCTGAGCAAGGCTGCAGAAATCCATGGCCAAAGTTACAAGATCAACCATCCTTATTAGCACAAACTTCCCAAATCAGAAACCTCAATCTAGATCTCTACAACCCTAGGATCCAAAACGAAGTGCCTTACCAAGGCTTGTGTCCACAGCTTCCTCTCTGGCTGGAACCCACCTCAACGAACCCTAGTGACCAACAAAGGAGGAAATCGCCAGGGGACTCGATATTAGGGCATGACAACAAGTGATGGAAAGGCGTCGCGTTGGCCACTGGCTCGTTGCAACCTGCGGTGGTGAGGCATCTCTGACGTTGGCATGAGGAGGTGAGGCCGGCGGCATCCGGGGGTGCTCGTGTGAGGAAGAGAGGTCGACTAGAGTGTGGGGAACTCACAAGACGGAGATTGGCTGGTGCTCGTACGTGTGAGGGAAAAGAGGAAACCGGCGGCTGTGGCTCGACGATTTTGGTGAGGCAATCGCGAGAGGGAGTTGCTCGCGTGAGGAGGAGAGATCACCAGTGGTTGTGGCTCGAGGGAGAAGAGAACGACGATGGCTTGGGGAGAACAGGACTGGCGAAGGAGGGGAGGCGGCGTCGCGAGGTGAAGCTCGGGGAAGATTGGTTTCGGCGATGTGGGAACTTAGGGCACGATTAATGAAGGGAACAATATATATAACTTAGGGATTTTCAATCAAACCCTATGTTAACATCCTCAATCAACTCCCATTTTTTGGTATCCCAAACAAGCCTTTCTTGAGCCCATAAGTGCATCCCCTCTAAATACGTCGTACGAGCTCCGATTAATTCCAGAAAAATTTCTAAAAATTTCAAAAAAAGCTATTAAGATTATTTCTCAAATAATCTTATTATTTAATTATTATTTGGGCATCGTATTTTACATTATTATTGGTTGAAAAATACAGAGTAACATCTTGTTGAGCGTAAACAAAGAAGTAACTGCTACACGTTGTAGCAGCTTCGTCATTTCAAGTTAGTTGCTACAAGGTGTACTAGTTATTTGTCAAAGTAGCTTCTACAACGTGTAGCAGCAAAGCAAAGGCACTGTAGCATAATAAATAATTTTAAATAATTTTTTAGCAAGTAATTTTAGGATTAATATTGCTAGAAAATATAGCTAGTAAAAAAAGGACTTTCCAAGCGGCTGCTACAAGTTGTAGCAGCTACATGGAGAGTTAGCTACTACAAGGTGTAGCAGTTACCTATCGAAGTAGCTACTACACGTTGTAGCAGCTACATGGACAGTTAGCTGATACAAGGTGTAGCAGTTAACTGTATAACTTGTAGCAACAAAAGAAAGCCCAAGTGGCTACAGGCGCCGACCTTACACGTCGTAGCATAAATCCTTCCTTCTACGATCGTCATTCCAAGTTAGCTGCTACAAGTTATAGTAGCTACAATGACAGTTTGCTGCGAAGTAGTTGCTGCAACGTTTAAAAGCGAAGCAAAGGCGCTACATCAGTAAAAAATAATTTCAAATAATTTTTTACAAAGTTGATATACATGAACCTACAAATATTTCTAGGCGTAAGATCTACTAGAAAATGTAGCTACCAAAAAAATGACTTACCAAGTGGCTACTTCACGTTTATAGCTACTACAATGTGTAGTAGCTAACGCGCAGATGTGGCTGTAGCCTGCAGCCATGTAACACTCACGAAATGATAAGCTATACCTATGAGTATTTTTCCTTTAGAATAAAAGAAAAAGAGAAATGGAAATAGAAACCAAAATAAAATAAAAAGGAAGTGAGGTTAAGGTTTGAACCTTGAACCTCCCACAAATAATAGAGTTAAATTGGTGTATGGCAACCACTAGGGTAATGAATAATAGATGAATAGAAAAGAATGGAAATTGTAGTTAAAAGTAAGAAGATAGTTAAGTAAAGGAACAAAAGAAAATCAAGTAGCTTACCTCCTCTTCCTCTTGGTTAAGGAAAGAAGCAAGCAAAAGCCAAGTTGCTTTCCTTCCTTTCTTTTCCTCTAATTTCGTGGGAATTAAGAGAGGGTGGAGATAGAGGGGTTAAGGGGATGAATGAAGACATGTTTCATTTACATGAGAAATAAATAGGATTGAGAGAAGCAAAGAAAGTTGTTAATTCTTCCTCCTCCTTCTTCCTCCTCCTTCTTTCTCCTTCTTCCTTCTCCACCGAGACATAGAGCCCTCTCTCCCTCATTTCAAAAAAAACCAAGCTAAGGTTTTTCTCCAAGGAAACTAATTCCTAAGAAGGAGTCTCAAGGTTTACTCCTTACAAGAAAGAGAAAACAAATGGGAGAACTAGGAAGAGAAGCTCCTTCTTCCTCCTCACAAGGGTACCACTTTCTTTAGGATCAAAAAGAGAAAGGATGTAAGTATCCCCTCACCTGTGGTACAAGTTGTTTATGTTTTCCATAAGATTAGAATGCTTAAAACCTAGGGTCACAAGGTTGAACCTTCGGCCAAGTGTAGATGAAAGAACTAGGAAAGCTTAAGACCTAAACTAACCATGCTCACTATATCCTTATGATATGTATGCTATGATAAGAGATTGGTTTGGTGTTCTTATGCTTGTATGTTGCTTAAAACTTAATTTCATGCTCCTAAGGTGTTCAGCCAAGTCATGAATAAAAGGATTAGGGAAGTTCAAAACCTAAATAAGCATGTTCATTATGTCCTTATGATAAGTACCCTAGTATAAGAAGCTAGTTAATGTTCTTATGTTGTATGTTTACTTAAAACCTAGATCTATAATTGTGAACTTTCGGCCAAGTATAGATGAAGGACCTAGGAAAACTTAAGACCTAAACTAACCATGTTCACTATGTCCTTATGATATGTATGCTATAATAAGAGATTGGTTTGGTGTCCTTATGCTTGTATGTTGCTTAAAACTTAATGTCATACTCATAAAGTGTTCGGCCAAGACTTGAAATAATGGATTAGGAGAGGTTAAAAATTTAGGTTATCATGCTCATGATCTTCTTTATGAAATGGCATGAAAGATTCTAAGTGTTTGCATGCTTGTATGTGTTGGAACCTAGTGGTATTACACTATAGGGTTTCAGCCATGATGTGAATGAAAGACCTAGGAGAGCTTAAAACTTAGTCTAACATGTTTATGACTCTCCTTAGGATATGATATAAAGCTAACTTAGGGCTATCATGTTTTGATGTTGCTTGAAATATAGACACATGGTTCTTTATGGTTCGGCCATGGAGAATTTTAGTGTCTAAGAAAGCTTTAAACTAAATCTAGCATGCTCATGAATCTCCTTATGATATGATATGAATTTAGCTAGATATTTATGCTTGCATGTTGCTTAGAGCTTGGTTTCCTCTTCATGAAGGTTTCGGCCATTATCCAAATTTAGGGTTCAAGGAAGCTAAAATTTTAACCTAGCATGCTCATGAATCTCCTTATGATATGATATGAATTTAGCTAGATATTTATGCTTGCATGTTGCTTAGAACTTGGTTTCCTCTTCATGAAGGTTTCGACCATAAACAAATTTTAGGGTTCAAGGAAGCTAAAAATTTTACCTAGCATGCTCATGAATCTCCTTATGATATGATATGAATTTAGCTAGATATTTATGCTTGCATGTTGCTTAGAGCTTGGTTTCCTCTTCATGAAGGTTTTGGCCATGAACAAATTTTAGGGTTCAAGGAAGCTAAAAATTTAACCTAGCATGCTCATGAATCTCCTTATGATATAATATGAAGTTAGCTTGATATTCATGCTTGTAAGTTATTTGGAATTTATTTTCCTTCTTCATGAACCTTCGGCCATGATAAGGATAAAAACCTAGGAAAGCTTAGAAATTTGATTAACATGCTTATGACCTTCCTTGTGATATGATTTAAAGTTAACATGAGATTCTTATGCTTGTATGTTGTTTAGAGTTTAAGTTCATACTCTTGAACTTTCGGCCATTATGGGTTTAGGAGCCTAGATGTGCCTCACATGCTACGTTATGAATTAAGAGATGTTATTTAATGATTCCATGCATGATCATGTCTTTTCTATGATAGGTGATGTGTTCATTTACGTATACCTATGAACCATGCATGATTATGTCTCTTATGATGTGCTATGTGCTCAAGTATGCATGCTTTATGATTTGACAAATAACATGTTCATTTATGTATGCTTATGATCCATGCATAATAATGTCTCTTAAGATGTGCTATGTGCCCAAATATGCATGCTTTATGATATGATAAGCAAAGGCCTAAGAGTTGCTTCCCTTCTTGTTGGGATTAAGAGCACT
This sequence comes from Zingiber officinale, assembly GCF_018446385.1. NCBI lineage: Eukaryota > Viridiplantae > Streptophyta > Magnoliopsida > Zingiberales > Zingiberaceae > Zingiber > Zingiber officinale. The sequence goes on from NC_055997.1 coordinate 67,185,330, forward strand.
CTTTATGACATGATAAGTGAAGGCCTAAGAGTTGCTTCCCTTTGGGGATTAAGAGCACTCTTCATGATATGATAAGATATGATATGCTATGTTATGACATGAACCATGATATGCTATTTTACTTTGTATGGCTTGTACCAAGGATGGGCTCCATAAGCGCCCCTAGGCCGACGGACTATGAACGGGTCTAGTAAAGGGATGGGCTCCTTAGTACGCCCCTAGGTCGACGGTCGTAGTACGGACCTAGATCCCTAGTAGGTTTGGGACTAGCTATCCTGTCCTAGGGATTGCGCGTATTTATGTATGTATGTGGTACAAGCTGGGCCCTCATGATGATATTATGTTCAAGTACTATATGATATGTTTTAAAACATCTTGCATATGACATGACACATGTTTTAAAAGGCATCTTGCATGATATGATTTATGATATAACTTGCTATGCAATCGAGAGCTGAGAGCTATACACTAAGAGAAGAGAAGTAAGTGAGAAGAGAAAGAGAAACAGAAAGAGGAAAGATATTTGAGAACTCGGCTTGGGAAACACTCTAGGAATTCGGTTTCATTGTGATGTTAATCGATGTAGCATGAATCACTTGTCGCCTACCCTCTATTCCTATACACTTCAGGAACTTAGACTTATATTCTACGTTACTGAAGGGGAGTGATTCCTATGAAGTTCGGTAACGGGATACCCCTGTCACTAGGACCCCTCGGTCATAAATCACAAGAATACACTAGCACTCAGTAACATAGAAATAGAAACAACCATTATGTCCAATTTCCTATTTCCATGTGGAGAATTGTTTCTCCTTTCAAGGTAATGCTCTAGACGTCTGATAATTGGATACCCTTGTCACTAGGGCCCTTCGGTCATATGATCTAGGGTACTCCCACTACGGGATGAACAATTATACATAAATATTGAATCAAACTTATGAATTAAGCTCAAATACAATTCATACACATAAGATCAAATAGATACAATGCATAGCAATGTCATATAGATAGGAAATTATATTGTCATATCCATGAGTTCTTGCATCAATCTATATCACAATTACTCCTTTGATCTTAGAACATTAGATATACTCCATAACACGGAGGAAAGATTCTAAAGACATAAGAATTAATAGCATCTAAACCCAAACTAGAAGAAGAAGGGGGAAGGAGCTTATCTGATGCGTTAAGTGGTCTTCCGATCCAATCCTTGCTCCTGGAGTTGATGAGTTGGGAATGTCTAGATTAAAAATCTGTACGATGTTAACTTTGAGAAAAACATACACTCTTTATTGGTAATGAGAAAGACATCGTAACATGTGATTCATACCACATTTGCTATAGCGACAATAAGGGTAGTAGAAGAATGGATCCTTACTTCTCTACTATGTAAACCCTTAAGATTATAAGTTAATCTCAGTTTTATCCTAGTTGATCATTTAGCTGTGTATTTGAAGTTCTAGTCAGTGTCTGCTACTTTAGCATGTATCTTATTAGCTATGGATGATTCGATATATGAAGCATAACTAGGAAAGCAATTAATTAGAATGAATAGATTCTAGTTAAAATGGAAGATTAAAATAGATTTACATCTTTGATATTTATTCACTATTCAACTAGTTATATTTTTTTTTATTGAGTACTTAAAATGTGATTGTGAATAATTGTATTGATTGAAGATATTGAACATGCTCTCGACATATGAATCATTATGAGGGATTAAAGATATTTATATTGATGTAAATAATTCAATCTGGGGTAAAGATAAAATATTGATATCTCTGATTCATTTGATAGAGCAGTGAAGTGTAATAACTTTCTTAGCAGTAATTGCTCAGTGTACTTGTTGCTATACACACTATTTTCCCTAAAGTGTGAATTAAATGTTCTAATATGGTCTTTGTGATTAGATGATCTTTATATATTAACTTGAATGAATGAGAGATACTAGACGTGTACAGTTAATGCACACATTACTTAGAGAATGAGCATTACTTGACCATTCTTCATCTGTTGTAATGTGCAGTATTGCACACATTACCATTCTCTTCCTATATAAGCATCCAAATAAATCAGAGAAAGGAGGAGAGAATAAATCAAGAGATTGGTTCGTTTATTTGCAAGAGAAGGGATTTGGTTAGTAGAAAATTAAGAAATTTCCTCGTGATGATCTTCTAGGTAACAACGAGCGTCTCATGGTGATCTTTTTGACAACAACAAGTGTCTTCTTAGTTTTATTCTCAAGAGCATTGTAAGGATTTTTGTTTCGTACGAATTATTTTATTACAACAATAATTGTGTAGTTGCTATTTAAGTAATTGTTATAAATGTTTTAAAATGATTTTAATAAAATTCACGTAATTTGATTTAATTGTTAAGTTGATAAAGAATATTTTAAGATTATAATATGTAATCAGGATTGTGTTTTAAACGGCGAACCACGTAAAAGAATCCTATACATTTGGAGTTTTTTTATAACCTTTTGAATAAGGAATGGTTGAGTTATACAAAACTTGCACTATATTTAAATATAAACATGGGTATAAGATGCGGGTATGTGATGATGTTTTATTCTTATATCTATTTGTTATTTTATATAGTTTATTTAATTATTTATTATTATTTATTTAATTATTTATTATTTTAGATATAGATGTTAATGTGAATGAATCATAATTATGTAAACTCATCCCTTGTGTTTGATGTTAACGTGTATGAATCATAATTATAGAAACTCACCCCTTATGTTTTTAGACGCGCAATTATGTATCCCTGTTTTTATCCTTTACTCATTATGAAATAATGGACCAATAGAATTACAAATCCATATGCGGATTAATTTGTTAATAAATTTCTATCCATCCAAAATAGGACGGAATGCCCTCCCTTCCCCATCATCTCTGCCCACGACCACTTCACGATTCACGAACCCCGTAATCGGTCAAGTGATAAGTTTGTAATATTTCTCATTAATATTATGATAGGCTAACAAATTTATTTATAGATGGCCATAAAAAAATATTAGGATACATATGATAATATATTATGATATTTATGATAATAATAAATATAAAAATAATAATAAATATGATTACGATTACCATCCAAACATAGTAAGCTATCAATAATTAAAATCAATTATATTTTTGATTATATCCGGAACATGAAAATGTTAGTAACTTGATCATATGTAGATATGTATGAGACTGATAGTTATTTAGCCGCTACACGTTCTTGTACAAAATAAAAATCTATTTCCATATGTTTTGTGTGAGCATGAAAAATTAGATTTACAGTAAGATATGTTACTCCAATGTTATCACGCTATATCTTAGGTATAATATCAGTAGAAAGATGTAATTCTGAGAAAAGAGATTGGAACTAAATGATTTTAGATATTATATTAGCAACAACTTTATATTCAGGGTACTGGATCGAGATATAGTAGGTTGTGTTGGTGCGGGAAGCATCCGACGATCGAACCTGAATTTTGATAATGGCAAAGGATTCAAAGTTAAGGTTATTTGTGATCTAATGTGTTGAATAAGTTTGCAGAAAAAGTCCTAAGGTATCTTAGGCAAAAGTTCTAGCTGTGGTTAGGCAGACAGGAAAACTCTAGGGGGTGGTAACCTTAGGTCCTAGGGGATGGTAACCCTAGGCGAAAAGCCTTGGCAGGTCGATGTCTTTGGGAAAAAGTCCTAGAGTCGGATACTCTAGGTGAAAATCCCGATGTCGCAGATCGGGTGGAAAGTCTGGGTGGGTCGTGGAGCGGACGTCCAGCGGAAAGACTTGAAGACTCGGGCGATAAGCAAAAGTTTAGTCGATCTGGAGGATCAAACTGGCAACAGGTATACAATCCTGAGTGTAGTTGGTGAGGACGCGTTCCCCGGAGAGGGAACAGTAGACATCTTGATCCAACAATTGGTATCAGAGTGGGGTCGCTTCGATTTGGTGCAACCACCAGTCAAGCATATTTTTCATGGTGATTTTCAATTTTTCAGAGTCAGTCGGAATCAGTATTCTTGCCGCCCTCTGATCCTTTTTTTCGTAATCAAATTTTTCTTGAAATTGGTGCAACACCACTCGACATCGTGTGTTAGTTTTTTTTAACCCGCACTATTAATCCAGGATCAAGTCCTGGGAGAAGTTTCTTTTGTTATTTTCCTTGTGCAAGTTCGATGGCTCTTCAAGAAGACGATAGTACGGCCCGACCTCCGCTCTTCACCGGAGAAGACTTCGGCTACTGGAAGGGCCGAATGGAGTCATACCTTCAAACACATTTTGATGTCTAGATGATCGTCAAAACTGGTCTTGAACTCCCAACTAACGACGACGGCAAGCTGATATTGTGTGAGAACTGAGATGCATCTCTGATAAAGAAGGTAGAAGCAAACGCCAAAGCAACCTGTACACTTCAGTGCAACCTAACCAAGGAGGAGCTGAACCGCGTCGGCCCCTTCTCGAGCGCCAAAGAATTGTGGTAAAAACTGATTGAGCTACACGAGGGTACATCAGAGACAAAGGTAAGTAAGAGAGATCTCATTCTTAATAAATTATATAATATAAAGTTGTAGGAAGGTGAAACGACGAGCCAACTGCATGCACGCATCCAAGACCTCCTCAACGGTCACCACACAATCGGGCAAAAGGTAGAAAATAGAGACATAATTAGGTATTCACTCAATGCTTTCTCGAGGAATACCTTATGGGCATCAATGGTAGATGCTTACAAGGTATCTAAGGATCTCTTTCCAATTAAATTAGATGAATTGTTTGCTGAATTTGAATTGTATGAACAAATTAACGCTCGATCGGTCAAGAAAGGTATTGCTTTAATTCCAGGTACAAGCAGAACTAGGGAACCCAAAGCAAGGCACAGGACCGAACCGGAGTCAGAAGAAGAACCAGACTCGGACGATGACGACGAGGAGATCACAGCCGAACTCGTCAATCTGGTAAGAAAGCTCTACAAAAAGAAGAAGGGTTTCAACAAGAAGGATGTCAAGAAGGTGATCCAGTTCAAGGAGGTTCAACCAAGTTCCAAGATGAAGTTCTAAGTAACCTGCTATTGCTGCAACCAAAAGGGGCATATCAAAGCCAATTGTCCTAATCAAAAGGATGCAAAGAAGCAAAAAAAGAAGAAAGTTCTGAAGGTAACCTGGGATGAGTCCTCATCAGAAGAGTCCGATGAAGAACTCGAACAGACGAGCTACCTTGCACTGACGACCCAGAACCAAGTCAACGAATCCAGAAGCGAGAACGAATCGGAAGGTGAGTCCAAAAGAAGCTATAGATCTGTATCCGCTTCCGAAGGACCGAACCCCACTATAAGTATATCCTCGGTTGTATAACTTAGTTAATTATCTTGTGCATAAATTAACTAAATCTAATGTTCGGATCAAATCACTTCTAAAGGAGCTAACAACCCTTAAAAAAATGACTAATTCCAAATCCTTGACTGACCCTATTCAGACTGAAACCTCAACTCAAGTCCAAAATCTTGAGGAGGAGAATTCCAGTCTGAAAACTCAAGCCAAGGATTTGAAGATTACGTTGGAATGGTTTACACTGGGTTCCAAGAATCTTGATTTAATTCTTGGAAAATAAAAAGTCGTATACAACCGATCCAGACTAGGACTTAGGACTAAAAGGAAATACCGTTCATATCTATCACTTGTTAACAGACCAAATAGAAAGGTAGTCTAAGTATGGGTACCTAAGTCTAACTTGGTTAATCAAGTTGGACTAGGTCATTATTGGGTCCCCAAGGATCAGATACATTACCTTGATAGACCATATCGAGGCTATGATCCAGGGAGAGCAAATAGAAAAACTATCTTTATAAATAAATAGAATTGTTTGATGATTGTTATCTTCTTTTCTTTATAATATGCATGTTTAGATTATGATAGATTAAGGACCTAGACATAATTTACACTTGATTGGTTAATCCTAAGAGTTTCAAAAGGAAAATTAAATATATAATTTCTTTGAAAGGCTGTGTCTAGAAGTGGTGGATGATCCCATACCCTAGAAGGCATAGTGCCTTGCCACAGCCTGGAAGTCAATCTTCGAAATGTGTATTTAATTGTCCAATTAAAAAACTCAAGTCTAACTCAAATGTAAATTAATCCTTAGATATAATCTAAATTAAAGTTAATCATCTCACAAAAATACATAAGGTTCCCTAATTGATAACTTAGAATTGGGTGAGATGGATCTAGGAAGAACTTAGTCGAATTTAATTAATCCTAATTCAATTCAATTTAAACTTTTAATTCAATACCATTTAAATCTTAATTCAATTTAATCGATTTAATTAAACCTAACAAATTTAACTTAATCAAATTAACTAACTTAACCTAATCAATTAACTTAATCAAATTAACTAAATTAACTAATTAATTAACCTAATCAAATTAACTATCCTAACCTAATTGATTAAATTTAATCAACCTTAATTCGATTTAATAAATTTAATGTAACTAAGTTTAATCTTAATTAATTTAACAACCTAAACTCAACTAATAAAAAAAAGAGGGGAAATTAACGTGGCAGGACGCCTCTCGAAGGCGCCTCCAACACAAAGGAGGCGCCCTCAAGAGCGGCGGGAATTTTTCCCGCCAATCCACCTTAGGGCGCCTCCGATCAACTTCAAGGAGGCTTCTATACACCTTGAGGGCGCCTTAAAGGGCGTTGAAGGCGCCCTCAACACAAGAATTTTCAATGAACAGAGGCTGGTCTGTTCGCTGCTTTTTCCACAAATCAACCACGCTAAGGCGCATTCAACTCGGGGTTCTCCCCTCCAACCTCATCAAAGCTTCATAATGTCGCCTAGGTATACCCCAATCCATCTTAAATGCATCTATATGCTTTAGTTGCGCATTTTTTTTGTTATATCTATGTTTGTTTAAAAAATAGGAAATGACGTAATGTTGCGTCTACTTTCGGTACTGCTCTGTCCACCGATCCTAAGTTCCCCACTGAGCGACATAGGGTTGATTTCATTGAGCATACATATTCTCCAATCAAATGTAGATATTTGAATAAGATAATTTTTACTAGATATTGTCATCCTGTGGTCCAGATGATTGAGCATTTTTAGCTTGGTAAGTTGGTTTACTACAGTAATGCAATAAATCAGAACTTATGTGCTTAGTTCTATAACAACCTTGAGAGGGTTGATGACCTGACCTATTCCACCAGAGTTGGTGGAAAAGATTTTCAGTTTACCCCTGCCTTGATATGTACTAGTCTAGGTCTTATACTCTCTGCTTATCCCTTTTTGTGCTACCCTAGTAGGGATCTGCCATTTGGCGAGTCCTACTCCCACATTACATTAGATACACTCTATGTCTATTTTTATGGGGAGGAGAGACCACCTGTAGTCTCTGACTTAAGGTCACTCTTTCTTAGGGTCCAGGGCTACATTATGTATCGAGTCTTGACTGCATGTATTCTGCTGATCTGTAACGACCCAATTTTCCCTATTTCGAGTTTTAAAAGTCCTTATAAAAACACTACAAGAAAATTGGGTTTTTACAACACTTAAAAGACAACGCTTTTTTTTAAAAAGCGTTGTCGTTTTTTTTTAACAACGCTTTTAGTGAAAAGCGTTGTCTATTTCTATATTTTCTTACTAATAGCCAACGCTTTTTTTTTAAACCGTTGTCTTTTAGTGATTTTTGTGGGTCAATGACAACACTTCTTGAAAAGCGTTGTCTATTACCATTTTTTTAGTGTTGTCCATTGTCAAGTTCTCATCTAAATTAAATCTAGAATGATACACACCGTTGGATCAAGTAAGGAGTTGAAAACCCCCTAGGTTTCACTCGCTCGCACCCACCTATCTTACGAAAACCTCCCGAACCCCTCTCACGACTTCTCATCTCTCGCCTTCTCCATCCAACTCCTCCTCTCACGCCCTCTCCGTCCAACTTCTCTCCGGAAAACCCCTCTCTGGCGAACCCCTCTCTGTAAACCTCCCCTCCGAAGTCCTCTCCGTCAACAAGAAGAGGAGCTCCAGGATGCTCAACACGAAGAGGAGCTACGCGCAGTACCATCTCGAATTAGGGCAGTCGGACTTCCTCCTCCGCTCCTGCTCCGTCTGCGGGATGATGTACGCCCCCGGGGACGAGTCAGACGAGAAGCTCCACGGGGATTTCCATAAGAAGTACTACGAAGGAATTCGGTTCAAGGTCAATCTGATTGCTTCGATCTGTTCTCTGTTTCCATTTCGTCCTTGTTCTCTAGATTGTTTAATTTCGATGCACAGGGCTGGCGCGATGAGAGAGTTGTCTCGACGCCCAGCGGAGGCAATTGCCGCATCCTATTGGTTCTCGACGGTGACTCCCCATCGCACAAGCACAAGGTTGCTGGATTTACAACTTGATCGATCAGTCTTGTTCTTTTTGCCCTAGCGGTCACAAACTGTTTGTTGAAATGACTGAGTAATTAGAAATGCATGTTCTTAAATTTGATTATGGAAAAGTTTTGACTTTTCAATTCCATAGCTTTGATGGAAGACAGTAACCATGCTTCTGGGATCACAGGTTAAGGAGGTGCTTACGATCATGGAGAAGGAACTTGGGTTCCAAATAGTTCTCTGAGACGTTGCTTTGTTTAATAAGGTACTGAAAGACGCACTTCTTCATAGAACCATACTCAACTTTCTTTCCTATTTTGATATTCCTTGAGCTTAATTGCTAACACTTAGATTGTAAGCATTAGATCACAAGCAAGATAGCATTCCGTTTCATTCTTTGCTTAAAATATAACTTAAGCATCAATATGTGCTTTCTGCAATATTGCAATATACATTGTTTCTGTATATGGTTTGTTTTCAACTCTCTGTGCAATTTTCAAACAGAAGTTACTTTTCCTATATTAGATTTCCTCAAAATAGTGATGCAATTCTTAGAATATGCCCATTAAAATGAGTTTCTCTTTCTAAAAATACAGAATTGAATGTATACTTTAGAATTCGAAGCACATATCCATATTTCATCTATTCAAAATATCGTGTGAACCATTCATGGAATCACCAAAAAGTGCAAACACCATTTTATGTCTTTTTTTCTTTTTGCACCTGATTCATTTCTCTGCATTTTCAGGCTGCATATAATATTGGAGGGCAAGTCATTACTGCCAACTGCATTGAGTACTCCATTTTGGGTTGTCGGACATCTCGGATGGGTCGTGTATGATCTTAATTTGTATGATTAGAAATTCAATATTCTTTATCATCAACTTCGTCGTGCCAATAACTTCTAACTGTCGTTATTGATCTAATCTGAAATTGTATGTTTGGTCTGATCACTCATTAGCCACATCACTGTCTTCTCTCTTCATCAGTGGCTTGAAACTATACTCTCAAATGCTACAAGGAAGAAATCTGGGGAAGACAAGCAGCTTATCTGGTCCAAAATGGGTCTCCCTAGTTGCCATCCCCTTGTTTTCTTTGCAATCTGCACCGGAGCTTCCTCGGACCCCATTGTAATCATCTTTTTCACTTCGCTCGCTTGCTCATGTCATTCAAGATATAAATTCACACACTCATTCAATCTTGCTGCAGCTAAGAGTCTACAGTGCCAAGAATGTGACAGAGGAGCTGGAGAAAGCCAAGAAGGAATTCCTTCGATCCCACGTTGTGGTCAAGAAATCTAACAAAGTTTTTCTGCCAAAAGTCCTCGATAGATACGCAAAAGAGATATGCACCAACTGTGACAATTCTACAAGCTTTAATAGACATGCAAGCTTTAAGTCTATCAAGCATGTTAAACTAAAAATTCTACAAGCTTTTCTTAGGAAGTTGGCAATTTTCCACTATTGGTTAAACTCATATTCTAAAGAACGTTTCATTTTAGCTTTCTTTCTGCAAATACTGTATGCATTTTAGAATGAAGAAATATTGTATTGTATGCATTTTACTAGCTTCTCATGTAAATACTAATATTACTTCAATGTCAGAATTCTATTATTTTGATATGAGTTTGAAATCATTAGCTGAGTTGATTATATGTAAAATTTGAATCTGGATATGGTAAAAGAAAAATAATAGTTTCGTAAATATAAAAATAATGATTTTTAAATAAATTTTTTTATTTTTTTCTTTAAAACGACAACGCTTTTAAAGCGTTGCAAAAAGTGTTGTCTTTGTAAAAAACAACAACGCTTTTAAAGCATTGCAAAAGCGTTGTCTTCACTACAAACGACAACGCTTTAAAAGCGTTGTTGTTGAGCAAACTTTTAACAACAGTGCTTTTAATAACGCTTTTTCAGGCACATAGACAACGCTTTAAAAGCGTTGTCTATTAGCTTTTTTCTTGTAGTGAAATCTAGATATGCTTTAGAAAAATTTTAGAGATTTTTAGAAATTTTTAGAGTATTTTTATGTAATTTTTGGAGTTCGTTTGGTATTTTCACCCAGAGGAAGAAGTTTTAAAAATAAAATAAAAGAAAAGAAAAAAATAAGTTTGTAGAAGCTGGGGTTCGAACCCAGCTCCTCGGCCCAAGCAGAACTCGGCCCGACCAACCGAGCTGTGCTCGATTTGTTAACTAGATATGAGAACAAATTGATTTAAGGTATAGTTCGGTTTAAACCCTAGTATAAGAGAAGGAATTTAGGTTTCTTTTCGGAAAAACAAACAATCTCTCTCAAAATTCTTCTCCTTCACGCGACGGCGCTCCTCTCGGGCGGAAACGCAGCGGCAACTAGGGTTGGTTTTCCGGCGGCCGGCAAGCTCCCTTCTCCGCGGATTCTTCACAAGTTCGAGTTACTCTCGGCAAGGAGAGTGCGCGGGCACAAAGAAGAGCCAAAACAACCACATCTCTGAAGCCCTAGAGGTCGTCTCCGTCGGTTGTAAGTCCAAGAACGCTCGGTGAGTTGCTTCTCACCTGCAGTAGGAGTAGTTCCGCGATTTTGCCTTCTTCATTTCTTTGCCGAGCATGAACAATCCTCCTTGTGGCATTGATTTAGAGTTTTTCTCTTGTTTTGTTTTTGAAGTTCTGCCGTGAGGTTCAAAAGGGTACAAATGCCGTGAGTTTCATTAGGGAAATAAAAGGGGAATTGTTAGGTTTTGGAAAACTTTGACCTTGCAGTGGGGATCTAATTCTATAAAGTAGGAGGTTTAACTTATGTTCTTTGCTTCCGGATCATGGTATACAGCATTGGGATAGCACCGAAGTTCATTCCTTGTTTCTTTTCCTTGTTCCAAAGCCTTGCATGAAACCTTAGAGGTTGCTTGTAGATAAATTTTGAATTCTAGAAGTTAAATGGTGAAATCTGTAGGTTCCGTTGAATGCTAGCTTAAAGAATGTTGTTCTTTTAATGGTGGGGGTAAATGGTTTGTTCTTTTTATTTATCTTTCTTTGTACCAATTAGAATGTTGGTATTGATATAATCATCTACCTCACTTTCAGTTTCTCTAGTAGCTATTGAAGTTGATTAGGGGTTTAGTTTAGTATACTGTACAACATTCAGATAATTGGAGATTTGAGAATAGCATGTGTTTAAGTATATCATTCTATGTTAGCTTTGCAGAATAGGTTTGTATACCATTAACTGGACATGAACAACATATGCTTTAGTATATCATGTGGTAACTTTTGACTGTAGCAGAAATCATCCTTTCCTTATGTTCCACTTTGTTGGAATTAATTAGAATGAGCAGATTTCTTTTACATTGCTAATAGAAGAGCAGTTTTCTTTTTCTAGATTTTCCTTAGCTATTTGTAAGCATGAGCAGACTTCTTTTCTATTGCTATTAGACGTACGGTTTCCTTTGCTATCAGTTTAACATGAGCAGTCCTATTTTTATAGCATGCAGATTTTAGATAAGTAAAGTATGCAGATTTTGATAGGCTTAATATGCAGATTTTTGTTAAGCTTTGCATGCAGATTTATGTTAAGCTTTGTATACAGATTTTTAGTATGTAGAGTGTGTTCTAGTGCACACCAAGTGCTTGATAAAATGCTTAGCTCAATATAATGCTACAGTAGGCATTTTAATAGCTCAGTTAATGCAGTAGAAGCATTTAAAATAACTTATTTAGACTTGCTTCAGCTTATATGGGACTACGGTCCAATGGGTGGGCTCCCACAGTCGCCTCTAGGTTCAGATAACCTAGTTCTAGGTTCAGATAACCTAGTTAAAGCAAGGTAAGAAAATTAGCTATGAAATCAGTATTTTATTTTCAGCAGTGGCACTGTACTGGATTAGATATCCATTGGGTTGGGCTCCCACAGTCGTCCCTAGGTTTAGATAACCTAGTAAACCCTACTAGACTCGGAACTTGCAATCCCGGGTTTAGTTAGGGATGCGCGCACAGCAAGTACAGTTGCCGGGCCCATCAGCAGCATGATTACTATTTTGATCTATTATGTAAATAGTTTTCAAAACTTCACAAATTAGTTATGTGAATACAAGTTAGACTCAGTTTAGCATTAATTAGTTCAGCTAATGTATCAGTTCAGTTTCCTATTGATACACATGATAGTTCTATGATTAGCTGTACATGTTTAGTATTTCAGTTAGCATGATTCCTTTGCTATTTATGAGCATGAGTAGCTATACATGTTAGCTTTTCAGTTAGTTGATTTCTTTGCTATTTATGAGCATGATTAGCTATACATGTTTAGTATTTTAGTTAGTATGATTTCTTTGCTATTTATGAGCATGATTAGCTATACATGTTTAGTATTTCAGTTAGTATGATTCCTTTGCTATTTATGAGCATGATTAGCTATACATGTTTAGTATTTTAGTTAGTTGATTTCTTTGCTATTTATGAGCATGAGTAGCTATACATGTTAGCTTTTCAGTTAGTTGATTTCTTTGCTATTTATGAGCATGAGTAGCTTTACATGTTAGCATTCAGTTTTAGCATGTTTTTATTTATATACATGCATATCGAGTTTTTGTGAGTAGGATAGCGCTCACTAAGCTTTTAGCTTATAGATATTATTTTCCTCCTACTGCAGATAAAGGAAAAGCTAAAGTATAAGGAAGAAGGCGACAAGGAGATGCTGTGACGGTGTGTGATGTGTGGACTATAGAGATCCTTTGGACTTAGCTAAAGAACTCACTTAGTTTAAGAATTTGTTTAGTTTAATTTTTATTAAGTTGATAAGAAAATTTTGTAGTAAGAAGTTATGTTTCCGCTTTTCATTACCTGCATGTTTTGATTTATTAAACTGCGTGGTTGTGAAAATATATGTTCCAGCCGCCTGTGGCTGAGTATACTCTGTATGTATTTACGGATATGGTCACCGGTACAGGGGAGACTCTGCCAAAATTTTTCGGTAGGGTTTCCATGTGATTTTTTTATCATACCGGTTAAGTAGAGTTAGTAGTCAAGTAACGGTCATCCTTAGAGTGTAGTAGTAATAAGAAGGGTGGTCGTTACAGTTAGTATCAGAGCAGTTCTCATTCTCCAGCATCACACACATCAGCATCAATCTTGCCGTCTTCCAAGTAAGAATACCTCTTCTCTTATCTATGTTTCATGCTTTCATGTTTATAGATAACTAAAGCATGTTAATATTTGATAGCATTTGACATGATAATAGTAGTTACCTATAACATGATAGTATTAGTTATGCATGTTCTCTACCCATTTAGAAAATGGTACGAGGACGCCCAGCTAGAAGGGCACCAGCTACTGAGCCCCAGCATTAGTGCCTCCCCGGACCTTATAGCATTAGTGGGTCAGTTACAGTAGAACTAGGAACAGGAGATAGCCACCTTAAAGGCTAATCAGAATACTCCCACCGTCACCGGAACCAAACATGCAACCCCGGCATTTATAGAGGTTCCACGATCCCTCTGACACCGTGGTACAGAGGCAAAGAGAAGCTTATCGATCTGGCGAGAATTAAGCCGAGAATTTCTCGGGCACCAGCGAACCACGAGATGCTCGAGGCTTGGTTGGCTCTTGGAAAGCACGATGGAGCTTCTGGGGCCGAGCAGGAGAAGGTGAAGTGTGCCTCCTACGCTGACGGGAGACACACGTATGTGGTGGGAGAGAATCGAGAGAAGCCCAGTGAATCAGATGATATGGGCCAACTTGAGAAGGAATTCTTCGAGTTCTTTCACATGCGGGTCAAGCCGCCACTACGACGAGTTCACGGAGTTTCGTCAGGGCAACCTTTCGGTTGAGGAAGCGTGAAGAAATTCAACGAGTTGGCTCGTCTATGTCGAGTGTCGGCCTGAGAGAAAGAGCGAGTCGGTTGATGCTTAAAATGCTCGGTAGGAAATAGCAATGAGCGTGGCTAGCGGTGTTCATAGGGCGCGAACCACGGAAGAACTAGTGGTAGTGCTCGATCACGAGCACTACGAGCGATATCAGCGGAAGCAAGCCTCCTCGAGTCCGAGGTCACATCTCGAATGGGAAGGGAACTCCGGCAAAATCGAGTTGCAGAAAGGAGGACCGACTAGCACCTCGTTATCCCAAGTGTGCTACTCGTGGGAAATTCCACCCAGGATCGCAAGGGTACACGCGGATGCTTCAAATGTGGACGGAAGGGCACATGGCTGGAGTGCCGAATAAGACCGACCTTCCTCCACCACGTGATTGATGCGAGGTCAAGCCGTTACACGGATCGCGGTAGCTCTGGTGGTCACACATCAATCAGGGCATACTAGAAGCCCCCTCAGCTACGACGAACGTGAGGATCTACTCACTCACTAGAGAGGACGTAGCAAATGCCTCGACAGTTGCCACAGGTCATATTAGTATTTTACAGTAAAGTACAACTATCTTATTCGATACTGGGGCAACCCATTCTTATATAGCTAGGGCGTTCGCCGTAAAGTCAGCAATAGCTCCAGAGGTACTCAGTGGTCAGTTTCTGACGACACTACCTTCGGGAGAAGTTATGGCATCCACGCATTGGCTCACAACAGTGCCAGTCATTATAACAGACAGAGAACTCTTTTGTGATCTGATAGTGCTAGGAATGACTGACTACGATGTCATCCTTGGAATGGACTTCCTGATCAGATACGGTGCTTCCATAGAGTTCCGTAAACAGAAAGTCGTATTCCAACCTGAAGCAGAAGCACAGTTCGAGTATATCGGAGAACCCAAGAGAAAAAGGCCAAGAAGTTTCTCTCAGCTCTGGAAGTACAGAAATTATTGGATTCAGTCTTTCTCAAAGTTGCTCCTATGAAGGGAGTGATGAGATTTGACAAAAAGGGCAAGTTAAGTCCCCGATACGTAGGACTCTACCTGATCATAGAGAGATTGGGAATGTAGCTTACAAGCTGGATTTACCTAAAGACATGTCAGTAATACACAATGCATTTCATGTCTCCATGCTAAAGAAGTGTATTCATGACCTTAGCCAAGTGATTCAACCTCAGACAGTGCAGATCCAAGAGGATCTTAGCTATGAGAGCAGACACAGATAGTGGACAGAGCAGACAAGAGACTAGGAAACAGAGAAGTGTCATTAGTAAAAGTCATCTGGTAGAACCAGAAGCACGAGAAAGTTACTAGGGGAGCGTGGAGACAACATGAGACAGAAATATATCCAGGATTATTCTAAGTTCGAGGACGAACTTTTTATAAGGGAGGGAGAATTGTAACGACCCAATTTTCCCTATTTCGAGTTTTAAAAGTCCTTATAAAAATCTAGAAATGCTTTAGAAAAATTCTAGAGATTTTTAAAAATTTTTAGAGTATTTTTATGTAATTTTTGGAGTTCGTTTGGTATTTTCACCCAGAGGAAGAAGTTTTAAAAATAAAATAAAAGAAAAGAAAAAAATAAGTTTGTAGAAGCTGGGGTTCGAACCCAGCTCCTCGGCCCAAGCAGAACTCGGCCCGACCAACCGAGCTGTGCTCGATTTGTTAACTAGATATGAGAACAAATTGATTTAAGGTATAGTTCGGTTTAAACCCTAGTATAAGAGAAGGAATTTAGGTTTCTTTTCGGAAAAACAAACAATCTCTCTCAAAATTCTTCTCCTTCACGCGACGGCGCTCCTCTCGGGCGGAAACGCAGCGGCGGCTAGGGTTGGTTTTCCGGCGGCCGGCAAGCTCCCTTCTCCGCGGATTCTTCACAAGTTCGAGTTACTCTCGGCAAGGAGAGCGCGCGGGCACAAAGAAGAGCCGAAACAACCACATCTCCGAAGCCCTAGAGGTCGTCTCCGTCGGTTGTAAGTCCAAGAACGCTCGGTGAGTTGCTTCTCACCTGCAGTAGGAGTAGTTCCGCGATTTTGCCTTCTTCATTTCTTTGCCGAGCATGAACAATCCTCCTTGTGGCATTGATTTAGAGTTTTTCTCTTGTTTTGTTTTTGAAGTTCTGCCGTGAGGTTCAAAAGGGTACAAATGCCGTGAGTTTCATTAGGGAAATAAAAGGGGAATTGTGGTTTTGGAAAACTTTGACCTTGCAGTGGGGATCTAATTCTATAAAGTAGGAGGTTTAACTTATGTTCTTTGCTTCCGGATCATGGTATACAGCATTGGGATAGCACCGAAGTTCATTCCTTGTTTCTTTTCCTTGTTCCGAAGCCTTGCATGAAACCTTAGAGGTTGCTTGTAGATAAATTTTGAATTCTAGAAGTTAAATGGTGAAATCTGTAGGTTCCGTTGAATGCTAGCTTAAAGAATGTTGTTCTTTTAATGGTGGGGGTAAATTGTTTGTTCTTTTTATTTATCTTTCTTTGTACCAATTAGAATGTTGGTATTGATATAATCATCTACCTCACTTTCAGTTTCTCTAGTAGCTATTGAAGTTGATTAGGGGTTTAGTTTAGTATACTGTACAACATTCAGATAATTGGAGATTTGAGAATAGCATGTGTTTAAGTATATCATTCTATGTTAGCTTTGCAGAATAGGTTTGTATACCATTAACTGGACATGAACAACATATGCTTTAGTATATCATGTGGTAACTTTTGACTGTAGCAGAAACCATCCTTTCCTTATGTTCCACTTTGTTGGAATTAATTAGAATGAGCAGATTTCTTTTACATTGCTAATAGAAGAGCAGTTTTCTTTTTCTAGATTTTCCTTAGCTATTTGTAAGCATGAGCAGACTTCTTTTCTATCAGTTTAACATGAGCAGTCCTATTTTTATAGCATGCAGATTTTAGATAAGTAAAGTATGCAGATTTTGATAGGCTTAATATGCAGATTTTTGTTAAGCTTTGCATGCAGATTTATGTTAAGCTTTGTATACAGATTTTTAGTACGTAGAGTGTGTTCTAGTGCACACCAAGTGCTTGATAAAATGCTTAGCTCAATATAATGCTACAGTAGGCATTTTAATAGCTCAGTTAATGCAGTAGAAGCATTTAAAATAACTTATTTAGACTTGCTTCAGCTTATATGGGACTACGGTCCAATGGGTGGGCTCCCACAGTCGCCTCTAGGTTCAGATAACCTAGTTCTAGGTTCAGATAACCTAGTTAAAGCAAGGTAAGAAAATTAGCTATGAAATCAGTATTTTATTTTCAGCAGTGGCACTATACTGGATTAGATATCCATTGGGTTGGGCTCCCACAGTCGTCCCTAGGTTTAGATAACCTAGTAAACCCTACTAGACTCGGAACTTGCAATCCTGGGTTTAGTTAGGGATGCGCGCACAGCAAGTACAGTTGCCGGGCCCATCAGTAGCATGATTACTATTTTGATCTATTATGTAAATAGTTTTTAAAACTTCACAAATTAGTTATGTGAATACAAGTTAGACTCAGTTTAGCATTAATTAGTTCAGCTAATGTATCAGTTCAGTTTCCTATTGGTACACATGATAGTTCTATGATTAGCTATACATGTTTAGTATTTCAGTTAGCATGATTCCTTTGCTATTTATGAGCATGAGTAGCTATACATGTTAGCTTTTCAGTTAGTTGATTTCTTTGCTATTTATGAGCATGATTAGCTATACATGTTTAGTATTTTAGTTAGTATGATTTCTTTGCTATTTATGAGCATGATTAGCTATACATGTTTAGTATTTCAGTTAGTATGATTCCTTTGCTATTTATGAGCATGATTAGCTATACATGTTTAGTATTTTAGTTAGTTGATTTCTTTGCTATTTATGAGCATGAGTAGCTATACATGTTAGCTTTTCAGTTAGTTGATTTCTTTGCTATTTATGAGTATGAGTAGCTTTACATGTTAGCATTCAGTTTTAGCATGTTTTTATTTATATACATGCATATCGAGTTTTTGTGAGTAGGATAGCGCTCACTAAGCTTTTAGCTTATAGATATTATTTTCCTCCTACTGCAGATAAAGGAAAAGCTAAAGTATAAGGAAGAAGGCGACAAGGAGATGCTGTGACGGTGTGTGATGTGTGGACTATGGAGATCCTTTGGACTTAGCTAAAGAACTCACTTAGTTTAAGAATTTGTTTAGTTTAATTCCTTATTAAGTTGATAAGAAAATTTTGTAGTAAGAAGTTATGTTTCCGCTTTTCATTACCTGCATGTTTTGATTTATTAAACTGCGTGGTTGTGAAAATATATGTTCCAGCCGCGTGTGGCTGAGTATACTCTGTATGTATTTACAGATATGGTCACCGGTACAGGGGAGACTCTGCCGAAATTTTTCGGTAGGGTTTCCATGTGATTTTTTTATCATACCGGTTAAGTAGAGTTAGTAGTCAAGTAACGGTCATCCTTAGAGTGTAGTAGTAGTAAGAATGGTGGTCGTTACATGATCACATCTTGGGACGTCCCGAAGATGCGCCCGTCTCACTTCTTCTTTTTGTATGCCTTATGTTAGCATCTAGATATAGACATAACATTACACATGTTTCATAACATCATTCATGCGACCAGTCTCATTACGTTTCGTGTAGTCCACATGGCTTACTGTCATGTTCTGACATACATCTTCTCGACATTAGAGATAGATACGACTTAGGGGACGGTTACCTCCCTTAGACCTTATGACGAGATTAACCAGCGTCATCTTAGGTTAGCTCATATAGACATCACCGCTCAGGGGATCCTCGCATAGAGAGGTGGGCCACCACCAGTTGATCTATCCGAGGATGGGGTTGTTGCTCCAACCGAGGGATTTGTCCTAGCTCTAGATGAGTATTTTTATCCATCCGAGGAAGAGGAGGTATTAGGATTCACGCTTCCTGAAATGTTCGGGGTTCCTCTCGATCCATCGCATCCCTCGACTTCAGTTCAACCTTTGACGTCGACCCTGTTGGATTGAAAAGCGCTAGAGGGGGGGGGTGAATAGCGCTCGCGGCTATTTCGTTCGTTTCAGAATCGTAAAAGCAGTCGAGTAAATAAACGCAGCGGAATAAAAATAAACACACAAACACAAGGGATTTACTTCGTTCGGAGCCTGTAGCGACTCCTACTCGAAGGCCCGCGATCTTTGATCGCTTTCCGTGGGCAACAACTATAAGCATGAAATTATTACAAGCTAAATACAATTTAAAATAGTAATTAAAAATACCAACGACGCTTAGGAAATATCATATTTGGAGCTCCGGGTCGTCGAGAAGTATTCGCAGCACTTCTGGGTCGTCTCGTTGACAGCACGTTAAAGAAAGGTTGCTTAGAGGAAGTTATATCGAGTTGCTGGTCTAGTGATGCTTTTATACAGTGCTCAACGCCCCTTGAAATCCATCCAAGGCGCCTCCAGGAGGGCTAAGTCCCCCACGTGGATCAAGCCTGAACTGGTCGTGACTTATCCCTTCGAGGCGTCTTCTGTGCTCTCCAAGGCGCCTTCATCCACCAGTCCAAGGCGCCTTGAGCTTCCTTCAAGGTACCTCCATGCTTGCTTCGTGGCCAGCTTAGCTTTGCATCCGAGGCGCCTCCAAGCTCCATGGAGGCGCCTCGGATACTGTTCATCTGAGGCTAAGTTGTACTCCTTTGGTCTTGCAAAAAGTGTTAGTCCCAAACACATACCCTGCAAAACAAAGTTAGCACAAAACAATATAGATATTTTAATATAATATGATGACAGTCTCCGGACTATCCGGGTCTGACTTCAGATTTCCGATCGGAAACCCTAGGTCGACCCGACGCCTACTATTCCCTCTACGAGGAACGTGTCCTCACCTACTCCACTCAAGAGATTTACCTGTTGCTAGTGCGATTCTCCAGATCGACTGGACTTTTGCTCGGTGCTCGATGCTTCCGGACTTTCTACTGGACTTCCGCTTCCCGGCTGGTCCAGTCTTTCACCTGGTTCGAGACACCAGGACTTTCCACCTAGGGTTACCCCCCTAGGACTTTTGCCTGAAGCACTCGACCCACCAAGACTTTCCGCATACGATTATCACCCCCTATGACCTAGGGTTACCACCCCCTAGGGTTTTCACTTGCCTAACCACAGCTAGGACTTTTCCTGAAACACTTAAACAAACTTGTTAGATCACAACATAACCTTAACTTTGAATCCTTTGCCATTATCAAAACTTAGGTTCAATCGTCGGATGCTTCCCGCACCAACAATCTCCCCCTTTTTGATTATGGCAATCCAAATTCAAAGTTAAGTAAATATATGTAAAAGGTTTGAGTGAGCAAGCTTAAGTATATAAATTCAAATACAAGCATAACTTAAGCTAACAATTAAACTTTGTGAAGCTCCCCTTTAATACGGGGCTTTCTTTTTGAATCAGACTTTTACTTTTGAATTTCCTACTCTCCCCCTTTGCCATTTATCAAAAAATAAGCCAGTTGAAAGCAAGTTTTAAGTTTTTTAGAAAACAGATTAGGCTTTGAAAGATGCTTGTGTAACACTTAGCTTATAATTAAATTTTACTGTAAAAACTATTAGCTAAGTGAGATAAAGGACTTAAATGGTAAGTTTAAAATGCTAATATATGGTTGACTTCTTTGTTTTTTGAAAAATACTTAGCTAAAAAAATTTAGAGCAAAAAAAATCTGTTAAATATTGTTCTTTGAAAAATATTGTTCTTTGAAAATCTGTTAGAAGAAAAACTTAGCTAGATTTTAAAGAATTTTTGGAGCCAAAAAAAATTTGAAGTCTCTTTTTACTTAGCAGAAATATTTTGAAAGCAATGAGTTAAATATTGCAAGGATATGCTTTTTAATATTTTTAGCTAAGTAAAGAATGAATCTTAGAGGTAACTTAGAAAAATATTTTAGCAAAAATTTATAAAGTTAGATTTCAAGGTTGGCTAAGTTTGAGAAAGTTAGAAAGTTGCTATATGAACCACATAGTTAAGCCTTTTGCAAACATTGAATTTTGAAAATGTAGCTTCAGTTTAAAAAGGTACTTAGCTTAACTAAAAAAAATTTAATTTTGAAAAAAATAGGAGTAAGAACTTGTTAAGTGAATTTTTAGGATGAAGAGGGAGTAACTAGATATTTAATTTAGGTTATTTATTCAAATTTAGTTAGTCCTTAAGTCCAAGCATGAGTCAAGTTAAATAGTTGTTAACTTATTCAAATTGTTTTGATCAGGTATCAGAGCCCTAAAGTACAAGCATGCTCAATCTTAAAATCTCTATTTCCTTCACCAACTGTCTAACCTTTAGCTACTTGCTGATTGCCTAGAGGGCAGCAACTTTCACTCGGTTAGTCAAGTTAAGTCTTTTGGTCCAATTAGATTTGACTAAGGCTAGATGACTTAAACTAATTATTGTTAATAAAGTATTTAACGCCCAGACTCATAATGATGCACAGATATAAGCATACTGGAGTCCAGGTTGTACCCTATGCATCTCACGTCGTTCTATGTATTTTAAACAAAAGCAAGGTATACCTAGGTGTTTGTGAGATGCTCTGGCTTAAATCTAGGGGAACATGATTTCTAGGGTAGAGCCTAAACTAAGTCCAACTTTTGAAAATTCTAAGAAAATGAGATTTTAAAACCAACATTTTCCTAGAATTTAAAAGGTAAGGAAAAAAATTGTAGGAAACTGACTAAAGAAAACTATTCTACCCAACACATTTCTATTTCAGTAAACAACTAAAAACTAATAAACATGAGTAAATAGAAGTCAACCAAATACTAATACAGTCTGAGAAGACAAATAGGTGTCTGTTCAAAATACATCAAGTAATAGTCTCAGAAGGCAGGATCATCAAGAGCGGGATCATCAGCTGGGGGTGGTGCAAGATGCTGCTGGGTGCCGGCTGAGGCTGTTCTTGGCGCTTTATCTCACCTCGGAGAGACGCGAACCCTGCAGCTATCTCGGATCGAAGAGATCGAAGGAAGCGATGGCTATCTAGCACAGCCCGTCGCGTCTGAATGGACTGGATCTCGAGCCGAGTAAGTCTGTCCTCGACAGAAGGAGAGGCCGAAGTCGAGGGACCGGCGGATGTGGAGGGTCTGGCAGAGGTGGAAGGATCTGTGAAAAAGTCCTCTGCCAGGAAGTCGGGCCACTCCTCACCCTCACCTGGTACGTCCTCGACCTCTGGAGCACCAAGAGCAGCGACTGGCGGTGGTCGGCCCTTCCATGCCAGAATCCCCTCGGCAGTGACCTCTGCACCCACTAATCTAAGACTACGCTGACCTAACTCATCATAAATGGTAAGTGGGATGAGTGTCTCTCTGGTAATATCTATTCTAGAGCTGGAGAATATCTGGGTCAGGATATGACAGTAGGGCATATGAATCACTCCAGTCGTGACTGTACTAGATGCCTGAATGATGTTATGAAACATATGCAGTGCAATGTCTATATCTAGGCGCTGGCTAAGGGCGTACAAAAAGAATGAGTGGGATGGTTACATCTTCGAGATGTCTCGAGATGTGATGGGGGATGCATGCTGTCAGGACTCTGTACATAACATAGTCCTGAACTCGAAGAAGAGTAGACCTGAACTCAGTCAGGCCAAAGGATCTCTCCTCCCCAAAAAAATGCATGTAGATGTCATCTAAGGTAATGTGGGAATAGGGATCACCGAAAGGTAGCTCCCTACTCGGGTAACACAAAAATATACACTGGGACTCCCTAAGCTCTAAGCTAGTGCGAAGCAGGGAGGGAGTAAACTGAAGTTCAGTGCCACCAACTCTGGTGGAATAGGTGCTATCATCAACCTTTTCAAGGTTGTGATAGAACTGGGCATACAGGTCTTGATTCACTATAGTGATGCAGTCAACCAGTTTATCTAGATGATAGTATTCTATCATCTGGATTGCGAGTAGACAAAATTGGGATAAAAATTCCCTACCAATATATCTAGGTTTAATGGACTCAAAGGTGAACCTAGCAAAATCTATCCTATGTTGCTCCGAGGGGAATCTAGGGTCCGTGGAAGGGGCCCTAGCTGGTGTAGGATCCACAATGCGACGCTTCCTATTTTTGACATTATACAAGAAAAATAGCAAAACTAGCACGAAATTTAGGTAATAGATGATTGAGAAGAGTTTAGAGTATACCTAGGAGGCATTGCTAGGATTAAAGGAGGAAGTGATGGGTTGAAGGCGCTTTGGTTGGGGAGAAATCGCACGAGAACTTCGTGTTGAGTTTCAGCAGAAAACGAACAGAAGAAGCCTTCTGTTCGTGGCAAAATCGCGGAATGAAGGCGCCTTTGGAGGCGCCTTCTTGATGGTCCGAGGCGCCTTAATTAGGTCGGCGGGAGATTTCCCGCCGCTGTTGAGGGCGCCTCCGTTGTGTGGGAGGTGCCTTTGTTCAGGCGCCACGTGTGCCTCTTTTTTATTTATTTATTTATTTATTTTTTATCGTTGAAGAAGTTTATGATTAATTAAGTTTTGAGAAGTTATTAATTTCTATTAACTAGGTTTTTAGATTAAATATTAAAACTTAATTTAATTTTCAAAAAATAATTTTAAGTTAATTAATTTTTGAAGAATAATTTTAAGTTAATTAATTTTGAAAAATAATTTTAAGTTAATTATTTTGAAAAATGATTTTAAGTTAATTAATTTTGGAAAAATAATTTTAAGTTAATTTATTTTGAAGAATAATTTTAAGTTAATTAATTTTGAAAAATAATTTTAAGTTAATTAATTTTAAAAAATAAATTTAAGTTAATTTATTTTGAAGAATAATTTTAAGTTAAAAAATAATTTTAAGTTATTTAAATTTGAAAAATAATTTTAAGTTAATTAATTTTGAAAAAATAATTTTAAGTTAATTAATTTTTGAATTAAATTTTAAGTTAATTAATTTGAACAATAATTTTGATTACGAATTTAGTTTTGAATTAATTTTAATTATTTAGTCATCTCACCCGATCTAAATTTTCAATCAGGGAATCCTATAATTTTGTGAGATAAATTAGTTTCAATTTAAGGGTTTTGTTTAACTTTGTGTTAGATTTAGGTTTAGTTTTGGGTTCAACAAGCAGATGTTCTTTGGATAAACTTCTGGGCTATGGTGAGTCACAAGGACATCATTAAAGTAACCATGCCTTCGAGGTTTTCCAAATAGTCCTACCCATTGAACTTAGTACAAAATCTTGGTCTAACTGGTTAGGATCCATAAAGGGTAGATTCGGTCAGTTCCACTTAGCCAAATGCTCCAGGTCAAAGTCATATCTTCCTAGACATGCGATGACTAAGTTTCCCCAACATACTATCATCCAATACGTCACCAGTCCCGTGGGTCAAGTTAAACCTAGCCCATTTTAATCTAACCCTATTTACCCTGCCGGGTAGGTTAAGTTTGGTTATCCTATCGGGTAGATTAAGTTCGGTTACCCAGTCGGGTAGTTTAGTTGGGGGTGCCAGCTATTCTAGATTCTCCTTCTATTTTTATTTAATTTAAGTTGAATTTTACTTTTAATTTTCAATTAATTTCGAATTTTTAATTGAATTTTTAATTTGAATTTTTAATTTTTAATTTAATTTCGAATTTTTAATTTGAATTTTTAATTTTTAATTTAATTTCGAATTTTTAATTGAATTTTTAATTTTGAATTTAATTTCGAATTGAATTTTTAATTTTTAATTTTTAATTTTTAATTTAATTTTGAATTTTTAATTGAATTTTGAATTTTTAATTTAATTTTGAATTGAATTTTGAATTTTTAATTTAATTTTGAATTTGAATTTTGAATTTTTAATTATGTTCGTTTTATTAATATCATTTTTCTTTTTGCTCCCCCTGGATCATAGTCTCGATATGGTCTATCGAGGTAGTGTATTTGATCCTTCGGGATCCAATATTGGCCAAGTCCAACTTGATTAATCAATTTGGACTTGGAGACCCATGCTTGGATTGTTTTTCTATTTACTCTTTGTACAAGAGATAAATAAGATTTATATTTTTTCTTTGGTTTAAATCCTAGACCAGTTCTATTGTAAATGACTCTTTGTGTCCCAAGAATTAGGTCAAGATTCTTGGAACCTAAAGAAAACCGTTCTAGTGTTTTCTCCAGATCCTTGACTTGAATTCTCAGGCTGGAATTCTCTTCTTCAAGTTTTTGGACTTGAGTTGAATTTCCAGTCTGAACTGGTTCAGTCAAAGATTAGGAATTAGCCACTTCTTTAAGGACTTCTACTTCCTTTAGAAGTGACTTGACTCTAAGGTTTGATTTAGCTAATTTTTGTAACAAATCATTAACTAAATTATTGAGTCGAGAGATACTTACAGAGGGATCGGTCCCTTCGGAAACGGATACAGATTCGTGGCTTCGCTTGGACTCGGCCTCCGACTCGCTTTCACTCTCGGGCAAGTTGATTTGGTCCCGGGCCATCAGCGCCAGTAAACTACCTGATCGAGTTCGTCATCGTCGTCTTCTGAGGAAGATTCATCCCATGCCACCTTCAGGGCTTTCTTCCTTCTCTGCTTCTTTGCTTCCTTTTGGTTAGGGCAGTTGGCCTTGATGTGCCCCTTCTGGTTGCATCCGTAGCAGATCACCTCAAATTTTACCTTAGAATTCGGTTGGGCCTCCTTGGATTGGACTGCCTTCTTTATGTCCCTCTTGTTGAAACCTTTCTTCTTGTAGAGTCTTTTCACAAGGTTCATGAGTTCAATGGTTAGTTCATTGTCTTCTTCATCTGAGTCGGTTTATGCTTCTGGCTCCTGTTCGGTTCTTCGTCGTAATCTTGATTCGCGAGCTCCACCGGTACTTGCAAGCAAAGCAATTCCTTTCTCGGAAGGCTGTGTATTAGTCTGCTCATGAAGTTCGAATTCTGAAAATAGCTCGTCTAATCTAATTGAAGATAAATCTTTGGAGACTTTGTAGGCATCTACCATTGATGCCCACAATGTACTCCTAGGAAAAGAGTTGAGTGCATACCTTATGATGTCCCTATTCTCGACCTTTTGACCGATTGCGTGGAGGGAGTTGAGGATGTCTTGTATCCGTGTGTGGAGTTGACAGGCTGTCTCATCTTCCTGCATTTTTAGGTTATACAATTTATTAAGCAACAAGTCATGCTTACTTACTTTTGTGTCGGAGGTTCCCTCGTGGAGTTCGATCAGCTTCTCCCAAAGCTCTTTTGCGCTGGAGAATGGTCCAACTATATTGAGTTCCTCCTTGGTCAGTTCGCATTAGAGGGTGCAGGTTGCTCTGGCATCAGCTTCCACCTTTTTTATTAGGGTCGGTTCCCATTTTTCGCAGGGTGTTGGCTTGCCGTCTTCGTCGGATGGTAGTTGTAGTAAGGTCTTGATTATCAACCATGTATCAAACTGAGTCTTGAGGAAGGTTTCCATTCGCCCCTTCCAATATCCGAAGTCTTCTCCGGAGAAGAGTGGGGGGCGAACGGTGTTGAAACCTTCTTGTTGGGCCATTTAAAATCCTGAATGACAAAAACAATAAAACTGGTTCCAAGACTGGGTCTTGGATTAGCAGTGTGGGAGAAATAAGGGAAAACGAGCTCGAGTGGTATTGTACCAACCTCGAGCAAAACTGATTCGATAAAACAATTAGAATGTAGCTATTAAGCTAATTCTAATTTGACTCCGAAAAATCTGAAAATACCACGAAAAAAATGTTTTGAATAGTGGTTGCACTGATTCAAAACGACCTCGCTCTGATACCAATTGTTGGATCGAAAAGCGCTAGAGGGGGTGAATAGCGCTCGTGGATATTTCATTCATTTCGGAATCGTAAAAGCAGTCAAGTAAATAAACGCAGCGGAATAAAAACAAGCACACAAACACAAGGGATTTACTTCGTTCGGAGCCTGTAGCGACTCCTACTCGAAGGCCCGCGATCCTTGATCGCTTTCCGTGGGCAACAACTATAAGCACAAAATTATTACAAGCTAAATACAATTTAAAATTGTAATTAAAAATACCAACGACACTTAGGAAATATCAGATTTGGAGCTCCAGGTTGTCGGGAAGTATTCGCAGCACTTCTGGGCCGTCTCGTTGACAACACGTTAAAGAAAGGTTGCTTAGAGGAAGTTATATTGAGTTGCTGCTTGAGTGCTGCTTTTATACAGTGCTCAAGGCACCTTGAAATCCATCCAAGGCGCCTCTAGGAGGGCCGAGTCGCCTACGTGGATCAAGCCTGAATTGGTCGTGACTTATCCCTTCAAGGCGCTTTCTTTGCTCTCCAAGGCACCTTCATCCACCAGTCCAAGGCGCCTTGAGCTTCCTTCAAGGCGCCTCCAAGCTTTCTTCGTGGCCAGCTTAGCTTTGCTTCCGAGGCGCCTCCAAGCTCCATGGAGGCGCCTCGGACACTGTTCATCTGAGGCTAAGTTGTGCTCCTTTGGTCCTGCAAAAAGTGTTAGTCCCAAACACATACCCTGCAAAACAAAGTTAGCACAAAACAATATAGATATTTTAATAGAATATGATGACAGTCTCCGGACTATCCGGGTCTGACTTCAGATTTCCGACCGAAAACCCTATGTCGATCCGACGCCTACTGTTCCCTCTACGGGGAACGTGTCCTCACCTACTCCACTCAGGAGATTTACCTATTGCTAGTGCGATTCTCCAGATCGCCTGGACTTTTGCTCGGTGCTCGATGCTTCCGGACTTTCAGCTGGACTTCCGCTTTCCGGTTGGTCCAGTATTTCACCTGGTTCGCGACACCAGAACTTTCCACCTAGGGTTACCCCCTAGGACTTTTGCCTGAAGCACTCGACCCACCAAGACTTTCTGCATAGGGTTACCACCCCCTATGACCTAGGGTTACCACCCCCTAGAGTTTTCACTTGCCTAACCATAGCTAGGACTTTTCCTAAAACACTTAAACAGACTTGTTAGATCACAACATAACCTTAACTTTGAATCCTTTGCTATTATCAAAACTTAGGTTCGATCGTCGGATGCTTCCCGCACCAACAGGCCCGACCTTCCACTTCCATATCTATCGAGGATAGACTTGCTCGACTCGAGGAGTCTTCCGCGCAGACACAATAGCTCGTCTCCATCGATTTTCGTACACTACGGGCTGAGTGACCTCCGGATTCACTACTCTCTGAGAGGAGATTCTTCGAGCACTACATGTACCCGAGCAACCTCTATCACCTCCTCCAGCTGACGATCCTCCTAGTTGATCATATTTTGGACATGCATTGTATCTATTGGACTTACACTTACTCCTTGTGTAGATAACTCTCTTCTGGGTTGTTTGGTCTTGTGCTTAGTATAATAGAAATTACTTTTTCTCGTCATTTTTAAACTATGTTTTTAACTCAGTTTTTAAAAATCAGCTTGATTTTAAAATTCTAGGAAAAATATTTTTCAAAATCCCAATTTTGTTAGTTTTTCAAAATTTGGATTTAGCTTAGGAATTTTCCCCTTAGAAAGCATGTACCCCTAGTTTTCAACCAAAATATCTCACAAGCACACTAGGATTAACTTGCTTGTGTATGAAAATACTTAGAATGGTGTGAGATGCATAGGGTACTGTCTGGACTTAAGAATGCTTATGTATGTGCATCGACATAAGTATGGGCAATAAATACCAATTTACATTAATCAAGTTAAATTATCCTATCTTAGTCAAATCTAACTGGATCACTGACTTAACTTGACTAACCAAGTGAAAGTTGTTACCCTCTAGGTAAACAACTAGTAGCTAATAGTTAGACATTTGGCTAAGGAAATTAAGTATTTAGTTTTAATTTTTTTTAATTACTCATGCTTGGACTTTAGGACTTTTGGAAAAGAGAACTAACTTTTTCTTTGAAATTGACTTACTCTTTTTGGTTCTATGTGAAAGTGGCCTTAGCTAAAGTTTTACAAGTTAATACTATTTAAGCTACGTATTTTTCAAATTTAACAAAGTAAAATTAATTTTTGAATCTCTAAAATTTTTTCTTTAAAGTTTTATCAAAAATTTTTGTTCGCTCTTTTTACACTAAATTTGTTTGCTAAGTTACTTTTCAAAGTCAACAAACTTTTCCTTAGCTAAAAACTTCTTAGTTTCTGAATTTTTTTTAAAGACTTTTTTTTTCTTTAAAATATAAGTACTTTCTCAAAAATCAAATTATTTTTAAAGAACTAAGCTCCCTACTTAACTTTTGATAAAGGTTTTTCTATTCATTCACTTAGCTAAAAAGTCTACAAGAAAATTTATTCTAGAAGCTAAAGTTTTATGTTTTAAGTATTTGTTCAACCTTCTATTAAATTTTTTTTAGCTAAAAGTTTTTGTATTCTAAAAGCTAAGTTTTTTTAAATCTTTCTAAGGCTAAATTTTAAAAACTAAGTTTATGAAAGCTAAGTTTTTTCAAAACCTTATGAAAAGTTAAGTTTTAAAAGCTAAAATATTTCTCAAAACTAGTTATTAGTTATGTACTTTTAAAGCTAAATTCTTAAACTATGGTCTATGATCAACTTCTCAACTTGTCTTTTTTTATTGGTTATACCTTCTTTTTGTTGTTTTTTGATATATGGTAAAGGGGGAGAGTATATGAAAATTCAAATATGAAAATTCTAAAAAGAGGAGCTTTAATTAAGGAGGAGTTGTTTTTTTCTCACTTATGCTTTTATTAAGGGGGAGCTTTGCTTTTATTAAGGGAGAGCTTTGCATTTAAATTTTTGTTTGTACTATCATTCAGTTATGCTTGCGTTATTTTGAAACACTTTACAGCATTATTTCTTTATTCTTTATGTCTTTTTTACTTAACTTTGAATCTTTGTTGTCATAATCAAAAAGGAGGAGATTGTTGGTGGGGGAAGTATCCGACAATCGAACCTGAATTTTGATAATGTCAAAGGATTCAAAGTTAAGGTTATTTGTGATCTAATGTGTTGAATGAGTTTGCAGGAAAAGTCCTAAGGTATCTTAGGCAAAAGTCCTAGCTGCGGTTAGGCAGGCAGGAAAACCCTAGGGGGTGGTAACCCTAGGTCCTAGGGATGGTAACCTTAGATGGAAAGCCTTGGCGGGTCAAGGTCTTCGGGCAAAAGTCCTAGAGTCGGATACTCTAGGTGAAAATCCTGGTGTCGCGGATCGGGTGGAAAGTCTGGGCGGGTCGTGGAGCGGATGTCCAGCGGAAAGACCTGAAGACTCAGCGCTGAGCAAAAGTTCAGTCGATCTGGAAGATCAAACTGGCAATAGGTATACTCTCCTGAGTGGAGTAGGTGAGGATGCGTTCCCCGGAGAGGG
Organism: Zingiber officinale; assembly: GCF_018446385.1. Taxonomy (NCBI): domain Eukaryota; kingdom Viridiplantae; phylum Streptophyta; class Magnoliopsida; order Zingiberales; family Zingiberaceae; genus Zingiber; species Zingiber officinale. The sequence goes on from NC_055997.1 coordinate 67,215,770, forward strand.
AACAGTAGGCGTCGGTTCGACCTAGGATTTCCGGTCAAAAATTCGAAGTCAGAACCGGACAGTCCGGAGATTGTCAAATACTTCTGTTACCATGTTTATTATGTGCTAATTTTGTTTTGCAGGATATATGTTGTTATTTTGTGGACTAACGTAGCTTGCAGGATGAAGAAAGAGCTCAAATCCCCGGATGAACAGTGTTTGGGGCGTCTCCATAGAGCTTGGAGGCGCCTCAGATGCTATGGAAGAAGGTGTAAGATATTGGAAAATTTAAATAATAGGGTTATTTGAGAAATAACCTTATAAAATTTTTCCAGAATTTTTAGAAATTTTCTGGGAATTTTTCGGAACTCGTACGATGGGTTTTGAGGGGATTAATTATGGGTATGGATAAAGCCTGTTTGGGATACCCGTTTAAGTTAGGAAATGTTTATAATATAATATAATTTCATTTATTTTTCTTTTTATTTCCCAAACGCCCGAACCCTCCTCTCTTCCCTGATCTCCCCTCTCTGCCTTCCCTGTTCTCTCTTGCGGACAAAGCAAAGCCGACGTCTCCGGTGACTGTCGACCTCGACGGAAACCAGTGGAGTCGCCGGAGCTTGCTGGAGCACAACGGGAACCAGCAGAGTCTAGACTGTCTTGGCCGAGAGATCTCTGTTTCGGGAGTTCTTGCGCCGATTGTCAACGGCAAGTGGCAGCGGCGATCGTTGGTGTCGCATGAGGAGGAAGCCGCCGGAGCTCAGATCCGGCTGACGCCTTTCGTCTCCGGGCTGCAGACCTCGCATTGCGTCTCCTCACGACCTCGCCTCACTGCCATCACCCGATCGCCGGCGCAGATCGGGGCTCGGAGCACCGAGGTGAGGAGCTAGCTTCGATTCTTCTTCTCTCGACCCTTGCGGACCCGTGCCCTAGATCGTCAGGAGCTGGGAGTGTGCGTCGCCGACAGAGGTCTTCGATCAAGAAGGGAAAGCCTAACCCTAGCCTTGACCCTTCCTCTTCATCGTCGGCTTAGATCTACTGTTTTGGGTTCTAGCTTCCATTCTACACGCGGTAAGCATCCTTAGTTGTTTCCATTAGTGAGCTATTAGGGTATAATTGTTAGGTCATTGTTTGGATTATGTGATCTCCATTTCTTGATCTCACTTTGAGCTGATCAGTGAGGAAAGATTTCGGCAAGGTTGAGTGCAGTGGTGTTCTTTGATCCAGTAACAGTATCTTGTGTGGATCAACAAAAGGGAGGGCTGAGCTTGAGGTATGGTTTTTGATCTTGATACATATTGATAATTTATTCATCATTAGGTTGTTTAGATTAATTAGGTAGGTTGTGATTGTGTTGATTAGGGTTTTACCCTAATTTAGTTTTAGGGATTTTATTTAGCTATTCATTTGATTTAGCTAAATAAAACTGTTTGTTTGACACAGGACTCTGATTTGAGACGGACGTCTCGACTTCGGATTTGGATTGTACCTTCTATTTGAGGCGGGTACCCTTTGACTTATCTTTTTGATATTGTCTTATGATATGTGTAGTTTATATATAATTACTAGTAGTAGATGGTAGATTTATCTCTTCCTTGGTCTTAGGTTAGTTTATACCTATCACATGCTTCTTCTGTTAGTTGTTGTACTTTAGATTTGGATGATTTTTACCTTTTGCTATGTTTATGTATGTTATGGAGATCGATAGATACATTTAGTGTTATTTTCCACTGGATCAGTTGCTGTAGATAATTGTTATATGTTGTTGGATCTGTGCTGCTTGTATCATGGTTATATTTATATGTGTTTACCTTTTTGGCACGCACATATATAGAGGAGGCTTTGTTCAGGTATGTCATATTATAGCCGTATGCACCATATCGCATGATTGCATGCTGGGCGATTGACGACTCCATTATTGTTGAGCTCGTCGGCCGGCTACATGGGCCTGCACACAACGTGTCCACTCATGGATAGTGGCACAGCACTAGGGTGTGTATGGTAGTTAGTTCTATAGTGCTCCGCTGGTCCGCTCATGGGTAGTGTGACTGCAGCGTGGTAGCAGGCAGGGATCCCTCCCCGTCATCGCGTACCGGGAGATGAGAGCATTGCGCTCCCTCACTATGTTTGAGGTAAGAGGATAGGTGTACTCCGACAGCATCCCGTCCACTCGGTCACTCTTCAGGGGCAGTGATGGCAGAATGCACAGTGTCACAGCCCTACCCACTCGGTCTCACCATTGTGTGTGAGATGGCTGACTGGCTGACAGGGGTGACCATGTCATATTGCATCATATGCACATATTGCATTTATTGTGATTGTTGCATATTGGATGATGCACTTGGATGACTACATATGATTGACATACATATAGGATACATGCTTATTTGCTCTGACTATCTTTATCTGTGTATGTCCACAGTTATTTGCCCAAGTCTCGCAGGTGAGTACAGTTTATTTCAGTTATGCATTTTCTTATTATTCTTGCTATAGACTGTACTGCCTATTTTTGGTTATTACGATTTATTTCAATCATATCATTATCTTGTTAGGAGGCCGTACCATAGGTTGTCTTATTAGGAAGCTGTCTTGTAGGCTCATGGTTTAGTGTCTTGTACCATAGGATGTTCTTGGTGGTTATATGTTCTTTGTCATATCTATTGGATTACTGAGTTCTTTGAACTCACCTCGTTGTTACTCTTTTTTTTCATGCTGAGGCCGTCATGTCGCTAGCCCCATTATCGCAAGGATTTTCTTTGTCGGATTATATTTTTCTTTTGTATCTTATATACTTGTATTGTGGGTTTGTATTGTGGACTTTATGTCGAACCTTTGGGTTTGCTGCTTTTGTTTTCCGCTGCGGATTTTCTCACTACTTCGTGGATTTGTTTTCTTCGTTGTAGTGGAGTAGGATGTTTACATATATCTTCGAGGATTCTATATCGTTCTTCCTTATTAAACTACGTGGATTGATTATATGTTGAGCTGTGTGGAATGTTGATATAAACTACGTGGTTTGTTTCTTATTTGTATTGTATTGTTCCGGCCGTGTGTGGCCGAGGTATAGATATATGTATTCTGGATTCATATTGTCACCCGTACAGGGGAGATGCTGCCAAAATTTCTTCGGACAAGGACTACCTGGGGCGTGACAGAAGGAGTGCGCGAAGTCAAGCTGGAGGCACCCTTAAGGAGTGTTGAGGTGCCTCAGATGGGCTTGAAGGAACCCTCCATGGCAATGGAGGCGCCTTCAAGAGGATGAGCGGCAACTTCTTCAGCCCTTATCTTCGTTGCGGAATCGGCGGAGTTGAGGGCGCCCTCAAGGAGGTTGAAGACACCCTCAACGGGCTTTATAAGGAGGTCTCGAGTAGCAGCATGGATAATCAAGTACTGAGCAATCTTTCTTCAGCGCACTACTAACGAGACGATCCGGTTGAGCTACAACAAGACACCGACGACCAAGATCTTCAGTTTTTTGATTCCCTTGTGTCGGTATAGTCTTTCAGTACAATTAAATTGTAATAATCTCTTATACTATTTTGCGATTATAGTTGTTGCCCAAAGTAAACGCTCAACGAGCGTGAGCCTTGGAGTAGGAGTCGCCCAAGGCTCCGAACTAAGTAAAAACACTTGGGTTTTTCTGTGTTGTGTTTTATATTTTCGCTGCATTTACTCGTTGATTCTCCGAAACGAAAAGTGAAAGTCACGAGCGTTATTCACCCCCCTCTAGCGCATCTCGATCCAACAGGTTGCTTTTTAGAATGTTATGAGATATGATTTTGTCTAAGAAATATTGCATATCTTCCAGTAGAACGTGTTGGATCGTGAAGTTTCGATAGAGGGGAGGGTGAATATCGATTAAAACTTTTGTTCGAAAAGAGTTAAGTGCACAGCGGAAATAGAGTAAAGACAAAGTAAGAAATCAAGGCAAGGCTAACATAGTTCGGTTTTACTTGGTTCGGAACCTGTGTCGACTCCTACTCCAAGGCCCGCACTCATTGAGTGCCTTCGTTGGGCAATCCACTAGCAGTTCAAATATTTGATTACAGAAAGTTAAGTACAGAAGTGCTAATGAAAAATAAAACAAAGCTTATACCAACAAAGGAGGAAATTAAAAGAACAGGAGCGAGTTGTCGAAGCTTCGTTAGCGTCGCAGGAGCGCAGAGTAGCAGGGCAAGCAGTAGAAGATCTCTTTTTCAATTATTGTCTTGAAGCTCCCCTCTGACCCTCCTTTTATATGAGGCTCAGGGCTCCCCGGATCCCTTCCGGGCGCCCTGGTGAGACGTGGCAGGTCCAACCAGCGAGCTCCACGTGGCGACGATGCGATAGGATGAGAATTGCCTCCCGAGTGCCCAGACCACCTTTCTCCAGCAACCAACTTTCCTGCAAGACAAGGTTAGTCCGAGGCAAATAAATAATGTATATCCTGTAAAACAGAGTGTTAGCACAGTTTATAAGTTTGACATAAAAAGTATGACTTAGATTCCGTCTTTCCGAGACCGGAATCTAGTCACGATCTCGACTTAGATATCTGAAATGGATCTAAGTCGGATCGACGCCTAATGTTCCCTTCCCGGGAACGCGTCCTCACAGTCACTCCCTTCCAGTGACTTACCTTTACTCACCTGCCAAACGTCCAGTCAGCCCTTCGACCCGTCTGGACTTCTCGCCAAGCGTCTAATCAGCCCATCGACCCTCTTGGATTTCTCGACAGCTATCCGGTCAGCCCGTCGACCTAGCTGGACTTCTTGCCAGACATCTGGTCAGTCCGTCGACCTGCCTGGACTTCGTCTGCACACTCGGTCAGAATGTTAGATCACAACAAACCTAACTTAATCCGATTTGTCATTCATCAAAACCCGAGTTAGACCGTTAGTGCTAACCGCACCAACAATCTCTCCCTTTTTGATGGAATGACAACCTGGTTAAGTTAGTAAAATTATGCGAGTAAAAAGGTTAAACATTTTGTTCTAGCATGAAGTTTAAGTTAGTTTTTAATTTTATTTTATTTTTCTAACTTAACTACTTATCCCTCCCCCTTTGACATTCATCAAACAAGGATATAATTTAAACATTCAAATACAGAATAATGTCAAGTTAACTTGGGGGAGTTTTAAATTTCACCACATAATAATCTAATTTTTGTAACATAACTAAGTTTTGAAAAATAACTAATTTAGCAACATAACTTAGTATATTTTGAGTAGGGTAATTTTTGCAACATTAAAAGAATATGAAAACTTAAAGAGAAAGTTTTTAAAAGCTAATTTTCAAGTATAAGTCTAATTTTCAAACATAAGTATCCAAGTTTCAAGAAATTAAATTTTCAAAATAAATTTCAACTTGGAATTTTTTACAAACATGAGTTTTTTAAAATCAAAATTTCAAAATGAAGTTTAATTTTCAAATCAAACTTTAAAGCTAGATCCAATTATTGAAATTTTCAAAATAAGCTTGTAAAGTTAAAACACCTTTTTAAACATAAGTTTTATAAAGATAATTTTGCAAAAGTAAAATTTTCAAAACCAAGTTTATTAGATTTTACAAAGATAAGTCAGATTTGTTTAAAGTATTTTTCAAAAACCAATTTTAGTAAAGGAAAAAATAAATATGAGACTAATTGATCCTCCCCCTAAACCTGACATCTAAAATAGCTGTCTAACCAATTAGTTACTTACTGACTATCAGAAGATGGCATCTTTCACTTGGTTAGTCAAGTTAAGTTCATTGTGATTAGTTAGTGGTTTACTAAGCTGAATAACTTAACTTGATTAATGTAGGTTTTGTATTTAACGTCCAGACTTATATCGATGCACTGACATAAGCATCTTGAGTCCAGGCAATTGGCCTATACATCTCACCCCTTCTAAGTTTGTCAATCATAAGCAAGGTAATTCTAGGGTGTTGGTGAGATGCTCAAATATTAGTCCTGGGGGAACATGATTTCTAAGGGGACTTTTCTAGTCTAAGGCTAAAGTTGTTTTGAAATTCTAAAAGTTTGAAAGTTTAAAACAAATGAAAACAAATTTAACCTAGAATTTAAAACAGTTAATTTGAAAGTAATTTTGAATTTTGAAAATCCTACTATATTAAACACATTCCTAACTGTCTACGCAGATTGCTAAATTCACTTTCAGGGAGTGGTTTTGTGAATATGTCAGCTAAATTGGATTTGGACTCAATGTATTTGAGTTCAATGTCCCCTTTAGTAACATGATCCCTGATGAAGTGATGCCTAATTTCAATATGTTTAGTTCTGGAATGATGCACTGAATTTTTTGTTAGGTTAATTGAGCTAATGTTGTCAATTAAGACTTTGACATTTGTGAGGTTCAAGTTGAAGTCTCTTAGGGTGTGCATCATCCATAATAATTGTGCAACGCACTCTCCTATTGCTATATATTCTGACTCAGTTGTAGAAAGGGCAACACAATGTTGCTTTATGCTAAAACAGCTGACAAGTGATGGACCTAATAATTGACATTCACCACTTGTGCTTTTGCGGTCCAACTTGCATCCAGCATAATCTGAGTCAGAGTACCCTATTAATTCAAAGTTATTAGTCCTAGATACCAAATGTCTACATTTGTTGTTCCTTTAAGGTATCTAAAGATTCTTTTGACTTGAGTTAGATGGGATTCTTTAGCACAGGTTTGTTATCTTGCACACATACTAACTGCAAATAAAATATCTGGTCGACTTGTAGTTAAGTATAGTAGGCTACCTATAGCACTCATATAATGCTTTAGATCAACTGGTTTTCCATTGGGATCATCATCTAGGATTGTGTTTACTGTCATAGGTGTTTTCATCTCTTTGGTGTTTTCCATTTCAAATTTCTTAAGTAATTCCTTAGTATATTTTTGTTGATAAATGTAGTTACCTTCATTTGTTTGTTTGATTTGTAATCCTAAAAAGTAGGTTAATTTGTCTACCAGACTCATTTCAAACTCGTGTTCCATTAAATTTATAAATTCATCTAGGAAATCTGAATTTGTTGAACCAAAGATTATGTCATCTACGTAAACTTGTGCTATAAAGATATCTTCCTTTATTAATTTGACAAATAAGGTTGGGTCAATTTGTCCTTGGTTAAATCCTTTAGATATTAGGTAAGATGTTAATCTTTCATACCATGCCCTAGGTGCTTGTTTAAGTCCATATAAGGTTTTTTTTAATTTATAGACATAATCAGGGTGTTCTAGACTCTCAAATCCAGGTGGTTGTCCTACTTAGACTTCTTCCTTTATTAGTCCGTTTAGGAATGCTTACTTAACATCCATTTGGTATAGTCTAAACCCTTTGTGTGCTGCATAACTTAGTAGCATTCTAATGGATTCCAATCTAGCTACTGGGGCATATGTTTCATCATAGTCAAGTCCTTCTACGTGACTGAACCCCTTAGCAACTAGCCTGACTTTATTTCGTGTAATTTCTCCAGTTTCACTTAATTTGTTTCTAAATATCCATTTTATTTCTATTATTTTCTTATTTTTGGGTGGTGGTACCAAGTCCCAAACTTCATTTCGCTCAAATTGAGCTAATTCTTCTTGCATAGCTATGACCCAGTCTGGGTCAAGTAGTGATTCAGCTATGGTTTTGGGTTCAAATTTTGAAATTAAAGATATTTGACTTAGATTTCTGAAGGATGATCTAGTTTGAACTCTAAGATCTGGGTCACCAATTATTTGATCAGTTGGGTGATTTGGGTTGACTCTTATAGTTCTAGGGGGTTGACTTTCTTGAGGTTGTTCTTCTTCTTCAGGACTTAGAGTTTGGTTAGTTCCTTCAGAATTATTATTTTGTTGAACAAATTCAATTGGTTGAAGTTGTGTTTGTTCTGGATTTTGTTTGGATTCTTCAAATTTCACATTAGTAGTTTCTTCAATTCTTAAGGTAACCTTATTGTAAACCCTATAGCCTCTACTATTTAGGGAGTAGCCTAGAAAGATTCCATTTTCAACTTTAGAGGTGAATTTTTCTAAGTGTTTTCTTGTGTTTAGGATAAAAACGGGACATCCAAATACTCTAAAGTATTTTATATTGGGTTGTTTATTATGATAAACTTCAAAAAATGTTTTGTTATGGATTTTATTTAGAGTTGTTCTGTTTTGTACGTAGCAAGCTGTACTGACAGCTTCTGTCCAAAAGTATTTAGGTAGGTTGTATTCATTTAATATTGTTCTAGAGGCTTCAAGTAAGGTTCTATTTTTTCTTTCTACAATCCCATTTTGTTGGGGGGTTTTAGGACACAAAAATTCGTGATGGTAGCCATTTTTAAGACAAAATTTGTTGAAATTATGATTTTTGAATTCTCCCCCATTATCACTTCTAATTCTTTTAATTTTAAGGTCTTTTTCATTTTCAATTTGTTTACAAAAGTTTGTAAAAATTTCAAAAGTTTCATCCTTATTTTTTAAGAATTTTACCCAGGTAAACCTAGAGTAGTCATCTATTATCACTAGACAGTATAAACTTTCATTTATTGATTTGACTCCATGGGAGTCAAATAGGTCTAAGTGTAATAGTTCTAGTATTGAGTTGGTTTGTGATTGATTAGTTGGTTTGTGGGTGGATTTTGTCTGTTTACCTTGTTGACAAGCATTACATATGGTTGAGCCTAAGTTAGGTAATTTTGGTAGACATCTAACTAATCCATTTAGTTTACTTATATTTCTAAAATTTGTATGTGATATCCTTCTATGCCATAACCAGGTTTCTTCTTTTTGTGTTAAGTGACACTCAATTGAAGAAGTGGTTAAGTTGATTGCATAGATGTTGTTCTTTCTAAACCCTTTTAGGCTTATGTTAGGAGTGTCTAGGTGTTTGATTAAGCATTCTGTAGATAAAAACCTAACCTTATACCTAGTATCACACAATTGACTGATACTCAAGAGATTATATTTGAAATTTTCAACAAGTAAAACATTTGTAATAATAAAATCAATTTTTAGTTCTATGTTACCTATACCAATTACCTTGAGTTTGTCATTGTTCCCAATGGCAACTGTTTCTAGGCTTTTATAGGTGAGTTGAGTGAATTTTGTGTGATCTCTAGTCATGTGTTTGGAGCAACCACTATCCAAAATCCACTTAGTTTCCTACAATAGATAGGAATTGGGGTTAGTCTAACTACTGAACTTAACATTGTTTTAAGTTTTAATAAATTTTTAAGTTAAAATATTTAAGTTTCAATTTTAACATAAATTTTTAAGTTAAAGTAAATTTAAGTCTTAATTTTAAGTTTTACTAATAAAAAATTTTTAATAAAAAATTTTAAAGTTAAAAACATAAGTTTTAATTTTGAAAAGAAAACATTTAACTTTAATTTAATTTACTTTAATTTTAATTTTAATTTTAATTTTAATTTTATTTTTATTTTTATTTTTATTTTAAATTTAAATTTAAATTTAATTTAATTTAATTTAATTTTAATTTAATTTAATTTAAATTTATTTAATTTAATTTAATTTTAATTAATTTAATTCAATTTAATTAATTTAATTCAATTTAATTTAATTTTAATTTAATTTAATTTATTTTAAATTTAATTTAATTTAATTTTAATTAATTTAATTTAATTTTGATTTAATTTAATTTAATTAATTTAATTTAATTTAATTTAATTTAAATTTAATTTTAATTTAAACTTTCTTAGTCATCTCACCCGATCTATGTTTTCAATCAGGGAATCCTATAATTTTGTGAGATGAATTTTGATTCAGTTTTGGAGTTTGTTTTTAACTTGTGTTAGATTCAGGTTTAGCTTTGGGTTCAACAAATAGGCGTTCTCTGGATAAACTTCTGGGCTATGGTGAGTCACTCGGACATTATTAAAGTAACCATGCCTTCGAGGTTTTCCAGATAGTCCTATCCACTGGACTTAGTACTAAACCTTGGTCTAATTGGTTAAGATTCATAAAGGGAAACTTCGGTCAGTTCCACTTAGCCAAATGCACCAGGTCGAAGCCATATTTTCCTAGACATGCATAGACTAAGCTTCCCTAACGTACTTTGATCCAATATTTCACCAGTACCATTTTCAAGTTAAACTTGAACCCTTTTAAACTAATCCTAATTACCCTACCGGGTAGGTTGGTTAGGGTTACCCTGCCGGGTAGGTTAGTTTTGGAGGTGTAACGCCCCGACCCTCTTGCTAAAGCGACGAGGGTTACTTACACATACATATACATACCTACTTGCTACAGCGGAAGTCTTATCTATAGAAATTAAAAACTTTTCTTTTCTTTGAAATCATTCATGACTAATCACTTGGACATATTATTGGTGCGGTTAGCACTAACAATTTAACCCAGGTTTTGATGAATGACAAATATGTTAAGTTAGTTTTCTTGTTGTCTGACACTTTGATCGAGTGTGCAGGAGAAGTCCAGCTAGGTCGACGGGCTGACCGGATAGCTGGCGAGAAGTCCAAGCGGGTCGACGGGCTGACCGGACGCTTGGCGAGAAGTCCAGCTAGGCTGACCGGATAGCTGGCGAGAAGTCCAAGCGGGTCGATGGGCTGACCGGACGCTTGGCGAGAAGTCCAGACGGGTCGACGGGCTGACCGGACGTCTGGCAGGTAAGTGAGGTAAGTCACTGGAGGGGAGTGACTGTGAGGACGTGTTCCTGGGAAGGGGACATTAGGCGTCGATCCGGCTTAGATCCATTTCGGATGTCTAAGTCGAGATCGTGACTAGATTCCGGTCTCGGAAAGACGGAATATAAGTCATACTCTTTTTATCCATCTGTTGAACTTTAACTGTGCTAACAATCTGTTTTACAGGATGTATATTTGCCTCGGACTAACTTTGTTTTGCAGGAAAAGGGAGTTTTCTGAAACAAGGTGGTCCGGGCGCCCGGAGGTCCGGGCGCCCGGAAGGCGAATTCTATCCAGCCAAGTCGTCGCCACGTGGAGCATCTCGGGTGAACAGCATATAAAAGAAGCCCCAGACAGGAGCTTCAGATCAATAAAATCAATCAAGCTGAGAACTCTTCTACTGCTGGTCTTGCTGCTCGACGTTCAGTGCGACGCCAACAAAGCTCCGACACTACGCTCCGTTCTTTTCCCTTTTTGTCGGTATTTATTTTTCAGTTTTCATTAGCATTCCCTGTACGGTTCTTTTGTAATCATTATTCCGAATTGCTAGTGATTGCCCAACGAAAGTGGTCAAGGACCACGGGCCTTCGAGTAGGAGTCGTCACAGGCTCCGAACGAAGTAAAACCATTGTGTCTATTTTACTTTTCCGCTGCGTTTAAACTCTTGTTTTTCGAATCGATATTCACCCCCCTCTATCGAATCTAACGGTCTTACAGATGTGGATTTTCTATTATCAAGGTCCCCTTCTCAATCTACATCTGTATAGCCACTTAGGTTCATATTTGATCCTTGAAAATAGATATAATAATCTGCTATCCCTTTGAGATATCTGAATATCCTCTTTACCAATTTTCAATATCTCAATCTTGTTTTTTTCTATTAATGACTACTAATCCAAGACCATATCTTATATTATTTACTTGTGCATGAATGTCCCAACAAGAAGGATTCAAGACACAGTCGACCTCCACTCTTCAACGGGACGACTTTCCCTGGAAGAAGCGCATGGAGGTTTACCTCAAAACATACTTCGACCAGTGGATGAGCATTACGAGACCCTACAAAATTCCAGTGGACAATGCCGGGAATCTAGTGGATCCTGAAGACTGGACAGCAGATCTCAAGAAAAAAGCATCAACAGAAAATAAAGCAATCAACACTCTACAGTGCGGATTGACAAGAGAAGAACTGAACAGAGTTGATCCACACAAAAACGCTAAAGAGCTATGGGACAAGCTGATCGAACTGCACGAGGGAACGAGCGACGCTAAGGTAACAAAACGAGACCTGCTTCTAAATAAGATTTTTAATATAAAAATGCAGGAAGGAGAAACAGCGAATCAACTACACGCGAGGATCAAGGACATCCTCAACGGGCTTCATGCGATAGGCCACCAAATGGAGAACAGAGACTTAATAAGGTACGCATTAAACGCCTTTCCACGTAATAGTTTGTGGGCATCAATAGTGGATGCCTACAAAATTTCTAAGGATCTTTCTAACTTAAAATTAGATGAGCTTTTCTGTGAATTAGAATTACACGAACAAACTAATACTGGAGTCGAGAAAGGTATAGCTCTATTTGCAGGTTCCTCCAAAGAAAAGAAAAGCAAGCCTGAATTTGAAGAAGAATCTGACCAAGATTCCGAAGACGAAGAACACCTGGTGAACTTGGTAAGAAAAATGTTCACCAGGAGAAAGAGCTTCTGAAAAGGACCTTGAAGATCGGCTCTCCTTGAACAAAAGAACGTGACTTACTACGAACAAAAGGGACATTACAAGAACGAATGTCCAAAATGAAGTTCGACAAACCAAAGCCAACCAAAAGAAAGCACTCAAAGCAACGTGGGACTCCTCGGACGAATCGGAGGAAGAAGAGCGGAAACATCGAGTCACCTCGATGGCGCAGTCGAAACCGAAAATGAGTCCGAAGATGAAGACGGGTCCGAACCCAAACAAGCCACGAGTCCGTACTCGTTTCCGAAGGCTCGAATGAGGTATATTTTAATTTAAACAAAAAGTTTTTTAGAATCATTTCTTGTTTAAATAGTAAATTAACCAAAGTAGAAAATGAAAACAAATTACTTCTTGAGGAAAATCAGAACCTCAAGGAACAATTAAAAAATTCGAATCCAACTCAAGATCTAACACTTGAGGAGGAGAATTTATCATTAAAAAATGAAATAAACAATTTAAAGGAGATGTTAGAAAAATTCACAACAAGATCAAAAAATTTAGACCTAATCCTAAATAATCAAAAAGCATGTTATAATAAAACCGGACTAGGATATAAGTCGAATTCAAATAAAACCTTCAAATCATTAATAACCCAATACAAGTCAACCAATCTAGCTTGGGTTCCTAAAGCGTGTCTGACCACGCAAGTAGGACTTAATCAATATTATATACCTAAAGAAAAAATACATTATATAAAAGTGTATAAACCAAACCAAAATCCAAAATACAAACATAAATCAAATTCAAAATCTAAACAATTTAAAAATCAACAAAATTATCACCAAGTTAACTATAACTATAAAAAGAATCGACACAAGCCTAAAACCAAAATCTAAATTAATGGCCAATAATTCAGGGGGAGGCTCCAGAATAGCTGGCACCTCCAAAACTAACCTACCCGACAGGGTAACCCAAAACAAACTAACCCGGCAGGGTAATTAGGATTAGTTAAAAAGAGACCAAGTTTAACTTGAATCATGGTACTGGTGAAATTTTTGGATGATATTACGTTAGGGAAGCTTGGGCATCACATGTCTAGAAAGATATGGCTTCGATCTGGTGCATTTGGCCAAGTGGAACTGACCGAAGCTACCCTTAAATGAATCCTAACCAGTTAGACCAAGATTTAGTTCTAAGTTCCGTGGATAGGACTATTCGGAAAACCTCGAAAGGTTGGTTACTTCTAATGATGTCCATGTGACTCACCAAGCTTAGAAGTTTATCCGAAGAATGCCTATTTGTGGAAACCAAAACTAAATCTGAATCTAACACACGTTAAACCAAAACTCCATAATTAAAAATCCAATTTCATCTCACGAAATCATAGGATTCCCTGATTGAAAATATAGATCGGGTGAGATGAATAAGGTTTCAAAATTTTAATTTTAAACTTAAAAATTAATTTCAAAATTTTAATTTTAAACTTAAAAATTAATTTCAAAATTTTAATTTTAAACTTAAAAAAAAAATAATTTCAAAATTTTAATTTTAAACTTAAAAATTAATTTCAAAATTTTAATTTTAAACTTAAAAATTAATTTTTAAACTTAAAAATTAATTTCAAAATTTTAATTTCAAACTTAAAAATTAATTTCAAAATTTTAATTTTAAAACTTAAAAAATTATTTTCAAAATTTTAATTTTAAAAAATTAATCTCAAAATCTTAATTTTAAACTTAAATTAATGCATGCTCAAAAGACTAACTTTAAATCCTACTTACTATAAGAAACCAAGTGGATTTTGGACAGTGGTTGCTCCAAACATATGACTGGAGATCACACCAAGTTCACTCAACTCACTTACAAAAGCCTAGGAACAGTTGCCTTTGGAAACAACGGCAAACTCAAGGTAATTGGTATAGGTAATATTGAATTAAAATTAGACTTTATAATTACAAATGTCTTACTTGTTGAAAACTTTAAATATAATCTTCTAAGTATAAGTCAATTGTGTGATACTAGGTATAAGGTCAAATTTCTATCTACAGAATGCTCAATCAAACATCTAGATAATCCTACCATAAGCCTAAAAGGTTTTAGAAAAGACAACATCTATGTCATCAACTTAACCATTTCTTCCATTAAGTGTTATTTAACACAAAAAGAAGAAACTTGGTTATGGCATAGGAGGATGTCTCACACCAACTTTAGAAATATAAGTAAACTAAATGGACTTGTAAAAGGCTTACCAAAGTTACCTAACTTAGATTCAACCATATGTAATGCTTGTCAACAAGGCAAACAAACTAAATCAACCCACAAACAAACAAATCAACCACAAACTACCTCAATCTTAGAACTTCTACATTTAGACCTTTTTGACTCCCATGGAGTCAAATCTATAAATGGAAACTTATATTGCTTAGTAATTATAGACGATTATTCTAGGTTTACTTGGGTCAAATTCTTAAAACATAAAGATGAAACTTTTGAAATTTTCTCAAATTTTTGCAAACAGATTGAAAACGAAAAAGATATTAAAATTAAAAGAATTAGGAGTGACAACGGGGGAGAATTTAAAAATCACCACTTTAACAGTTTTTGTCTAGAAAACGGTTACCATCATGAGTTCTCATGCCCTAAAACCCCCCAACAAAATAGAATTGTAGAAAGAAAAAATAGAACCTTACTTGAAGCTTCTAGAACAATGTTAAATGAGTATAACCTACCTAAATATTTTTGGGCAGAAGCCGTTAGTACAGCCTGCTATGTACAGAACAGAATAACAATAAATAAAACTCATAACAAAACGTTCTTCGAACTGTTTTATAATAAACAACCAAATATAAAATATTTTAAGGTATTTGGGTGCCCAGTTTTCATCTTAAATACAAGAGAACACTTAGGAAAATTCACCTCTAAAATTGAAAATGGAATTTTTGTAGGATATTCCCTAAATAGTAGAGGCTACAGAATTTACAATAAGGTTACCTTAAAAATTGAAGAAACTACTAATGTAAAGTTTGAAGAAACTAAACAAGACATAGGATCTACACAAACACCTGAGTTTGTTCCAGAAACCAACCAAACTCTAAGTCATGAAGAAGAGGAACAACATCAAGAAAATCAACCTCCTAGAACAATAAGGGTTAACCCAAATCATCCAATTGATCAAATAATCGGTGACCCAGACTTAAGAGTTCAAACCAGATCATCCTTTAGAAACCTAAGTCAAATTTCATTAATCTCAAAAATTGAACCCAAAACTGTGGATGAATCCCTACTAGTGTAACGACCCAATTTTCCTTATTTTAAGTTCTAAAAGTCCATAAAATATTTGGAAATACTTTTAAAATATTCTAGAGATTTTTAGGAATTTTTAGAGTATTTTTATGTAATTTTTGGAGGTCGTTTAGTAGAGTTACAAAAAGAAAGAAGTTTTGATAAAAAAACGTTGAAGGGGAGACTCGAACCCAAGACCTTGACCCGAACCGAATCTCAGCTGAACCCAGCCCAACCAGCTGAGCTACAAAGTTTTTTGTTAACCTTATAAGGAAAGAATTAAGTTTATAGCATAGTTAAGCGATATTTTAGAAACCGAAAATAAACTTTGAAAATAAAAAGGTGCGCGGATAAGGATTCGAAGCCTAGACCCTTGGTTTGGTTGAGAGCCGACTAACCAACTGGACTGCGCGTGTTTTATTAACCTAGTATGGAGAGAAATAGATTTAAGCATAGTTGGAATCGAATTCAAACTAGGTTATAAAAAGAGGTTAAGTTAAGAGAGGAAAACCTAAAAAACTTTCTCTCGAAATTTCTCCTCTCCTCTCTCGCGACGGCGCCGACTCTCTCGGGCGAAACCGCAGCCAAGGCTAGGGTTTCCTCCTCTCGACGTCGGCGAGGCGTTTTCCGGCCGGTCTCCACGCGTGGGTGACCATTCCGGCAAGGAGCTGGAAACACAAGAAAAAGGGAGAAATCGGAGCTCCACCGAAACCCTAGGCGTTTCCTTGGATTGTAAGTCCAAGAACCGGATGTAAGTGCTTCTCACCTGCGGTAGGAGTAGCTCTCGGGTTTTATTTGTGTTTTGTTGTAAGATGAACAACAGTAGCCTTTCATTCTAGTTTGTGGTTTCGGATTTGACCTTGATCTAGCAAATTGGTATAGTTTTTCTGGTTTAAATCTGTTGGTGTTTTTATTTAGTGCACGAACAGAAGTTTTGAAGGTTTTCCGTGACTACCACAGCATGCTAGTTAGATGTATTTATCTTACACTTCAAGCATGTTTAAGTAGATATAAATTACTTCAAGCCAGTGTATGATTGAATGATTGTTAGGAGTCAAGAATAAGTTAGTTTTTACAAGCTTGAAATGTGGAAAACTCTTACTGCCATGAGTTGCTTAAAAGTTGTTCCTTATGACCATGTATTCTCCTTTTAGTGGCTGAGGAATTCTGTTGGAATCGGTTTGAATATATATCCGGTTACATTTCAGTGATATAGTAGTTCTTTCTTTAATTATTGTGGAGTTTTGTTTGAATATGTACTGGATAATATTTTATATCAGTGCCATGTAGTTAAATATCTCTTGTTTGCTGAATAAATGAGAGAAGTACAAGCAAAGCAATACTAAGATACAATCTGATCCTAAGTTTCAGAAATTAGAATCAAGGCACACTAAGTGCTTAAATAGATGCCAAGGCATTTATTTAGAAGAAGTGATTAAAGAAGTATATAAAGAAAAGTATTTTACTTTTAAAGGGCATGTACTGGACACAAGGTCCAAGGGATGAGCTCCAAGTTGCCCCTAGACATAAGGTCTAGAAGTGTCTTAATGGTTTTGGGATTAGCTACCTCAATTCTCATTAAGAAAGGCGCGCAAAGTAGTACAATGCCGGACCCAAGTAAAGTTGAATATTATTTTAAAGTATAAAAGTATTAATTTGGAAACAAATAGAACAAGTTCCTTTATCCAAGTTGCAAATTCTAGCAAGTTAAATGGTTGTTTCCTTTAGAGATGCATGATGTAGTTCTATATTGCTATTTTCATGTTGAGCATGTACTCTCTGCTTTCTTTAATGTTTATGCATTCCTTATCGGATTTTGTGAGTAGAAAGCACTTACTAAGCTTTTAGCTTATAGATGCTACTTTTCCTCCTACTGCAGATATGGATAAAAATAAAGGAAAGGCTAAAATGGCATAGAAGAAGGCGACAAGGAGACACTGGTGATGTGTGTGTGGATGGCGGAGATGGAAGATTTGGGGACCTTGCTTTTAAATTTCTGCAAGTTAAATTATTTAGGTTTCTTCTTAAATAACTAGGAGAATTAATAAAAAATTCAGATTCTTTATGCTCTCCCTGTTTTACTGTTTTGAAGTTAGTCAAATACTTTTGTTTTGTTGAGTTCTGGAACCATTCGAATGATTAAATGCATAGATGATGCTTGGTAAAATGCTTGGTTTTAAAATGCTCAGAAGTTCTCCTTATGCATGCTGGAAATTTTCACCTGCTGTGAGTTTTCTGCCGTGGAGAAATTTAATCTGTAGAGATCTATATTTTTAGCCTGATTACATTGCTGGACTTATTCAGATCGTTAAATGCTTTTGCTGATTACCCCTTTATACTCTGCTGGAAATGTAATCTACCATGAGGTTCGGTTTTGGATTGCATTGGTTAAACCTGGAAAAAAAAAATGTCTCTGCCGAAATACTTATCTGCCTTTGGGATTCCTGTTGCATGCTGGAATTTGTGTCTGGGTTACTGTAGTGAGGATATAAGATTAGTAATGCTATGTGCGTACTAGTATTTGACCACTTGTAGTATGCTGCCTTATGTGCTGCCAGTATTGATGCATGCTGTAGAGTATTAACATTTAAAGGTTTAGTTGTTTTTTTTTTTAAACTATTCTCCTCTTGTTACAGTTGAAGATTATGCATGCTGTAGAGTATTAACATTTAAAGGTTTAAATCTGCTATGAAGTTTATTCTTATTGAATGGAAATCTGCCTTTATTAATGAATCTGCTATTAAGTATTTAACAGAAGTAACAAGCAAGTTTCGTTGCCTACATGCTACACTTGATTATGTTACACCTTTTTGCATGTTTAATTAGTAAGAAAAAAAAAATTTTTAAATGACAGCAGTTTAAAGTTCTAATAGACATGTGAATTTCTTGATATATAAATGGGTAAAAGCATCTCTAGTGTTAATAGTGAGTAGCATTAGTTATGTGAAGATAGTAGAATCGGTAGCGGTCACCCTCAGAGAAGTAGTAAGGAGGGTGGTTGTTACAGTTGGTATCAGAGCAGGTCCATTTTCCCGCAACACACACACATCAGCATCTACCTTGCCGTCTTCAAGTAAGAAAGTATTTAAGTTCTTTCTTTAGTGCTTTCCTTTCTTATTATTATTTGCAGTATGGATGGATTGTTTATAAGTGATTAAGTAAGATAAGAGTTTTTAGCTATTTCCTTTCTTAATATTTAAATGTGTATGTTTAGAAAGGGTAGAGAAATTATCAAATTTTCTTATTTGTTTAACTAGATGTCGAGAAGAGGACGTCCCGTCTGCTTCGTCTTGAGGACCAAGTTCGGGAGGAAGAGGAGGCCAGCTCAATCGAGCCCAATCTTTGAAGTTGTTTCCAACTTCGAAACAAGTAGGTGAAAGCGAGCAAGTAATTGCCAATCGATGGCAAATCAACAACCGATCCCTCCTACTCCTCAAGCGATGCATGGAGACTCCATGGTAATCGAGGTTCCACCACTACCTGAGGAGTTGTCACAAGACCCGAGACAAGAAGCTTACCTTATACGATGGTGGCAAACCAGAGAGCTTCTCGAGCACGATCGAGCCACAGGATGCCGGGCTTGGTTCAAGACACCGGAGAGCACCATGGAACTTCTTGACTGCCGGAAGTCGAGAAGGTCAAGTGTGCCTCCTTCGCTCTGACGGAGACGCACGCGTGTGGTGGGAGAGAGTCAAAAGCAAGAGGGCGATCAATCGAATGAGATGGATTGATTTTGAGGATGAACTACGACGAGTTCTTTCGCCAAAAGATCACCAACAAGCACTACGAGGAATTTATGGAGTTCAGACAGGGGATCGGCGGTGGAGGAAGCGGTTAAAAGATTCAACAGGCTAGCTCGTCTCTGCCCGGAACTAGTAAGCACAGAGAAGGAGCGAGTCGGACTAATGCTCGAATGCTGAAGCCCGTGATATCACTTAATGTGAGCAGTGGAACTCATCACCTTGACTGGAGAAGAGTTGGTCAGTAGAGCCTTAGTAGCTGAGCACTACCTGAACGGCATGAAGGCACAAAGAGAGCAACACAAGCCAATCAAGATGGAGACCAAGACTGGGGGAAATCAGAAACCCCAGTCAAATAATCAGAACTGGAAAGGCAAGGGCACTAAAAGAAAGCGGTGGGATTCAGGAAGTAACTAGAAGGAGAACGAAACCAAGCGGACTAAGCTCCTTCCCGCCTAAATGTGGGAGAACACATCCAGGAGCCTTTTGGGTAAGACGGATGTTATTCTTGTGGTCAAGAAGGACACATGGCCAAACAGTGTCCTAACAAGTTCAAAGCACTAGCCAATACAATATGGAGCCAAGCCTCAACTACATTATATGCCCGCAACTCTGGAAGGACCTCGATCAAGGAAGGTTGGAAGCCCCACCGGTTCTAGACAATGCCAGAGTATTCTCCCTCCAAAGAGGAAGCTGCTGGTGCCTCCACGGTCGTAACAGTCAAGTAGTTATTTTTCAACATATAGCTACTTGCACTATTTGACACTTGGGCGACCCATTCTTTTGTATCCATACCTTTTGCCAAAGAACTATAGGTACCTACAGAAAGCATGAATTCCAAGTTCCCGACAACTCTACCTTCGGAGAAGTCATGGAATCTAGTCGGTGGCTTCGGTCTGTACCAATCGAATTTCAGACCGAGAGTTATGTGTTAACCTGGTGGTCCTCGCTATGCAGGATTTGCTTCAGTGGACTGCTGCAGAAGAAAAGTGATCTTTAGTCCGAAGGTGAACCATCCTTTGAATTTACAGGAGTACCAAAGAGGAAGACCAGAAATTCCTCTCTTCTCTCACACTCACCAGATGTTAGCTAAAGGGTGTGCTGATTTTCTTGCATTCATTGTGAGTACAGAGGAAGAAGAAAGACCTAAGCAGGAGGAAGTTCGGGTAGTCTGTGAGTATCCAGAGGTGTTCCCAGAAGAGCTGCCTGGACTACCTCCCAATAGAGAGGTGGAGTTTGAGATTGAACTGGTTCCTGGTACCGGTCCAATTTCAAAAGCTCCATACCGCATGTCCCCAGCAGAGTTGAAAGATCTACAAGAACAACTTCAGGAGCTGCTTGACAAAGGCTTCATCCGCCCTAGTCACTCACCATGGGGAGCTCCTGTGTTGTTTGTCAAGAAGAAGGATGGATCTATGCGGATGTGCATAGATTATAGAGCTCTGAATCAAGTGGCCATCAAGAACAGGTATCCACTGCCCAGGATCGATGATTTGTTTGATCAATTGAAAGGGGCAACAGTGTTCTCCAAGATAGATCTGCGCTCTGGGTACCATCAGTTGAAAGTGAAGGAGAGTGACATACCCAGAACAGCTTTCAGGACTAGATACGGACACTACGAATTCGTAGTCATGCCTTTTGGTGTGACTAATGCACCTGCAGTCTTCATGGACTTGATGAATAGAGTGTTACGACATTCTAGTCTATTCCAGAACTTCAGAGGAGCATGACACGCACTTGAGAATAGTTCTGCAGACCCTTCAACAAAAGCAACTCTATGCTAAATTCTCAAAGTGCGAGTTCTGGTTGGAACAGGTGGCATTTCTTGGTCACATTGTTTCAAAAGAAGGTATTCAGGTAGATCCAGCCAAAGTAAAAGCGGTCAGCAACTGGAAGAGACCCAAGAATGCCAGGGAGATCAGAAGCTTCCTTGGTTTAGCTGGGTACTACAGGAAATTTGTGGAGGACTTTTCCAGGATAGCCTCTCCACTTACAGCCCTCACCAGGAAGGACAAGAAGTTTGAATGGTCAGATAAATGTGAGCAGAGTTTTCAAGAACTCAAGAGGAGACTGACCAGTGCTCCTATACTGACTGTTCCAGAGGATGACAAGAGTTTTGACATCTACAGTGATACTTCCAAGATGGGCTTAGGAGCTGTACTCATGCAAGAAGGAAAAGTTATAGCTTATGCTTCCAGACAACTCAAAGACTACGAGAAGAACTACCCCACTCATGATCTTGAGTTGGCAGGTGTGGCTTTGAAACTCTGGCGACACTATTTGTATGGAGTCCAATGCCGAATCTTCACAGACCATCGAGTCTTAAGTACTTCTTTACTCGGAAGGACTTAAACATGAGACAGGAGGTGGCTAGAGTTGGTCAAAGATTATGGTGAAATCCTCTACCACCCGGTAAAGCTAATAAAGTGGCGGATGCACTAAGCAGAAAATCCAATGCATCCTTGATGTCCTTATCATCATTAGCCCCGCCACTGAAGATCAGAATTCGGACTTGAAATTATTTATGGGCAACTTTCGCATTGACCCTAGAGTCAACCCCGCTTGAGGATATACTGAAAAAGCAAAGCGAAGATCCAGATATTCAAAAGATCAAGCAAGGGATACAAGAAGAAGGAAGTTCAATTTCGAGTATCAGACGGTGGAATTCTTTATCGGGAAATCGCCTTTGTGTTCCCAATGATGAAGAGTCGAGAAAGAAAATTTTAGAAGAAGCCCATAGTACACCATACTCCATGCATCCTGGTTGCCAAGATGTACCAAGGCGTGAAACGAAGTTCTGGTGGTCCGGACTCAAAAGAGATGTAGCTAAATATGTCAATACCTGCCTGACATGTCGAGGGTCAAAGCGAACACCAGAGACGAGTTTTACAACCTCTTCCAATACCAGAGTGGAAGTGGGAAGACATATCCATGGATTTCATAACAGGTCTCCCAAGAACCACAAATGAATATGATGCGATATGGGTGATAGTGAAGATTGACCAAGTCCGCTCATTTTCTAGCCATCAAAGTGTCTCACTCTATAGAGCAGCTAGCACTGTATGTTAAAGAGGTGATAAGACTTCACGGAGTTCCCAAATCTATTATTTCGATAGAGATGGGCGCCACCTCTCACTTTTGGGAGTGTATTCATGCACTAGGCACCAAGCTCAAGTTCAAGACTGCCTTCCATCCTCGGATCGATGGACAGAGGCAGAGCGAGTAAATCAGATCCTAGAAGATATGCTCAGGGCTTGTGCACTAGATTTTAAAGGCAGTTGGTGCAAGTATCTGTGCTTAGCTGAGTTTGCCTACAATAATAGCTATCAGGCTACCATCAAGATGGCACCATATGAGGTGTTGTATGGTAGAAAGTGCAGATCACCTATATGCTGGCAAGAAGCAGGTGAAAGAAAAGAAATGGAAGTAGAGCTGGGCATTCAGACAGAGCTGATAGAAGAAACCACTCAGGCTGTCCAGAAAATCAGACAGAGGATTGAGACTGCTCAGAGTAGACAGAAAAGCTATGCTGACACACGCCGTAGGCCACTGGAATTTCAAGTAGGAGATTCAGTTTTTCTCAAAGTTGCTCCTATGAAGGGAGTGATGAGATTTGGCAAGAAGGGCAAATTGAGTCCTCGCTATGTAGGACCTTACCTGATTACAGACAGGATTGGGAAGGTAGCTTACAAGCTGGAATTACCACAAGACATGTCAGCAATACACAATGTGTTTCATGTCTCCATGTTAAAGAAGTGCCTCCATGACCCTAGCCAAGTGATTGAGCCTCAGTCAGTGCAGATCCAAGAGGATCTTAGTTTTGAGAGTAGACCTACACAGATAGTGGACAGAGCAGTCAAGAGACTAAGAAGCAAGGAAGTACCACTAGTGAAGGTCGTCTGGCAGAACCAGAAGCACGAGGAAGTCACTTGGGAGCGGGAGGACAGTATGAGACAGAAGTATCCAGAGCTATTCTAAGTTCGAGGACGAACTTTTTTTAAGGTATGGGGAATTGTAACGACCCAATTTTCCTTATTTTAAGTTCTAAAAGTCCATAAAATATTTGGAAATACTTTTAAAATATTCTAGAGATTTTTAGGAATTTTTAGAGTATTTTTATGTAATTTTTGGAGGTCGTTTAGTAGAGTTACAAAAAGAAAGAAGTTTTGATAAAAAAACGTTGAAGGGGAGACTCGAACCCAAGACCTTGACCCGAACCGAATCTCAGCTGAACCCAGCCCAACCAGCTGAGCTACAAAGTTTTTTGTTAACCTTATAAGGAAAGAATTAAGTTTATAGCATAGTTAAGCGATATTTTAGAAACCGAAAATAAACTTTGAAAATAAAAAGGTGCGCGGATAAGGATTCGAAGCCTAGACCCTTGGTTTGGTTGAGAGCCGACTAACCAACTGGACTGCACGTGTTTTATTAACCTAGTATGGAGAGAAATAGATTTAAGCATAGTTGGAATCGAATTCAAACTAGGTTATAAAAAGAGGTTAAGTTAAGAGAGGAAAACCTAAAAAACTTTCTCTCGAAATTTCTCCTCTCCTTCTCTCGCGACGGCGCCGACTCTCTCGGGCGAAACCGCAGCCAAGGCTAGGGTTTCCTCCTCTCGACATCGGCGAGGCGTTTTCCGGCCGGTCTCCACGCGTGGGTGACCATTCCGGCAAGGGGAGCTCGGGAAACACAAGAAAAAAAGGGAGAAATCGGAGCTCCACCGAAACCCTAGAGCGTTTCCTTCGGATTGTAAGTCCAAGAACCGGATGTAAGTGCTTCTCACCTGCGGTAGGAGTAGCTCTCGGGTTTTATTTGTGTTTTGTTGTAAGATGAACAACAGTAGCCTTTCATTCTAGTTTGTGGTTTCAGATTTGACCTTGATCTAGCAAATTGGTATAGTTTTTCTGGTTTAAATCTGTTGGTGTTTTTATTTAGTGCACGAACAGAAGTTTTGAAGGTTTTCCGTGACTACCACAGCATGCTAGTTAGATGTATTTATCTTACACTTCAAGCATGTTTAAGTAGATATAAATTACTTCAAGCCAGTGTATGATTGAATGATTGTTAGGAGTCAAGAATAAGTTAGTTTTTACAAGCTTGAAATGTGGAAAACTCTTACTGCCATGAGCTGCTTAAAAGTTGTTCCTTATGACCATGTATTCTCCTTTTAGTGGCTGAGGAATTCTGTTGGAATCGGTTTGAATATATATCCGGTTACATTTCAGTGATATAGTAGTTCTTTCTTTAATTATTGTGGAGTTTTGTTTGAATATGTACTGGATAATATTTTATATCAGTGCCATGTAGTTAAATATCTCTTGTTTGCTGAATAAATGAGAGAAGTACAAGCAAAGCAATACTAAGATACAATCTGATCCTAAGTTTCAGAAATTAGAATCAAGGCACACTAAGTGCTTAAATAGATGCCAAGGCATTTATTTAGAAGAAGTGATTAAAGAAGTATATAAAGAAAAGTATTTTACTTTTAAAGGGCATGTACCGGACACAAGGTCCAAGGGATGAGCTCCAAGTTGCCCCTAGACATAAGGTCTAGAAGTGTCTTAATGGTTTTGGGATTAGCTACCTCAATTCTCATTAAGAAAGGCGCGCAAAGTAGTACAATGCCGGACCCAAGTAAAGTTGAATATTATTTTAAAGTATAAAAGTATTAATTTGGAAACAAATAGAACAAGTTCCTTTATCCAAGTTGCAAATTCTAGCAAGTTAAATGGTTGTTTCCTTTAGAGATGCATGATGTAGTTCTATATTGCTATTTTCATGTTGAGCATGTACTCTCTGCTTTCTTTAATGTTTATGCATTCCTTATCGGATTTTGTGAGTAGAAAGCACTTACTAAGCTTTTAGCTTATAGATGCTACTTTTCCTCCTACTGCAGATATGGATAAAAATAAAGGAAAGGCTAAAATGGCATAGAAGAAGGCGACAAGGAGACACTGGTGATGTGTGTGTGGATGGCGGAGATGGAAGATTTGGGGACCTTGCTTTTAAATTTCTGCAAGTTAAATTATTTAGGTTTCTTCTTAAATAACTAGGAGAATTAATAAAAAATTCAGATTCTTTATGCTCTCCCTGTTTTACTGTTTTGAAGTTAGTCAAATACTTTTGTTTTGTTGAGTTCTGGAACCATTCGAATGATTAAATGCATAGATGATGCTTGGTAAAATGCTTGGTTTTAAAATGCTCAGAAGTTCTCCTTATGCATGCTGGAAATTTTCACCTACTGTGAGTTTTCTGCCGTGGAGAAATTTAATCTGTAGAGATCTATATTTTTAGCCTGATTACATTGCTGGACTTATTCAGATCGTTAAATGCTTTTGCTGATTACCCCTTTATACTCTGCTGGAAATGTAATCTACCATGAGGTTCGGTTTTGGATTGCATTGGTTAAACCTGGAAAAAAAAAATGTCTCTGCCGAAATACTTATCTGCCTTTGGGATTCCTGTTGCATGCTGGAATTTGTGTCTGGGTTGCTGTAGTGAGGATATAAGATTAGTAATGCTATGTGCGTACTAGTATTTGACCACTTGTAGTATGCTGCCTTATGTGCTGCCAGTATTGATGCATGCTGTAGAGTATTAACATTTAAAGGTTTAGTTGTTTTTTTTTTAAACTATTCTCCTCTTGTTACAGTTGAAGATTATGCATGCTGTAGAGTATTAACATTTAAAGGTTTAAATCTGCTATGAAGTTTATTCTTATTGAATGGAAATCTGCCTTTATTAATGAATCTGCTATTAAGTATTTAACAGAAGTAACAAGCAAGTTTCGTTGCCTACATGCTACACTTGATTATGTTACACCTTTTTGCATGTTTAATTAGTAAGAAAAAAAAAATTTAAATGACAGCAGTTTAAAGTTCTAATAGACATGTGAATTTCTTGATATATAAATGGGTAAAAGCATCTCTAGTGTTAATAGTGAGTAGCATTAGTTATGTGAGGATAGTAGAATCGGTAGCGGTCACCCTCAGAGAAGTAGTAAGGAGGGTGGTTGTTACAACTAGACCCAGATTGGATAATAGCTATGCAAGAAGAACTAGCCCAATTTGAGCGTAATGAGGTCTGGGACCTAGTTCCACCACCTAAGAATAAGAAAATAATAGAAACAAAATGGGTATTCAGAAACAAACTAAGTGAAACTGGGGAAATTACTAGAAATAAGGCTAGGCTGGTTGCCAAAGGATTTAGTCAAGTTGAAGGACTTGACTATGATAAAACATATGCCCCAGTAGCCAGATTAGAATCCATTAGAATGTTACTAAGTTATGCAGCTCATAAAGGGTTCAAACTATACCAAATGGATGTTAAGTCTGCCTTTCTTAATGGACTAATAAAAGAAGAAGTTTATGTAGGTCAACCTCCTGGGTTTGAAAGTCTAGAACACCCTGATTATGTATTTAAGTTAAAGAAAGCATTATATGGACTTAAACAAGCACCCAGGGCATGGTATGAAAGGCTAACATCCTACTTAACATCTAAAGGATTCAAACAAGGTCAAATTGACCCAACCTTGTTTGTTAAATCATTAAATTCAAACATATTTATTGCACAAATTTATGTAGATGATATAATATTTGGTTCAACAAATTCAGATTTTTTAGAGGAATTTATTAATCTAATGGAAAAAGAATTTGAAATGAGCCTAGTAGGAAAATTAACTTATTTCTTAGGATTACAAATCAAACAAACAAATGAGGGAAATTATATTTATCAACACAAATACACTAAAGAATTACTTAAAAAATTCGGAATGGAAAATACAAAAGAAATAAAAACACCTATGGCAGTAAACACAATCTTAGATAATGACCCAAATGGAAAATCAGTTGACCTAAAATATTATAGGAGTGCAATAGGTAGCCTACTGTACTTAACTGCAAGCCGACCTGATATTTTATTTGCAGTTAGTATGTGTACTAGATACCAAACTTGTGCTAAGGAATCCCACTTGACACAAGTTAAAAGAATTTTTCGATATCTTAAAGGAACAATAAATGTAGGAATTTGGTATCCTAGAACCAATAATTTTGAACTAATAGGGTATTCTGACTCAGATTATGCTGGATGTAAGTTAGACCGCAAGAGCACAAGTGGAGGATGCCAATTATTAGGTTCATCACTTGTTAGCTGGTTTAGTAGAAAGCAACATTGTGTTGCTCTATCTACAACTGAGTCAGAATACATAGCTATAGGTGAATGTGTTGCACAATTACTATGGATGATGCATACTCTAAAAGATTTCAACTTAAACATTACAAATGTAAAAGTATTAATTGACAATATAAGTTCAATTAACTTAACCAAGAACCCTGTGCATCATTCAAGAACCAAACATATTGAAGTTAGGCACCACTTTATCAGGGATCATGTTACTAAAGGTGATATTGAACTCAAATACATTGAGTCCAAATCAAATTTAGCTGACATTTTCACAAAACCACTCCCTGAAAGTGAGTTTAGCAACTTAGGAATGTGCTCAATAGACTAGGAATTTTCAATTTCAAAATTGTTTTCAAAAATCACTCTTTCAAATTATAAGTCAAATTTGTTTGTTTTCAAAACTTTCCATTTTTAGATTTTCAAAAACGGTTTTGGCCTTA
Source organism: Zingiber officinale (assembly GCF_018446385.1). NCBI lineage: Eukaryota > Viridiplantae > Streptophyta > Magnoliopsida > Zingiberales > Zingiberaceae > Zingiber > Zingiber officinale. The sequence continues at coordinate 67,243,670 of NC_055997.1, forward strand.
GACTAGTTTTGAATCCTTAGAAAGCATGTACCCATAGGACTAGTTTTTGAGCATCTCACCAACACCTTAGGTTTACCTTGCTTGTGTTTGACAAACATAGAAAGGGGTGAGATGCATAGGCCAACTGTCTGGACTTAAGATGCTTATTTCAGTGCATCAGCATAAGTCTGGACGTTAAATACAATTCAGATATTAATCAGATTAAAGTTCATCAGTCAAGTCAAACACTGACTGGTTATAATTAACTTAATCTGACTAACCAAGTGAAAGCTACTATCTTCTGATAGTTAGTTAGTACCTAATTGGTTAGATAGCTGGTTAAAGATAAGGGTCAAGTTCAGGGGGAGAAATTAATGTGTGTTTGAAAAATGTTTTTTTACATCTATGTTAAAACTAACTTATTTTTAAAACACCAGTTTTTCAAAAAGTTAAATTTAACTAAGTTTAATCCAACCTAATCTCAAAACCTGATTTTAAAAGATGAATATTGCAAATTTAAACTTATTCAGTTTTGTAACATATGCTTGAAAAATCAACTTTCCAAACTTAGCTTTTATCAAATTAGCCTTAAAAATTTATTTTAGCAAAATTTTACTTCTTGAAAAATTATTCTTACTTGCTTAATTTTTGCTTTGTTTTGAAAAATCGTAGTTGAAAAATTCACTTTTTTTTGAAAAGAAAATGTTACTTAAACATGAAAAGTAAATTTGAAAAACCTATTTTGAAAATTTTTTTACGCTTGAAAAGTTACACTTGATTACCTTTAAATTTATACTTTTCAAAAATCAATTTATCTCCCCTAAGTCAACTTGACTATTTTTCTTGGTGTTAAAAATTGTACTTTTACAAACTCTTCACTATGATTGTGTACCCTTGTTTATTTTTGATGAATGTCAAAGGGGGAGGGTTAGGTGGTTAAGTTAGCTAAACCAGAATTGAAAATACAAACTAACTTAAAAACCACATAAATGCAGGTTGTTTCTTGCATATGTTTTCACTAACTTAAACAGGTTGTCATTCCATCAAAAAGGGGGAGATTGTTGGTGCGGTTAACACTAACGATTTAACCCAGGTTTTGATGAATGACAAATAGGTTAAGTTAGTTTTGTTGTTGTCTGACACTTTGATCGAGTGTGCAGGAGAAGTCCAGCTAGGTCGACGGGCTGACCGGATAGCTGGCGAGAAGTCCAAGCGGGTCGACGGGCTGATCGGACGCTTAGCGAGAAGTCCAGCTAGGTCTACGGGCTGACCGGATAGCTGGCGAGAAGTCCAAGCGGGTCGACGGGCTGACCGGACGCTTGGCGAGAAGTCCAAACGGGTCGACGGGCTGACCGGACGTCTGGCAGGTAAGTGAGGTAAGTCACTGGAGGGGAGTGACTGTGAGGATGTGTTCCTGGGAAGGGGACATTAGGCGTCGATCCGGCTTAGATCCATTTTGGATGTCTAAGTCGAGATCGTGACTAGATTCCGGTCTCGGAAAGACGGAATCTAAGTCATACTCTTTTTATCCATCTGTTGAACTTTAACTGTGCTAACAATCTGTTTTACAGGATGTATATTTGCCTCAGACTAACTTTGTTTTGCAGGAAAAGAGAGTTTTCTAAAACAAGGTGGTCCGGGCGCCCGGAAGGGATCCAGGCGCCCGGAACAGCATATAAAAGAAGCCCCAGACAGGAGCTTCAGATCAATAAAATCAATCAAGCTGAGAACTCTTCTACTGCTGGTCTTGCTGCTCGACGTTCTGTGCGACGCCAATAAAGCTCCGACACTACGCTCCGTTCTTTTCCCTTTGTGTCGGTATTTATTTTTCAGTTTTCATTAGCATTCCCTGTACGGTTCTTTTGTAATCATTATTCCGAATTGCTAGTGATTGCCCAACGAAAGTGGTCAAGGACCACGGGCCTTCGAGTAGGAGTCGTCATAGGCTCCGAACGAAGTAAAACCATTATGTCTATTTTACTTTTCCGCTGCGTTTAAACTCTTGTTTTTCGAATCGATATTCACCCCCCCCTCTATCGAATCTAACGGTCCTACACATATAACGCCACATAGCATACTTAACATGATTTTTAAGTCATAATGCCCAAACACAAAATTTAAATGTCCTGGAGTCATAAAGCAGTAACATAACTAGGCATAGTTCTTATTAAACAAAAGTAGGTCTTTTTCCTTTTTAGCCAAGGCACTATCACACACATCCTTCTAGCGCCTCTTGCTGCTCCCCTAGTTCATTCATGCCTTGCCTTTATCTGTGGTACAAGAAAGTAAGCTGTGAGCACTCATGGCTCAGTAAGTTCCTTTCCTACTCACAAAAACGTATAACATATTAAAAATCACAAAACATAACACATGGAGGCAATTCATCATATCATAGAGCATATCATGGCATATCGTAACATAAGCGTAAGGTATCATGGCATAACATAACATAATCATCAACTGTACGCTGACATATCATAACATCATCATAAATATCATGGCATAATCATAAGGTATATGCAAGGTGAATTCCTAAACATGTATCATGAAAACATATGCAATATGTCCTTTGAAAACATATAATATACATACTTAAACATAATCTTAACATGATTAGGGCCCCGGCTTGTACCACATACATAAATGCGCGCATCCTATGTAGGTCCAAGGTAGAAAGTCTTGAACCCTATAAGGCATACATACTAGGCCCGTTTCTTAGTCCATCGACCTATGGGCACTTAGGAGCCCATCCCTAACGAGGCCCGTTTCTTAGTCCATCGACCCCGGGGCCCTTATGGAGCCCACCCTTGGTACAAGCCATACATAAAGTAAAATAACATATTTTTACATATCATGGTTCTTATCTTATCTTGTACATTGTGTCACTTATCATTGTAACGCCCCGCCCCTCCTGCTAAGGCGACGGGGGTTACTTGGACACATGCATACTTAATACAGCGGAAGTCTTACTTAGAGAATTTAAAAAACTTTTCATACTTTAAAATCACCATAGACATAAAAGAACCACATAGCATACCTATCATAATTTTTGAGTCTTAATACCCAAACACATACTTAATGTCATGGAGTCATAAAGTAAAAATATCAACATGACATATTTCTTATTAAACAAAAGCAGGTCTTTTCCTTTAGCCAGTCCACTACCGCACACATCTTTCTAGCCCCTCCTACTGCTCCCCTAGTATATCCATTCCTTGCCTTTATCTGTGGTATAAGAAAGTAAGCTGTGAGCATTCATGGCTCAGTAAGTTCCTTTCCTACTCACAAAAACCGAATAGCATATCAAAATCCCAAGTCAAAGGCATGAAAACAAATTTATCATATCAAGCATCATATCATGGCATATCGTATATAATCATCATAAAGTATCATGGCGTATTCTAACATGAACATCAAATGTATCCTGACATAGCATAACATCATCATAAATAACATGGCATAAACATAAAGCATATGCAAGGTGAATTTCTAAACATGTATCATGAAACATATGCAACATGTCTTTTGAAAACTTATAATATACATACTTAAACATAATCTCAACATGATTAGGGCCCCGGCTTGTACCACATACATAAATGCGCACGTCCTATGTAGGTCCAAGGTAGCAAGTCTTGAACCCTACAAGGCATACATACTAGACCCGTTTCTTAGTCCATCGACCTAGGGGCACTTAGGAGCCCATCCCTAACGAGGCCCGTTTCTTAGTCCATCGACCCCGGGGCGCTAATGGAGCCCACCCTTGGTACAAGTCATACATAAAGTAAAGTAGCATGTCATACATATCATAGTTCTTATCCTTTCATGCATATCATGTTTCTTAACATATCATAAAATATGCATATTTTGGCACACAGCACATGCATGAATCATAAGCATACATAATGAACATATCACTTATCATATCATAAAGCATGCATATTTTGGCACACAGCACATGCATGGATCATAAGCATACATAATGAACATGTCATTTTATCATATCATAAAGCATGCATAATTGGGCACATAGCACATACATGGATCATAAGCATACATAAAAGAGCATACCACCTATCATAGAAAGACATAACCATTCATGGAATCATTAAATAACATCTCTTGATTTAGTACATAGCATGTGAGGTACATCTAGGTCACTAAACCTATTATGGCCGAAAGTCATGAGTAGGGGCATGATCTCTAGACAACATATAAACATAAAAATCTCATGATATCTTCACATACTAGCATAAGAAAGATCATAGGCATGTTAACCTAAATTTTTAAGCCCTCCTAGGTTTCTAATTCTTTCATGGCCGAAACCTTCATGAAGAGCAATCAAGTTCTAAGCAACATGCAAACATGTAAACCCTAAACTCATATCATATCATATTTCATAAGGAACAACTTAAGCATGTTTAGTTTGAGTTCTAAGTTCCTTAAGCTTCTAACCTTATCATGGCCGAACCCTAGCATGTCTCATTCTAGGTTACAAGTAGCATGAAAGTGTTGAACCTTAAGCCAATATCTTATACATTTTCATGAGGAACATCATAAGCACATTTGATTCAAGTTCCAAACTTCCTAAACCCATTAACTCAAGGTGGCCGAAACATATCAAGCATGGAACTAGGTTTCTAGTGGCATAAGAGCATGGAAACCACAACTACATTTCATAACATTCATCACAAGAAACATCATGAGCATATCTAAGTTGGATTCTAAATTTCTCTAGGCCTTTAGACTAAGAGTGGCCGAAACATATGAGTATGGAAACTAAGTTTCTAGTGGCATAAGAGCATGGAAACCACAACTACATTTCATAGCATTTATCACAAGAAACATCATGAGCATATATAAGTTGGGTTCTAAATTTCTCTAGGCCTTTAGACTAATAGTGGCCGAAACATGTGAGTATGGAAACTAAGTTTCTAATGGCATAAGAGCATGGAAACCACAACTACATTTCATAGCATTTATCACAAGAAACATCATGAGCATATATAAGTTGGGTTCTAAATTTCTCTAGGCCTTTAGACCAATAGTGGCCGAAACATATGAGCATGGAAACTAAGTTTCTAGTGGCATAAGAGCATAGAAACCATAAACACATTTCATAGCATTTATTACAAGAAACATTATAAACATATCTAAGTTGGGTTCTAAGTCTCCTAAGCTTTTAAACCAATGGTGGCCGAAACATGTGAGCTTGGATTTGTTTTTCATGTGACCTAAAAGCATGGAAACCCTACACAATTTTCATGGCATCATTACAAGAAACAACATGAGTAAACTTAGTTTAAAATCTAAGCATCCTAGCTTTAAAACTTAGTGTGGCCGAAAGTTACATGTAACCAAATTTCTATGTAACAAGCAACCATAAGAACATCAAACTAGTTTCATATCATTTTATCAAGAAGGTCATGAGCCTCCTAGACTTGGTTTAAACTTTCCTAGACCTCAAATCTCATCATAACCGAATCTTCATAAGCATGAAATAGGATTCAAAACCAACATACAATCATGGCATAACATTTTAGCTTCATATCTTGTCTTAGGAAAAATCTTAGCATGCTTAGTTTTAGGTTTAAAACTCTCCTAGGCCTTTAGTTCTTTCATGGCCGAATATTCATGAGCATGGAAATGGAGTTTCAAACAACATACAAGTAAGAGAAAAAAGTTAACAACATCATTATCATAGGGTACATAACACAAGAACAAGGAAACATGTTTAGTTTGAGTCTTAAGCTTACCTAGTCCTCTTGTTCATGCTTGGCCGAGAGTCTAAGGTTCATGGATCTAAGCTTTTATTATTCATTCTAGCATGGAAACCTTAGATTAACCTCTTACATAAGATACATGTCACAAGAAAAATAATAAGCATATTTAGTTACAAATTTCTTAGACTCTTCCTCTTGTTTTGGCCGAAATTTTCATAAAGCAAGCCCTAGGTTTTTAAGCGATCTATCTTCATGGAAAACCATATAAACTATTGTACCACAGGTGAGGGGAAGCTTACTTAGTGTTCACTTGTTAATCCTTAAAGAAAAGGTACCCTTGGTGAAGAGGAAGAAGGGAGCTTTTTCTTCTAGCACTCCTTTTGATTTCTTTTTCTTGGAAGGGTACACCTTGAAGGCTCCTTCTTGTAATTTAGTTTTCTCTTAGGGAGAAAACCTAAACTTGGCTTGTGGAGATGAGGGAGGAGGGCTTCTAGTTTCGACAATGGTGAGGGAGAAGGAAGAAAATGAAATCCTTTTCTTTCTTTCCTTTTTATGCTAAGTGGGTGGAAGATACAAAGATGAACTTTGCTTCCCTTTCTCCTTAATTCATGTATATACTTTTCTAATGAGAATATGTCCTCATTCCTCTCCCTTAATTCTTCTCATCATTGCTCTCTTAAACCCCACGAAAATAGAGAAGAAAAAGAAAGAAAGACAACTTGTCTTTTGCTTACTCCTTTTCTTAACCAAGAGGTAAACAAGAGGAAGAAAGCTACTTGATTTTCTCTTGTTCCCTCACTTAATTATATCCTCACTTTTAACTACAATTCCCATCATTTCCCATCCATATGTTATTCATTATCCTAGTGGTTATCATACATAATTTTATTTCTTTCCTTTGTGAGAGGTTCTGTAATGACCCGCCTTCTACTACTAAGCTGTAAGGCCGATCGTCACATTATGCTGTGCTAAACTATTCCCTGACCATCTCTAAAACTAGATGCGGAAGCTGTACTGATTAAAATTTTGCTATACTATTATCTTTTCTTCATTCTACATGTGCTAAGGGGTGTAATCTAAGCTATTCATGTCGTTATTACATCCCCCATGGTCAAGGAACTGAAATAAGTGTTTTCCAGCGGTTATCAGACCTCCCAATAGATCCACAGATCGATTGGAATGGTCGGATCGATCCAGTGATCGATTCAGCCGGCTACTGTAAGCGGGGCATAGGTTGGATCGATCCAGTGATCGATCCAGCACGCTACTGTTCCCGGGACGATATTCTGGATCGATCGGCTGATCGATCCAGACTGACCAATCGATCCAGCAATCGATCCCAGAGCTTTCTGTTCGCGACAGAAATTGCTGGATCGATCGGCTGATCGATCCAGAAGCCTACTGTTCGTGGAACAATTTGCCCAATCGATCAGCTAATCGATTGCTGATCGATTGGGAACCCTCGAATCGATCAGCTGATCGATTCGAGTTTCTGATTTCGACCAAAGGTCTGATTTCAGCACTTGTTCGTGCCAAAATCGCCTATAACAATTCTAAACCAATTACAAAACATTCTATCATCACAAAATGGTGTTCTAACGTGATAGGATGCATGATTAACTAATTCATGGCATTTAACCTACTAAAGTGCAAAATAACAAAATGCAAAAAGGTTCTCATGCTTAAAACAATCTTGCTGAAATTCCTTAGATCTTTATCCCAAGTTCCTGCCCACACACATCTTCGTAGCATTACCCTCCAATCTCCGCTAGTCCATCTTTCCTTTACCTTTATCTGCAGTATAAGGAAAAGAAAGTATCTATAAGCTTTCCCTTAGTAAGAAACCATCTACTCACTAAAATATGCATACGATGCAATTTATGATTTTAAAACATGCTATTTGAAATACATACTGAATATGCTAATCATGACATGGCATACAACAGATAGAAAACTAAGCTAATCATAATCTATCATGTGTGTTAACGGAACTAAACTGATACAAAAGCTGAACTGAGCTAATTCTAGCTAATGCTAAAGCTTTACTGAATTCATCTAGCATTTTTGTGAAAGTTTGAAAACTATATACATATAATAGATGAAAATACTAAACATGCTGCTGTTTGGGCCCGGCAACTGTACGTGCTATGCGTGCATCCCTAACTAGACCCGGGTTTGCAAGTCCCGAATTCAGTAAGGTTTACTAGGTTATCTAAACCTAGGGACGACTGTGGGAGCCCAACCCAATGGATATCTAATCCTGTACAGTGCCACTGAAAAGTAAAATACTGAATATAACTAATTATGGCTTGTCTTACTCTTTCTAGGTTATCTGAACCTAGAGCTAGGTTGTCTAAACCTAGAGGCGACTGTGGGAGCCCACCCATTGGACATTTAGTCCCATAAAGCTGAAACAAGACTACTATACTATCTTAAATGCTTCTGTTGCATTTAACTGAGCTGTTAAACTGGCTAAACTATACTAGTTATTTCATCGAACACTTGGTGTACATCAACTCTCCTCTCTATTAGGGAGGTCATCTCTAGGCACCCGACAACGTCCAAACCTCCAACTGAAGAGGAAAGATGTGTCCGGCCCATCTAGAGCTGCCCGACTAATCCCTAAATCTGTGAGGAGGGTTAACTACGCCCTGTATATCGACAAAAATCTGCATATGACTAATTTAAAAGCATACAATCATACGAGAGCTACTTATACTGTAGGTGAGGGGTTTCTTACCTCCTGTTCGAATTTTCTTACGATTCTAATCGCTAGATTCCCGGAGGAGACGATCCTTTCGACGATCTTCTCGCGTCTTCGCGTTCCTCTCGCGGAGGGGAGCGTCCTCGTGTCGAAGTCGTCGCCGGAAAAATGCTCCTAGAACCCTTGGCTTGGTGCGCCGAGAGAGGGAGGGGAAAGAGGAGTGGGCGGCGGTGAGGGTTGAGGAGAAGAGATAGGTCACGTTCAAAGAAAATAAAACTCCTCACTTAAATTTCCTATTTATATTAAGTGGGTAATTTCACCCAACTCTAATATAAATTTAATTGCCTCCCTTTTCTTTCAGCACGACACTGCTGGGTTCACTTGGTTACTAATGTCATCTATAAGACGTAGGACCCAACAGGTCTCGGGTTCAATTCTCGCTTAAGCTATTTTCGTTTTCTATTTATTTTTGCTACTTCCGCTACTCTAAAAATTCCATAAAAATATTCTAAAATTTCAGAAAAATCATAGAATATTTCTAAAATAATTTTGAGAATTTTCGGACGTTACAGGTTCAAGGTTCAAACCTTCACCTCTTCTTTTTTATTTCTCTTATTTCTTTTTCTTTTGATTCTTCTTACTTTTATGCTCTAAAGCAAATAACACCCATATACTTATCTTATAATTTTGTGGGTGTTACAGTACCCCATACCTCATAGAAAGTTCGTCCTCGAACTTAAAACAGCTACGTCAGGTGGTGTCGGACTTCCTGCTGAGTGCATCGGCTACCTTGTTTGCTTTAGCAGGGTGATAAAAGATCTCGCAATCATAGTCCTTGACTAGCTCGAGCCATCTATAAGACGTAGGACCCAACAGGTCTCGGGTTCAATTCTCGCTTAAGCTATTTTCGTTTTCTATTTATTTTTGCTACTTCCCCTACTCTAAAAATTCCATAAAAATATTCTAAAATTCAAGAAAAATCATAGAATATTTCTAAAATAATTTTGAGAATTTTCGGGCGTTACAGGTTCAAGGTTCAAACCTTCACCTCTTCTTTTTTATTTCTCTTATTTCTTTTTCTTTTGATTCTTCTTACTTTTATGCTCTAAAGCAAATAACACCCATATACTTATCTTATAATTTTGTGGGTGTTACAGTACCCCATATGTAACGACCACCCTTCTTACTACTACTCTCTAAGGATGACCGTTACTTATCTACTGACTCTACTTAACCGGTATGATTAAAATCCTCGAAGAAACCCTATCGAAAAATTTTGGCAGAATCTCCCCTTTACCGGTGACCTTAAACTGACATACATAACATAATATACACAGCCACAGGCGGCTGGAACACATATCAAACACACAAAAGGAATAACATCACCACGCAGTTTAATGAAATCAAATCATGCAAGTAATGAATAGCGGAAACAAAATAAAAACATACAATTAACTAACAGCGGAAGACTAAATGACTCATCTAATACATTCTTAATAAATGACAATCTTAATAAATTCTTAAACTAAGTCCCAAGGCTTTCATAGTCCTGGCATCACACACCATCCGCGCCACCTTGTCGCCTTCCTTTCTATATCTTTTCCTTTCCTGTATCTGCAGTAAGAGGAAGTGTAGTCTATAAGCAAAATTTGCTTAGTAAGCACTATCTAACTCACAAAATCACGAATGTGCATGTATACGAAAGGAACTAAAAACTATATGCTCTAAAAAGAAATAAAGCATAAACATAACTGCTCATGTCAAACTAATAGCAAAGAAAAGCTAAGAAATCTACTCATGTAATTCTAATCGCTAATCATGCTACTCATCTAATAGGTAAACATGAAAACTACTCATACACTAGATAAACATGGTAGAATAAAGAACTAAACTTACTGAATTCTAAACACTTTCTGAATCTTATTTCACTTGTTTAAAGACTTATTCTTTAATACCTTATACTTATGTAAAACTCGTTTTACTTGTTCAAAAACTTATACTTATAATACTTCAAAATAATAATCAACTTCTTCTTGGGCCCAGGCGTAGTACCATCTTATGCGTGTTCCCTAATAGGTTGGGGTAGCGAGCCACCAATCCTAAAAGAGCAGACCTCGGTCTACCAGGGCCAAGACTCGGAATTGAACACCTGGATTTGTTTAACGACAACCTCGGAAGTCGGGTACTAGCCTCTTCTTAAAAAAGTACTTATAATTTTAATTACTTCTTCTTTAAATGCCTCGACATTTTAATAGGCACCTTGTGTGCCAAAAATCCCTCAAGTCTTGACTTTGGGATCTACTTAAGGCCTCGGCCTTTTCTTTTCTTTTCTTTATCTCTTTTTACTCTTATCTTTTGGTACTTTAGTAGGAAACCACAACTAAAGCCGAAATAAATCTGTCCATGCTAAATGAGGTAGTAGTGAAACAACAAGATCTACTAACTGGAATTTAAACTTGCTGAAATTGAAGCGTAACACAAAACTAGACTTGCTGAACTTAACATAAACTGTTCATGCTCGTAATTTGAGTTCACATGCTTCAATTAAGGAATTAACAAGGAGAAACCAACCTTAAAACTGATCATGTGCATAGAATTAGCAAGGAAAAACTAAGCTACAATGACAAATTCTGCATACATAACCAATACAAAAGAAACCAGAAACTGATTGCTTTAAAGGAATGCCACTCATGCACATTTAATTACATAAGGAACTAGAACTCTAAATCTACTCATGCTCAAACCTATAGCAACGAAATAGAAAATGAAATCTAATCATGCATATTCAATAGCAAATGGGAAAGTTCAAACAGCATGCTAGAATAAACCAAAAAAAATCTGCAATGCTAATCTACAATGCGTTAAAATCTGCTATGCTAGACAATAAAAAATCTGCTATGCTAGACAATCAAAAATCTGCAATGCAAGCTCTAAAGCTAGGATAGGTTTAATGGGCTGTTCTTGTTCAACTTAATGTCCAAAGTGGAGCATGGGAACAAAGAAGTTGACAACAAATCCAAAACCGAACAAAGCATTAGAACATGTTATAAGAAGGAATTAAAACACAATCCTACATGCTTAATCTAATTACTTCCTTCCTTTGAAACTCACGGCAGCAAACCCTTATCCATCAGAATCCACAGGAATGCAGAAATCCTTAGGCATGTTACAACCGAAATGCAAAAGAAATTCGTTCACAGCAGAATCCTTTATCAAAGACTTACACAACAACTAAGCAAAAAGGAACCCAAATAGCAACTACATGGCACAAAAACAACTTCACGGCAGCAAACATGAATTCCCAATCTTCACAGAAAATTCAAAAACAAGAAGGAATACAAATCCGGAGCTATCCTACTGCAGGTGAGTAGCAACTTACCGGCGATTCTTGGACTTACAACCGAAGGAGAGGAAGGTCTAGGGTTTCAAAGCTTTAAAACTTGCGGCTTCTTCTTGTGCCCGCGCTGACCTTGCCGAGAGAAGTTCGGCTTGGTGAAGGATCCGTGGAGGAGAGAGCTCGCCGGCGCCAGAGACCAAACCTGGTTTCTTCTTCGTTTCCGCCGCGAGAGAGGAGAAGAGTCGCCGCTCGCGTCGGGAGAGGAAGGGTGAGGAAAGAATTTAGGTTTCGTAATTAATCCCTAAGTTCTTCCTTTTAATACTCTAAGGTTTCTGTTAACTAGTACTACTTAAATATATTTCGATATAGATTTAGTTAAGAAAAGTTCGGCTGGTCTGTTGGTGGGCTGCGTTCTGCTTAAAGCCCAACTCGTGGGTTCGAATCCCAGCTGCAACCATTTTATTTCCTATTATTTTACTGTTCCTAACTACTACTTAAATATATATCGCTCCATTTATGATTAACAAAACACCCGTAGACCAGATGGTTGGGCTGAGTTCGTTAAGAATTGGGTTCGGGTCTGTAATCTTGGGTTCAAAACCCGGCTTCAACATATATTATTTTTTTTTCTTTTACTTCTTCCTCTTGGTAAAAATACCAAACGAACTCCAAAAATTACATAAAAATACTCTATAAATTCCTAAAAATCTCTAGAATTTTTCTAAAACATTTCTAGATTTTAATAAGGTCTTTTAGAACTCTAAATCATGAAATTTGGGGTGTTACACCATACCTCATAGAAAGTTCGTCCTCGAACTTAAAACAGCTACGTCAGGTGGTGTCGGACTTCCTGCTGAGTGCATCGGCTACTTTGTTTGTTTACCAGGGTGATAAAAGATCTCGCAATCATAGTCCTTGACTAGCTCGAGCCATCTGCGTTGTCTCACATTTAGGTCCTTCTGGGTGAAGAAATATTTTAGACTCTGGTGGTCTGTATAAATCCTACACTGAGCCCCATATAAGTAATGTCTCCATGTCTTTAGAGCGAAGACCACCGCTGCTAGTTCTAAATCATGAACGGGGTAATTCCTTTCATGTTCTTTGAGTTGTCTAGAGGCATAGGCAATGACTTTGCCATCTTGCATAAGTACAGCTCCGAGTCCTAAAAAGGAAGCATCTCTATACATATCAAAATCCTTGTTGCTTTCCGGAAGAGTAAGAATCGGAGCACTGGTCAGTCTCCGTTTCAGTTCCGTAAAACTCTTCTCGCAGTCGTCCGTCCATTCATACTTTTTATTCTACTTGGTGAGAACGGTCATCGGGGCTGCTATCTTAGAGAAGTCCTCTACAAACTTCCTGTAGTAGCCTGCTAGCCCAAGAAAACTTCTGACTTCACTGACGTTCTTTGGCCTATTCCAGTTGCTTACAGCTTCAATCTTATTCGGATCCATCATTACTCCATCCTTGGAGATAATATAACCCAAGAATGATATTCGATCAAGCCAGAACTCACATTTGGAGAATTTTGCATATAGTCGTTTTTCTTGAAGGATCTGCAATACCGTATTCAGGTGTTCGGCATGCTCTTCTTGGGTTCTCGAGTAGATGAGAATATCGTCAATGAAGACAATCACAAATTTGTCGAGATACGCCGCAAAGACCCGATTCATCAAATCCATGAACACAGCAGGGGAATTTGTCACTCCGAAGGGCATAACTACAAACTCATAATGCCCGTATCTTGTTCGAAAGGTTGTCTTTGGTATATCCTCTTGTTTCACTTTCACTTGATGATAGCCGGACATTAAGTCAATCTTTGAGAAGACGGTTGCTCCCTTCAATTGGTCAAACAGATCATCGATTCGCGGAAGGGGGTATCTGTTCTTGATTGTCGCGTTGTTCAATGCTCGGTAATCTATACACATTCGCATAGACCCATCCTTCTTTTTCACAAACAGTACAGGAGCTCCCCATGGAGAGTGACTAGGGCAAATAAGTCCTTTGTCGAGTAACTCCCGTAGCTGTTCTTGAAGTTCCTTCAACTCAGTCGGTGCCATTCGGTAAGGTGCTTTAGAAATTGGTTTAGTACCCGGAACTAATTCAATTGTAAATTCTATTTCTCTATCGGGTGCTAATCCCGGTAGTTCATCAGGAAATACTTCCGGATAGTTGTATACCACTCTGACCTCTTCTAGCTTCTGGCTTCCGGTTTGTCTTGTGTCAACCACGTGCGCTAGAAATCCATTACAACCTTTGTCTACCATACCTTGTGCCTTTACCGCTGATAAGAATGTTTCAGTTTCTTTCCTAGATTCCCCAATAAATTCAAACATCGGTTCAGCTTCAAGTCGGAAGACTACCTTCTTATTATGACACTCGATTGAGGCACCGTACTTGCTCAAGAAGTCCATGCCCAGTATAATGTCAAAATCCCACATGTCAAGTACTATCAGATTGCAGTAGAGTTCTCTGTCTGCGATTCGGATAGGTACGACCCGCAGCATATGATCCGATGGCATAACTTCCCCGGATGGTAGGGTTGTTAAGAACGTACCATTTAGTGTTTGAGGTGGTATGTCTAATTTCTTTGTAAATGGTGTTGAGACGAACGAGTGTGTCACCCCAGTATCAAATAATACTAAAGCATGCTGATTAAAAATAGGCAACTGACCTGTAACGACAGTAGAGGCGTTCGCCACATCTTCATTGGTAAGCGCGAAAACCCTGGCATTCATCGTCGCTGGCGGGGCTTCCAATCTCCCTTGGCTGATCGAAGTCCCTTCTATAGCGGTTTGCATCTGGTGTAGCTGTGAAGGGGCACCCCTGTTCTGGTTGTTCTGCTGGAATGGTGCCTGCAACTGAGTAGGACAGTCTCTGGCCAAATTTCCTTCCTGTCCGCAATTATAGCACTTTCTTGTACCTTTGTGACACAATCCGGAATGCAGCTTCCCACAAATAGAACACTGGGGGTATCTCGGTTGCTTATTTACTGACCCACTTTTTGCATTGTCCCACTACTTTCTTTTTCCGGTAGAAGTTCCTTTCCAGCCTGGTTTGGTACTCTGAGATTTCTGTCCTTCTGCTCATGTCTGACCTTTATTCTCCTTCATTGCTTTCTGATAATGTTCCGTAATCAGTGCACTGCTGACTAATTCTTCTGTAGTCTGCGGTCTATTAACTCTGCCGGCTACGTTCAGTGCTATCTCGATTCGAAGCATCTTCAGCATCAGTCTGACCCTTTCTCTCTCTGTACGCACTAATTCAGGACAAAGGCGTGCTAGACGGTTGAAGCGCTTTACTGCTTCGTTCACCGATAAGTCACCTTGCCGGAACTCGGTGAACTCGTCGTAGTGTCGGTTCGTCACTTGCGTATGGAAGAATTCTTCGAAGAACTCTGTCTCGAAGTCCGTCCAATTCATCAGATTAATTTGCCTCTTTGCTTTAACTCTTTCCCACCACATTCTCGCATCTCCGGAGAAGCAGAAAGATACACATTTGATCTTCTCTTATTCAGGCCAGTCTAGAAGTTCCACTGTGCTTTCTACTGTCTTGAACCAGGCCTGGGCATCCCACGACTCGCAAGTACCCGAAAAGTTTTCCGGTTTCAGCCTCAACCACTGTATCAAGTAAGTCTCTTGTCGAACCACTGGGGCAGGGGCCACCGGTGGTACTGGTGCAACTATTGGCACAACGGGCACTGCGTTCTGAACCACTGGTGGGGTGGTAGGGGTTCCTTGTTGACCCATCAAAGTCGTGATCAACTGTTGTTGTTTCGTGATCTGACGTTGAAGGTCGGTGACTACCTGAGTCAGATCTGGTGGAGTTACTACCTCGTCTGCTCGGGTAGTACGTCTCATAGTCATGCTTATCTTCATTAAACAACAACAAATTATCGTTATCTCTATTTGCTGTCATAAGGTTATTACTAGTCCTATCCTACCATCATGCATACCTATCCTAATTCAAAGTATAAGTAAACATGCAGAATATTAGAGCATTAACAAAAGTTAAATTAAACTAAATCAAAGAATAAGTAAACATGCATAATATTAAAACATCAAAACAAAAATTAAATTAAGCATATAGAATCTTACTTGGAGCGGCAGGATGGAGGCTTGACATGTGTGTAGTGGAAAGGATAAACTTGGCTCTGATACCAAGCTGTAACGCCCTGCCCCTCCTACCAAGGCAACGGGGGTTATTTGGACACATGCATACTTAATACAGCGGAAGTCTTACTTAGAGAATTTAAAAACCTTTTCTTACTTTAAAATCACCATAGACATAAAAGAACCACATAGCATACCTATCATAATTTTTGAGTCTTATTACCCAAACACATACTTAATGTCATGGAGTCATAAAGTAAAAATATCAACATGACATATTTCTTATTAAACAAAAGCAGGTCTTTTCCTTTAGCCAGTCCACTACCGCACACATCCTTCTAGCCCCTCCTGCTGCTCCCCTAGTACATCCATTCCTTGCCTTTATCTGTGGTACAAGAAAGTAAGCTGTGAGCACTCATGGCTCAGTAAGTTCCTTTCCTACTCACAAAAACCGAATAGCATATCAAAATCCCAAGTCAAAGGCATGAAGACAAATTTATCATATCAAGCATCATATCATGGCATATCGTACATAATCATCATAAAGTATCATGGCGTATTCTAACATGAACATCAAATGTATCCTGACATAGCATAACATCATCATAAATAACATGGCATAAACATAAAGCATATGCAAGGTGAATTTCTAAACATGTATCATGAAACATATGCAACATGTCTTTTGAAAACTTATAATATACATACTTAAACATAATCTCAACATGATTAGGGCCTCGGCTTGTACCACATACATAAATGTGCGCGTCCTATGTAGGTCTAAGGTAGCAAGTCTTGAACCCTACAAGGCATACATACTAGGCCCGTTTCTTAGTCCATCGACCTAGGGGCACTTAGGAGCCCATCCCTAACGAGGCCCGTTTCTTAGTCCATCGACCCCGGGGCGCTTATGGAGCTCACCCTTGGTACAAGCCATACATAAAGTAAAGTAGCATGCCATACATATCATAGTTCTTATCCTTTCATGCATATCATGTTTCTTAACATATCATAAAACATGCATATTTGGGCACACAACACATGCAATAATCATAAGCATACATAATGAACATATCACTTATCATATCATAAAGCATGCATATTTTGGCACACAGCACATGCATGGATCATAAGCATACATAATGAACATGTCATTTTATCATATCATAAAGCATGCATAATTGGGCACATAGCACATACATGGATCATAAGCATACATAAAAGAGCATACCACCTATCATAGAAAGACATAATCATTCATGGAATCATTAAATAACATCTCTTGATTTAATACATAGCATGTGAGGTACATCTAGGTCACTAAACCTATTATGCCCGAAAGTCATGAGTAGGGGCATGATCTCTAGACAACATATAAACATAAAAATCTCATGATATCTTCACATACTAGCATAAGAAAGATCATAGGCATGTTAACCTAAATTTTTAAGCCCTCCTAGGTTTCTAATTCTTTCATGGCCGAAACCTTCATGAAGAGCAATCAAGTTCTAAGCAACATGCAAACATGTAAACCCTAAACTCATATCATATCATATTTCATAAGGAACAACTTAAGCATGTTTAGTTTGGGTTCTAAGTTCCTTAATCTTCTAACCTTATCATGGCCGAACCCTAGCATGTCTCATTCTAGGTTACAAGTAGCATGAAAGTGTTGAACCTTAAGCCAATATCTTATACATTTTCATGAGGAACATCATAAGCACATTTGATTCAAGTTCCAAACTTCCTAAACCAATTAACTCAAGGTGGCCGAAACATATCAAGCATGGAACTAGGTTTCTAGTGGCATAAGAGCATGGAAACCACAACTACATTTCATAGCATTCATCACAAAAAACATCATGAGCATATCTAAGTTGGATTCTAAATTTCTCTAGGCCTTTAGACTAATAGTGACCGAAACATGTGATTATGGAAACTAAGTTTCTAGTGGAATAAGAGCATGGAAACCACAACTACATTTCATAGCATTTATCACAAGAAACATAATGAGCATATATAAGTTGAGTTCTAAATTTTTCTAGGCCTTTAGACTAATAGTGGACGAAACATGTGAGTATGGAAACTAAGTTTCTAGTGGCATAAGAGCATGGAAACCACAACTACATTTCATAGCATTTATCACAAGAAACATCATGAGCATATATAAGTTGGGTTCTAAATTTCTCTAGGCCTTTAGACCAATAGTGGCCGAAACATATGAGCATGGAAACTAAGTTTCTAGTGGCATAAGAGCATAGAAACCATAAACAAATTTCATAGCATTTATTACAAGAAACATTATAAACATATCTAAGTTGGTTTCTAAGTCTCCTAAGCTTTAAACCAATGGTGGCCGAAACATGTGAGCTTGGATTTGTTTTTCATGTGGCCTAAAAGCATGGAAACCCTACACAATTTTCATGGCATCATTACAAGAAACAACATGAGTAAACTTAGTTTAAAATCTAAGCATCCTAGCTTTAAAACTTAGTGTGGCCGAAAGTTACATGTAACCAAATTTCTATGTAACAAGCAACCATAAGAACATCAAACTAGTTTCATATCATTTTATCAAGAAGGTCATGAGCCTCCTAGACTTGGTTTAAACTTTCCTAGACCTCAAATCTCATCATAACCGAATCTTCATAAGCATGAAATAGGATTCAAAACCAACATACAATCATGACATAACATTTTAGCTTCATATCTTGTCTTAGGAAAAATCTTAGCATGCTTAGTTTTAGGTTTAAAACTCTCCTAGGCCTTTAGTTCTTCCATGGCCGAATATTCATGAGCATGGAAATGGAGTTTCAAACAACATACAAGTAAGAGAAAAAAGTTAACAACATCATTATCATAGGGTACATAACACAAGAACAAGGAAACATGTTTAGTTTGAGTCTTAAGCTTACCTAGTCCTCTTGTTCATGCTTGGCCGAGAGTCTAAGGTTCATGGATCTAAGTTTTTATTATTCATTCTAGCATGGAAACCTTAGATTAACCTCTTACATAAGATACATGTGACAAGAAAAATAATAAGCATATCTAGTTACAAATTTCTTAGACTCTTCCTCTTGTTTTGGCCAAAATTTTCATAAAGCAAGCCCTAGGTTTTTAAGCGATCTATCTTCATGGAAAACCATATAAACTATTGTACCACAGGTGAGGGGAAGCTTACTTAGTGTTCACTTGTTAATCCTTAAAGAAAAGATACCCTTGGTGAAGAGGAAGAAGGGAGCTTCTTCTTCTAGCACTCCTTTTGATTTCTTTTGCTTGGAAGGGTACACCTTGAAGGCTCCTTCTTGTAATTTAGTTTTCTCTTAGGGAGAAAACATAAACTTGGCTTGTGGAGATGAGGGAGGAGGGCTTCTAGTTTCGGCAATGGTGAGGGAGAAGGAAGAAAATGAAATCCTTTTCTTTCTTTCCTTTTTATGCTAAGTGGGTGGAAGATACAAAGATGAACTTTGCTTCCCTTTCTCCTTAATTCATGTATATACTTTTCTAATGAGAATATGTCCTCATTCCTCTCCCTTAATTCTTCTCATCATTGCTCTCTTAAACCCCACGAAAATAGAGAAGAAAAAGAAAGAAAGACAACTTGTCTTTTGCTTACTCCTTTTCTTAACCAAGAGGTAAACAAGAGGAAGAAAGCTACTTGATTTTCTCTTGTTCCCTCACTTAATTATATCCTCACTTTTAACTACAATTCCCATCATTTCCCATCCATATGTTATTCATTATCCTAGAGGTTATCATACATAATTTTATTTCTCTCCTTTGTGAGAGGTTCAAGGTTCAAACCTTCACCTCTTCTTTTTTATTTTTCTTATTTCTTTTTCTTTTGATTCTTCTTACTTTTATGCTCTAAAGCAAATAACACCCATATACTTATCTTATAATTTGTGGGTGTTATAATCATATCATACCTTACAGACTTTTGGGCACACAGCTCATCATAATGGTATGTAAAGATTTGGACACACAACACATCATATATTTTATGCATAAAGTTGGCACACAGCTCATCATATATTTCATGCATAAATTGGGCACACAGCACATCATATATTTCATGCATAAATTGGGCACACAGCTCATCACATATATCATGAATAAATTTGCACATAGCTTCATCATCAATAATACACACCATAGCATAAGGGTTTCCATCATGTATAGATCATAAGTGTGCATAATTTAAACATAGAAGCATAGAAATCTCAAAATCATGGCATATAAGATACATGAAAACATAATTCGATTTCTAACCCTAATGTCTTTTGGTGGCCGGACCATATGGGTTGGGTTTCTTTTGGTAAAACTTCATACCAACATGTGAACCCTAAGTAAGCATCATTTCTTATACCATAAGATTTATCATGATTAAGTTTAGGTTGAGTTCTAGGTTATTTAAACTTACAACTTATCATGGCCGAAACTTATCAAGCATACATTGGGTTAAGAACTATCACTCAAGCTTGTGAACCCTAAACAACCTTCATAGCAAACATTTCAAGGAATAACATGAGCATGGTTGAGTTAGGTTCTAGGTTTCCTAAGTCCTTCATCATGACATGGCCGAATGTTATAGGACTAAAGATTTAGGTTCAAGTGTCCTAAAAGCATGAGAACCTTAAACAACTTTCATAGCAAAAATATCAAGGAATAACATGAGCATAGTTGAGTTAGGTTCTAGGTTTCCTAAGTCCTTCATCACGACATGGCCGAATGTTATAGGACTAAAGATTTAGGTTCAAGTGTCCTAAAAGCATGAGAACCTTAACAACTTTCATAGCAAAAATATCAAGGAATAACATGAGCATAGTTGAGTTAGGTTCTAGGTTTCCTAAGTCCTTCATCATGACATGGCCGAATGTTATAGGACTAAAGATTTAGGTTCAAGTGTCCTAAAAGCATGAGAACCTTAAACAACTTTCATAGCAAAAATATCAAGGAATAACATGAGCATAGTTGAGTTAGGTTCTAGGTTTCCTAAGTCCTTCATCATGACATGGCCGAATGTTATAGGACTAAAGATTTAGGTTCAAGTGTCCTAAAAGCATGAGAACCTTAAACAACTTTCATAGCATATATATCAAGGAGTAACATGAGCATAGTTGAGTTAGGTTCTAAGTTCCCTAAGTCCTAAATCATGAAGTGGCCGAATGATATAGTGCATGAATTTAATTTCCATACAACAATAAACATGAGCACATTAGATTAGCTATATAACATTTCATCAAGAAGATCATTAACATCCTAGATTTGCTTTAAATTCTCCTAGGCTTTAAAAATTCAAACATAACCGAACCTTCATGGACATGAAATAGAGTTTAACTTAACATATAATCATGGCATATCATAATAGTTTCATATCTTATCTTAAGGAGATCTTGACATACTTAGTTTTAAATTAAAGCTCTCCTAGGCCCTTAGTTCTACCATGGCCGAATACTCATGGATCTAAGTTCTACCAAACATTTTAACATAGATAAATCCTTACCATAAAATACATGCTACAAGAGAAATATCAAACATATTAAATTTAGATCCTTTCATTCTCTAAATCCTTCCTTTGATCTTATCTTGGTTAGAATTTCTTCATGATGTTTTCTTAGCTTTTTATGTGACCGAATATTCATAGAAAAATAAGAGCTATTGTACCACAGGTGAGGGGAAACTTACTTTCTTTCGCTTGTGGTTTTCCTTAGAGAGAAAAGTGTTCTAGGTGATAAGGAAGGTGGAAGCTTCTTCTTCTTGTACCTCCTTTTGTTTCCTTTGCTTGTAAGGGCTAGAACTTGAAGGTCTCCTCTCTAAACTTAGTTTTTCTTGAAGAGAAACTTAGCTTAGCTCTCGGACAAGGAGAGGGAGAGAGTTCTTGGTTCGGTGAGGAATGAAGAAGCAAGAGGAAGGAGGAAAAATGATTTAATCCCTTATTTTTCTTCTCCCAATCTATTTATTCCCTTGCCCATGAAACATGTCCTCATTCACTCCCTCAACTCCTCTTTTCCCCCACTCCATTAATTCCCACGAAAATAGAGAGAGGAAGGGAAGTAGTCAATCCTTCTTTTGCTTGCTCCTTTTCTTAACCAAGAGGGAAAAGAAGGTAAGCAACTTGGTTTTCTCTTGCTCTTTTGCTTAGTTTTCTTTTCTCCTTTAACTAAATTTTTCATTCCTTTCTATCCAATTATTTCTTCTTATCCTAATGGTTATCATTCATCAATTTATCTCCATCATTTGTGGGAGGTTCAAGGTTCAATCCTTGACCTCACCTCTTCTTATTCTATATTTCTTCTTTTTGTTTTTATTTTACTTTTTCTCTTATTCTTTTCATTTCTATGCTCTAAGGAAAAATAATATTCATATACCTATCTTAAATTTCATGGGTGTTACAGGAGGTGCCAGCTATTCTGGAGCCTCCCCCTGAATTAATTACCATTTAATTTAACTTTGTTCTTGGTTTATGTCTATTTCTTTTATAATTAAATTTCACTTGATGATAGTTTACATTTTGTTGAGTTTTAATATGTTTAGATTTTAACCCTTTTGGTTCAGGTTTGTATTCTGGTTTATTTGATTTATTTGACTTTATATAATATATTTTATCTTTAGGGATGTAGTATTGATTAAGTCATACTTGCGTGATTAAACATGCTTTCGGAACCCAAGCTTGTTTTATTGGTTTGTGTTGGGTTATTAATGATTTAAAAGTTTTAGCTGAACTTGATTTGTAACCAAGTCCAGTTTTGTTGTAACTTGCTTTTTGATTGTTTAAAAATTAAATCTAAGTTCTTTGACCTCGTTGTGAATTTTTCTAATATTTCTTTTAAATTATTAATTTCTTTTTTTAGTGATAGATTCTCCTCCTCAAGTGTTAGATCTTGAGTTGGACTTGAGTTTTTGATTTGTTCCTTGAGGTTTTGATTTTCCTCGAGGAGTGACTTATTTTCATTTTCTATTTTTAGTAATTTATTATTTAAGTAGGAAATAATTTTAAAAAATTTTCTGTTTAGATTTCGGTATACCTCTTTGGAGCCTTCGGAAACGAGTACGGACTTGTGGTTTCATTCGGGTTCAGACTCGTCTTCCGATTCATCCTCCGATTTTTCTTAGCCGGCCATCAGCGCGAGGTAACTCTGGTTCTTTTGTTCTTCGGCTTCCGATTCATCCGAGGAAGTGTCGTCCCACGTCGCTTTGAGCGCCTTCTTTTTTATCAGCTTCGGTTTGTCGTTCTTCAGTTTCGGGCAGTCATTCTTGTAGTGACCATTTTTGTTGCATCAGAAGCACGTCACGCTCCTTGATTCAAGGGAGTTGATTTTCTGAAGGTCTTTCTTGCTGAAGCCCCTCTTTCTCCTGGTGAACATTTTCCTTACCAAGTTCACCAGGTGCTCTTCATCTTCAGAGTCCTGGTCAGAATCTGCTTCAGGCTCAGGCTTGTTCTTCTTTTCTTTGGAGGGACCTGCAAACAAAGCAATTCCTTTCTCGACCCTGACGTTAGTTTGTTCGTGTAGTTCTAATTCACAAAACAACTCGTCTAATTTAAGTTTCGATAAATTCTTAGAAATTTTATAGGCATCTACGATAGATACCCACAAACTATTACGTGGAAATGTGTTTACCTTATCAAGTCCCAATTCTCCATTTGGTGGCCGATGGCGTGGAGCCCATTGAGGATGTCCTTGATCCTCGCGTGAAGTTGACTTGAAGTTTCTCCTTCCTGCATTTTTATATTAAATATTTTATTTAATAATAAGTCTCGTTTTGTTACCTTAGTGTTGCTCGTTCCTTCGTGCAATTCGATCAATTTGTCCCACAGTTCTTTGGCGTTCTTATGTGGTCCGACCCGGTTTAGTTCTTCTCTGGTCAATCCGCACTGTAGGGTGTTGATTGCCTTGTTTTCTGTTGACGCCTTCTTCTTTAGATCTGACGTCCAATCTTCTGGATCCAGTAGATTTCCGGAACTGTCTACTGGTATTTTATAGGGTCTGGTGATGCTCATCCATTGGTCGAAGTCCGTTTTGAGATAGACTTCCATTCTCTTCTTCCAATACGGGAAGTCATCCCCGTTGAAGAGGGGAGGACGCACTATGCTGAATCCTTCAAGATGTGACATTTTAGTCCTGTACACAAGTAAACAAATAGACAAAAAGTCCCAAGACTCGGTCTTAGATTAGTAGTGCGGGAAGAGTTAAAAATAGTAGAAAGATCTAAATTGGTGTTGCACCAATTTAGATAAAAAAAACTTTCTAAAAGGGCAATGATATTAATCGTAAAAATGAAAGCCGGAAAAAAAAACTAAAAAATATTTTACCCCCTTTTCTGATTGGTGGTTGCACCAAATCAGAGCGGTACCTGCTCTGATACCACTTGTTGGATCGTGAAGTTTCGATAGAGGGGGGGTGAATATCGATTAAAACTTTCGTTCAAAAAGAGTTAAGCGCACAACGGAAATAGAGTAAAGACAAAGTAAGAAATCAAGGCAAGGCTAACACAGTTCGGTTTTACTTGGTTCGGAGCCTGTGTCGACTCCTACTCCAAGGCCCGCACTCGTTGAGTGATTTCGTTGGGCAATCCACTAGTAGTTCGAATATTTGATTACAGAAAGTTAAGTACAAAAGTGCTAATGGAAAATAAAACAAAGCTTATACCGACAAAGGAGGAAATTAAAAGAACAGGAGCGAGTTGTCGAAGCTTCGTTAGCGTCGCAGGAGCGCAGAGCAGTAGGGCAAGCAGTAGAAGATCTCTTTTTCAATTGTTGTCTTGAAGCTCCCCTCTGACCCTCCTTTTATATGAGGCTCGGGGCGCCCCGGATCCCTTCCGGGCGCCCTGGTGAGACATGGTAGGTCCAACCAGCGAGCTCCACGTGGCAACAACGTGATAGGATGAGAATTGCCTCCCGGGCGCCCGGATCCCTTTCGGGCGCCCAGACCTCCGGGCGCCCGAATCCCCTCCGGACGCTCGGACCACCTTTCTCCAGCAACCAGCTTTCCTGCAAGACTAGGTTAGTCCGAGGCAAATAAATAATGTATATCCTGCAAAACAGAGTGTTAGCATAGTTTATAAGTTTGACATAAAAAGTATGACTTAGATTCCGTCTTTCTGAGATCGGAATCTAGTCACGATCTCAACTTAGATATCCGAAATGGATCTAAGCTGGATCGACGCCTAATGTTCCCTTCCCGGGAACTCGTCCTCACAGTCACTCCCTTTCAGTGACTTACCTTTACTCACCTGCCAGACGTCCGGTCAGCCCTTCGACCCATCTGGACTTCTCGCCAAGCGTCCGGTCAGCCCGTCGACCCGCTTGGACTTCTCGCTGGACTTCTTGCTAGAAATCTGGTCGGCCCTTCGACCTGTCTGGACTTCGTCTGCACACTCGGTCAGAGTGTTAGATCACAACAAACCTAACTTAATCCGATTTGTCATTCATCAAAACCCGAGTTAGACCGTTAGAGCTAACCGCACCAATAGAACGTCTGTCTTCAGGAGAGTCGGTCCCATCTGCACCACTAAATGCATTCAACTCCTGTGAAGAACGTCGATATAAAAAGAGACCATGAAGAATAGTATCTTTGAGATAGCGAAGGATCCTCTTAACTCCTTCCCAATATTGTTCAGTGGGAGAGTGCATATATTGACAAGCTCGATTGGCAGCAAAAGATATGTCAGGATGTATGATAGTGACATATTATAAGGATCCAATAAAACTCCGATATATTTGAGAATCAGTTAAAGCAGGAGATGATAAAGGTACAGAAAAGTTGCCTACAACAATCGGTGTTGAGACAGGACGTGCACCATCCATCTTAGCCCGTTGAAGGATTTCAATAATGTATTACTATGTGAAAGGAGACAACCATTCAGATTCAAGAAAAGTTCAGTACCAAGAAAGAAACGAGTTATACTGAGATCTCTTAGGAAATTCTTGATTAAGAAGATGAAATAGAGAAGTGATACCTTCTTAATCATTACTGGTTAGAAGAATATCATTAACCTAAATAAGGAGAAAAAACATAGAACCGACATTGCACTTATAAAATAAAGAGGAGTAAGTTTTTGAGCCAGAGAACCTTTAAATGTATAGCCAAATAGAGAGAAGATGAAACCATGCACGAGGGACTCGTCTAAGACCATATAATGATTTATTTATCTGACAAACATGTATTGAAAGTTGTGGATGAATAAACTCAGGCGGCTGCTCCATATATATGATTTTCTCAAGATGCCCATGAAGAAAGGCATTGGAAACGTCTAATTGGCGTATTGGCTAGTTGGAGCTAACAACTATATATAGTAATAATCTGATGATTGTAATCTTAATAACCGAACTGAATGTGTCATTAAAATCAATATTTGGTTGTTTATTGAATCTTTTTATTGCAAGATGAGTTTTATATCACTCAAGAGAACCATCAGTATATCTATTCTATCAAATTAAGATTTTCTATATTATATTACTTTCATTGACCATTTTAACAAATTTACTTGATTCTATCATATGAAATGAAAATCTAATTTCCTTGATAGGATATTCTAATTTTTCTTCCACATTTTTTATTCTAATTTTCTTCACTTTATTTCCCTCCTCTATTTTTCTCTCTCCACCGTTCTTTGTTCTTCACATGTTTCTCCTCTTTGTTATTTATTTATTTATTTATTTATTTATTCTAATTTTTCATCCAATAAACTTTTCCAGCAATGATTTTTCTTCTCTTTCACGGTGCCGATCACGTTTATTACAGAAGATTTATCTCTGAATTTATACGAGTAGAGGAGTGAACTTCTTCTGTTTATTTTCCAACAAGTTTCTAACAATACAAATTACACCACAAATTTATTCTGGCATCCTTTTGTCTGCACGCGAAATCTTCATCTATGCGATGGTATCTTAATATTGGAGCAGCTCATCATGTCACGCTAGACCGACGCATCATTATAGTACAAGTAGACGATGACTTAGATTTACAAATTGCTAACTATGAAAACACATATTTTTAGTCATTTAATAGAACTTTTCACATGCACAATATTTATCATGTCGGTCTATTACTAAAAACTTATTTTTTACTCGTCAATTTAGTCTTGATAACAATGTCTTCTTTGAATTTCATTCTGATCCTTGTCTTGTAAAAGGTAGAACGACATGTGTAATTTTATTTCATGCTAAGATTAAAAATAATTTCTACTATCTTCAATATCCTTCCTTTAAAGCTTTTATTGATGAACACACTAATAAATTAGTTTGACATACTCATCTTGATCATCTTTCTTTTGTATTATTCAAAGAATTATAAATCAATTTGATTTGCCTATTCATATACCTCGTCACTTATTTATGCAAGGGATGCTTAGAAGTCAAGAGTCATAAGTTTCCTTTTTCTTCATCTAATAATATTTTTAATTTTTCACTTGAAATGAATTATTATTCTGGACTACACATATTCGTCGACACTACCAAGCACGACCTCCTCGTGCTCCCAAGTGACCAAGCATGACCTCCTCGCACACGTCACAAGTAGCTGGCGGCTACGCTCTTGCACGCTTGCCGCAAGCAGTAGGCAGCCCAGTAGCGGAAGGTCACAACCCGGCAACAAGCAACAGTGCGTTGCTGCCTAGTGCTCGTCGTGAGCAGCGAGCCGCCACACTTTCACATGCTCATAGTGATTAGTAAAAAAATCTCCTGCTCCTGCTGATGTTCGCGTTGATTAGCTAGCTGCTCCATCTCCTCGAAGTTCATCGTATAGAACCTTGGGGACCCGTGGATCATCCGGATTGATATGTGGCGGAATTTACCACAATGAGACGGTAGGGTCGATCATCAAGGTAGTTGGAGAATAAATTTCCTATCCTCGTATTATATCCTGTCCGTCACATGTCCGCTCGGATGCTACGATTTACCTCCCTTGTGAGGCCTTAGATCGGGTGCGACGGGAACGCTGAGGACAAGCGTTTCGCCTTGCCACAATCATATAGAACCTTAGGGTCAACAATGTCTCCTTGATCTTCATCTTCCAGAACTTCTGTTTCTTTGGCCTCTTGGCCAACGGGACGACGCCGACTATTGAAGTAGAGATTTTGAAACGCCGAGGCCCAAAATTGTCAGCTTTGGAGCTTGTCTTACTTCGGAGATTAGGCACGGACAGAAGGGCTTCGCAAAGGCAAGCTCCACTGCCACAGCCATCGTTCCCGCTGATAATTAGCTCCTTGATTGAGCACTAAAGGGGAAGATTTTAGAGGAGATAGAGCTGTGGAGGAGCGGTAGTCGGGGAAGAAGTGTGAACTGATTTTTTTTTTTCCTAGTCTTTCCTATTCCTTCCTCCTTTCTGAGGAATTTTTTCCCCTAGTCTTTCATTCTTTTTCTTTTCTCTTACATTTCCTCAGGGATTTTTTCCTTCTTGAATTTATTTCCTGCTTCAATCCATGCCTCGTCAATTAATATGCTTCAATTTATTTTCCTTTTTCTTTTGATTTATACTAATTTCAATATGTAAATAAATTAAAATATAATCTAATTAATAACTATAACTGTTTTAAAATAATTTTAAACAATTTAAAATAATTTTTATGAAATTTAAATAATTTAATTAAGTTAATAAAAATATTTTAATATAATAGTGTGTATAGTAATTTTGATTGTTGAAATAATTTTTTTAATACATATAGCAGAGCGTTCTTTTATTTTATTTTTAAATACCATTTTCATGATTTTCATAATTTATTTGATTTTTGTCCAGCTTGCTTTTTCATTGGAGGGTAAAATATAAATTATCAAATTATGAGGATAAATGACAAAATTTGAAACATTACACGAAACAATATAAACACGCTAGGGTTTTGGGGAAGAGCAGATCGAAATCTCTGAAGAAGAGACCATGAAGAGGCTATATCATTTCTCCTTCTTCTGCAAAACCGTGTCTTCCACTCGTTCTCCTCACCCCAACGATGCTGCCCTCCTCTTCGCCATCTTACCTTACTCGCCCTCCGCCGCCGCCTCCGCCACTGGGAAGTACATGTTCAGGGCCCAATACCTCATCCACTCATGTGGTTTCGACCAGGAGAAGACCACCGAGGCCTTGAAGCTTCTCAAGGGCATCCAATCCCTGCAGCAGCCCGACTCCGTTCTTGCTTTCCTCAAAAGTTACGGCTTCGATGACGCATCGGTAAAAAGGCTCCTACTTTACTTCCCCAAATATCATCTTTGGGACGTAGAGAAGACACTTGCCCCAAAGTTCCGAGCTTACGAAGATCTGGGTCTCTCCCCATCCGACATCGTCCACCTCTTCCGGAAGAATCCCTCCTCCATCAGAATGAAACACGAACGCATTGTATCTAAGATTGAATTTTGGCAAGGCCTTCTCAGCTCCAAGGATGCACTGGTGAAGTCGATCAAGAGAAACCGAGGGATTCTTATGTGGAGCATTGAGAAGAGGATCCAGCCCAACCTTGAGTTGCTTCGGGAATGTGGCCTGGACGACCAAAAGCTCGCCTATATCTTGCGGAATCGCCCAATGATCCTGTCACTTAATGCTGATTTCTTGAAGTCCTTGGTTAGTCGTGTGGAGGACTTGGGAGTGCCACAGATATCGGGGATGTTCCATTGCACTCTTTGTGCACTCGTCACGGTCAGTCCAGAGAAGTTTAATACGCAAATGGAATTGTTCCGGAGCTTTGGGTGGTCAGAGACCGATTTTGTTGCGGCATTCCAGAAATGTCCTACCTTTCCCCTAAAGTCTTCGATGGCTTTGCAGAGAAGAATGGAATTCTTGATAAACGAGGCTGGATATGCCTCTTCTTACATAGCTATACGTCCAATACTATTGGTAATGAGCTTGGAGAGAAGGCTGATTCCGAGACATGGGATCTTGGCAACCTTGAGGTCTAGGGGGCACTGTGAAAATGATTACAAATTAACAGCATACATGATGCTTACCGAGGCCAAATTTGTAGAGAAATACATTATCCTCTACAAGGACAGGTATCCAGATCTGAGTGAACTCTATGCAAGCTTAAACCACTCTAATGCTTCTGATTCTGGACATCAATGAGTTAAGTCATTTTCCTCCTTGCTGAGTTATAGTTCATGTTACCATTTTTCACTGAATGGCTTCTCTCCTCTGTCAAACTCTAAGCTAATATTTATGCCAACAAGCATGAAGATTAGAAGAATTCACAGAATCATGATCTTGATTTTGCTTCTCAATCTGCACGAACTTAAGAACAATTCACGGGATCATGATATTGATTTTGTGTCAATTGAGCCAAAATCTCTCAGATTCATTACTGGCTATGTTAGACAATTGTTACTGCAAGAGACATCCTTCTTTTATGAACATTCAGTAATCTACCCTTGTTTGAGTTGTGGCTACTCATCGATAGGTTCTGTTGAATGTTGCACGGTTGTCTCCTAACATATTTTTATAAAGGGAGAGGGACCACTGCCACATGGATGAAATGTTTTGAACACTTCTGAATTTTGTCGATTGACTTCCAATATGGATTAACTCGAGTCAAATTACTTTTATAAATTATAATGTTGTTTTATCTTACCTAGCTCACTTGTTTAGAAGGGTTTATTAACTTTTACTCGTAAAAAGCATAATAATTTTTATATATTTTATATAATAGCATATTGGCTTTAATGAGATATCAAACAGTTGCTTTGGATTTATAAGGTTGGTTTTTTTTTTCTGATTGTTTATATATCTAGGGGAATTTTTAAGGTCTCATACAATGAAAAAAATTATATTTTTCCAAAGGTGAAATTGCAAAATGATGTAAGTTTGGAGAAAGCAAGGTAAGGATGGAATTCGGAAATTTGGTTTAGAAGTTTTTTTAGACAATTAATTATTAGATTTGTGGCCATAAATGTGAGTATTAAAGATAAAATGATAGTAATAATAAAAATTGATGCACTATTTTTAAGGGAGTTAATTTTCTTTTTACCAACAATAAATTATTATTATTATTATTATTATTATTACTATTATTATTTTGATATTCGGAGTATAATTTTTAGAATTGACTTCTAGAATATTAGTCCTTTATGAATATGATCCTGTTAGTTATTTTTGTCACATCAGCATGATATCTCATGATTGGCTGCCAAGGAATTCCACGAGGAGGGGGGAGGTATTTGCTACTGGAGACACATATTGACACACCACCTGGCTCAAGAGATTAGATTGTTTTCTGGAAATTTGATCTTGACTCTCATATGGCACTATTATTTAACTATCAACTTGGTTATGTCCATAAGGATAATTTTTTTTCATAAAAAAGTTAATTAATCAGGTTAGGTAGTGTTAAATTTAGGATGATCAATTCGATCCTTCGAAAATTTTTCATTGGTCACGAGAGTAAATTGGAAAGCGCTCGTAATGGGCAATCTAGGAGTCCAGCATCTTTTAGTTGCCTATTCTATTTGGAAGAATTTTTTTTTTGTAAATTCATTATAATTGAGGTTCAAATCGTGAATACCTAGATGATAATTTTAATGCTCTATCATTGTACCATAGTCCCGAGGGCACAAATTTTTTTCATAACTAGTAATTATGATTATAATTTTATGATCAATTATTGTTGCCTTCCGTTGGTGAAACCATTGTAGTCGTGGTAACCATAAATCAACCCTTGGATTTTCCTTATGAAATTATTTTTTAACCAAGAATGAAAAAGGGTATTTTATTAAACAACTGCAACTTTGGTAAATTCATCAAGAGAGAAAAGAAGCCTTACGAAAATTTGCAGATTTTAAAGAAATTTAATTAATAAATTTATATTTTGAAAAGAAAGAATTAAATATTTAAATTACTGTCATTCTATCAATAATAGAGTGTATACTTGGTATGTAGAAATAAATAATGTGAAGTTAATATTTTTATACTCTCTTTGGTGAAGAAGAGAATACAGTAAAAAAATTAATTTAAATTTGATTTGTAAAAAATTTAAAATAATTCCCACTTATCAATTTTGGGGAGGCCTAATATATGTTTTTTTTTGGATTGAGCTCTCATCTCTCCTCGATCTTAGAGGTGTACTTCAGTTCTTAGGATGGACTCCCTTTTAATAATCTTAATGATTTGACTAAAGGTTTTGGAGTTGACCTTTAATCTGTTCAAGGTTTTAGAATTGAATCCACTAAAGATTATAGAGTTGACCTACAAATAGTCTCTCTTAGATCTTAAAAGTTTATCCAATATTTGGGATCAAGCCTCCCTGATCTCAGTCTATCGCCTAAAGGTTATAGGGTCAACCTTCAAACAATCTCTTCTAAACTTTAGAGGTACATCAAAAATTTCAAGATTGAATTCTCATAGCCTCTTTCAAACCTCTGAGATATGCCCAAGGTCTTGGGATTGAGTTCCCTTTTAACTTTAGTTGTTCGCCCAAAGGTTCCAAGGTTGACCTTTAATTTTAGAAGTCCGCCCAAGGTCTTGAGATTGAGCTCTCCCTTAGCATTAGCGTTTTGTCTATGTTTGGGGTCGACCTTCAAACAATCTCTCTAGTTCTCAGAGCTCTCCTTTCAATGACCGACTTCTTTAGCTTGACCTCGTTGTATTCTTGCTCAACTAATATGGATCTATTTGATGACTGACCTCTCCAACTCAACTAGATTCCTATCTATATTTACTTAGGGAAGGCTCGCATACCTCTCCAACTTGACCTTGTTCCCTTTCATCTTCACTATTAGAAAAATTCTTCATCGACCAATCTCTCCAACTTGCCCTTGTTCTCTTTCAACTCCGCTATTAGGGAACTTCTTAGGTGGACAACCTCTCCAACTCGATTTTGTTCACCTCCATTAGGAATATCTTTTCTTCAATGATCCTTTTCAGCTAAGCCTAGTTACTCATAGGGGCCAACTTTAGCATCCTGCTGACCTGAATACCCTAATTGAGTCTCATATATCTCAGCTCGACTTGAAGGGGTCCTACTCCTCGATCTCTCAAGTCTCAACTCCAAGCTCTTCCGGTTCTTCCCTTTGAGTACTATGAGCTCTCCAAGCTCCCCAAACTTTCTACTCCGAGCTTTCCTCTCAAAATTCAATAGGTTAGTCTTCTCAAGCCGGCCACTATGCTTGTGCAGTTGTTGGCCACAAGCAGCCAGTCCACAATCATTATTTTTGTTGTTAATAGCTACTAATAGCATAGCAGTTGACATTAATGGAGGCAACTAGAATTAATAGTCATTGAGCTAAGATTAATAACTTGATAATTGAGATTAACGGTGACGGTTGGAATTAATGACTAAACAATTTAATGATCCATAATTTCTTGATAATCATGGTCACTAACTCCATTGATTTTTTTTTTCAACCTATACCTATAAATACCATGATATATTCCAATGCTGTATGTTATACTTTTACTAGATGGCTCTATCTATCTTTATGCTCTTTTGTCCACCTTTTGGCGGCAATTCTTAGTTTACTTGAGTATTAGAGTGGTGTTGTCAAAAAAATTCTGACGCTTTTGCTACATGAACAGGTCAGACCATGCTATGCAGATTGGATTATACCACCTTAATTAGCCTTGGCAGTAGATTCCTCCAAGTAAAAAAAACATTTTGGTACAAAGCAAGTTAAGAAATTTGGATTAACATAAGTTTGAAGGGCGTGGAAGGCAATTGGAACATATTGGAAGTGTGTAGCTCGGAAAAAATCAAAAAGAGCGTATGTGTAACAGAGCAACTACAGAGTACTTGTTACAATACTATAATTATTTTTTTACTTTCGGCTTTATTGTAGCAATTATTTTCTAACTATTATGATGTTGTAACAAGTAATATAGCAGAGCAACTACAATAATAATTTTCACGGTATTTTTAAATATAAACATAGTATGGGATGTGGGTATGTGCTTGCTGTTTTACATAGTTTATTCAATTATATTTATTATTTTGGATGTTAATGGGAATGAATCATAATTATATAGACTTATCCTTCATGTTTAATTTATTTGGGCGGAAGGATTCAACAATTGAGAAAAATTTTCTGTGATAAAATTTCTTTGTTTATTTCATAAGAAAGAAAGGATGGATTATTTATCTTTTTTTCATGTACTTGTTATGAAATCATCCATGGATGAATTTATGAATTTATTTACAAATTAATTTGTTAATAAATTTTTATTCATCCAAAATGGAGCGGAATGTCCTTTCCCCATCGTCTCTATCCTTAGACTACTTCATGCTCACCGCGAGCGACCAAGCACGACCTCCTCACGCTCTTCACGAGTGACCAAGCACTGTCTCCTTGCACTCGTCACGAGCAATAGGTAGTCGCGCTGTTGCCGCAAGTAGTAGGTAGCCCCACAGTGGACGGTTGCCAGTAAGCAGCATACGACTATGCCCTACGGTGAGTTGTCGTGCTCTTGCATGCTCGTTTTGAGTCGTAAATAAGTATTTTGTTGATCTCCGTGTTGAATAGTTGTCCATCTCCTCAAAGTCCATCGTATAGAACCTCGGGGTCAGCAATGTCTCATTGATCTCCATTGTATTTTCAAACTTCTGCTTCTTTGGCCCCGTGCTCAATGGGTCGGCGCCGACGACCACAGCAAAAATTTTGAATGGCGAGGTCTAAAATTGTCAACTTTGAAGCTCATCATGCTACAGAGCTTAAGTGAGGGTGGAAGGTGTTGGTACAATTTTGTATTAATGATCTAACTCAGGTTTTAATGAATAACAAGTGGATTAAAGTTAGAGTGTTTTGTGGTCTAATTGCTTTACCAAGTGTTTAGGAGTTCACGGGTCTAAAGGATCTGACACCAAGCTGAAATCCAGTTAAATCCGCAGGACCCGATAGCTGGTGGGAAGTTTAGATAAGTCCGCGGGACCCGATATTTGGCAGGAAGTCCAGTTGGGTCCGTGGGACCTAACAACTGGCGGGAAGATCTGGTGAGTCAAAAGCAAGTCAAGCGACTGCAGTTGGTAAGTAGAGGTAAGTAACTGGAGGAGAGATCTAGTAAGGATGTGTTCCTGGTTAAGAGAATTGTAGGCGTTTGCCCAATTTACGTCCATTTGGGAAACCTAAGTTGAGACCTTGACTAGATCCTGGTCTCGAGGAGACAAGATCTAATTAATACTACTCTTATCGTAATTGTGCTAACTTTATTTTGTAGGATAAACATATTTTTATTTGCTTGGACTAATCCTTTTTTAGGAAAAAGGTGGCTGAAAAAAGGGAACTTGGGCGCCCGGACCAAGTGAGCTCGGGCGGGTGCCGCAGGCTCCCGGGCAGTCCGAGAGCTCGGAGCTAGTTTGAGCGCCCTGACTAGAAAATTTATCGAGAAGCTAAGTTGGAGCGCAACGATTGGCCAAACCCATGTTAACGGTCCAAGTGTCCGGAGGGGCTCCGGGCGCCCGGAAATGGATAAACTTCGCGGATGAAGTTTCGACGAGAGATCACCATATTAGCATCTGTCCAGGCGCCCAAAGGGGTTCCATGCACCTGGAATGGGCCTATATAAAGGTCTTCAACCTGCAGCTTCAAAACATCAATGACTACGACTTTCATTCCTGTGCACTGCTCCGGAAAAGCTCCTACAACGGTGTAACGTTCCTCCGACAACCGACGATCAAGATTTATTTATTTTCTCTGTCGTTGGTAACACTTTTTTATAGTTCCTATACTTAAATTTTGTAGTCATTCAAACTATTAGTGGATTGCCCAACAAAAGCGCTAGACAAGTGCAGGCCTCGGAGTATGAGTCATCGAAGGCTCCGAACTAAGTAAAAAACTACTTGTGTTAGCGCTTGGTTTTTCTTTCTCCTTTCCTCCTTATTTTCATTTCTACTGCGTAACTTGTTTTTAGTCGTGATTTTCAATGAAAACTATTCACCCCCCTCTCTAGCATCTTTACGATCCTACAAATGGTATCAGAGCGGTACCGCTCTGAATTGGTGCAACAACCAATCAAGCAAGGGGTGATTTTCAAACTTTTTAAATATTTCCCATTTCGATTTTGAACTTTTTCAATATAATCCAAATTGGTACAATTACCTCTTTGGATAAATTTTTCTATTGCAAACTATTCTGAATTGGTGCAACACTAATCAAGTCTTAATATCTTTATTATCTCCCACACTACTAATCTAAGACCTAGTCATAAGATTTCTTTCTTCTTCTTTGTGTGCTTGGTTCTTTAAATGACACAAAATGAAGGATACAACACGGTTCATCCACCACTCTTCAACAGAGACTACTTCGCATATTGGAAGAAGCAGATGTAGGTATACTTGAAAATCGACGTTGATCAATGGTTCACCATCCGATGAGGATACAGGGCGTCGGTGGAAGAAGCAAAAAAAGTACCAATCAACCCAAAAAGATGGAATTCGAAGGACAAGAAAAAGGCTAAGATCGAATCGAAGGCAACAAAACAATCCAGTGCAGAATTACTAAGGAAGAACTGAACCGCATTGGCCCATTCGAGAATGCCAAGGAGCTCTGGGACAAACTGATCGAATTGCATGAAGGAACAAATGAGACAAAGGTAACTAAAAAGGATTTATTTCTGAATAAATTACTTAACATCAAAATATAGGAAGAAGAAAATGTGACTCGGGATGAGGCGCCCTCC
Organism: Zingiber officinale; assembly: GCF_018446385.1. Taxonomy (NCBI): domain Eukaryota; kingdom Viridiplantae; phylum Streptophyta; class Magnoliopsida; order Zingiberales; family Zingiberaceae; genus Zingiber; species Zingiber officinale. Next base: position 67,280,104 of record NC_055997.1, read on the forward strand.
AACGAATTAGACATTGAAGATCGGGAGCATCATAAATACCTTGTGTTGATAGCATCTAGACCGGAATTAGATAGCGAGACGGAACAAGATGACAAGTCCGAAGATGAATCAAGCCACGAGTCCGTACTCATTTCCAAAAGTTCGAACGAGCTATCGTTTATCTTAACTGCTAGATTCTTTAAAATAATTGCACATCTTAATAAATAGTTAATTAAATATGAAAAATAAAATGACACACTTCTTAAGGAAAATCAACACTTTAAGGAACAATTTAATTCCCAAACAAAAACCTCTAACCCAACTCAAGACGAAAGACTTGAGGAAGAAAACGCTAAATTGAAAACTGAAATAACCAATCTAAGAGAATTATTAGAAAAAATTATAACTAGATCCAAGTACCTAGACATGATACTTGGATCTCAACGAGCTATATATAATAAATTTGGGCTTGGATACAAGTCCAGTTCAACAAACAAAACCTTATATGCCAAAACAAGAAACAAATTAAAGCCTAGGTTCCGAAAGTGTATCTAACCATGCAAGTAAGATTCAATCAATACTATATACCTAAAAATAAAATTCATTACCTAAAACCAAATCCATCTAAATTTATTAATTCAAACAAAAACTTAAAATCAAACAAATCAAATTCAAATAAAAAAACTAAATTTAAATCAAATAACTACAAATTCAATTTAAATATAAGTTACAATCAATTTTATTACAACTATAAAACCAATCGACATAAACCTAAAACCTAAACCCAAAATTCAATAATTCTGGAGGAGGCTTCAGATTAGTTGGCACCTCTAAATTAATAATTTATCCGGCTGCATAATTAGGACTAGGTTAAAAAGAGACAGAAGTTTAACTTGACAAACAACACTGGAACAGTTTTGAATGATAGTAGGTTAGGGAAGCTCTATCTATGTATGTTTAGAAAGATATAACTTCGATCTGGTGCATTTGACTTAGTGGAACTAACTTAAGTTACCCCTTACTAATCTTCGCTAGTTAGACCAAAGTTTTGTACTAAGTTCTGTGGGTAGGACTATTTGAAAAATTTTGAAGGCGTAGTTACTCTAATGATGTCCATGTGACTCACCACAACATAAAAGTTTATCCAAAGAATGTCTGCTTGTTGAACCCAAAGCTAAACTTGAATCTAACATAAATTAAACCAAATCTTGAAATTTAATTTAACTCATTTCACAAAACTATAGGATCCGTTTGTTTGAAAACTTAGACTGGTGAGATGAATATGAATAAATAAATTAAATTAAATTAAATTTAAATAAATAAAATAAAATAAAATAAAATTTAAATAAATCAAATCAAATTAAATTAAAAATACATTAAAATAAATTTAAAATAAATTAATTTAAAAAATTAAATTAAAAGTTCATATTTGAGTTAAAAGTTTATTTCTCCTAATTTTTTTTAGGAATCTGAATGAAAATTGGGCAGTGGTTGCTCTCGACACATGACCGGGGATCAAACCATGTTCATAAAATTAACATTTAAAAAACTAGGAACAGTTGTCTTTGGAAACAATGACAAACTAAAGGTAATTGGAATAGGTAACATTCAAGTAGAATCGAATTTCGTTATTAATAAAGTACTCATTGAAAATTTCAAATTTAACTTACTCAGTGTTTGTCAATTGTATGATTAAGAATATAAGGTTAACTTTACATCCACTGAATGCTTAATTAAACATATGAAATGCTACTATAAAATTAAAATGACTTAGGAATAATAACATTAATATAATTAACCTAGCCAGCTCCTCACTTAAGTGTCACTTGACACAAAAAGAGGAAACTTGGTTGTAGCATAGGAGAATGTCCCATGCTAACTTTAGAAACCTCACCAAATTAAATGACTTAGTTAGAGGACTACCAAAACTACCTAACTTGGACTCAATAATTTGTAATGGTTATCAATAAGGAAAATAATTTGTAATTTCACCTAGGGTTACCCCCTAGGACTTTTGCCTGAAGCACTCGACCCACCAAGACTTTCTGCATAGGGTTACCACCCCCTATGACCTAGGGTTACTACCCCCTAGAGTTTTCACTTGCCTAACCATAGCTAGAACTTTTCCTGAAACACTTAAACAGACTTGTTAGATCACAACATAACCTTAACTTTGAATCCTTTGCTATTATCAAAACTTAGGTTCGATCGTCGGATGCTTCCCGCACCAACAGGCCCGACCTTCCACTTCCATATCTATCGAGGATAGACTTGCTCGACTCGAGGAGTCTTCCGCGCAGACACGATAGCTCGTCTCCGTCGGTTTTCGTACACTACGGGCTGAGTGACCTCCGGATTCACTACTCTCCGAGAGGAGATTCTTCGAGCACTACATGTACCCGAGCAACCTCTATCACCTCCTCCAGCTGACGATCCTCCTAGTTGATCATATTTTGGACATGCATTGTATCTATTGGACTTACACTTACTCCTTGTGTAGATAACTCTCTTCTGGGTTGTTTGGTCTTGTGCTTAGTATAATAGAAATTACTTTTTCTCGTCTTTTTTAAACTATGTTTTTAACTCAATTTTTAAAAATCAGCTTGATTTTAAAATTCTAGGAAAAATATTTTTCAAAATCTCAATTTTGTTAGTTTTTCAAAATTTGGATTTAGCTTAGGAATTTTCCCCTTAGAAAGCATGTACCCCTAGTTTTCAACCAAAACATCTCACAAGCACACTAGAATTAACTTGCTTGTGTATGAAAACACTTAGAATGGTGTGAGATGCATAGGGTACTGTCTGGACTTAAGAATGCTTATGTATGTGCATCTGTTGGTGCAACATTCCTCAGGTCAAGGTTGACCTGGTTGACCAAGCTTGAGTCTTGGTTTGGATTTCGATGTTTGACAATGCAAGGTTGATTGAAGAAGAGTCAAGTAGGTCAAGGATGACCGGATACTTGACTGGGAAGTCCTAACTGGGATGTTAGGCAGGAGGAAAATCCTGGTGAGTGAAGCCAGGTGAAAGACCTAGTGAGTGAAGCTAGGCAGGAGAAAAATCCTGGTGAGTGAAGCCAGGTGAAAGACCTAGTGAGTGAAGCTAGGCAATTGGGAAAGTCCTGGTGAGTGAAGCCAGGCAAGAGAAATCCAGATGGGTCAAGGTTGACCAGACATCTGGTGAGAGTCCAAGTAGGTCAAAGGGATTGACCGGATACTTGGCACGAGGAAGAAAAGTCCAAGTAGGTCTTAGGGAGTGACCGGATACTTGGTAAGAAGAGAAAAGTCCAAGTGGGTCAAAGGGATTGACCAGACACTTGGTGAGAGAGTCCTAGCTAGTCAAGGGTGACCGGATGCTAGGTCTTATGTACCAACAAGTCATGGTTGACTAGATGTTGGTTTAGGGGGCTTTGGGCTTGGTTTTGGGCAAAAACCAAGATCTGGATTGATCAGCCGATTGATCCAGCAGGTTTGGATTGATCCGTGGATTGATCCAGCAGGTTTGGATTGATCCGTGGATCGATCCAGCAGATCTGGATCGATTAGTGGATCGATCCAGAAGATCTGTATCGATCCACCGATCGATCCGGTGAGTCCCCACGAACAGAACCCCTCTAGATCGATCGGTGGATCGATCCAGAGGTCCCAATCGATCAGTGGATCGATTGGGACGCTGCTGCTTCGCGCGATAAGCGCTGGATCGATCCGTGGATCGATCCAGAAGTTTTTCCAGAGCACAGAGGCGCTCTGGATCGATCCGTGGTTCGATCCAAAGCCTCCCCGATCGATTGGGAGCATTCCAATCGATCGGGATTTGACCGTTAGCGTCGATTTAAGCCGCAGGGCTCATTTCCTTCAGCAGAACTTCATCGATTCATTCCAGATTCATCACAGCTCCTCCCCAACACTCTCTAAGCTCCTCACCGCCAGTTCTTGAAGGTTCTTGGAGGTTCATCCAAGTCAAGAGGCGAGTTGCAACAAGAAGAAGAAGAAGCTAGGGTTTTTACTGCATCTCTTGTAAGCTTTTGCTTATTCTTTACTACTCTTTCTTCTACTTGTATTGAGAGTCTTGTAGGGCTTCTCCGCCTTCGGTAGTTACCGAAAAGGAGTATTTATTAGTGGAGGTGTGTGTGTGTGCGTGGATCCTTGGACTAGTCACCTCTTGTGAGGTGGATACCAAGTAAAATCCTATTGTTAGCATTGTTGTAGTTTGTTTCTTTGTATTCCGCTGCGCATCACTTTGAAGAAACAAGCAACGAAGCACGACGAGCACACGCAAAGCTATTCACCCCCCCCCTCTAGCTACTTTTCGGTCCTAACAAGTGGTATCAGAGCCAGGTTGCTCTTCACCGGAATCACCGCCGGAAGGGGCAAACATAACAAGCAAAGCTAGAGGGTGAAGAAGTTGGAGCAAATTCATCAAAGTCAAAGAATTCAAGAAGCTCAACTTCAAGATGCAATTCCAAGATGGACTTGGATTTGATACAAGGGTGGCTCCACCATACACATCCACAAGCTTCGATTCTTGGAGATCAAGAATTGAAAATTTCTTGATGATGGAGATAGAGCAATGGTTTGCTCTAATGGAAGGTTTTAAGGCTCCAAGGAATTCAAAGGGCAAAGTTCTCAAAAGGAGCAAATGGAGCCAAGAACAAATCCAAAGATGTGAGGCAAATGACAAAGTGACCAAGCTTTTGGTCAATCTATTGCCGAGCAACATCTTGGAGAAAATTGGAGAAGTTGAAGATGCCAAAGAGCTATGGAGCAAATTGGAAAAGGCTCATGAGATCCCCTCCACTGTACCTAACCAAGAAGAATCCAAAGAGGGTGACTCATTAGAGCAAGATTAAGAGGAGGACTCCGAAGTTGAGAGATGCTCAACTTCCGAAGAAGAGGAAATCCAAGAAGCTTCATTCTCAAGGGAGTGTAATCAAAAGAGCAAGGAAGGAACATATTCCTTGTTTCATGTACAAGAGGATGAAGAAGAAGGTGAAGCCTCCACCTCTAGGATTGAGGGGGAGCAACTCTTGGTGACACCGGATCAAGAAGAAGGAGAATCCTCCACATCCGGGTCAAGAGAAGAAGAGGATGAAGAAGCTTCCACCTCCACAAGTCAAGATAAATCAATTGGAGGGAAATCGATTTCGGATCAAGAGGAAGCCTCTACATTCATATCAAATGGAGGAGCAAGTGCCACCCCTACACAAGAAGGTATAAATAGTTCAATTAATAATAAAAATCATATTATATGTTTTGAATGTAGGGAACATGGGCACTACAAAAGCAAGTGCCCTAAATTGGCCAAGAAGAAGGGCCAAGTGGCACCTAAGGGCAAGGAGAAGCCAAAGGAGATCATCCCCGGAACAAAGAAGAGCAAGGAGTACATTGTGTGCTTCTCTTGCAATCAAAAGGAGCATTACCGGAGTCAATGCCCTAAGGGGAAGAAGATGGTCAAGGCTCAAGGAGGAAGCTCAAGTCAAGGGGGAGCCTCTAAGGTAAAAAGGAATGCAACTTTTATTGAGTCTATCCCTTTACATTATGGTAAAAAGCATGCTAGTTCTAACTTATATCATTTTAATGCTATTTACCATAAGAATAGAGAGCATGGTAAAATTAAGGAAAATAATGTAGCTTACCATGCTAAAACTACCACACCTAGGATTAGGAAGGTAGATAAAAATCTAGGCAATCACACTAAGGACCTTAGCTACAAGCCTAGAAATAAAAATGCTCATAAATTTAATGGAAAACCAAAAACTAAGGACTTAGTGATAGAAAATCAAGTCTTGAGGTCAAAGCTTGATAAAATGGAAAAGACCCTAAAAAGGATGGAAAATATCCTAAAAGGGCAAAATGAGCATAGCCTAGGTCTAGGAGCACAAAGGTCATCTAATGGCCATAGGAGTTTGGGATACAAACCAAAGGCTAAGAAGGATGTAATCTCTTACCATAGGGTTCCATATAGTTATGGAACCAACCCTAGGTCTAGTGGTCAAGCCAAAAATACAAGGGAAGTTATCCCTAAGAGTATTTTTGCAACAAATGTGACTAAGACTTCTAAGAAGACTAAGAAAGTCACAAAGAAGGTTACAAGGGAAGCAATCCCTAGAGTTGACCTAGAAAAAGTGACCAAGACTTCTAAGAAACCAAACAAGGTCACTAGGAAGGTATCTAGGGAAGTTATCCCTAGTGAATACCTAGAGCATCCAAGGAGCACCAATAGGTTTTGGGTTCCAAGGAGCATTTTCTCTATCCCATAGATGGGTTAGAGAGTGTCAACTCTGAGAAGAAGGGTAGTTAACCCAACTTTGAAGAAATTGACACTCAAGGAGCATTTTCAAGGTTTTTGTTAACCTTTGAAAATGAAATGGATTTATTGTTAATCTTGGAAAGAGTAAAATGTGCTATAAAGGAAGAAATTTGAGATGACTTTAAATGGCACAAGAAATCAAGTGTTAAGAAATACCAAATTGGGACTTTGGTATTGTCTTAGGAATTTAAGGCAAATCTAAGCCTTAATTTAAAGTGATTACTCTTATGGGAAAATGAAATATGCCAATATTTGAGGAATATTTTAAATTTTTAATTGGCATAATTAATTCAAGAGATTAAAGAAATGTCAAGTTGGGTTTTTTCATTTTCCTAAGGAAATTGGGCAATCTAGGGTTTATGCTTTAGGATTAGCTAAGGGTTAAGGATACTTAGATAGATAATTTAGGTATATTTTAATTATGCAAAATCTTGCCATGTTTGGTTGTCCATTATATGCCATGACATCATGTTTTATTTGTACATTCATGACTTATTATGAAAAACTCAAAAATACCATGTCATGACATACATACATCATGTAGTTATAGGAAATTTTCTTCTGAAAATTATTTCTTTTTGATGTATGCCATAACATTATCATGCATTATGTTATTTCCTTAAAATTAAGGACAAATGGCAGTTATCATCAAGTGGCATACCAAATGACATCCTAGGTGGATGGTCAATATCCATAAGATGCCTAGATAAATATGCATGAACCCTAGGTTAGAGCAAAACCAAAATTAACATCTCACAAAGACCTATAAGATGACTTGTATGTGTTTTATACACAATAGATACAAGTGAGATGTTAGGAAGACGAACAAAACTCAACATGCTGAGTTAGTGCATTTCCTTGAGTTTTAAGTTCATCAAAACACATAGTTATGTGTTTTCCCATCATTGGGAAAGCTAATGTACAAGTCATGTGCATTAAGCCCAAGGAACATGGTGGGATATTGGTTTTGAAAATGTTTTTAAAATGATTTTGGAAAACCTTGGTGAAGGCTATCTTTTGATAGTAATCACCATTGAATAGTTAGACACAAACTTGAAGAAAACACTAAAGTTTTTACAAGTTCTCAAGTTTGTATCAATCTTTGAAAATATGATGTATTTTCATAGAAAACTATTTTTCCATGATAAATTATACCCTAAATAATGTCTACACAAATTTTTACGATTTTTGAAATTTTGTAGAATTTTCTAGGGGTTTCTGATATTGGCTGAAATTGAATTTCAGCAATTTCAGGCCTCCAATCGATCAGTGGATCGATTGGAGTGCCTCAATCGATCATCCGATCGATTGAGAAGGCATTTCTCGCGAGCAGAAGCTCGCTGGATCGATCAACCGATCGATCCAAGAAGCCTGAATCGATCAGTGGATCGATTCAGCAGGGTTCAATCGATTGGAACCCAACTCCAATCAATTGAAGATGCTGATTTTGGCTGGGAAAGCTTATTTACAGCATTTTGAACCTATTTTAGTCTAGGTAACCATTCCAAACCCCTGAAAATACATTTGTATACATAAAAAGGGTGTTTTCGTGTGGAAAACAAGGATGGATTGGTTAAGGAAGGCTAAGTTGAAGTTTAGGTTGAGGTTTGTTTCAAATTTTGAATATTTGAACCTCAAAACTTCTAAAATTGGGTTTCCTAAAGTTTTGGGGATTCCAAGTCATTGTTGGTGCAATGACAGAAGTTACCACCATGTCTTTATGGGGAGGGACTCTTTAAAGACATAAAATTTATTTTTCATGAACCTTGGAAGGTGGTTAACCTTCCGTTAAGAACATGCTCAAGGTTGAGCGTTTGAACTTTAATGGGGAGTGGATATCCTCATTGTTCAAGTGGTTTCAAGTGGATAATGCTCAAGGATGGGCATTTGCCTACATTGGGGGAGAATGTAAGGTTAAGGTTAATGAAGGGTATGGGACCTTCATTATCGTGCTGATCACAACGAGTGAAGTTGTGAACGACGATGAGCAACTCTTCAGGGGGAGAGTTTTCAACAAGTGAATCTGTTGATGTGTGCCCAAAAATGGGGCATGGTTTGATGTGTGCCAATAGGGGGAGAATGAAAGGGAGTAAGTTAGGCTTTTATCACCTAGAGGGAATTTGCCCTCTTAGGGGGAGAATGAAGGGCTTAACTTATGCATTCATTACCTAGTGGCATGAAGAAGGTTTAGGCTATGGGATTAGCCTAACTTACATGTGGTATTGTAAGTGATAGTGTTGGTATTGTCAAACATCAAAAAGGGGGAGATTGTTGGTGCAACATTCCTCAGGTCAAGGTTGACCTGGTTGACCAAGCTTGAGTCTTGGTTTGGATTTCGATGTTTGACAATGCAAGGTTGATTGAAGAAGAGTCAAGTAGGTCAAGGATGACCGGATACTTGACTGGGAAGTCCTAACTGGGATGTTAGGCAGGAGGAAAATCCTGGTGAGTGAAGCCAGATGAAAGACCTAGTGAGTGAAGCTAGGCAGGAGGAAAATCCTGGTGAGTGAAGCCAGGTGAAAGACCTAGTGAGTGAAGCTAGGCAATTGGGAAAGTCCTGGTGAGTGAAGCCAGGCAAGAGAAATCCAGATGGGTCAAGGTTGACCAGACATCTGGTGAGAGTCCAAGTAGGTCAAGGGAGTTGACCAGACATCTGGTGAGAGTCCAAGTAGGTCAAAGGGATTGACCGGATACTTGGCACGAGGAAGAAAAGTCCAAGTAGGTCTTAGGGAGTGACCGGATACTTGGTAAGAAGAGAAAAGTCCAAGTGGGTCAAAGGGATTGACCAGACACTTGGTGAGAGAGTCCTAGCTAGTCAAGGGTGACCGGATGCTAGGTCTTATGTACCAACAAGTCATGGTTGACTAGATGTTGGTTTAGGGGGCTTTGGGCTTGGTTTTGGGCAAAAACTAAGATCTGGATTGATCAGCCGATTGATCCAGCAGGTTTGGATTGATCCGTGGATTGATCCAGCAGGTTTGGATTGATCCGTGGATCGATCCAGCAGATCTGGATCGATCAGTGGATCGATCCAGAAGATCTGGATCGATCCACCGATCGATCCGGTGAGTCCCCGCGAACAGAACCCCTCTGGATCGATCGGTGGATCGATCTAGAGGTCCCAATCGATCAGTGGATCGATTGGGACGCTGCTGCTTCGCGCGATAAGCGCTGGATCGATCCGTGGATCGATCCAAAGCCTCCCCGATCGATTGGGAGCATTCCAATCGATCGGGATTTGACCGTTAGCGTCGATTTAAGCCGCAGGCGCTCATTTCCTTCAGCAGAACTTCACCGATTCATTCCAGATTCATCACAGCTCCTCCCCAACACTCTCTAAGCTCCTCACCGCCAGTTCTTGAAGGTTCTTGGAGGTTCATCCAAGTCAAGAGGCAAGTTGCAACAAGAAGAAGAAGAAGCTAGGGTTTTTACTGCATCTCTTGTAAGCTTTTGCTTATTCTTTACTACCCTTTCTTCTACTTGTATTGAGAGTCTTGTAGGGCTTCTCCGCCTTCGGTAGTTACCAAAAAGGAGTGTTTATTAGTGGAGGTGTGTGTGTGTGCGTGGATCCTTGGACTAGTCACCTCTTGTGAGGTGGATACCAAGTAAAATCCTATTGTTAGCATTGTTGTAGTTTGTTTCTTTGTATTCCGCTGCGCATCACTTTGAAGAAACAAGCAACGAAGCACGACGAGCACACGTGAAGCTATTCACCCCCCTCTAGCTACTTTTCGGTCCTAACAGCATCGACATAAGTATGGGCAATAAATACCAATTTACATTAATCAAGTTAAGTTATCCTATCTTTGTCAAATCTAACTGGATCACTGACTTAACTTGACTAACCAAGTGAAAGTTGTTACCCTCTAGGTAAACAACTAGTAGCTAATAGTTAGACATTTGGCTAAGGAAATTAAGTATTTAGTTTTAATTTTTTTTAATTACTCATGCTTGGACTTTAGGACTTTTAGAAAAGAGAACTAACTTTTACTTTGAAATTGACTTACTCTTTTTGGTTCTATGTGAAAGTGGCCTTAGCTAAAGTTTTACAAGTTAATACTATTTAAGCTACGTATTTTTCAAATTTAACTAAGTAAAATTAATTTTTGAATCTCTAAAATTTTTTCTTTAAAGTTTTATCAAAAATTTTTGTTCACTCTTTTTACACTAAATTTGTTTGCTAAGTTACTTTTCAAAGTCAACAAACTTTTCCTTAGCTAAAAACTTCTTAGTTTCTGAATTTTTTTTAAAGACTTTTTTTTTCTTTAAAATATAAGTACTTTCTCAAAAATCAAATTATTTTTAAAGAACTAAGCTCCCTACTTAACTTTTGATAAAGGTTTTTCTATTCATTCACTTAGCTAAAAAGTCTACAAGAAAATTTATTCTTGAAGCTAAAGTTTTATGTTTTAAGTATTTGTTCAACCTTCTATTAAATTTTTTTTAGCTAAAAGTTTTTGTATTCTAAAAGCTAAGTTTTTTTAAATCTTTCTAAGGCTAAATTTTAAAAACTAAGTTTATGAAAGCTAAGTTTTTTCAAAACCTTCTGAAAAGTTAAGTTTTAAAAGCTAAAATATTTCTCAAAACTAGTTATTAGCTATGTACTTTTAAAGCTAAATTCTTAAACTATGGTCTATGATCAACTTCTCAACTTGTCTTTTTTTATTGGTTATACCTTCTTTTTGTTGTTTTTTGATATATGGTAAAGGGGGAGAGTATATGAAAATTCAAATATGAAAATTCTAAAAAGAGGAGCTTTAATTAAGGAGGAGTTGTTTTTTTCTCACTTATGCTTTTATTAAGGGGGAGCTTTGCTTTTATTAAGGGAGAGCTTTGCATTTAAATTTTTGTTTGTACTATCATTCAGTTATGCTTGCGTTATTTTGAAACTCTTTACAGCATTATTTCTTTATTCTTTATGTCTTTTTTACTTAACTTTGAATCTTTGTTGTCATAATCAAAAAGGAGGAGATTGTTGGTGCGGGAAGTATCCGACAATCGAACCTGAATTTTGATAATGTCAAAGGATTCAAAGTTAAGGTTATTTGTGATCTAATGTGTTGAATGAGTTTGCAGGAAAAGTCCTAAGGTATCTTAGGCAAAAGTCCTAGTTGCGGTTAGGCAGGCAGGAAAACCCTAGGGGGTGGTAACCCTAGGTCCTAGGGATGGTAACCTTAGATGGAAAGCCTTGGTGGGTCAAGGTCTTCGGGCAAAAGTCCTAGAGTCGGATACTCTAGGTGAAAATCCTGGTGTCGCGGATCGGGTGGAAAGTTTGGGCGGGTCGTGGAGCGGATGTCCAGCGGAAAGACCTGAAGACTTAGCGCTGAGCAAAAGTCCAGTCGATCTGGAAGATCAAACTGGCAATAGGTATACTCTCCTGAGTGGAGTAGGTGAGGATGCGTTCCCCGGAGAGGGAACAGTAGGCGTCGGTTCGACCTAGGATTTCCGGTCAGAAATTCGAAGTCAGAACCGGACAGTCCGAAGATTGTCAAATACTTCTGTTACCATGTTTATTATGTGCTAATTTTGTTTTGCAGGATATATGTTGTTATTTTGTGGACTAACGTAGCTTGCAGGATGAAGAAAGAGCTCAAATCCCCGGATGAACAGTGTTTGGGGCGTCTCCATGGAGCTTGGAGGCGCCTCAGATGCTATGGAAGAAGGTGTAAGATATTGGAAAATTTAAATAATAGGGTTATTTGAGAAATAGCCTTATAAAATTTTTCGAGAATTTTTAGAAATTTTCTGGGAATTTTTCGGAACTCGTACGACGGGTTTTGAGGGGATTAATTACGGGTATGGATAAAGCCTGTTTGGGATACCCGTTTAAGTTAGGAAATGTTTATAATATAATTTCATTTCTTTTTCTTTTTATTTCCCAAACGCCCGAACCCTCCTCTCTTCCCTGATCTCCCCTCTCTGCCTTCCCTGTTCTCTCTTGCGGACAAAGCAAAGCCGACGGTTCCGGTGACTGTCGACCTCGACGGAAACCAGTGGAGTCGCCGGAGCTTGCTAGAGCACAACGGGAACCAGCAGAGTCTAGACTATCTTGGCCGAGAGATCTCTGTTTCGAGAGTTCTTGCGCCGATTGTCGACGGCAAGTGGCAGCGGCGATCGTTGGTGTCGCCTGAGGAGGAAGCCGCCGGAGCTCAGATCCGGCTGACGCCTTTCGTCTCCGGGCTGCAGACCTCGCATTGTGTCTCCTCGCGACCTCGCCTCACTGCCATCACCCGATCGCCGGCGCAGATCGGGGCTCGGAGCACCGAGGTGAGGAGCTAGCTTCGATTCTTCTTCTCTCGACCCTTGCGGACCCGTGCCCTAGATCGTCAGGAGCCGGGAGTGTGCGTCGCCGACAGAGGTCTTCGATCAAGAAGGGAAAGCCTAACCCTAGCCTTGACCCTTCCTCTTCATCGTCGGCTTAGATCTACTGTTTTGGGTTCTAGCTTCCATTCTACACGCGGTAAGCATCCTTAGTTGTTTCCATTAGTGAGCTATTAGGGTATAATTGTTAGGTCATTGTTTGGATTATGTGATCTCCATTTCTTGATCTCACTTTGAGCTGATCAGTGAGGAAAGATTTTGGCAAGGTTGAGTGCAGTGGTGTTCTTTGATCCAGTAACAGTATCTTGTGTGGATCAACAAAAGGGAGGGCTGAGCTTGAGGTATGGTTTTTGATCTTGATACATATTGATAATTTATTCATCATTAGGTTGTTTAGATTAATTAGGTAGGTTGTGATTGTGTTGATTAGGGTTTTACCCTAATTTAGTTTTAGGGATTTTATTTAGCTATTCATTTGATTTAGCTAAATAAAACTGTTTGTTTGACACAGGACTCTGATTCGAGACGGACGTCTCGACTTCGGATTTGGATTGTACCTTCTATTTGAGGCGAGTACCCTTTGACTTATCATTTTAATATTGTCTTATGATATGTGTAGTTTATATATAATTACTAGTAGTAGATGGTAGATTTATCTCTTCCTTGGTCTTAGGTTAGTTGATACCTATCACATGCTTCTTCTGTTAGTTGATGTACTTTAGATTTGGATGATTTTTACCTTTTGCTATGTTTATGTATGTTATGGAGATGGATAGATACATTTAGTGTTATTTTCCACTGGATCAGTTGCTGTAGATAATTGTTATATGTTGTTGGATCTGTGCTGCTTGTATCATGGTTATATTTATATGTGTTTACCTTTTTGGCACGCACATATATAGAGGAGGCTTTGTTCAGGTATGTCATATTGTAGCCGTATGCACCATATCGCATGATTGCATGTTGGGCGATTGACAACTCCATTATTGTTGAGCTCGTCGGCCTGCTACATGGGCCTGCACACAACGTGTCCACTCATGGATAGTGGCACAACACTAGGGTGTGTATGGTAGTTAGTTCTGTAGTGCTCCGCTGGTCCGCTCATGGGTAGTGTGACTGCAGCGTGGTAGCAGGCAGGGATCCCTCCCCGTCATCGCGTACCGGGAGATGAGAGCATTGCGCTCCCTCACTATGTTTGAGGTAAGAGGATAGGTGTACTCCGACAGCATCCCGTCCACTCGGTCACTCTTCAGGGGCAGTGATGGCAGAATGCACGGTGTCACAGTCCTACCCACTCGGTCTCACCATTGTGTGTGAGATGGCTGACTGGCTGACAGGGGTGACCATGTCATATTGCATCATATGCACATATTGCATTTATTGTGATTGTTGCATATTGGATGATGCACTTGGATGACTACATATGATTGACATACATATAGGATACATGCTTATTTGCTCTGACTATCTTTATCTGTGTATGTCCACAGTTATTTGCCCAAGTCTCGCAAGTGAGTACAGTTTATTTCAGTTATGCATTTTCTTATTATTCTTGCTATAGACTGTACTTTATGCCTATTGCTAGTTATTACAGTTTATTTCAGCTATGCATATCTGTTATACTGTTAGGAGACCGTACCATAGGTTGTACTATTAGGAAACTGTACTGTAGGCTCTATGGTTTAGTGTACTGTACCATAGGATGTTACTGGTGGTTATATGTTGCTGTACATATCTATTGGATTACCTGCTGAGTTCTTTGAACTCACCCCGTTGTTACTATTTTTCAGTTTGAGGCCGTCGGGAGATATTCCAGTCGCTAGCCCCATTATCGTAAGGATTTTCTTTGTCGGATTATATTTTGCTTTTGTATCTTATATACTTGTATTGTGGGTTTGTATTGTGGACTTTATGTCGAACCTTTGGGTTTGCTACTTTTGTTTTCCGCTGCGGATTTTCTCACTACTTCGTGGATTTGTTTTCTTTGTTGTAGTGGAGTAGGATGTTTACATATATCTTCGAGGATTCTATATCGTTCTTCCTTATTAAACTACGTGGATTGATTATATGTTGAGCTGTGTGGAATGTTGATATAAACTGCGTGGTTTGTTTCTTATTTGTATTGTATTGTTCCGACCGTGTGTGGCCGAGGTATAGATATATGTATTCTGGATTCATATTGTCACCCGTACAGAGGAGATGCTGCTAAAATTTCTTCGGACAAGGACTACCTGGGGCGTGACAGAAGGAGCGCGCGAAGTCAAGCTGGAGGCACCCTTAAGGAGTGTTGAGGTGCCTCAGATGGGCTTGAAGGAACCCTCCATGGCAATGGAGGCGCCTTCAAGAGGATGAGCGGCGACTTCTTCAGCCCTTATCTTCGTTGCGGAATCGGCGGAGTTGAGGGCGCCCTCAAGGAGGTTGAAGACACCCTCAACGGGCTTTATAAGAAGGTCTCGAGTAGCAGCATGGATAATCAAGTACTGAGCAATCTTTCTTCAGCGCACTACTAACGAGACGATCCGGTTGAGCTACAACAAGACACCGACGACCAAGATCTTCAGTTTTTCGATTCCCTTGTGTCGGTATAGTCTTTCAGTACAATTAAATTGTAATAATCTCTTATACTATTTTGCGATTATAGTTGTTGCCCAAAGTAAACGCTCAACGAGCGTGAGCCTTGGAGTAGGAGTCGCCCAAGGTTCCGAACTAAGTAAAAACACTTGGGTTTTTCTGTGTTGTGTTTTATATTTCCGCTGCATTTACTCGTTGATTCTCCGAAACGAAAAGTGAAAGTCACGAGCGTTATTCACCCCCCTCTAGCGCATCTCGATCCAACAGGTTGCTTTTTAGAATGTTATGAGATATGATTTTGTCTAAGAAATATTGCATATCTTCCAGTAGAACGTGTTGGATCGTGAAGTTTCGATAGAGGGGAGGGTGAATATCGATTAAAACTTTTGTTCGAAAAGAGTTAAGTGCACAGCGGAAATAGAGTAAAGACAAAGTAAGAAATCAAGGCAAGGCTAACACAGTTCGGTTTTACTTGGTTCGGAGCCTGTGTCGACTCCTACTCCAAGGCCCGCACTCGTTGAGTGCTTTCGTTGGGCAATCCACTAGCAGTTCAAATATTTGATTATAGAAAGTTAAGTACAGAAGTGCTAATGAAAAATAAAACAAAGCTTATACCAACAAAGGAGGAAATTAAAAGAACAGGAGCGAGTTGTCGAAGCTTCGTTAGCGTCGCAGGAGCGCAGAGCAGCAGGGCAAGCAGTAGAAGATCTCTTTTTCAATTATTGTCTTGAAGCTCCCCTCTGACCCTCCTTTTATATGAGGCTCGGGGCGCCCCGGATCCCTTCCGGGCGCCCTGGTGAGACGTGGCAGGTCCAACCAGCGAGCTCCACGTGGCGACGATGCGATAGGATGAGAATTGCCTCCCGAGCGCCCGGACCACCTTTCTCCAGTAACCAACTTTCCTGCAAGACAAGGTTAGTCCGAGGCAAATAAATAATGTATATCCTGTAAAACAGAGTGTTAGCACAGTTTATAAGTTTGACATAAAAAGTATGACTTAGATTCCGTCTTTCCGAGACCGGAATCTAGTCACGATCTCGACTTAGATATCTGAAATGGATCTAAGTCGGATCGACGCCTAATGTTCCCTTCCCGGGAACGCGTCCTCACAGTCACTCCCTTCCAGTGACTTACCTTTACTCACCTGCCAGACGTCCGGTCAGCCCTTCGACCCATCTGGACTTCTCGCCAAGCGTCCGGTCAGCCCGTCGACCCGCTTGGACTTCTCGCTAGCTATCCGGTCAGCCCGTCGACCTAGCTGGACTTCTTGCCAGACATCTGGTCAGCCCGTCGAGCTGCCTGGACTTCGTCTGCACACTCGGTCAGAGTGTTAGATCACAACAAACCTAACTTAATCCGATTTGTCATTCATCAAAACCCGAGTTAGACCGTTAGTGCTAACCGCACCAACAATCTCTCCCTTTTTGATGGAATGACAACCTGGTTAAGTTAGTAAAATTATGCGAGTAAAAAGGTTAAACATTTTGTTCTAGCATGAAGTTTAAGTTAGTTTTTAATTTTATTTTATTTTTCTAACTTAACTACTTATCCCTCCCCCTTTGGCATTCATCAAACAAGGATATAATTTAAACATTCAAAAATACAGAATGATGTCAAGTTAACTTGGGGGAGTTTTAAATTGCACCACATAGTAATCTAATTTTTGTAACATAACTAAGTTTTGAAAAATAACTAATTTAGCAACATAACTTAGTATATTTTGAGTAGGGTAATTTTTGCAACATTAAAAGAATATGAAAACTTAAAGAGAAAGTTTTTAAAAGCTAATTTTCAAGTATAAGTCTAATTTTCAAACATAAGTATCCAAGTTTCAAGAAATTAAATTTTCAAAATAAATTTCAACTTGGAATTTTTTACAAACATGAGTTTTTTAAAATCAAAATTTCAAAATGAAGTTTAATTTTCAAATCAAACTTTAAAGCTAGATCCAATTATTGAAATTTTCAAAATAAGCTTGTAAAGTTAAAACACCTTTTTAAACATAAGTTTTATAAAGATAATTTTGCAAAAGTAAAATTTTCAAAACCAAGTTTATTAGATTTTACAAAGATAAGTCAGATTTGTTTAAAGTATTTTTCAAAAACCAATTTTAGTAAAGGAAAAAATAAATATGAGACTAATTGATCCTCCCCCTAAACCTGACATCTAAAATAGCTGTCTAACCAATTAGTTACTTACTGACTATCAGAAGATGACATCTTTCACTTGGTTAGTCAAGTTAAGTTCATTGTGATTAGTTAGTGGTTTACTAAGCTGAATAACTTAACTTGATTAATGTAGGTTTTGTATTTAACGTCCAGACTTATATCGATGCACTGACATAAGCATCTTGAGTCCAGGCAATTGGCCTATACATCTCACCCCTTCTAAGTTTGTCAATCACAAGCAAGGTAATTCTAGGGTGTTGGTGAGATGCTCAAATATTAGTCCTGGGGGAACATGATTTCTAAGGGGACTTTTCTAGTCTAAGGCTAAAGTTGTTTTGAAATTCTAAAAGTTTGAAGGTTTAAAACAAATGAAAACAAATTTAACCTAGAATTTAAAACAGTTAATTTGAAAGCAATTTTGAATTTTGAAAATCCTAGTCTATTAAACATATTCCTAACTGTCTACGCCGATTGCTAAATTCACTTTCAGGGAGTGGTTTTGTGAATATGTCAGCTAAATTGGATTTGGACTCAATGTATTTGAGTTCAATGTCCCCTTTAGTAACATGATCCCTGATGAAGTGATGCCTAATTTCAATATGTTTAGTTTTGGAATGATGCACTGGATTTTTTGTTAGGTTAATTGAGCTAATGTTGTCAATTAAGACTTTGACATTTGTGAGGTTTAAGTTGAAGTCTTTTAGGGTGTGCATCATCCATAATAATTGTGCAACACACTCTCCTATTGCTATATATTCTGACTCAGTTGTAGAAAGGGCAACACAATGTTACTTTCTACTAAACTAGCTGACAAGTGATGGACCTAATAATTGATATCCGCCACTTGTGCTTTTGCGGTCTAACTTGCATCCAACATAATCTGAATCAGAGTACCCTATTAATTCAAAGTTATTAGTCCTAAGATACCAAATGCCTACATTTGTTGTTCCTTTAAGGCATCTAAAAATTCTTTTGACTTGAGTCAGATGGGATTCTTTAGCACAGGTTTGGTACCTTGCACACATACTAACTGCAAATAAGATATCTAGTCGACTTGTAGTTAAGTATAGTAGGCTACCTATGACACTCCTATAATGCTTTAGATCAACTGGTTTTCCATTGGGATCATCATCTAGGATTGTGTTTACTGCCATATGTGTTTTCATCTCTTTGGTGTTTTCCATTTCAAATTTCTTAAGTAATTCCTTAGTATATTTTTGTTGATAAACGTAGTTACCTTCATTTGTTTGTTTGATTTGTAATCCTAAAAAATAGGTTAATTTGCCTACCAGACTCATTTCAAACTCGTGTTCCATTAAATTTATAAATTCATCTAGGAAATCTGAATTTGTTGAACCAAAGATTATGTCATCTATGTAAACTTGTGCTATAAAGATATCTTCCTTTATTAATTTGACAAATAAGGTTGGGTCAATTTGTCCTTGGTTAAATCCTTTAGATATTAGGTAAGATGTTAATCTTTCATACCATGCCCTAGGTGCTTGTTTAAGTCCATATAAGGCTTTTTTAATTTATAGACATAATCAGGGTGTTCTAGACTCTCAAATCCAGGTGGTTGTCCTACGTAGACTTCTTCCTTTATTAGTCCGTTTAGGAATGCTGACTTAACATCCATTTGGTATAGTCTAAACCCTTTGTGTGCTGCATAACTTAGTAGCATTCTAATGGATTCCAATCTAGCTACTGGGGCATATGTTTCATCATAGTCAAGTCCTTCTACTTGACTGAACCCCTTAGCAACTAGCCTGACTTTATTTCGTGTAATTTCTCCAGTTTCACTTAATTTGTTTCTAAATACCCATTTTATTTCTATTATTTTCTTATTTTTGGGTGGTGGTACCAAGTCCCAAACTTCATTTCGTTCAAATTGAGCTAATTCTTCTTGCATAGCTATGACCCAGTCTGGGTCAAGTAGTGATTCAGCTATGGTTTTGGGTTCAATTTTTTAAATTAAAGATATTTGACTTAGATTTCTGAAGGATGATCTACTTTGAACTCTAAGATCTGGGTCACCAATTATTTGATCAGTTGGGTGATTTGGGTTGACTCTATAGTTCTAGGGGGTTGACTTTCTTGAGGTTGTTCTTCTTCTTCAGGACTTAGAGTTTGGTTAGTTCCTTCAGAATTATTATTTTGTTGAACAAATTCAATTGGTTGAAGTTGTGTTTGTTCTGGATTTTGTTTGGATTCTTCAAATTTCACATTAGTAGTTTCTTCAATTCTTAAGGTAACCTTATTGTAAACCCTATAGCCTCTACTATTTAGGGAGTAGCCTAGAAAGATTCCATTTTCAACTTTAGAGGTGAATTTTTCTAAGTGTTCTCTTGTGTTTAGGATAAAAATGGGACATCCAAATACTCTAAAGTATTTTATATTGGGTTGTTTATTATGATAAACTTCAAAAGATGTTTTGTTATGGATTTTATTTAGAGTTGTTCTGTTTTGTACGTAGCAAGCTGTACTGACAGCTTCTGTCCAAAAGTATTTAGGTAGGTTGTATTCATTTAATATTGTTCTAGAGGCTTCAAGTAAGGTTCTATTTTTTCTTTCTACAATCCCATTTTGTTGGGGGGTTTTAGGACACGAAAATTCGTGATGGTAGCCATTTTTAAGACAAAATTTGTTGAAATTATGATTTTTGAATTCTCCCCCATTATCACTTCTAATTCTTTTAATTTTAAGGTCTTTTTCATTTTCAATTTGTTTACAAAAGTTTGTAAAAATTTCAAAAGTTTCATCCTTATTTTTTAAGAATTTTACCCAGGTAAACCTAGAGTAGTCATCTATTATCACTAGACAGTATAAACTTTCATTTATTGATTTGACTCCATGGGAGTCAAATAGGTCTAAGTGTAATAGTTCTAGTATTGAGTTGGTTTGTGATTGATTAGTTGGTTTGTGGGTGGATTTTGTCTGTTTACCTTGTTGACAAGCATTACATATGGTTGAGTCTAAGTTAGGTAATTTTGGTAGACATCTAACTAATCCATTTAGTTTACTTATATTTCTAAAATTTGTATGTGATACCCTTCTATGCCATAACCAGGTTTCTTCTTTTTGTGTTAAGTGACACTCAATTGAAGAAGTGGTTAAGTTGATTGCATAGATGTTATCTTTTCTATACCCTTTTAGGCTTATGTTAGGAGTGTCTAGGTGTTTGATTAAGCATTCTGTAGATAAAAACCTAACCTTATACCTAGTATCACACAATTGACTGATACTCAAGAGATTATATTTGAAATTTTCAACAAGTAAAACATTTGTAATAATAAAATCAATTTTTAGTTCTATGTTACCTATACCAATTACCTTGAGTTTGCCATTGTTCCCAAAGGCAACTGTTTCTAGGCTTTTATAGGTGAGTTGAGTGAATTTTGTGTGATCTCTAGTCATGTGTTTGGAGCAACCACTATCCAAAATCCACTTAGTTTCCTACAATAGATAGGAATTGGGGTTAGTCTAACTACTGAACTTAACAATGTTTTAAGTTTTAATAAATTTTTAAGTTAAAGTAAATTTAAGTCTTAATTTTAAGTTTTACTAATAAAAAAATTTTAATAAAAAATTTTAAAGTTAAAAACATAAGTTTTAATTTTGAAAAAAAAACATTTAACTTTAATTTAATTTACTTTAATTTTAATTTTAATTTTAATTTTAATTTTAATTTTAAATTTAAATTAATTTAATTTAATTTAAATTTATTTTATTTAATTTAATTTTAATTTTAATTTTAATTTAATTTGATTTTAATTAATTTAATTTAATTAATTTAATTAATTTAATTTTAATTAATTTAATTTAATTTAATTTTAATTAATTTAATTTAATTTAATTTAATTAATTTAATTAATTTAATTAATTTAATTTTAATTTAATTTAATTTAATTTTAATTGTATTTTAAATTTAATTTAATTTTAATTTAATTTAATTTAATTTAATTTTAATTTAAACTTTTTAGTCATCTCACCCGATCTATGTTTTCAATCAGGGAATCCTATAATTTTGTGAGATGAATTTTGATTCAGTTTTAGAGTTTGTTTTTAACTTGTGTTAGATTCAGGTTTAGCTTTGGGTTCAACAAATAGGCGTTCTCTGGATAAACTTCTGGGCTATGGTGAGTCACTCGGACATCATTAAAGTAACCTTGCCTTCCAGGTTTTCCAGATAGTCCTATCCACTAGACTTAGTACTAAACCTTGGTCTAATTGGTTGGGATTCATAAAGGGAAACTTCGGTCAGTTCCACTTAGCCAAATGCACCAGGTCGAAGCCATATCTTCCTAGACATGCATAGACTAAGCTTCCCTAACGTACTATGATCCAATATTTCACCAGTACCATTTTCAAGTTAAACTTGAACCCTTTTTAACTAATCCTAATTACCCTAACGGGTAGGTTGGTTAGGGTTACCCTGCCGGGTAGGTTAGTTTTGGAGGTGTAACGCCCCGACCCTCTTGCTAAGGCGACGGGGGTTACTTACACATACATATACATACCTACTTGCTACAGCGGAAGTCTTATCTATAGAAATTAAAAACTTTTCTTTTCTATGAAATCATTCATGACTAATCACTTGGACATATAACGCCACATAGCATACTTAACATGATTTTTAAGTCATAATGCCCAAACACAAAATTTAAATGTCCTGGAGTCATAAAGCAGTAACATAACTAGGCATAGTTCTTATTAAACAAAAGCAGGTCTTTTTCCTTTTTAGCCAAGGCACTATCACACACATCCTTCTAACCCCTCTTGCTGCTCCCCTAGTTCATCCATGCCTTGCCTTTATCTGTGGTACAAGAAAGTAAGCTGTGAGCACTCATGGCTCAGTAAGTTCCTTTCCTACTCACAAAAACGTATAACATATTAAAAATCACAAAACATAACACATGGAGGCAATTCATCATATCATACAACATATCATGGCATATCGTAACATAAGCGTAAGGTATCATGGCATAACATAACATAATCATCAACTATACGCTGACATATCATAACATCATCATAAATATCATGGCATAATCATAAGGTATATGCAAGGTGAATTCCTAAACATGTATCATGAAAACATATGCAATATGTCCTTTGAAAACTTATAATATACATACTTAAACATAATCTTAACATGATTAGGGCCCCGGCTTGTACCACATACATAAATGCGCGCGTCCTATGTAGGTCCAAGGTAGCAAGTCTTGAACCCTATAAGGCATACATACTAGGCCCGTTTCTTAGTCCATCGACCCCGGAGCCCTTATGGAGCCCACCCTTGGTACAAGCCATACATAAAGTAAAATAACATGTTTTTACATATCATGGTTCTTATCTTATCTTGTACATTGTGTCACCTATCATTGTAACGCCCCGCCCCTCCTGCTAAGGCGACGGGGGTTACTTGGACACATGCATACTTAATACAGCGGAAGTCTTACTTAGAGAATTTAAAAACCTTTTCTTACTTTAAAATCACCATAGACATAAAAGAACCACATAGCATACCTATCATAATTTTTGAGTCTTAATACCCAAACACATACTTAATGTCATGGAGTCATAAAGTAAAAATATCAACATGACATATTTCTTATTAAACAAAAGCAGGTCTTTTCCTTTAGCCAGTCCACTACCGCACACATCCTTCTAGCCCCTCCTGCTGCTCCCCTAGTACATCCATTCCTTGCCTTTATCTGTGGTATAAGAAAGTAAGCTGTGAGCATTCATGGCTCAGTAAGTTCCTTTCCTACTCACAAAAACCGAATAGCATATCAAAATCCCAAGTCAAAGGCATGAAGACAAATTTATCATATCAAGCATCATATCATGGCATATCGTACATAATCATCATAAAGTATCATGGAGTATTCTAACATGAACATCAAATGTATCCTGACATAGCATAACATCATCATAAATAACATGGCATAAACATAAAGCATATGCAAGGTGAATTTCTAAACATGTATCATGAAACATATGCAACATGTCTTTTGAAAACTTATAATATACATACTTAAACATAATCTCAACATGATTAGGGCCCCGGCTTGTACCACATACATAAATGCGCACGTCCTATGTAGGTCCAAGGTAGCAAGTCTTGAACCCTACAAGGCATACATACTAGGCCCGTTTCTTAGTCCATCGACCTAGGGGCACTTAGGAGCCCATCCCTAACGAGGCCCGTTTCTTAGTCCATCGACCCCGGGGCGCTTATGGAGCCCACCCTTGGTACAAGCCATACATAAAGTAAAGTAGCATGTCATACATATCATAATTCTTATCCTTTAATGCATATCATGTTTCTTAACATATCATAAAATATGCATATTTGGGCACACAGCACATGCATGAATCATAAGCATACATAATGAACATATCACTTATCATATCATAAAGCATGCATATTTGGGCACACAGCACATGCATGGATCATAAGCATACATAATGAACATGTCATTTTATCATATCATAAAGCATGCATAATTGGGCACATAGCACATACATGGATCATAAGCATACATAAAAGAGCATACCACCTATCATAGAAAGACATAACCATTCATGAAATCATTAAATAACATCTCTTGATTTAATACATAGCATGTGAGGTACATCTAGGTCACTAAACCTATTATGGCCGAAAGTCATGAGTAGGGGCATGATCTCTAGACAACATATAAACATAAAAATCTCATGATATCTTCACATACTAGCATAAGAAAGATCATAGGCATGTTAACCTAAATTTTTAAGCCCTCCTAGGTTTCTAATTCTTTCATGGCCGAAACCTTCATGAAGAGCAATCAAGTTCTAAGCAACATGCAAACATGTAAACCCTAAACTCATATCATATCATATTTCATAAGGAACAACTTAAGCATGTTTAGTTTGGGTTCTAAGTTCCTTAAGCTTCTAACCTTATCATGGCCGAACCCTAGCATGTCTCATTCTAGGTTACAAGTAGCATGAAAGGGTTGAACCTTAAGCCAATATCTTATACATTTTCATGAGGAACATCATAAGCACATTTGATTCAAGTTCCAAACTTCCTAAACCCATTAACTCAAGGTGGCCGAAACATATCAAGCATGGAAACCACAACTACATTTCATAGCATTCATCACAAGAAACATCATGAGCATATCTAAGTTGGATTCTAAATTTCTCTAGGCATTTAGACTAATAGTGGCCGAAACATGTGAGTATGGAAACTAAGTTTCTAGTGGCATAAGAGCATGGAAACCACAACTACATTTCATAGCATTTATCACAAGAAACATCATGAGCATATATAAGTTGGGTTCTAAATTTCTCTAGGCCTTTAGACTAATAGTGGCCGAAACATGTGAGTATGGAAACTAAGTTTCTAGTGGCATAAGAGCATGGAAACCACAACTACATTTCATAGCATTTATCACAAGAAACATCATGAGCATATATAAGTTGGGTTCTAAATTTCTCTAGGCCTTTAGACCAATAGTGGCCGAAACATATGAGCATGGAAACTAAGTTTCTAGTGGCATAAGAGCATAGAAACCATAAACACATTTCATAGCATTTATTACAAGAAACATTATAAACATATCTAAGTTGGGTTCTAAGTCTCCTAAGCTTTTAAACCAATGGTGGCCGAAACATGTGAGCTTGGATTTGTTTTTCATGTGGCCTAAAAGCATGGAAACCCTACACAATTTTCATGGCATCATTACAAGAAACAACATGAGTAAACTTAGTTTAAAATCTAAGCATCCTAGCTTTAAAACTTACTGTGGCCGAAAGTTACATGTAACCAAATTTCTATGTAACAAGCAACCATAAGAACATCAAACTAGTTTCATATCATTTTATCAAGAAGGTTATGAGCCTCCTAGACTTGGTTTAAAATTTCCTAGACCTCAAATCTCATCATAACCGAATCTTCATAAGCATGAAATAGGATTCAAAACCAACATACAATCATGGCATAATATTTTAGCTTCATATCTTGTCTTAGGAAAAATCTTAGCATGCTTAGTTTTAGGTTTAAAACTCTCCTAGGCCTTTAGTTCTTCCATGGCCGAATATTCATGAGCATGGAAATGGAGTTTCAAACAACATACAAGTAAGAGAAAAAAGTTAACAACATCATTATCATAGGGTACATAACACAAGAACAAGGAAACATGTTTAGTTTGAGTCTTAAGCTTACCTAGTCCTCTTGTTCATGCTTGGCCGAGAGTCTAAGGTTCATGGATCTAAGTTTTTATTATTCATTCTAGCATGGAAACCTTAGATTAACCTCTTACATAAGATACATGTCACAAGAAAAATAATAAGCATATCTAGTTACAAATTTCTTAGACTCTTCCTCTTGTTTTGGACGAAATTTTCATAAAGCAAGCCCTAGGTTTTTAAGCGATCTATCTTCATGGAAAACCATATAAACTATTGTACCACAGGTGAGGGGAAGCTTACTTAGTGTTCACTTGTTAATCCTTAAAGAAAAGGTACCCTTGGTGAAGAGGAAGAAGGGAGCTTCTTCTTCTAGCACTCCTTTTGATTTCTTTTGCTTGGAAGGGTACACCTTGAAGGTTCCTTCTTTTAATTTAGTTTTCTCTTAGGGAGAAAATCTAAACTTGGCTTGTGGAGATGAGGGAGGAGGGCTTCTAGTTTCGACAATGGTGAGGGAGAAGGAAGAAAATGAAATCCTTTTCTTTCTTTCCTTTTTATGCTAAGTGGGTGGAAGATACAAAGATGAACTTTGCTTCCCTTTCTCCTTAATTCATGTATATACTTTTCTAATGAGAATATGTCCTCATTCCTCTCCCT